>NC_086100.1:140560099-141231945 GCF_963921235.1 Mobula hypostoma
TAGGAGAGTGGTCTAGTTCTGTCCATAATGTTTGTAAGTACCCATATTAATAATTTCTGTAGTTCCTCGCCAGAGCTGTTTGTCCAGGAGTGAGATATTGATTCTTCCTGTTTTAGGAGCCTTTAACTTGTCTCAGCTTTTTGTCCTCTGAGATTCGGTTTGAGGAGATCCAAGATTGAGCACAAGCGACAATCTAGAAACAACATAGCTAATGTGTTGTTGGTTCTTAAGTGTGCTACATTGTTACATGCAAAGAGGAAAATGGTGAAGTTCTGATTCTGTGTCAGTGTAGTATGATCTGCCAACATTCCTCAGAGTGTATACTTTGGACTCTGGACAAACCTTTTCACCAAGCTATTTGCAGCCGGGTGGTGCGATGCAGATGTAATATGTCTTATTCCATTCATGTTCAGTAATGACTGAGATGTTCCACAGCAAACTGTGATCCATTGTCACTGAAGGAGTGTTCTGGAAGAGAGGCTTCTCAACAAATCAACATATGTGAAGCTGTAGTGGAGGCTTTTGTGAACACTTCTGGCCACTTTGTAGTCTACCTACAAAGTCTACCTAGAAATTTGTGCTCATGAATAGTCTGGCAAAATAAACCTGAATTTTCTGCCCCAGAGCAATACAGGCCATTCCCAGGGCTGGAGACTTGCTGCTCTTGGCATCTTCTGGATGCATTGGCATCCTGAACAGTGCGTGGCAAGTTGCTCAATCTGCTGATCTGTGCAAGACCACCAGACGAAGCTTTGAGCCAACTCTTTCAGAGTGCAGAGTCAACAACCTGTCTCTGAATGTAAACAAAACAAAAGAGATGGTTGTTGACTTCAGGAGGACACGGAGCGACAACTCTCCGCTGAACATCGATGACTCCTCTGTAGAAATCGTTAAGAGCACCAAATTTCTTGGTGTTCACCTGGCAGAGAATCTCACCTGGTCCCTCAACACCAGCTCCATAGCAAAGAAAGCCCAGCTGCGTCTCTACTTTCTGCGAAGGCTGAGAAAAGTACATCTCCCGCTCCCCCATCCGCACCACATTCTACAGAGGTTGTATTGAGAGCAAACTGAGCAGCTGCATCACTGTCTGGTTTGGAAATTGCACCGTCTCGAATCGCAAGACCCTGCAGCAGATAGTGAGGTCAACTGAGAAGATCATCGGGGTCTCTCTTCCCTCCATTACAGACATTTACACCACACGCTGCATCAGCAAAGCAAACAACATTATGAAGGACCCCACGCATCCCTCATACAAACTCTTCTCCCTCCTGCCATCTGGCTAAAGGCACCGAAGCATTCGGGCTCTCACGACCAGACTATGTAACAGTTTCTTCCCCCAAGCCATCAGACTCCTCAATACCCAGAGCCTGGACTGGCACCAACCTACTGCCCTCTACTGTGCCTATTGTCTTGTTTATTATTTATTGTAATGCCTGCACTGTTTTGTGCACTTTATGCAGTCCTGGGTAGGTCTGTAGTCTAGTGTAGTTTTTGTGTTGTTTTACGTAGTTCCGTGTAGTTTTTGTATTGTTTCATGTAGCACCATGGTCCTGAAAAATGTCTCGTTTTTACTGTGTACTGTACCAGCAGTTATGGTTGAAATGACAAAAAATTACTTGACTTGACTTGACCTGACTTCATTTTAACCATGCCTACATGATTGGCATGCAGGTCCTCCATCTTTTAGCTCTCGGCTTGGATGGTACAATAACTCTCAATCCCCACTTAAGGCAATCGGTGTCAAGGACAAGTTCATCTTGCTGCTGATAAAAATGGGGGAATTGGAATTTCTGATGCATATTTCAAACATTTGGGGTGGACATGTAGACCTGAGACAGTGTGAGATCTTTTCTGCTTTCCCTTTGGATCACCTCTGCCATAATAGGGAAAATTTTGGTTTGCATTAGGGAGAATACCAAAAGAGGATACTAAAAGTTTCTTCAGATACATAGTGTAATAGAGAGGTGAGAATGAATACTGGACCATTGGAAAACAATGCTGGAGAGGTACTAATAGGGGACAATGAAATAGCAGATGAAGTGAGTAAATATTTTGTGTCTGTCTTCATTGTGGAAGACACTAGCAGTATGGTGGAAGATCCAGGTGTCAGGGGTCATTCAGTGTGTGAAGATACCATTCATAGAGAGAAGGTTCTTGGAAAACTGAAATGTCTGTAGGTAGATAAGTCATCTGGACCAGCTGGTGTACACCCCAACTGAAAGAAGTGGCTAGTTCTGAAAGAAGTTGCTGGAGAAATTGTGGAGATCTTTCAAGAATCACTAGATTCTGGAATGGTTCCAGAAGACTGGAAAATTGTAAATGTCATTCCACTCTTCAAGAAGGGAGAGAGGCAGAAGAAAGGAAAGTTTAGGTCAGTTAGTCTGATGTCAGCGGTTGGGAAGATGTTGGAGTTCATTATTAAGGATGAGGTCTCAGGGTACTCGGAGGCCCATAATAAAATAGGCCATAGTCAGCATGGTTTCCTCAAGGGAAAATCTTGCCTGACAAATCTGTTGGAATTCTTTGAAGAAATAACAAGCAGGATAGACAAAGAAGAAACAGTTGATGTTGTGTAGTTGGATTTCTAGAAGGCCTTTGACAATGTACCACACATGAAGCTGCTAATCAAGCTATGAGCCCATGGTATTACAGGAGATTCTAGCACGGATAAAGCAGTGGCGGATTGACAGAAGGCAAAGACTGAGAATGAAGGGAAGCTTTTCTGGTTGGCTGCCGGTGACTAGTGGTGTTCCGGAGAGGTCTGTGTGGGGACCAATTCTTTTTACGCTATTTGTCAATAATTTGGCTGATGGAATTGATGGCTTTGTTGCAAAGTTTGCAGATGATATGAAGGTAGTTGGAGGGGCAGGTAGTTTTGAGGAAGTAGAGAGGCTACAGAAGGACTTAGACAGATTAGGAGAATGGGTAAAAACATGACAGATGGAATGCAGCTTTGGGAAGTGTATTGTCATGCACTTTTGTAGAAGAATTAAAAGTGTAGACTATTTTTTAAATGGAAAGAAAATACAAAAAACAGAGGTGCCAAGCGACTTCAGAGCCCTTGTGCAGGATTCCCTAAAGGTTAGTTAGCAGTTTGATTCTTGGTGATGAAGGCAAATGCAATGTTAGCATTCATTTCAAGAGGACTAGAATACAAAAGCAAGGATGTATTGTAGAGACTTTATTAAGCACTGTTGAAGCCTCACGGAGTATTGTAAGCAGTTTTGGGCTCCTTAGAAGTGATGTTTTGAAACTGGAGAAGGTTCAAAGGAGGTTCATGCAAATGACTCCAGTAATGAATGGTTTGTCATATAAAGGGAATTTGATAGCTTTGGGCCTATATTCGTTGGATTTCAGAAGAATGAAGGTTGACCTCATTGAAACTTATCTAATGGTGAAAGGCCTTAATAGGGTGGATATGGAGAGGATGTTTCCTATAGTGGGAGAGTCTAAGACCAGAGGACACAGCCACAGAATGGAGGGGCGTTCTTTTAGAATGGAGATGAGGTGGAATTTCTTTAGCCAGAGAGTGGTGAATCTGTGGAATTCTTTGCCATAGGCAGCCGTGGAAGCCAAGTCTTTATGTATATTTAAGGCTGAGATTGATCGATTCTTGATAGGTCAGGGCATGAAGGGATATGGTGAGATCGGGGCTGAGAGGAAAACTAGATCAGCCATGTTGAAATGGCAGAGCAGACTCAATGGGCCTAATGCTCCTATAATCCTGCTCCTATATCTTATGGTCTTATGGTCTAATGCGTCATAAGGAGTGTCCTCTTTTCTAAATTTTAGAAGTATTTCATTTCAATTGGGGCAATCCATTAGCATTTCCATGATTAGTTGTCCTCTTGAATTGAATCTTGTAACTGTATTCTCAATTTTCTAATCTTTTAACACTGTCTTGAGATTTTGGGGATGTTCCTTGTCATCCTCACCAGTAACAATGATATCATCCAGGTAAGACTGAGTGCCTGGGCAGTCTTGCAGCACCTGGCCTAGAGTGCAGGCATGTATGCTACTCCAAAAATAAACCTATTATAGCAATAAAGCCTTTTGTGAGTGTTTATGTCGAGAAACACTTAGGACCCTTCTTCCATCTCCATCTGTAGGCAGGCCTCAGTTAAGTCCTCTTTGCCGAAGTGTTTCCTTCTAGAAAGGTTTGCAAAGATATCCTTTATCCTGGGCAGAGGGTGTTGATCTACTTTCAATATTGGATTGATGGTGACATTAAAATCACCTCAGATTCTGACAGATCCATTCTTTTGGCTACTGGGACCACTAACATTCCCCAATGGCTCCAGTCAGCTTGGGAGTGGCATTTTCATTTAACACTAATTACCATTGATATATGTAAGTTTTCCAATGCCATCCTTGAACACTGTTGTAGCATCATTCAATACCTTTATTTATTCACTTTAATGGAGGAGTGGTCTTTGATGGAGAAGGAGAAGATGGCGGCACGATGCAAGCACATGGCCTCTCCGGTGAATGATATCTGTAATCTATCAAGTAGGGGACTGTGCAAAATTCTGATTTGATGGAGACAGACATGAGAGTACGGAGGAACATCTGGAGAAACTTCTGAAATGCCCGCTTCGCTGCCGCTGCTACTGTGTGGTCTCTGGAATCTCCAGAGCAGAAGGCCCCAAATACTTGACTTTGCTTGTGTCGGCAGCTGGGGCTAGGTCGAAGGCGCTTGGCAGAGGATGGCGCTCGGGAGGCTGTATCGGAGGGGCTGGTCGGAGGCTCGAAGTTTTTGGATGGACGGACTCGGTGTTGGCTGTGGTTGGCTGCTTCCAAGGCATTGGCAGTTGTCGGTGCCTTGGAGATTTATGGCAAGGAGTTTCTCCCTTTTGCTAACTGCTATTGGGGACTCAGGAGTCGATCGGGACTTGAGACTTTTTTTTACCGTGCCCATGGTCTGTTCTTTATCAAATTATGGTATTGTTTTGAACTGCTGTAACTATGTTATAATTTTGTGGTTCTGTCAGTGTCAGTCTTTGGTTTGTCCTGTTTTCTGTGATATCACTCTGGAGGAATATTGTATCATTTCTTAATGCATGTATGCATTTCTAAATGACAATAAAAGAGGACTGAGTGCTCTCATAATCTAAGTTGACTCTTTTGCATGCAATTGCATCTGCCATGCAATTGGCGGATGGATCCCTAATCAAGTTATAGATACCTCTGCTAATTATGGTCCCACAGTGCTGGCTTTCCTGTATTTGGCATGTACAATCCAAATGCGGCTTATTGGTTGTTATATTTCACAGTTATGAATATCATTCCCACAGGAGTTATGTTTTCATCAGTATAAGTTCTTAGTTGAATATCTGCAGGCTTCAAATCAATATCTTTGAAATGCTGTTCAAATTCTTTTTGTGGAATAACTGAAAGAGCTGAGCCTGTGTTTAATTCCATTTTAATTAATTTGCCGTTCTCTTCTGGTGTAGGCCATATTGCTTGTCTCTTGTCAATTTTCACATTATAGATCTCAAGGCTACCGAGTCCTGAATAACTTTTATCAAATTTTTCATAAGCAGCATGCAGATTATACTCTTTTTGAAACTGAATCTTGACTCTTCAACTTTTTCTCTTCCCTATACAATCCATTTATTTTTGTCTTCCTGACATGCTCTTTGGATGTGTCCTACTTTGTATATTTTGCGGTACCACTTGGCAACAGCTGTGTAGGGACGGGGTTCGTATTCTGAAGATGGAAAGAACAACCAGAAGACAGCAGAAGAGAGCCAGGAGATATGCAGCCATGGCTGCCACCACTACCACATGTACATGTCCCACCTGCAATAGAGCTTGTGGGTCCAGGATAGGACTGTATCGTCTTCAAAGATCTCACTGTTTAAGGAGTGGATGTTGTCATCGGATTTCGATGGACAACCAAAGAAGGAAGAAGAGAAGAATTTTTGCCTTTAAACCTGCATAGGCTTGGTGTATGTGAGCCCCTGCCACAACAGTAATGCAATATGTTCAGCCAGGCAGGTTTTTGTTTAAATGCTGCAATTTCCATTGATACAGTGATTTCAACTGGTTTTTAAAAAGTGTGTCAAACAACACACACAAATGCTGGTGCAATGCAGCAGGCCAGGCAGCATCTATAGGAAGAAGTACGGTCAACATTTCGGGCCGAGACCGTTCATCGGGACTAACTGAAAGTAAGAGATTTGAAAGTGGGAGGGGAGGGGGAGATCCGAAATGATAGGAGAAGACAGGAGGGGGAGGGATGGAGCCAAGAGCCGGAAAGTTGATTGGCAAAAGGGATACAGAGTTGGAGAAGGGGGAGGATCATGGGACAGGAGGACGAGAGAGAAAGAAAGGGGAAAGGGAGCCCAGAGGAAGATGGAGAGCAGGCCAGGAGTGATTGTGAGAGGGACAAAGAGAGAAGAAAAAAAAAGAGGAGAAATAAAAATAAATAAGGGATGGGGTACGAAGGGGAGGTGGGGAAGTTAGAGAAGTTAATGTTCATGCTGTCAGGTTGGAGGCTGCCCAGATGGAATATAAGGTGTTGTTCCTCCAACCTGAGTGTGGCTTCATCTTGACAGTAGAGGAGGCCATGGATTGACATATCAGAATGGGAATGGGACGTGGAATTAAAATGTGTGGCCACTGGGAGATCCTGCTTTCTCTGGTGGACAGAGCATAGGTGTTCAGCGAAATGTTCTCCCAGCCTGCGTCGGGTCTCACTAATATATAGAAGGCCACACTCGGAGCACCAGATGCAGCATATCACCCCAGCCGACTCACAGGTGAAGTGTCGCCTCACCTGGAAGGACTGTCTGGGGCCCTGAGTGGTGGTGAGGGAGGAAGTGTAAGGGCAGGTGTAGCACTTGTTCCACTTACAAGGATACGTGCCAGGAGGGAGATCGGTGGGAAGGGATGGGGGGCACGAATGGACAAGGGAGTCGCGTAGGGAGCAATCCCTGTGGAAAGCAGAAAGGGAGGAAAAGATGTGCTTGGTGGTGGGATCCCTTTGGAGGTGGCGGAAGTTACGGAGAATTATATGTGGGACCCGAGGCTGGTGGGGTGGTAGGTGAGGACAAGGGGAACCCTATTCCTAGTAGGGTGGCGGGAGGATGGAGTGAGAGCAGATGTGTGTGAAATGGGAGAGATGTGTTTGAGAGCAGAGTTGATGGTGGAGGAAGGGAAGCCCCTTTCTTTAAAAAAGGAAGACATCTCCTTCGTCCTGGAATGAAAAGCCTCATCCTGAGACAGATGCGGCGGAGACGGAGGAATTGCGAGAAGGGGATGGCATTTTTGCAAGAGACAGGGTGAGAAGAGGAATAGTCCAAGTAGCTGTGAGAGTCTGTAGGCTTATAGTAGACTTCAGTAGATAAGCTGTGTCCAGAGATGGAGACAGAAAGATCAAGAAAGGGGAGGGAAGTGTCAGAAATGGACCAGGTAAATTTGAGAGCAGGGTGAAAGTTGGAGGCAAAGTTAATGAAGTCAACGAGCTCAGCATGCATGCAGGAAGCAGTGCCAATGCAGTTGTTGATGTAGCAAAGGAAAGGTAGGGGATGGATACCAGTATAGGCTTGGAACATGGACTGTTCCACAAAGCCAACAAAAAGGCAGGTAATAACAGGAATTCTGCAGATGCTGGAAATTCAAGCAACACACATAAAAGTTGCTGGTGAATGCAGCAGGCCAGGCAGCATCTCTAAGAAGATGTGCAGTCGACGTTTCAGGCTGAGACCCTTCGTCAGGGCTAACTGAAGGAAGAGTGAGTAAGGGATTTGAAAGTTGGAGGGGGAGAGGGAGATCCAAAATGATAGGAGAAGACAGGAGGGGGAGGGATGGAGCCAAGAGCTGGACAGGTGATAGGCAAAAGGGATAAGAGAGGATCATGGGACAGGAGGTCCGGGAAGAAAGACAAGGAGTCGGAGGGACCCAGAGGATGGGCAAAGGGTATATTCAGAGGGAGAGAGGGAGAAAAAGGAGAGTGAGAGAAAGAATGTGTGTATCAAAATAAGTAACAGATGGGGTACAAGGGGGAGGTGGGGCATTAGCGGAAGTTAGAGAAGTCGATGTTCATGCCATCAGGTTGGAGGCTGGCCCCCACCGCTTTATTTTCACCATGGATGTCCAGTCCCTATATACTTCCATCCCCCATCAGGAAGGTCTGAAAGCTCTCCGTTTCTTTATGGATTCCAAACCTCATCAGTTCCCCTCTACCAAAAGTGGGGGGGGGGGGGAGGGAAAGATGTGCTTAGTGGTGGGATCCCTTTGGAGGTGGCGGAAGTTACGGAGAATTATATGTGGGACCCGGAGGCTGGTGGGGTGGTAGGTGAGGACCAGGGGAACCCTATTCCTAGTGGAGTGGCGGGAGGATGGAGTGAGAGCAGATGTACGTGAAATGGGGGAGATGCGTTTAAGAGCAGAGTTGATAGTGGAGGAAGGGAAGCCCCTTTCTTTAAAAAAGGAAGACATCTCCCTCGTCCTAGAATGAAAAGCCTCATCCTGAGAGCAGATGCGGTGGAGACGGAGGAATTGCGAGAAGGGGATGGCGTTTTTGCAAGAGATAGGGTGAGAAGAGGAATAGTCCAGATAGCTGTGAGAGTCAGTAGGCTTATAGTAGACATCAGTGGATAAGCTGTCTCCAGAGACAGAGACAGAAAGATCTAGAAAGGGGAGAGAGGTGTCGGAAATGGACCAGGTAAACTTGAGGGCAGGGTGAAAGTTGGAGGCAAAGTTAATGAAGTCAACGAGCTCAGCATGCATGCAGGAAGCAGTGCCAATGCAGTTGTTGATGTAGCAAAGGAAAGGTAGGGGATGGATACCAGTATAGGCTTGGAACATGGACTGTTCCACAAAGCCAACAAAAAGGCAGGTAACAACAGGAATTCTGCAGATGCTGGAAATTCAAGCAACACACATAAAAGTTGCTGGTGAACGCAGCAGGCCAGGCAGCATCTCTAAGAAGATGTGCAGTCGACGTTTCAGGCTGAGACCCTTCGTCAGGGCTAACTGAAGGAAGAGTGAGTAAGGGGTTTGAAAGTTGGAGGGGGAGAGGGAGATCCAAAATGATAGGAGAAGACAGGAGGGGGAGGGATGGAGCCAAGAGCTGGACAAGTGATAGGCAAAAGGGATAAGAGAGGATCATGGGACAGGAGGTCCAGGAAGAAAGACAAGGAGTCGGGGGGACCCAGAGGATGGGCAAAGGGTATATTCAGAGGGAGAGAGGGAGAAAAAGGAGAGTGAGAGAAAGAATGTGTGTATCAAAATAAGTAACAGATGGGGTACAAGGGGGAGGTGGGGCATTAGCGGAAGTTAGAGAAGTCGATGTTCATGCCATCAGGTTGGAGGCTGGCCCCCACCGCTTTATTTTCACCATGGATGTCCAGTCCCTATATACTTCCATCCCCCATCAGGAAGGTCTGAAAGTTCTCCGTTTCTTTATGGATTCCAAACCTCATCAGTTCCCCTCTACCAAAAGTGGGGGGGGGGGGAGGGAAAGATGTGCTTAGTGGTGGGATCCCTTTGGAGGTGGCGGAAGTTACGGAGAATTATATGTGGGACCCGGAGGCTGGTGGGGTGGTAGGTGAGGACCAGGGGAACCCTATTCCTAGTGGAGTGGCGGGAGGATGGAGTGAGAGCAGATGTACGTGAAATGGGGGAGATGCGTTTAAGAGCAGAGTTGATAGTGGAGGAAGGGAAGCCCCTTTCTTTAAAAAAGGAAGACATCTCCCTCGTCCTAGAATGAAAAGCCTCATCCTGAGAGCAGATGCGGTGGAGACGGAGGAATTGCGAGAAGGGGATGGCGTTTTTGCAAGAGATAGGGTGAGAAGAGGAATAGTCCAGATAGCTGTGAGAGTCAGTAGGCTTATAGTAGACATCAGTGGATAAGCTGTCTCCAGAGACAGAGACAGAAAGATCTAGAAAGGGGAGAGAGGTGTCGGAAATGGACCAGGTAAACTTGAGGGCAGGGTGAAAGTTGGAGGCAAAGTTAATAAAGTCAATGAGCTCTGCATGCGTGCAGGCAGCAGCGCCAATGCAGTCGTCGATGTAGCGAAGGAAAAGTGGGGGACAGATACCAGAATAGGCATGGAACATAGATTGTTCCACAAAGCCAACAAAAAGGCAGGCATAGCTAGGACCCATACGGGTGCCCATAGCTACACCTTTAGTTTGGAGGAAGTGGGAGGAGCCAAAGGAGAAATTATTAAGAGTAAGGATTAATTCCGCTAGACGGAGCAGAGTGGTGGTAGAGGGGAACTGATTAGGTCTGGAATCCAAAAAGAAACGTAGAGCTTTGAGACCTTCCTGGTGGGGGATGAAGGTATATAGGGACTGGACATCCATGGTGAAAATAAAGCGGTGGGCGCCAGGGAACTTAAAAACATTGAAAATATTCAGAGTGTGAGAAGTGTCACGAACATAGAAACATAGAAACATAGAAAATAGGTGCAGGAGTAGGCCATTCGGCCCTTCGAACCTGCACCGCCATTTATTATGATCATGGCTGATCATCCAACTCAGAACCCCGCCCCAGCCTTCCCTCCATACCCCCTGACCCCCGTAGCCACAAGGGCCATATCTAACTCCCTCTTAAATATAGCCAATGAACTGGCCTCAACAGTTTCCTGTGGCAGAGAATTCCACAGATTCACCACTCTCTGTGTGAAGAAGTTTTTCCTAATCTCGGTCCTAAAAGGCTTCCCCTCTATCCTCAAACTGTGACCCCTCGTTCTGGACTTCCCCAACATCGGGAACAATCTTCCTGCATCTAGCCTGTCCAATCCCTTTAGGATCTTATACGTTTCAATCAGATCCCCCCTCAATCTTCTAAATTCCAACGAGTACAAGCCCAATTCATCCAGTCTTTCTTCATATGAAAGTCCCGCCATCCCAGGAATCAATCTGGTGAACCTTCTTTGTACTCCCTCTATGGCAAAGATGTCTTTCCTCAGATTAGGGGACCAAAACTGCACACAATACTCCAGGTGTGGTCTCACCAAGGCCTTGTACAACTGCAGTAGTATGTCCCTGCTCCTGTACTCGAATCCTCTCGCTATAAATGCCAGCATACCATTCGCCTTTTTCACCGCCTGCTGTACCTGCATGCCCACTTTCAATGACTGGTGTATGATGACACCCAGGTCTCGTTGCACCTCCCCTTTTCCTAATCGGCCACCATTCAGATAATAATCTGTTTTCCTATTTTTGCCACCAAAGTGGATAACTTCACATTTATCCACATTAAATTGCATCTGCCATGAATTTGCCCACTCACCCAACCTATCCAAGTCACCCTGCATCCTCTTAGCATCCTCCTCACTGCTAACACTGCCACCCAGCTTTGTGTCATCCGCAAACTTGGAGATGCTGCATTTAATTCCCTCATCCAAGTCATTAATATATATTGTAAACAACTGGGGTCCCAGCACTGAGCCTTGCGGTACCCCACTAGTCACCGCCTGCCATTCTGAAAAGGTCCCGTTTATTCCCACTCTTTGCTTCCTGTCTGCTAACCAATTCTCCACCCACACCAATACCTTACCCCCAATACCGTGTGCTTTAAGTTTGCACACTAATCTCCTGTGTGGGACCTTGTCAAAAGCCTTTTGAAAATCCAAATATACCACATCCACTGGTTCTCCCCTATCCACTCTGCTAGTTACATCCTCAAAAAATTCTATGAGATTCGTCAGACATGATTTTCCTTTCACAAATCCATGCTGACTTTGTCCGATCATTTCACCGCTTTCCAAGTGTGCTGTTATCACATCCTTGATAACTGACTCCAGCAGTTTCCCCACCACCGACGTTAGGCTAACCGGTCTATAATTCCCCAGTTTCTCTATCCCTCCTTTTTACATTAGCCACCCTCCAATCCTCAGGAACTAGTCCAGAATCTAACGAGTTTTGAAAAATTATCACTAATGCATCCACTATTTCTTGGGCTACTTCTTTAAGCACTCTAGGATGCAGACCATCTGGCCCTGGGGATTTATCTGCCTTCAATCCCTTCAATTTACCTAACACCACTTCCCTACTAACATGTACTTCGCTCAGTTCCTCCATCCCACTGGACCCTCTGTCCCTTACTATTTCTGGAAGATTATTTATGTCCTCCTTAGTGAAGACAGAACCAAAGTAATTATTCAATTGGTCTGCCATGTCCTTGCTCCCCATAATCAATTCACCTGTTTCTGTCTGCAGGGGACCTACATTTGTCTTTACCAGTCTTTTCCTTTTTACATATCTATAAAAGCTTTTACAGTCCGTTTTTATGTTCCCTGCCAGTTTTCTCTCATAATCTTTTTTCCCCTTCCTAATTAAGCCCTTTGTCCTCCTCTGCTGAGCTCTGAATTTCTCCCAGTCCTCAGGTGAGCCACTTTCTCTGGCTAATTTGTATGCTTCTTCTTTGGAATTGATACTATCCCTAATTTCTCTTGTCAGCCACGGGTGCACTACCTTCCTTGATTTATTCTTTTGCCAAACTGGGATGAACAATTGTTGTAGTTCATCCATGCAACCTTTAAATGCTTGCCATTGCATATCCACCGTCAATCCTTTAAGTGTCATTTGCCAGTCTATCTTAGCTAATTCACGTCTCATACCTTCAAAGTTACCCCTCTTTAAGTTCAGAACCTTTGTTTCTGAATTAACTATGTCACTCTCCATCTTAATGAAGAATTCCACCATATTATGGTCACTCTTACCCAAGGGGCCTCTCACGACAAGATCGCTAATTAACCCTTCCTCATTGCTCAAAACCCAGTCCAGAATAGCCTGCTCTCTAGTTGGTTCCTCGATATGTTGGTTCAATAAACCATCCCGCATACATTCCAAGAAATCCTCTTCCTCAGCACCTTTACCAATTTGGTTCACCCAGTCTACATGTAGATTGAAGTCACCCATTATAACTGCTGTTCCTTTATTGCACACATTTCTAATTTCCTGTTTAATACCATCTCCGACCTCACTACTACTGTTAGGTGGCCTGTACACAACTCCCACCAGCGTCTTCTGCCCCTTAGTGTTACGCAGCTCTACCCATATCGATTCCACATCTTCCCGGCTTATGTCCTTCCTTTCTATTGCGTTAATCTCTTCTTTAACCAGCAACGCCACCCCACCTCCCCTTCCTTCATGTCTATCCCTCCTGAATATTGAATATCCCTGAACGTTGAGCTCCCATCCCTGGTCACCCTGGAGCCATGTCTCTGTGATCCCAACTATATCATAATCATTAATAACAATCTGCACTTTCAATTCATCCACCTTATTACGAATGCTCCTTGCATTGACACATAAAGCCTTCAGGCGCTCTTTTACAACTCTCTTAGCCCTTATACAATTATGTTGAAAAGTGGCCCTTTTTAATGCTTGCCCTGGATTTGTCGGCCTGCCACTTTTACTTTTCTCCTTTGTACTTTTTGCTTCTACCCTCACTTTACACCCCTCTGTCTCTCTGCACTGGTTCCCATCCCTCTGTTGTGAACTAACCTCCTCACGCCTAGCCTCTTTAATTTGATTCCCGCCCCCCAATCATTCTAGTTTAAAGTCACTTCAGTAGCCCCCGCTAATCTCCCCGCCAGGATATTGGTCCCCCTAGGATTCAAGTGTAACCCGTCCTTTTTGTACAGGTCACGCCTGCGCCAAAAGAGGTCCCAATGATCCAAAAACTTGAATCCCTGCCCCCTGCTCCAATCCCTCAGCCACACATTTATCCTCCACCTCATCGCATTCCTACTCTCACTGTCGCGTGGCACAGGCAGTAATCCCGAGATTACTACCTTTGCGGTCCTTTTTCTCAACTCCCTTCCTAGCTCCCTATATTCTCCTTTCAGGACCTCATCCCTTTTCCTACCTATGTCATTGGTACCTATATGTACCACGACCTCTGGCTCCTCACCCTCCCACTTCAGGGTATCTTGGACACGATCAGAAATATCCCGGACCCTGGCACCAGGGAGGCAAACTACCATCCGGGTCTCTGGACTGCGTCCACAGAATCGCCTATCTGACCCCCTTACTATCGAGTCCCCTATCACAACTGCCCTCCTCTTCCTTGCCCTACCCTTCTGAGCTACAGGGCCAGACTCTGTGCCGGAGGCACGGCCACTGTCGCTTCCCCCGGGTAAGCTGTCCCCCCCAACAGTACTCAAACAGGAGTACCTGTTGTTAAGGGGCACAGCCACCGGGGTACTCCCCATCACCTGACTTTTCCCCTTCCCCCTCCTAACCGTGACCCACTTGTCTGCCTCCCGTGGCCCCGGCGTGACCACCTGCCTTCCATAGGTGGGAAGGGATTGAACAAGGGATAAAACAGTGTCGAGGTATGCAGAAATGAATTCAGTGGGGCAGGAGCAATCTGAGACAATAGGTCTACCTGGACAAGCAGATTTGTGGATCTTGGGTAGCTGTTATTGCCTGTGAGTCGGCTGGTGTGATATACTGCGTCTGGTGCTCGCAGTGTGGCCTTCTATATATTAGTGTTATTCGCGTACACTTTTAAAAGTGTGTTGTGCTTTGGTTAGGAGCCATTTTTGAATGCTTTCTTGTGAGATTCCACAAACTATATAATCTCTCAGTGTATCATTAAGCACATCACTGAACTGACAATGCTCAGACAATTTCTTCAATTCAGCCACATAAGTTGAAATGGACTCTCCTTCTTTTTGATTCCTCTAATGAAATCTAAAGCATTCTGCAATTAACAATGGTTATGTTTCTGAATGTTCCTGCATTATGTTCGGATCACAATATCAGCAAATCTCTTTTTGGCTGGTTTGGTTGGAGCAGTTAATTCTATTGCACTCTGTAGCTGGCTTTTCGTTGGCTATTTCACTTGCTACAAAAAACTGTTTAATTCATTCACTATTCATCATCTAGTTATCTATTGTGTGATCGAACGTACCTATTTTTCTGATGTTGCCAGCCATTGTGCTTTTTAAAAAAATTATAATTATTATTATTACCCAGTGCTCTCTGTTTATGAATCCATGGTTGTAATTGTTGCTTGTTGATTTTGCATGTTTTCTGCCTTTTTAAAAAAACTCAACAGTCTCTCTTCCCTTTTGAAGAAACCTATGCTGCGTTTTATTTGAACAATCTTCTCTCGCTCCTTCCAAAGAAATAAAATAGGTAGGTAGAAATCTCAGGTTCACTACTGTCACCACTGTTATGTTTATGTTTTGGAAGGAATCAAAAGAATAACACCGGAGCCAGTGGTATGGGGCTATATAGTTTTCTTTAGTGAGTCACTGACATATGATATGGAGGTGTAATGACATACACCAGTTATGTGCTTTATACATAATGAATTATGTAAACAAGCAAGTAATTATTAATCAAACAATATATTTGCAACATTACTCAATATTACTGAAATATTAAATACACTGGGAATTTATGTATCCCAATGTTTTTCAGGGTTGTCATGGTGGGAGATTTTAATATCTCAAATATCGATTGGCATCACTCTGGAGCAAAGTGTTCAGATGGGGTGGAGTTTGTTAAGTGTGTTCAGCAAGTCCATCAGCCCATCAAGTTCACACAGACCATCAGGCAGCCATTTAGATTAGATTAGATTATGAGGACACGCAGTCCTCTTTTATTGTCATTAAGTAATGCATGCATTAAGAAATGATACAATGTTTTTCCAGAATGATATCACAGAGACACATGACAAACCAAGACTAAAAAACTGACAAAAACCACATAATTATAAGATATAGGTACAACAGTGCAAAGCAATACCGTAATTTGATGAGAACCGACCATGGGCATGGTAAAATCACAGAGTCTCTAGAAAGTCCCATTATCTCACGCAGATTGTAAAACTCCAGCACTGCAAACTTGCCGATGCAGCATGCTGGAAGCATCTGACCATAGTCCGACTCCGAGACCGTCCGAAAACTCCGAGCCTCTGACCAGTTCCCTGACACCGATGCACTGAGCACCATCTCTGCCGAGCGCTTCAACCCCGGCCCCGGCAACAGGCGATACGCAAGGCCAAGGATTTGGGGCCTTCCCTCCGGAAATTCTCAATCGTGCAGTAGCAGTGCCAGCAAAGCAAGCATTTCAGAAGTTACTCCAGATGTTCCTCCGTGCTTCTTCACGTCTGTCTCTATCAAATCAGGATTGTGCATAGGGTCCTACTTCACAGATACGATATCAATTCGGAACGGCCGCGCGCGCTGCATTGCGTCACCATCTTCTTCTCCCTCCTTGCACTGACCCTACAATGCTCTTATTTCATGCTCCCCATATTCTCCTCAACTCCTCACAGATTCTATTACTCACCTACACACCAGGTGCAATACGTATAACTATCAACCCATATCCTTTGGATGCTGAAGGAAACTAGAACGCCTGGGGAAAACCTGTGCAGTCACGGGTAGAGCATGCAAACTCCTCATAGACAGCAGGATTGAACCTAGATTGCTGGAGTTGTGAGACATCAACTCTACTCTCTGTAACACCAGATCATTGCTGATCATTGAGTGAAAATGTTCTTCCTCAACTCCCTTTTATTTCTTCTACCAATTAAAATCAATTCCCTAATTACCAAGGGAAATAGATACTTGCTGATCAATAGGTCTTGGCCTCTTGTAATTTTATACAACTGAGTTAAATCTATCTTCATTTTCCTTTGTTCTGAAGGAAGCAACCATCACCTAGTTTGCCTCTCCCTGCAACCATAATTTTCAGTTGGCTGGTGGCCCAGTGGCATCAGTGCTGGACATCGGAGCGAAGGCTGCCGAGTTTGAATCCAAGTCGGGCAACTCCCTGAGCACATTTTCCATCTGTGCCAGGTTGAGCATCGAGCTAGCCACTTGGCCTCGTAAAAAAACAAGAGTTGAGTCAGGAACGTTCATATCGTGACCCAGTAAGTCTGAAAGGAGACCAATCCTGACACCACCACCAGACAAGAATGACTGACCGTCTGGTGTGACACGGTAGGAAGGAAGCCCTAACATATCACATCCTTTCAGTAATGTGGTGCCCAGAGATGTACATATGTACTCCAGCTGCAGCCAGACCAGCATTATATGCAGATCTGAAATGGTCTTCCTACTCATGTAATGTGTTTTAATCAATAAAGTATCTGAACTCTCTTAAAAACCATATCTACCTGTCCTGTTATTTACAGAGAACTATAAACATGCAAATCGAGATCCCTTTGATCTTCTGTATAGCTTAATGTTCCACCACATGGCATGTATTCCTTATCTTAATATGTGTATATTACTTTTGGGGCAGGTGCGACCTGTACAAAAAGGACAGGTTGCACTTGAATCCGAGGTGGACCAATATCTTGGTGGGGAGGTTTGGTAAGGCTATTGGAGAGAGTTTAAACTAGAATTGCTGGGGGTGGGAACCGAACTGAAGAGACGGAGGAAAAGGCGATTGACTCACAAATAGAAAAAGCTTGCAGACAGTGTGAGAGGGAGGATAGGCAGGTGATAGAGAAAAGATGTGCTCAGACCGATGGTTTGAGATGTGTCTATTTTAATGCAAGGAGTATTGTGAACAAAGCAGATGAGCTTAGAGCGTGGATCAGTACTTGGAGCTATGATGCTGTGACCAATACAGAGACTTGGATGGCTTAAAGTTAGGAATGGTTACTCAGAGTGCCAGGCTTTAAATGTATCAGAAAGGACAGGGAGGGAGGCAAGCGAGGTGGAGGTATGGCACTGCTGATCTGTGGGTGTTTTTTATAGACCACCCAATAGTAACAGGGACATTGAGGAGCAGGTAGGGAGACAGATTCTGGAAAGGTGTAATAATAACAGGGTTGTCATGGTGGGAGATTTTAATTTCCCAAATATTGATTGGCGTCTCCCTAGAGCAGGGGGTTCAGGAAGGTTTCTTGACACAATATGTAGATAAGTCTACAAGAGGAGAGGCTGTACTTGATCTGATATTGGGAAATGAACCTGGTCAGGAGTCAGATCTCTCAGTGGGAGAGCATTTTAGAGATAGTGATCACAGTTCTATCTCCTTTACCATAGCATTGGAGCGGGATAGAAACAGACAAGTTAGGAAAGTGTTTAATTGGAGTAAGGAGAAATATGAGGCTATCAGGCAGGAACTTGGAAGCATAAATTGGGAACGGATGTTCTCAGGGAAATGTATGGAAGAAATATGGCAAATGTTCAGGGGATATTTGCGTGGAGTTCTGCATAGGAATGTTCCAATGAGATAGGGAGAGGATGGTATTGTAAATCTAGTCAACAAGAAAAGAAGAGCTTACAAAAGGTTCAAAAAACTAGGTAATGATAGAGATCTAGAAGATTTTAAGGTGAGCAGGAAAGAGCTTAAGAAAGAAATTAGGAGAGCCAGAAGGGGCTATGTGAAGGCCTTGGTGGACAGGATTAAGGAAAACCCCAAGGCATTCTACAGGTATGTGAAGAGCAAGAGAATAAGACATGAGAGAATAGGACCAATCAAGTGTGACAGTGGAGAAGTGTGTACGGAACTGAAGGAGGTAGCAGAGCTACTTAATGAATACTTTGCTTCAGTATTCACCACGGAAAAGGACCTTGGCGTTTGTAAGGATGACCTGCAGTGGACTGAAAAGCTTGAGCATGTAGATATTAAGAATGAGGGTGTTATGGAGCTTTTGGAAAGCGTCAAGTTGCATAAGTTACTGGGACCAGACAAGATATACTCCAGGCTACTGTGGGAGGCGAGGGAAGAGATTACTGAGCCTCTGGCAATGATCTTTGCATCATCAATGGGGACGGGAGAGGTTCTGGAGGATTGGAGGGTTGCTGATGTTGTTACATTATTCAAGAAAGGGAGTAGAGATAGCCCAGGAAATTATAGACCAGTGACTCTTACTTCAGTGGTTAGTAAGATGATGGAGAAGATCCTGAGAGGCAGGACTTACAAACATTTGGAGAGGCATCGTATGATTAGAAATAGCCAACATGGCTTTGTGAAAAGTAGGTCGTGCCTTACGAGCCTGATTGAATTTTTTGAGGATGTGACTAAACAAATTGCTGAAGGTGGAGTGTAGATGTAGTGTATATGGATTTCAGCAAGGCATTTGATAAGGTACCCCATGCAAGGTTTATTGAGAAAGTAAGGAGGCATGGGATCCAATGGAACATTGTTTTGTGGTTCCAGAATTGTCTTGCCCACAGAAGGCAAAGAGTGGTTGTAGATGGGTCATGTTCTGCATGGAGGTCAGTGACCAGTGGTGTGCCTCAGGGATCTGTTCTGGGATCCCTATTCTTCGTGATTTTTATAAATGACCTGGATGAGGAAGTGGAGAGAGGGGTTAGTAAATTTGCTGATGCTAAAGGTTATGGGTGTTGTGGATAGTGTAGAGAGCTATCAGAGGTTACAGTGGGACATTGATGGGTGTAAAACTGGGCTGAGAAGTGGCAGATGGAGTTCGACCCAGATAAATGTGAGGTGGTTCATTTTGGTAGGTCAAATATCATGGGAGAACATAGCATTAATGGTAAGACTCTTGGCAGTGTGGAGGATCAGAGGGATCTTGGGGTCTGAGTCCATAGGACACTCAAAGATGCTGTGCAGGTTGACTCTGTGGTTAAGAAATCATATGGTGCATTGGCCTTCATCAATCGTGGGATTGAGTTTAGGAGCTGAGAGGTAATATTGCAGCTATGTAGGACCCTGATCAGACCACACTTAGAGTACTGTGCTCAGTTCTGGTCACATCACTATAGGAAGGTTGTGGAAACCATAGAAAGGGTGCAGAGGAGATTTACGAGGATGTTGCCTGGATTCGGGAGCATGCCTTATGAGAATAGGTTGAGTGAACTCAGCCTTTTTTCCTTGGAGTGACCGAGGATGAGAGGTGAGCAGATAGAGCTGTGTAAGATGATGAGAGGCATTGATCATGTGGATAGCCAGAGGCTTTTTCCCAGGGCTGAAATGGCTAGCACGAGAAGGCACAGTTTTATGGTGCCTGGAAGTAGGTACAGAGGAGATGTCAGGGGTAAGCTTTTCAGGCAGAGTGGTGAGTGCATGGAATGGGCGGCTGGCGACAGTGGTGGATGTGGATATGATAGGGTCTTTTAGAGAGACTCCTGGACAGGTACATGGACCTCAGAAAAATAGAGGGCTATGGGTAATCCTAGGTAATTTCTAAGGTAAGGACATGTTTGGCACAGCTTTGTGGGCTGAAGGGCCTGTATTGTGCTGCAGGTTTTCTATGTTTCTAAGTTGCAGCACATCTTCTTTCTGACAAATTTCAGCACATTGGAATCAGGGATAAAAGAGGAGATGTGCCTGGAACTGTTTTTGACTGACCTCACATTTGTCAAGGTGAATACTGAAGCATTGTATTCATTAAAGACCTTCCCTAACTCCTCCAAGTCCAGACACATTTCCTCTTTTATCTGTAACTGGTCCAATATTTAGATTAGTTATCATTATGTTCTTCACTTGTGTGTAGAAAACCTTGGGGTTCTCCTTAATCCTACTTTCCAAGTCCTTCTCATGTTACTTTTCAGCTCTTTTAAGTCCATTCTTAAGCTCCTTTCTGGCTACCTTGTAGCTCTCTAGAGTGCTGTCTGATGTTTGCTTCCTGAACCTTAAATTTACTTCTACCTTCCTCTTGACCACATGTTCCACTTCATTTGACAATCATGGTTCCTTCACCCTACCATTCTTCCCCTGCCTCAATGGGACAAAGCTGTCCAGAACCCTTTCTAAGTGTTCCCTAAATAGCCTCCATATTTCTAATGTGGATTTCTCTGAGTACATATGTTCTCAATTTACACTCCCAAGTTGCTGCCTAATAGAATCATAATTTGCTCTTCATATTAAATACTTTCTGATGCCATCTGCTCCTATCCCTGTCCAAAGCTATGGTAAAGGTCAGGGTGTTGTTGTCACTGCTTCTGAAATGCTCACCCTTTAAAATAAACTGTTCTAACAGCTTTATGCTCCTCCTCTTGTGATTTGTCCGTAAAGACAATTACATACATCTCCTTCAGCTTGCTGCAGGTTCTTGGGAATCAAGGTCCTGCCCCTTAATATGCAAGTCACATCTGTTGACCTTGCTCCATGCTGGTCACTTGCTGCATTTATGCTAATGAGAAACAACCCAGAAAACTAGGAAAGAAATCTCAAGCCTTTTCTTCTAGGTTCTCTCTTTGGAAATTAATTTCTTTCCAGTATCTGCATACATTCCTATTCCTCCCAGCTAGCACAATACTCCTGCATCAACTCATTGCTCACATCATTCCTTGCTTCACATCTTAATATTTTATTAATACAGGTGAGTTGGCACATTGCCACTGGTGAATTCTGATCCTATAAAGTTGTAACTTGCTTTTTTTAACCAAATCGATTTTTCTCACAATCTTATTCCCAAACACGAATAGTATAATAAAAGTCATCATATAGATGTAACGGTAGTCACAGTGAAACAAAAAGACTTCTATTCTACAGTGGTTTAGCTTAAGTGTTTTATTCTAGGGAAACTGCATAATAATCAATCATCAAATTCCATTATTGACATTTCACGCTTTTTAGCTCTGATTTCCCATTTGGATTGAAACTATGAGCCTTGCTTATTTTCCTTTGTGCTGTAGGTGTAGCTTCATGGCTGCTATCTGCAATGCCCTACATCTTGATGGACTTCAGAGTCATAGAAAAGTACCACACAGAAACAGGCCATTCCGCCCATCTAGTCCATGCTGAACTTTTTAATCTGCCTATTCCCATCGATCTGTGCCGGGACATAGCTCTCCATACCCCTATCATCCATGTACGGATCCAATCGTCACATAAACCTTGAAATCAAGCTGGCGTGCACCACTTCAACCGGTAGTTCGTTCCACACTCTCATGACCATCTGAGTGAAAATGTTCCTCCGTACTTTTGCATGTGATGTGTTGCAATGTATTATCAAGAGCAAAACACTGAAAAAATATTTCAGTGCTGTTTGCTTAAAGGAAAGATGTTTTTTCACTATACCGAATAGTTATTTGCCATCCATAATTACATACAAAATGATAATGAAAGAATGAAAGGAATTATTATAATAATAGCATTTTGCTGAGAGTAATATTTTAGTGTATTGCAATGCCTGTGCTAAATAGCTTAAAGTGTTACATATTGAACAGTGACAAGGAGTCAGAACATAAGACAGGGAATTGAGGGACCCTGACATGGAGGAGAGAATAGATTCCATACAGCTTTGGGTAATTTCCATGAGATGAAGGGTTAGGTGGGAAATACAGACTCACCACCTTTTAATTTCAGACTGACTTTGCTCTCTTGGTGCAGGATCTTCCCTGCAGGATTGTGTTTTGGGAGAATGAGCAACTGCTGTGCAGCTTTTCAAACATTATTAGACAGAAATTTATATACAGTGCTGGGCCAAATTACCAATTTGTATTACAGAGGAAAAGGCACCTTGCCAAAAGTAGAAATCAAAAATAACATTTGTGCTTCTCTCTTTC
The DNA here is from genome assembly GCF_963921235.1 of Mobula hypostoma. NCBI lineage: Eukaryota > Metazoa > Chordata > Chondrichthyes > Myliobatiformes > Myliobatidae > Mobula > Mobula hypostoma. The sequence goes on from NC_086100.1 coordinate 140,582,518, forward strand.
AGCTGTGCTTTGTCCAGTATGGATTGTTCTGTATGTAATATAGTATTATAGAGGGGTGCTAAGCCCAGAGACACGATTTTTTAAAATATAAATTCTTGCCTAGGGTATAGTAGAATTGGTAAAACCTGCACTTGCAGCATTCTCAAGCAGTCCTGGAGAAAATGGTGATGGACCACCATTTTGGATGCAAAAGTGTATTCTCAGATTGGAGGTTGCAGAATTTCAGCACAACAATGTGAAAGCCAGGAGACCTTGTGAGTTGGAGGAGAAATTGAGGCCCCATCTACCTGATGGCCATTCAGGATAACAGAGGTTATTTGTGGATTTGAGGTTATCTCTGGATCCTATTGGTAGAAACAGTAGTTCTGATGACATATTTAAAAAGTAGCTTACCCTGCCTTGATGGTTTAAAGTAAATTTTATTATCAAAGTATAAATACTGTATGTCACCATAGACAACCCACAGATTCATTGCCCTACGTGTCACGGTCCTGATCGTTAATTCCCTATTTTCTAATTTCCTTTGATTGTGCCACGGCTCCGACTGTTAATTTCCCATTTGCTCCTAATTCTCTTAGGTGACGGCACACCTGGTTTTCATCAAGACCTGCAGCATAAGAACCCTGGCATTTAAACCACTAGTCGCCAGATTGTTGGTTTTGCCTACGTGGTAATTAACGTTTCCCAGCCGCTTAGGACCGTGTGTTCTAAGTTCTGCTCCAGTACCGAGAATTACCTGTGAAACTCAATCTCTTTGTGTCAAGATAAGCCTTCTAAAGTTTTACTTCAGTAGCCAGCTCTCTCTCCTGTTTGCTGTTCACGTCTGCATCCTAACTAAATCTCTGTGCCTGTGTCCTGCACTTGGGTTCGCCTCATTCACTCATTGCAACAGAACGATCTGGCCACAATGGACCCAGCGGACACAAGTACCCCGCAACAAGCCCTCACCTACTGGGTCTGCATGATCGACTTCTCTGGGATGTCATGGAGAATCTCTGTTCACTGTCCACTGACGTAACGAAGATCGGTGACCAGGTGGACTTTATATCCGCTCATTTTACCGCATCCACTCCTGGAACTCTGTCCAACCAGCCCAGACAGCCTGTAGTGGCAACCCCCTACGTGTCAGCAACACCCCCACCAAGAGAGCCTCACGTACCAGAACCAGAACACTATGCTGGGGATTTGGGGAAGTGCCAAGCCTTCCTTCTGCAATGCTCCTTGGTGTTCGATCAGCAGTCATCCACGTGCTCCACGAATAAGTGAAAGATTGCTTTTATCATGGGGTTGTTGCGGGGAAGTGCCTTAGCTTTGGCTACAGCTGTTTGGGATAGTCAGCCAGAGATTTGCTCTTCTTTCGTCACCTTTGTCACGGAAATGAGAAAGATCTTTGACCACCTCGTCTGTGGTAAAGACGTCACTAAACGTCTACTCACTCTCTGCCAGGACTCACGCAGTGTTGCCGGATATTCTGTGGAGTTCTGGACATTAGCGGCCGACTCAGGGTGGAATGATGAGGCACTCCAAGGGGTATTTTGGAATGGTCTCAGCGACATGGTGAAAGACGAGTTGGTGGCAAGAGACGACACTGACAGCCTGGACTCCTTGATCACCCCAGCCACCAGGTTGGACAATTGTCTCTGAGAACGCCATAGAGAAAGAACTGGTAGTCCACCACATTTGGCCACTCCACAGCAGTCATTTCCGCCTCCCGTCAGAACAAGCCTCTCTCCTCCTCCTAGAGTTGCTCCCAGCCCGGCTGTCTCCGCTGCTCTGGGAGAGGAACCCATGCAGCTGAGACGGAACCGCCTTTCCCCCCCAGAACAACTCTCGAGATTGAGAGTGGGTGAGTGTCTATATTGCAGCCAGTCTGGGCTACCTACCCATTCGGCCAAAAAGGGAAGGTTCACCAGTAGAAAGGGAGACCCTGGTGAACCATACAACATTCCCCTCCATCCCCCGAACTCGAATGCAGCTGCAAGCTACTTTAAATTACAACCAACAGTCCCTGCCTCTGTCAGCACTAGTGGACTCTGGTGCTGAAGGAAACCTTTTGGATGAAAACATAGCTTCCCGGGCCGGAATTCCTCGCAAGCCATTGAGTACCCCCCTTGGAAACCCGGGCACTGGACGGTAGACTACTGGCCTGAGTCACACATTGCACACCACCCCTGTCTCTCTTTCTCTCTGGGAACCATAGAGAACGGATACGATTCAATTTAATTTCCTCTCCTCAAGCTCCGATAGTTCTTGGCCACCCCTGGTTACACCGCCATAACCCCTACATTGACTGGTCCACCGGGAAGATAGTCAGCTGGAGTTCATTCTGTCACTCCACTTGTCTACAATCGGCCCTTTCCCCTGTGGAAGTCACCGCGACCATGTCTGCCTCTGAAACCCCTGATTTATCCAAGGTTCCAGCAGAGTGTCATGATCTGCGAGAAGTGATTAGCAAACAACAGGCTCTTGCCCTGCCTCCACACCACCCTCACGATTGTGCAATTGACCTTCTCCCCGGAGCGCCTCTACCCACCAGTCAGCTGTATAACCTGTCCCGTCCAAAAGGGAAGCAATGGAGGCTTACCTAAATGACTCTCTCGCAGCTGGCATTATCCGACCCTCATCTTCCCCTGTAGGCGCAGGTTTCTTCTTTGTGAGGAAGAAAGATGGCTCATTGTGCCCCTGCATTGACTGTCATGTCTTGAATAGCATCACCATAAAGAATAAATATCCACTGCCCCTTATCAACTCTGCTTTCGAACCCCTTCACAAAGCCACCATTTTCTCTAAATTGGACCTACGGAGTGCCTGCCACCTGGTCAAGATAAGGGAGGGAGATGAATGGAAAACAGCTTTTAACACCCCACTTGGTCATTTCGAATATCTGGTATCGCCATTCGGTCTCACCAATGCCCCCGCCGTCTTCCAAGCCTGATAAATGATGTCCTTAGGGACTTATTAACCGTTTCATTTTTGTTTATTTGGACGACATCTTAATCTTCTCCCACAGTCTTCAAGAACACATCCACCATGTCCATTAGATTCTGCAGAGGCTTTGGGAGAACAAACTATTTGTTAATGCTGAGAAGTGCGAGTTTCATGTCCGTTCTGTCAGTTTCTTGGGGTACATCGCTGAGAGTGGGCAAGTGAGAGCGGATCCCATTAGGATCCGGGCGGTGGTGAAGTGGCCAAAACCCACAATACTCAAGCAACTCCTGCGATTTCTGGGGTTCGTAAACTTCTACCATCGCTTCATCAGGGATTACAGCCGGGTGGCAGCGCCCATTACTCAACTCACCTCTCCTGCGACCCCTTTTCACTGGACCCCTGAAGCAGATACAGCCTTCTCAGAGCTGAAGAGGCATTTTACCTCCGCTCCCATCCTGGTCCAACCAGACCCGTCTCGCCAATTTATTGTGGAAGTCAACGCCTCTAACTCTGGGGTGGGAGCGGTCCTCTCCCAATGCTCTGTCCCAGACTGAAAACTCCATCCTTGCACCACCTATTCTCGCCGGCTGTCCCCCACCTAACGGAACCATGACATAGGGAACCGGGAGTTACTGACCGTCAAACTCACTTTGGAGGAGTGGCGGCACTGGCTGGAGGGAGCTGAATATCCATTCATCGTCTGGACAGACCATAAGAACCTCGCATACATCCAAACCGCCAAAATTGAATTCCCGCCAAGCCTGTTGGGCATTATTGTTTGGCCGTTTCAGATTCACACTCACCTATCGTCCGGGGTCCAAGCCCAATGCTTCCCCTGTTCCTTCTGAAGAGACATTTCTGGTGGCCTTCCATGGACGCTGACACTAGTTCCTTCGTCTCTGCATGTTCTATTTGTGACCGCGGAAAAGCCTCCTACCGACCACCTGCTGGGTTGCTACATCCCCTACCTGTCCCTAGCCACCCTTGGTCTCACATTGTGCTGGATTTCGTTACTGGACTACCCCCTTCACATGGGAACACTGTTATACTCACTGTGGTGGACCACTTCTCCAAAGCCACACACTTCGTAGCCCTTCCCAAACTCCCTACAGACCATGAAATAGCTAACCTCCTTGTCCATCATGTCTTCCACCTTCATGGAATTCCCTCTGACATTATTTCTGACTGGGGCCCCCAATTCATCTCTCAAATCTGGAGATCCTTCTGTCAAGCCCTTGGAGGCTCAGTAAGTCTGTCTTCTGGTTTCCATCCACAGATGAACGGTCAAACAGAATGAGCAAACCAGGATTTGGAAGCAGCACTGCGCTGCATGACAGTTAACAACCTGTCATCCTGCAGCACCCATCTCACCTGGGTGGAGTACGCCCACAACTCCCTGGTCAGCACCGTCACCAGAATGTCTCCCTTCGAGTGCTACCTTGGTTACCAACACCTTTTGTTTCCTGCACATGAAGACAACATTGGTGTGCCTTTAGTTCAGGACCATCCCCGCCGGTGCCGCAAGGTCTGAAAGGATGAACGCGCGGCCCTGCGCCGCTCAGCCAACCACAACCGGAAGATTGCCAATCACCATCAAACTCCTGCTTCCGGTTATCAGCCTGGGTGGAAGGTTTGGCTTTCATCAAAAGACATCCCCCTTAACAATGAACCCAAGAAACTTGCCCCTCGCTATCTGGGACCATTCGAGATTGAGAGTATAATCAACCCCTCGACAGTCAGACTCAAACTGCCCAGATCCATGCACGTTCATCCCACATTCCACTTCTCCCAATTGAAGCCGGTATCTGTCAGCCCTTTGTGCCCTCCTGCTGACCCTCCTCCACCCGCCTGGATCATTGACGTACACCGTCCGGCGAATTCTGGATGTGCGCTGCCGAGGCAGGGGCCTTCAATACCTGGTCCATTGGGAGGGATAAAGCCCGGAGGAATGCTCCTGGATTCCCCGCTCCTTCATCCTGGACCCTTCCCTCATCCATGATTTTCATCGTGACAATCTGGATAAGCCTGGTGTTTCGCCTGGAGGATCCCGTTGGGGGGGGGGTGGGGGTGTAGTTTCACAGTCCCAATCGTTAATTCCTTATTTTCTTCTAATTTCCTTTGATTGTGCCATGGCTCCAACCGTTAATTTCCCATTTGCTCCTAATTCTCACACCTGGTTTCCATCAGGACCTGCAGCATAAGAACCCCAGCATTACAACAACTAATTGCCAGATTGTTAGTCTTGCCTGTGTGGTAATTAATGTTTCCCGGCCGCTTAGGACCGTGTGTTCTAAATTTTGCTTCAGTACCGAGAATTACCTGTGACACTCAATCTCTCCGTGTCAAGATCAGATTTCTAAATTCTACTCCAGTTCCGAGGTTTACCTGCGAAACCCAGCCTCTCTGCGTCAAGATAAGCCTTGTAAGGTTTTACTTCAGCACTGAGCTCTCTCTCCTGTTTGCCGTTCACGTCTGCATCCTAACTAAATCTCGGTGCCTGTGTCCTGCTCTTGGGTTCGCCTCATTCGCTGATTGCAACACTACGGGCTCACTGGACAAATCTGCAGAATGGTAAGTATAACAGGATCAATGAAACATCAACCAGAATGCAGAAGACAACAAACTGTGCATATACAAGTATAAATCAATAGCAATAAACAATGAGAGCATGAAATAACAAGATAAGGAGTCCTTAAAGTGAGATCATTGGTTGTGGGAACATCTCATTGGATGGGCAAGTGAGTGTAGTTATCCCCTTTGTTCAAGACCCTGACTTGAATGTGATATTGGAACTATGCTTAGCCACAGAGTCATTGGTGTAAAGTGAATAGAGAGGAGGCTAAACACAGCTCTGTGGTGCACCTGTGTTGATGGAGTTCATGGAGGAGATGTTATTGCCAATCTGAACAGACTGGGGTCTCCAACTGAGGAAATCAAGAACCCAATTGCTCAGGGAAGTGTTGAGGCCAAGGTCTAGGAGCTCATTGATTAGTTTTGAGAGGATGATGGTATTAAATGCTGAACCGTAATTGATAAATAGGATCCTGATAGATGCATCATTGCTGTCCAAATGTGTCAATCTTCCTGAATACTTTAGCAGCTATACTTTTCCTTTCCATGGACATGGATCGTACTCTGCTAATTTCAAGTTTTATTCTCTATAGGTAGAACAAGTGAAGGATGATTATTGATGATAGACATGAACATGAATACATGGGGCTTTGGCTCTGGCATTAGGAAGTCTTACAACAGTATTTGAGTTGTAGATGATGTGACTTGTAACAAACATAACTTCCTTTGTGTCAATATGCATTCATCCACTTGTGTATTTTCCACTGATCACTGTTGATATCAAATACACTGAGGCTCCTGAATGAGACATTAAGTTTTATAACTTAGCCAGCTTTCCAATGTAAAATGTATTCTTAATTTGCCTACAGTTCTTTTGTTTACTCTATAAGTCATTTTACCCTCATTGTTTTCTACTCCACAATAATTCAAGACTTGTTATGTCAATAGGAGTGCATTATCTTTATGTAACCATTAGAATGCACATTTTAGAGAAACTTTACCTTTATCTCAATAGCCAATTACTGGTCCCAAATGAGGAAATTGCATATATTGTATCTATGAGAATGTACTGAGTGTAAAATAATTTTTTTCCCACTACAAGCAGTTGACATAAAGGCTTCTCTAGTTCCCCTTCACCCTTTTCAAATGCAATGATTAGAAGCTTCTTTCCAGTTAATACTGAAAGCATCTGCTCATCTACCTCATTGGTTCTATAGCTTCCTTCACTAAGTCAGACTCCTCGAGTTTCACTTGCTGAAATTGCACCTATCGCTTCTTATTTCCTCCCTATCCTTTTGAACTATCTTTGTCCACCGGCCTTCCCAGTAAGCTCTTAAATTATTTTTGGCATTCACTGTATCTGTTTTTAATTATGAATCTATTAATTATGATAGCTTTTAAACCTACCTTTATTATTTCCCCCCTGAAATAATAAACACATTTTTGACCCCTATGCCCTAACACACTGCACCCATCTTCAGTCTCCTATTCCACTCAAAGACTTTGGACTTTATCCCTCAAATCAATGTCCATCATTTCCGGAACTCCAATTTTGAACTAGCCCGTAAGCTTTTGCATTTCACATACTGGCCCATCTGGTTTCAACAGATGGCGTTCATGCCTGCAGTCTGTGGATGTTGATTTTTAAAACCCATGTCAATTCACTTTGTTTCAAGCACAATACTTAAACACATCTCAGCTCCAAAATCTTCCGTGTGTATAAGAAATATGGTTAGCAATTCCGAAATATGATATTCACCTTTCCAGATTTTTGAAATCCCATTTGGGTTTACGTGGGAAGTAGAAAATCTTGATTATGTTAATCAGTATTTCCGAAAACAAACTGTGGTATATGCAATCTGAAGAAGCAAAGATGTGATGGAAATCCAGAGTAGGTTAACCAATCTGTGAGAGAAAGTATCAAGTTCGAATATAACAATGCCAATTAATTTACCAAATGTTTTGTTTATTTTAGATTCATAGATTTGTTTTTTATTTACATGAAACCAATTCTAAGTTTAAAACTGGGCTGTGACTATCTCGTTTTATGTGCATATTTGCTACATGCCACTAAAAACAGCCCTCATTATATGTCTCTGCCTATCCATTTTTCTGCATTTACATTCCCTGTTCAGTATCAAAATTTTATCTCCATCCAGTACAAAGACAAGGGGTAGCTATACGAAACACACAAAAAGCTTCTCTCATTCCTTCTCTCTCTCTATTGTTAGCATTCCTGCACAATCTTGAAAGCTTGTGGCTGTAAATGTAATTGCAAATGACTGTCTACAAAGCTCTGTAGAAATAAACAGTAACGTAATGCAGCATTCAGAGTGTTTGTCACATAATTCAGCCCGTGCAACCAGAATATCAATTTCAAAGAAAACTTTGAGCTCTGGGGCTTTTGAGATTAATTTTTGGATAGTATAAAATTAAGTTATAAATATGTTATAATCTCTGACATTTCTATTATTTTTGCATCCTAAATGATCAAATGTTAAGAAAAATGTGAAATAAACTCCTGTCTCTCCCTTCCAGCAGTAATTTCTAAGAAGTAATGACTTTTGACCTCATCATCTGTGTGACCACATCTTTGCTGAGGCCTCTGAAGCTGCTAGACATCTGGCTGCTGGTTGAGGTCAGGACCTGGGAGGGTCAGCCAATTTTGTCCACATAGGGAGAAGGACAGGAAGTGACAAGCCCCTTTCAGACGGACAATGGGAAGAATGATGCCCACTGTACTATGCTGGCATGGTTTCTTTGGCAACGGTTTGTTCTGCTCACCTCATTAGCTTTGTCTAAACGTAAGATGTTATTGTGCAGAACGTGGCAGCTGTTCTGGAGGCACGCAGTGAGACAAAAGTAAGTCATCGATGTTTGTATCACTGGAAACTTCAATTGGATTCAAATTAACTGATACCATTGACTGCAGTTAGCTGTGACATGCTATTGTTCTACACTGATGTCTCATGTGTGAGGCACTAGCTGTTGTAAGTGCATGGGAAAGGGAGAAATATTAACAGTTTCAATTTTATTTTAAATTAATTTAGGCTAAATTAAAAATATAACCATTCAGAAATTTTGATTTTTAAAAACTGCTATTTTTAGCTCATTTGTTTGACTAAGCCTATTGTTATTCAGAAGATGGGTATAAATTTTTCTAGAGATTTTGTTTTCTATATCTGTTTGTAGGGAATCCCAAAGAATAATAAAACAATTTCCTATGTGCCTTTTCAATAAGGTGGCTATGCGCATTTCAGATGCTGAACATATTTAGCATTTTATCCTTCAGTTCATATAAACCAATTCCTTTTTGATGTTGTAATTTTGTCATTTGTCCGTAAAAAATTAAGCATTATTCTGAATATATTTTTGAAACTTTTGCGCCATTTTATTCATTTATGGAATGTGGGGTCACTGGCTAGGTCAGTGTTTATGGCCCATCCTTAATTGTCCCTGAATTGAATGACTTGCTTGCGCAATTCGGAGGAAAGTCAAGAGTCAATCACATTGCAGTCTCACATAAACCAGACTGGGTAAGGATGGCAGATTTCATTCCCTGAAGGATATTTTGAGCAGACTGTGTGTACCAACATTTGGCCAATGAAAAGGAAAAACTAAACACCAGGCTCAAATTAAACTTTTTACCTCTGGTGACTTTGTACTGACAAAGATTAATGTCCAATTCACACAAAAGGAGAAACTTGGTGAGGAGCAGATAAGCAAAAGGAAAACTTTTAAATGACAACTTTGAAATGCTTTGTTACTTTTTGCAACTTCACTAAACAGTAATGGTAACAGCCAATGATACAAAGTTGTTTGTCAATGTGAGTTGAGGTGAATGAAGGGAGGCTTCAAGATTATATAGATTGGCTGAGTAGCTGTGAGAGGACGTAGCAGATGAAATATAACAAGGAAAAATGTGAGGCCATCCACTTTAGTAGAAAAAGGAGAAAAACAGAATATTTTTAAATGGTGAAGGATTGACAAGTGTTGAAGTTCAAAGAGACCCAAATGTCTTTGCATCTTTCTGTTACCAAAGTTAGAATGCAGATACATCAGACAATAAGGAAAACAAGCTGTCAACTTTTGTTACGGGAAGATTTGATTACAAGAGTAATTTTTTCTTACTACATTTAAAGAGGATCCTGGCCTTGGGCATATTGTGTTAAAGCCTAGGCTCTCTGCATAAGGAACCATATACTTGTGGTTAAGAAGTGTAACAAAGGTACACTCGATTGATTCCTGGGATGGTGGAGTGTCCCATAAGAGGAGGTTAAACAGATGGAACCCAGATTTTACAGTGTTAATAAAAATGAGGTGTGATTTCATCAAAACACACCAAATTCTGGGGAAACTCACACAGAAAGAACATTAACATTCCATAAGTCTACACCTGAGTTCAAGAATGAACTTGGACCCCTGTAGATGAAAGTGTTTCCTATGGACATTTACCTCTCCTCTCCAGCATTGACATTGTTTACCTTGAAGAAGATAAGCACTCTCAATAGCACAGATGATTAATTCTTCCATAACTAATCGATTTTTTGCTTCTTTTCTGGGTTCATTAGTAAGTCGTCTCTGTGAAAATGTCATGTCTGGAAGTTCCTAATGCTGAATGGTGTGGAGCTTAGAGAGACGGTTGGAAAGCAGGCAAGACTGAAGTGAGTTGGCGGAGGGCAGAATCTGAAAAAATGCTAAATAGTAGTCCATTCCTACAGGACGCAGATGAGGTCACTGTGTGGATTAGTGTGTACTGAACTCTCACATCTTCTACGGTCAATTGTAGGGTGGCATGGTAGCTCAATCTCATTGATAAATGTGTGAGGGTGTTAGTGAAGGAAGCAAATAGAGAACAATTCCTTATGGCAATTTATTTTATGTGTAGCTGAACCTAAGGTTAGATGATCAGGAGCATTTTTGAGAATATAGATTTTGAATGGAGATCAGAGAGATAAAAATGAAAAAAGGAAGTATATATAATTCCCTTCACATTTAATAAAGGTACTATTGAATTTTTTTGCTGCTACACTGGAAAAGTATAGTAAACCCTTTCCATTTCATGAACCTGTTCAGTAGGAGGCTGCGTCAATTTAAACTGGCAGCTATTTGTCGTCCTCCTCAGTGGCTTCACTGATTATTTTTCTGGCTTTGAAGTTCAGCTCTCCAGACCAGTATAATGTCTTATTCAGGCATCATTTAATGATTTGACATATTTGTTGTTTCTAGGCTTTTGGCTGATTCCAATTGACTTGAGATAGAAAATAAAATGAACCTCTTACCAGCACTGAATAATCACTTCCAAAGAATTCCTTACCTTGCGCAAGAAATAAATCTGGTTTCTTAATAAATTTCAGACATTTTACATTCATCCTCTTTTCCTATTTCAAAGGCAATAGAAATGTTAAAAATGTGCAACAGGCCAGGCAGCATCTGTGGGGAGGGGAAAACTGAGGTAACATTTCAGGTCAAGAACACTTCATCAGAACTTTTTCTATTTCATTTTGTTATCCTTTTACTATTAATGGTTCAATGGTTCAATTCAATATCAGGGAATGTATACAGTATACAACCTGAATTTCTTACTCTTCACAGGCATCCATGAAACAGAAGAAAAACGGTGAAGAATGAATGACAGAAAATCCCCCCTCCCATGCACAAGCAGCAGCAAAGCATCAACCCTCCCCAACCTTCCTCAGCAAAAAGCATCAGCCCTCCCACCATCCAGTATGCAAGCAATAGCAAAGCCCCCAAAGAGACCATGAACTAGAGCCCATCAAAAAAACACAGATCATCCCAACTGTTTGCCATCCCATAGGCGCTCTCTCTCTCTCTCTCGCTCTCTCTCTCTTTCTCTCACTAATGAGGAGAGAGAAGTATCACTGCTGCCACAACGAGAGTGAAGACCAACAGTCTGCTGTTTCAGTTACAGTCTGCAGTGTCGCTTATTTCAAGTTCTCCCGACTCGAGAATCAGTAACAAACAGCTTCTCACCATTGAGAGAGAGAGCAATTGCTTAAGTGCAGAGGCCTCCGACAACTGAGCCCGCTGTCTCGACATTCCAATCTTCCTCAACACTTCAGTCAGCCAAACTATCGAGGAATCAGGTTTTCCACAGAGCCACAGAGCAGCACCCCAAAGGTGCACACCTTCCAGGCCTCTCCTGGAAATATCGAAAATGTTAGGTCACTTGGCAGCTCCGAAGGTGGGAAACCACCTCCATAAAGAACTGCAGTTTGAGTGCAGCTGTAGATCACAGACTCTGACAGGACCCCAGCCATCTATTAGCTGTTAATTTAATACCTTTGGAGACACAAGGCACTGTAGATGCTGGAATCTGGAGTAAACCACAGAATGCTGGAGAAAATGAGCAGGTCAAGCAGAATCTATGGAGGGAAATGGACATTGAATATTCCATCAATACAAATGAAGAGTCTCAACCCAAAACATCAACTGTCCATTTCCGTCCTCAGATGCTTGATGAAGGGTTTTATCTCTCATCTTTTGCGTGCTGTGCCTTAATATCTTTGCTTCATGACGTTGAAGGGGAAGATGAAGATCTCTATTCTGAATGTATTTTCCATTTTATTCAGTATGTTAACCTGCCTTGTGATCCACATCCCTCTTATCTAGCAAATAACTACTAATCAAATTAGTGATTATGGTTATTTTGGTCCTGGTGGCCTAGTTAAGAATTCTGTGGAGTGAGAAATGCCATGTGACAAAAGAGTTGTCCTTATGCCTCAGGCATTCTGCTTTGGGTACAGTCCAAGCATGACTCCAGCCTTTGATAGCCATCAGAATTTCCTTTTAAATTACTGGCACTATCTTGCCTTCACTGGGTACTCCCACCTTACCTTCACAACTCACACCCACCTGCCATCCAACATCTTTCAGAATAAAATGAGGGTAGGTTCAACCGCGAGACATTTTGAAAGAAAAAGAAGGGATTTTTTTTTCAGTTTGTGGACTGTATTTTCTCAATATCACTTCGTAGGTATGCATTGTTTATTGGATCATTTACACGTTATGTCTAATTGTTTGTCTTTGGACTAGCTCTGATTTTTCACTTTGTTTTGCAGGTGTCTCTTTTGGTCTCATGAGGATTGTTAAACTCCCTTTTATTTAATTTGGGATAATTTAATTAGCATGTTATTTTCAATGTCTTGCATTCCTAAGTGCTCTAGGGTGTATTTCAGGGAGGCATGCCACCTCCCCTTTGCTTGGTCATTGTGGTTCTTTGTCTGGAGAAATGCTGATGGAGTTCTTCTGTGTATCATGACAGATTTCAGTTAGTCAAGGCTCTGTATAGTTTGCCTGAGCTCTTGTTAGTTTAGCTGGTTGATTTCAGTAATAAAGCTTTAGTTTTGTTGGAGTTGCTGAAGTCTCTGTGATTCCTGCACTTGAGTTCGCTAGTGGCCCTCACACATGTAGAGTTCAGGCTGTTCTGATAAGTAATGTTAGACATTGCAGTGTACTGTGAACATGAGGCTTGTGGCTAAATACATTTGAATTATTAAGTCTGACAGATTCTCAAAATCTAGTAATTTTATTTGCTGCAGTTTTACAAGAACTCTCCCAATGCTGTGGAGGATTGGTACACCGATACATGTCAAGAAATTTTGCACCATTAAATGTTAGCTTTCAAAATAAACGTGGCAGAGAACATATCTGTGTTACAGCCTTTGGTGTTCCTGCCAAAACTATTACAACGGTGCACAGCTGTTACCAGGAGCAAGGGCATCAATGCTAGTTTTACAGTGGAATAAACTCTATTCCATCAGAAAGCACACATTCAGCAGCTAAGCCTATTTGTTTCTTTGAGTGAACTGTATAATGCAGACAGAAACATAAAAGGAAATTTAGTTTATAAACATTATCAAATTGAGGAGGGGAACAGTGAAGACTCCCATGATTATTATACCTCTGTTCCTGTTGTAAAGTGTACTGAAGCTGAAAGTGCGAGGGGGAAATACCAAATTTGCTAATCATGGGGTTATCAGATTTTCCATTGTTACAAAAGGTGTGATTAAAAGGTGCAATTATTTTGGATAAAGGAGAAGTAGCTTGGCTTTTTGTTCAAGCAGATTGCCGATCAAATTGAAAGGCAGTAGCAGAGCTGGGGTGATGTTTAGGCAGCCGAACCCTATGCGAAAGTCAGGACTGGGACTACTACATTTTACGAGATGAAATAAAACAAAATCTCACATCAAATCATCTTGAGACATGAATTTCTTGAGGCCACAGATTGGCTTATGCTGCTCTAATGTTGCACTCTCTTACTTGGAATCACTCCCCCATCCATAAATGTGCTACCAGTGTACCAGTTCCTTGAGGATTACTTTACCTGCTATCTACGTCTCAAAATGGAAGGTAGAATTTGTCCTTGAGTCTTTTCAGTGGAAAGTGGGAATCATGGACTAATCCCTGCAAAATTCAGCCGCCCACAAAGACCAAGGCTTATTCATGACTGAACTGAACTGTACTAGATGTTCTATTTGTGTTACTTAATGGTCCTTAAATGGTATAGATCATCCTTGTGCATTCCTGGATGTGTCCGTCATGGCAACGGAATTCCTTGAGTATAATAGAACAGGCTCTGCACTGTGAAAGGACTTCCTTGTGTGTAACTGAACACGCCTTCCTTGGTTCAGGCTAAGGATCAGCCAAAGAATATCTCTGAGGCCCAACATATTGATGCAATTGCAAAGAAGGCACAGCAGTGGCTATATTTCATTAGCAGTTTGAGGAGGATCGGTATGTCACCAAAGACACCGGCAAATTTCTACAGACGTACCATGGAGAGCATTCCAACTGGTTGCATCACCATCTGGTATGAAGGGGCCATGGCACAGGATCGGAAAATACGATGGAAGGTTGTAAACTCAGCCAGCTCCATTGGAGGTACTAGCCTTCCCAGCAGCCAAGGCACATTCAAAAGTTGATGCCTCAAAGAGGTGGCATCCATCATTAAGGACTCCCATCTCTCTCTCCTCATTGCTGCTGTCAAGCAGGAGGTACAGTAGCCTGAAGACTCCTTTTACTGTTGTTTATAGTTTTTATTATGTAGCACCCTGGGAAAGGTTTCACTGCTAATGTAATGGTCTTTCTGTAGAAGCAGTGTTTGGGTCATGGTTAGAGATAATGGATGCTTTGGAATGTGAGCTGGGTCTTCTGTTCGGTGTGAGATGAAGAGAGAAGACGTTGGAGAGAACTGGTCATAGGATACGACCCGGTGAGGAGATCGTGATTCGATGCCAAGCGGAGAGATTGACTGCGGATTGGTGAATTGAGCTCCAACTGGTACACATTTGACTGATAAATTATAATGGGCCTTTTTTGTTTTTTTCTCTCTTTTCTTTACTAATCGTTTAATTAAGATTCATAAACATAATTCCCTTAATCATATGCAGTGTGCTGTCTGTTGTTTCTTGGCACTGAGTTGTAACAGGGTTGCAAATTACACAGCATTCACACAAACCAGGATTTGGGGGTGGGAAAAGCCATTTCAATCTCACAGGTTTAGTGAGACCAGAGTGTGTCTTCCCTAAACTTACGCAGCAAAGGAAACCAGCGGAGTTTCATTTGCTATGTATTGCAATGTACTGCTGCCATAAAACTACAAATTTTAAGACATACGCTGCTGAAGTTAAACCGACTCTGATTCTGAAAGAAGTATGCAATGGAAGGATGTTCAGCATTTAATTAGTGGTTGAGTAGAACTTGTTTGAAGGCAGAAGAGTATTTAGAGTGAAGCAGATGCTGGGTGGCAGAATTGTGGTTGCATAAGGTTAGGGAGTTGAGTAGGATTTCGATGGGGGCATGACTATAATAAGACCATAAAATAGTGATAAGATCATGCTGAAAGTAGCCTCGAAAGCAGTGCAATGTCATGTTCCTGTGCACAGTTACCCTTTGCCACCAATGCACCATAGCCAGGCAGATCAAGACTGGAACTAGTAATCGGGCTTGCATTTTACATAATTGGGTGCCTGTAGGTTTCCAAAAGACATCAGACAATGAGGCGGGTGCATAAATTACACAATGAGGAAGTGTATCTGAATGGATTGAAAACTAATTATCATAGAAAACAAAGTATTATTATAAATGGAGGGTTTTCAGACTGAAAAGAGACAACTAGTAGAATACTGCAGGGATCAGTTCTTAATCAACAATTATTCAGTCCTTACATTATGACTTGGAGGAAGGAAGCACACCTAAGCTTACCAGATTTGCTGATGATATTGATGATATAAAAAGAGGTGAAACGACATGTTGTGATAAGGATACTATGAACCTGCAAAAAGGTTAGAAATAGATTGAGAGAATTTTGAAGTCACATACCTCAACAAGAGCAGTCAAAAGGCAAATTATTATCCAAATGAAAATAGGCTGTGAATAAGTGAAGTACAGAGAAATTGAGGTGTTCTTGTGCATGAATCACAAAAAAAGCAGCAGGCAGGTCAAACAAGTAGGTATACGTTTTGGTTGTCATTGCTGTGGAATTTATTTTTAAAATGGGGATGTTTGGTTGCAATGGTACAATGTACTGGTGAACTGCATAGAGTTTTGGTCCCGTACTCAGAAACGTATAGTAGCATTAAAGGCAGTCCAAAGGAGATTCACCAACTTATTTCCCGATGAGTGTGTTGTCCTACTAAGGGAAACTAAATAGTTTTAGCCTGCATTTCTTGGTGTTTTGAAGAATGAGCGATGATCTTATTTAAATATATAAGACCCTAAGTGGACTTGACTTGGAATTGTTTCACTGATAGTAGAGTGTCAAACAAGGAAACATAATTACAAGAAAAGGGGCCTGGTATTTAATACTGAAGTACTTGGGCATTTCTTTTCACAGATGGTGATGAATCTCTGGAATTCTCTGCTCTGGTGTGTGGTGGAAGCCGGATCAATGGAAGTGGGGGTGCTCAAGTACCTGGTAGATTGAGAAATAGAGGGATGGGACATGAAGCAGAGAGGAATTGAGGCCAGCACAGCTCAGCCATGACAGAAATATATTTCCAAGTTAGGCTGCTGTGCAGCTTGGAGGGAAACTTGTAGAGGGCAGTGTTTCCATGCTCTTGTGCCTGAGATCACAGGTCTAGTAGGTGCATTTGAGGTTGCATAAGGGAATTACTGCAGTGCATTTGTCAACTACACACATGGAGGTTATTGTGGACTCATGGCAGAGGGAAAGGATGTTTAGGGTGCTGGATGGGGAACAAGCTTTATCTTGACTGGCATCAAGCTCCTTGAGAGTTATTGGATCTGCCCTGATCCAGGCATGTCGAGAGTATTCCATCCTATTCCTGACCTTTAGCCTTGTAGATGATGGAATACTTTTGGATGTCACTTGATTTTACAATGAAACCATAGGACTAATTACCATTCCACTTTAGATCAGTTGAGATTGTTCAGCACTCTGCCTATGACTGCAGGAGGGATATGCTTAACTTGCTCATTTTGAGTCTTCTGTGTTACCATGAGTTGTGTTTTTTTGAAGTGTGTCAATTCTGATTCAAATCAAACTGTTAGAAAGTCTCTTCAGAAATTAATCATCACCATTGTCAAAGTTGTTTCATTATTGTCATCATTTGGTAAACTAAATGCCATAATACATCACTAGAAGGCCTAAAATTCCTGTATCACAAACTTTATCCCTTTAATGACTGATGTTGACTCACATACAAATGTACGTAGGAAGTTACTGCAATATTAACTTGATATTCATTTCTCTATCACCAGATTATTGATTACAGAGATGATTTTTAAAACCGTTTTCTCCAACAGCAAAGTACTGCAGATGCTGGGAATCTGAACTAAAACATTAGCTTCCTTGTACTTTCATACAGATGTTGTATAGCAAAGTACTTCCAGCATTTTCTATGTATCATTACTGCCTTATTAGTTTCTCACCAAAGCAAATCCAGTGAGCTAGCTGAATTCAGAATCTCTCACTCCAACTCATCAATTTGTAATCATTTATTATCTTAGTATTTCTTTTATGTTGTCTGGTTCCAACTGGTATGAACTTGTATCTGATTTAATGTATGGAAATTTTGTAATCAATTCCAATAAAATCATGTGGGATTACTGATTTCATTTTCAAAATATTGTTTTTTCTCCTCAAAGTCATGGTGTAAAATGTTTTAACTTAGCAAAGCTACTTGAGCAGTACATTATGGAAGCCTTGTGCTGTTAATAGGGATTAATAATTGTATCATAGTTGTGTAACATTGCCCCTCCACAATTTCACACTCAGTAAGCTAGGACAGAGAAGGAGAGGAGGGTATATGGCACAGGCAGAAGTAAAACCATGAATGAAACTATATCAGGTTCACCGATCGTCATTGACGAAGACCTCAACACCATTAGCACTTTTTACGAGGTTGAGTTGCTAGCTCGACACTCAACCCAGCACGGATGGAATGCGTGCCCGGGAGCGCCTCGACTGGATTCGAACTCGGGAACCTTCTCTCCTGGAGTCTGGCGCTGATGTAACTGTGCTACCAGCCAGCTGATGATGGTGTCAAGACTAGCACTTGATTTGGATTTAAATGAGGGAGAGTTGTGCAGCGTCAGCCTCACTCTCTCTTCCCAATTCCCATCTGGATCCAGTGGCAAGACAAGGGTCGAGACGGCTGGATATGGGTCTAGGCGCAGTGGATGACCAGGAGGTCTTCTGTGTCTTGTCCTGCTCTACACATTCTACAATGCTTGCAGAGACCGCCTTCTTGACCGTTGGAGCTTCCATTGGTCTCGTCTGCTCAATCCGCCGGAGTCTGTCTTCACATGCTGGGATAGACGACTCCCTATCTCACCGAGGGTTTGAAACTCGTTGGCTACTCTCACTTGGTTTAGCCGGCTTGTCGAAGCCATTGCCCAGGGTGTGGCCTCTGTCGCATGTAAACAGCTACGGGGAGCCACAGGTGAGAGCTGAGTGCCAGGTGGGGACCAAAGGTGGACAAACCGCCCTGAAAAGGACGCGACATGTTCCCCCACCAGAGGTGCTACTCCTCCCTGAAACCCCATACACCTCATACATATATAAACTTAAACTGAAGGTAATCATCACCATTATTAAGGAAGTCTGTAATAATATGTGTTCTCAATTTGGACTCAAGCTCCAAGATTTTAACCTATGATTTCTTGACTCATGCCAGTTCCAACAGGATGCATTAAATTGTAAATTTGCCATGATAGATTTAGTCAAAATATAGCTTGAGCTTTACACCAGTTACTTCTTCATGCAGATGTGACCTGATCCAGTGTCCCTATTAACGACAATATAACCAATCAATAAGAGGTGCTGGAGTCAACTTGCCTCTGATTTTTATGGAAAGTGCTTTCTGCCTTTTAGATGAATTTGCTGATGATTCAGATCAGACTGTGAAATCATTGTTTGAAAAAAAAAGGGAAAAAATGGCCCGCTGCCAGTACTTGCATTTAATACTTAGCCAATACAGCACTACTGGGCTCACTAATAGAACTGCCTTTCAAGCATTCAAATTACATAGGAGCAACTTTTAAATCCTTTTATGGCATGAACTTCCTTCAGTGTCCCTCAAAATATTGATTGATCAATATCTGGTTTCTTTTAGCAAACACAAAGGTGCACAAAGCAGTTCCTTTGGGCTTGACCACCAGTTTGTATAACTGAAATAATTTAAAAAGGTTCAAACAAAACCTGCTGCACAATAAATGTGATATAAAGAGGAAACGAATGCTCTTATGTCTTGTAAACTAATAGCACCTCAGTGAATATTCAAATAAACTTTGGAACCGCAGATTCAGATTTACATTTATTTACCATATGTACATCAAAACATACAGTGAAATGCATTGTTTGCATTAACAACCAACACACTCAAAAATGCACAACCTGCAAGGGTCACCACCCATTCTGGCGCCAACATAGCATGCGCACAATGTTCAACTAAACAACGTAGAACACAACAAAACATACCAAGCATCAAAGCAACAGCAATGAAACAAGCCACATTCCTCCTTCCCAATGCATGTACACCCCAGAACGGGCTTCCTCCAGCCTCCTGCCTCTAGTGGACTTGTGGATTCGCAGACATTGGTTCTTTGACTTCCCCTGCGCACTTGCAGAATTTTGTAGAATCGGATCTCTGACCACTGATTGACCTTCGACCTCTAACTTTCCTCTCTGTCCCCAAATATGTCCCTAAGAAGCTAAAAAACCTAAAAAACTAAGGCTGAGCCACAACCTTAAGGGAGACGCCACTCAGCCATTCATGGGTATTGATTTATTTGTTGATTTCTTGCTGCTCTCATCAGGCTTTGTTTAAAGATTTGTGCAAAAGTTTTGTGGGTGCTTTGGTGTTTAATGTAGTGTATTGAAGTTATGCTTACAGCCATGAACCAACAAAAGACATGCCCAATAATAGGAAACTACCTGCATCCAGTGTCAACTTACTTGGAATTTCTTGCATTATCTCATTTATGCAACAGAACAGGTTCAGTATCATCACTCACTTCAATGCTTCCAATAGGTCTTCATTTCTCCTCACCCATGGTTTTTCCTCCACTCTAAGTAACTTCAACCATGTCTGTTCCATCCCCCTCACTTCTATTGTCATATTATCTCCTCTCAATCAGAGCAAAGATAGAATTCTCCCTTCTCCTTATCTTTTTCCTCAATAGCCTTTACTGCCAACAGTGTTCCATAGGGATTTCCACAGAGCCTTGGTTACCAATGCCCATTCCCTCTCTCAGAGCACCTTCACCTGTTACAGCTGGAAATGCCTTTTCACCTCCTTCTTTCCTATCTTCAAAGTTTTCAGCCATTCCTTCCAGGTGAAATAGTGATTTACTTAAAGCTTCTTTTAGTTCATTATAGTGTATCCTGTGTTCATGATGTCAACTCATGGGATAACCAAATAAAGGTTTAGATAGAACATAGAATAGTACAGCACAGTACAGGCCCTTCGGCCCACAATGCTGTGCTAACCCTCAAACACTGCCTCCCATATAAGCCCCCACCTTAAATTCCTCCATATACCCGTCTAGTAGTCTCTTAAATTTCATGAGTGTATCTGCCTCCACCACTGACTCAGGCAGTGCATTCCACGCACCAACCACACTCTGAGTAAAAAACATTCCTCTAATATCCCCCTTGAATTTCCCACTCCTTACCTTAAAGCCATGTCCTCTTGTATTGAACAGTGGTGCACTGGAAAAGAGGCGCTGGCTATCCACTCTATCGATTTCTCTTATTATCTTGTACACCGCTATCATCTATCCTCTCATCCTCCTTCTCTCCAAAGAGTAAAGCCCTAGCTCCCTTAATCTCTGATCATAATGCATACTTTCTAAACCAGGCAGCATCCGGGTAAATCTCCTCTGTACCTTTTCCAATGCTTCCACATCTTTCCTATAGTGAGGCGACCAGAAATGGACACAGTACTCCAAGTGTGGCCTAACCAGAGTTTTATAGAGCTGCATCATTACATCGCGACTCTATCCCTTGACTTATGAAAGTTAACACCCCATAAGCTTTCTTAACTACTCTATCCACCTGTGAGGCAACTTTCAGGGATCTGTGGACATGTACCCTGAGATCCCTCTGCTCCTCCACACTACCAAGTATCCTCCCATTTACTTTGTACTCTGCCTTGGAGTTTGTCCTTCCAAAGTGTACCACTTCACACTTCTCCAGGTTGAACTCCATCTGCCACTTCTCAGCCCACTTCTGCATCCTATCAATGTCTCTCTGCAATCTTCGACAGTCCTCTACACTATCTACAACACCACCAACCTTTGTGTCATCTGAAAACTTGCCAACCCACCTTTCTACCCCCGCATCCAGGTCGTTAATAAAAATCATGAAAAGTAGAGGTCCCAGAACAGATCCTTGTGGGACACCACTAGTCACAATCCTCCAATCTGAATGTACTCCCTCTACCACCACCCTCTGCCTTCTGCAGGCAAGCCAATTCTGAATCCACCTGGCCAAACTTTCTTGGATCCCATGTCTTCTGACTTTCTGAATAAGCCTACAATGTGGAACCTTGTGAAATGGCTTACTAAAATCCATGTAGATCACATCCACTGCACTACCCTCATCTATATGCCTGGTCACCTCCTCAAAGAACTCTATCAGGTGTGACGAGAATACACATAAAATTAAGATGTTTGCTGGCCTAGGTTAGCATCAGTGACATCAGCAAGTGGTCTGCCACCTGCCCTTAGGGGAAGGAGAGATAAGGAACAATGGAGCAGCGTCTGGAGATGTGTAATGAAGGGACGTGGGAGAGAGAGCTGTCTGGAGCGGCTCCCCCTTTGAACCCTGAACTGTTTGAAGTGGTGGACAGGCGATGCCCCAGCAGGGGGATAAAAAGGGACAGGTTGGCTAAGACAGACACACACGACACCCGAGGTAACGAGACCCTGGAAGCGGTACGCCTCTCACGAGTCGGTGAGAAGTATCAGACAACGCCCGGGGTGGAAAGGTACGATCAGCGGGAACCCGGTGTGTGTCCGCCCTTGCCTGGGTGCCGGGTTCACTGCAGAGGATCGACCGCATCTGGAGGAGGGGTCACAGTCGGTGACCTCAGGTGACATCACCAAGGACCCGCCCAAAAGTTGCTTGTGAGCCATCTCGCCGGTCTGTGAGTGAAGCCGTGTATGAATAGTTGTTCCTGTTCTATCTCTCTCTTCCCCCACGTTGTCCATCGCCATGGCAATGATTACTGCGAACTGAACTACTAAACTGGACTGAACTTTGAGTCACTTTGAAATTTGGTCATTTACCCCTAGACAACGATAGAGCTTGATTGATGCTGTTATCTTAATTCTGTGCACATGTGTGTTTAGCATCGCCGAACTGTTGCATTTATTATCCTTTCGATTACTGTGTTGCTTGTTCCTTTAATAAAACTTTCTTAGTTCTAGTACTCCAGACTTCAACTGAGTGATCCATTTCTGCTGGTTTGGCAACCCAGTTACGGGGTACGTAACACAGGCTTGTTAGACATAATCTGCCCTTCACAAAGCCATGCTGACTGTCCCTGATCAGACCACGACTTTCTAAATGCCCATTGATCCTATCTCTAAGGATCTTTTCCAACAGCTTTCCCACCACAGACATAAGGCTCACTGGTCTATAATTACCTGGACTATCCCTACTACCTTTTTTGAACAAGGGGACAACATTCGCCTCCCTCCAATTCTCCGGTACCATTCCCATGGACAACGAGGACATAAAGATCCTAGCCAGAGGCTCAGCAATCTCTTCTCTCACCTTGTGGAGCAGCCTGGGGAATATTCCGTCAGGCCCCGGGGATTTATCTGTCCTAATGTATTTTAACAACTCCAACACCTCCTCTCCCTTAATATCAACATGCTCCAGAACATCAACCTCACTCATATTGTCCTCACCATCATCAAGTTCCCTCTCATTGGTGAATACCGAAGAGGAGTATTCTTTCAGGACCTCACTCACTTCCACAGCCTCCAGGCACATCTTCCCACCTTTATCTCTAATCGGTCCTACCTTCATTCCTGTCATTCTTTTCGTCACTCACTGGCCGCTTTCCACTCTGCTCTGCAGAATACTCTGTTCAGTCAAGATGAGCCTAAGCTTCCAGCTATCTATCAACACGATTGTCCATCCCACTCCCATTTTGACCCCTCTGTGCTTGCCTTCTATACAGTTCCAATGGACCTTAATGACATCTTGAGTTTGGTACATTATAGGCTTCAAGACTCTGTTAGAGTGATTTTTGGGTCTAGCACATGTAGCAATTAATGTAACAGACTTTGGCCACTGGCCTTCAGATTCAAATTTGTATCGTAGATTTAATTTGAATAGCAGCTCTGAACAATTGGTTCCTAAAAGCCTTGAATCACAGATCACAAATACTAATTAAAATTCATTTACATACCTGTGGTGTAGGTGCAAACTGGGAGGTGTGAAGTTTGTGTGTAGTTTCAAAGAAAGCATTGTGGATGGATTGTAAATATGGAATTGTCCTTTGATAATTAGCACATAAAATATCGGGTAGCATGTGCCAGCCAGACCCTTTCACCGAAAGTGTTTAAGTATGATGCCTGCTGTATATTGTTTTGTTGAATAAAGAGGCAGCTTCATATCTACAGTACTTTTCTCCAGTGACTTCATTTTTGAAATAACAGACTCAACAAAGAATTCAACACTTTGAGATAATCAACTATTTCAATTCTGTATCCAGTATTGCTTCCATTTTTTTTGGGAAGTCTTCTTCTTCTTCTTCTTCTTCTTCTTCTTCTTCTTCTTCTTCTTCTTCTTCTTCTTCTTCTTCTTCTTCTTCTTCTTCTTCTTCTTCTTCTAATTCTTTTAACGCTACTGAGACCATAAAACCATAAAATGTAGGAGCTTAATTTGGTCTAATTGTCTGCTCTGCCATTTCAACATAGCTGATCCATTTCCCTCTTGACCCCATTCTTCTGTCTTCTTCCCTGACTAATCAAGAACCTATCAACCTCTGCCTTAAATACACCCAATGACCTGGCCACCTCTGGCAATGAATTTCACAGATTCACCAGCCTCTAAAGAATTTCCTCCTTTCTCAGTTCTAAATGGACATCCCTCTATTCTGAGGTTGTACCCTCTAGTCCTAGACTCCCCCACTATAGGATACAACCTCCATATCTACTCTATCTAGGTCTTTCAACATCCGATAAGTTTCAATGAGATCCCCCTCATTTTTCTAAATTCCAGTGAGTACAGGCCCAGAGCCATCAACTGCTCCTCATATGATAAGCTTTTCATTCTTGAAATCATTTTCATAAACTTCCTTTGAACCCACTCCAATGTCGGCACCTGCTTTCTTAAATATGGGGCCTAAAACTGCTCACAATACTCCAAGGGAGGCCTCACCAGTGCCTTATAAAGCTTCAGGAGACAACCCTTGCTTTTATATTCTTGTCTTCTCAAAATGAAAATAGCCCATGCTTTTATTTCTTCTACTCTAGTGCACGACCATACACTTCCCAACACTATATTCCATTTGGCAGTTCTTTGCTCATTGTCCCAATCTGTCCTAGTCCTTCTGCAACTTCCCTGTTTCTTCAACACTACGTGCCCACCATGAATGTTCAGTTTGTCCGCAAAGCTGGACACAAAGCCATTAATTCCATCATCCAAATCATTGACATACAACGTAAAAAGAAGCAGCCTCAACACCAAACCCTGTGGAACACCAGTTAGTCATCAGCATCCAATCAAAAAAAGGCTTCATTTATTCCCACTTTTTGCCTTCTGCCAGCCAGCCAATGCTCTATCCATGCTACTATCTTTTCTGTAATATCATGGGTTCTTATCTTGCTAAGCAGCCTCACGTGCAGCATTGTGTCAAAGGCCTTCTCAAAATCCAAGTACACAACAGCCAGCAATTCTCCTTTGTCTATTCTGCTTCTTATTTCCTCAAAGAGTTCCAGCAGATTCTTCTTGGCAGGCAAGATTCTTCCCTTAAGAAAACCATGGGGACTTTGCTCTATTTATCATGTACCTTCAAGTACCCTGAAACTTCATCCTTTAACAATCGATTCCAACATCTTCCCAGCCACTGAGGTCAGTCTAAGTAGCCTATATTGTTTTTCCTTCTGTCTTTCTCCCTTCTTGAATTGTGGAGTAACATTTGCAATTTTCCAGTCACCCAGAACCTTGCCAGAATCTATTGATTCTTGAAAGATCATTACTAATGCCTCCACAATCTCTTCAGCAATCTCTTTCAGAATCCTGGAATGTACACCATCTGGTCCTGGTGATTTATTTACATTCAGGCCTTTCAGTTTCCCCAGAACTTTAACTTTCTTCCTCGTAATGGCAATTTCACACACTTCTGACCCCTGACACTCTGGAACTTCCTTCATCCTGCTAATATCTTCCACAGTGAAGACTGATGCAAAATATTAATTCAGTTAGTCTGCCATTTCCTTGTCTCCCATTACTAACTTCCAGCATCATTTTCCAGGGATTTGATATCTACTCTCGCCTCTCTTTTGTTTTTTATATATCAGAATTTTTTTTGGTATCCTCTTTGATATTATTATCTAACTTACCTTCATACTTCATATTTTCCCTCCTTATGGCTTCTTTAGCTGCCTTCTGTTGGATCTTATAAAGCTTCCTAACTTCCTAATCCTTTAACTTCCAACTAGTTTTTGCTCTATTATGTGCTCTCTGTAACATTGAATCAGGTTCAAGGGTCTGGGGAGTGAGACAGAAAACACTGACAGTGAATAAGTATATTAATGATTTATTTACAAACAGCAAGAATTTGAACAAACATTTATGCTTTCCAAGTTACTGAAACTACAAAGTTGAATATTCAACAAACATACTTACTTAAAAAAAACGCAGAGCACACCTTCCCAATTATTATATGCACCACTTGCCTTAAACAAAGGAAGAGAGAACAAGCCCCTTCCATGTGCTTATTTTATACCTGGAATATTTGAAATTGGACACAAGGCAGCTAACCAATAGGAAATGCAGCTGCAGTTTCTAAATGAACCAATCATGACAAAACAAATTTCAACAGGCAGAATAAGCAATGCACCTCACAGGACACCTCACATTTTTTGTTGGCTTTGACTTCCCTCGTCAGCCATAGTTGCATTATCCCACCTTTGGAATACTTCTTCGGGATGTATCTATCTTACATCTTTCGAATTGCCCCCAGAAACTACAGCCATTGCTGCTCTGTTGTCATCCCTGCTAGTGTTCCTTTCCAATTAACTTTGGCCTGCTCCTCACAAATGCCTCTGTAATTTCCTTTACTCCACAGTGATACTGATGCATTTGACCTTAGCTTCTCCCTCTCAAATTACAGGGTGAAGTTGATCATATAGCGATCACTGACACCTAAGGATTCCTCTACCTTAAGCTCCCTATTCAAATCTGGTTCATTTCACAGTCTTCAATCCAGGATAGCTGATCCTCTAGTGGGCTTAACCAGAAGCTGTTATAAAAAGCCATCTTGCAGGTACAAATTCTCTCCCTTGGATCCAAAATTAGCACCAACCTGATTTTCTCAATTTACCTGCATAATGAAAGCTCACATGACTATCATAACATTGGCCTTTTGACATGCATTTTCTATTTCCCATTGTAATTTGTAGCCTACAACCCGGCTACTGTTCGGAGGCCTGTATATAACTCCCACTAGTTTTGACCTTTGCAGTTCCTTAACTCTACTCACAACAATTCTACATCTTCCCATCCTATGTCACAGGATTTGATTTCATTTTTTGCCAAAATAGCTACGCCACCCCCTTTGCCTACCTGCCTGTTCTTTCGATACAATGGGTATCCTTGGATGTTAAGCTCCCAACTATAACCTTCTTTCAGCCACAGCTCAGTGATGTCCACAATGTCATACCTGCCAATCTCTAACTGCGTTACAAGATCATCTACCTTATTCCATTCAAATATAACGCCTTCAGTCCTGTAGTCTTCACCCTTCTCGATTTTGCCCCATTGTTACACTGCAACTGACCCCACTGACCGGAATTTTGCCTTATCATCCGCCTGTCCTATGTTGCAGTCTCACTACACACTGCCACTGCTTCTATACCAACTGCCCCATCCTCAGCCCTATCACTCAGTTTCCCAACCCCCTTCCAAATTAGTTTAAACCCTCCTCAATACTTCTAGTAAACTTGCCCAGGGATATTAGCGCCCACCCCTTTTGTATAGGTCATACATTCTGTGGAAGAGATCCCAGTGATCCAGAAATCTGAAACCCTGCCCCCTGCACCAGTTTCTCATCCTTGCATTCATCTACCAAATCATCTTATTCATACTCTCATTGTCCATGTCATAGGCAGCAGTCCAGAGATTACTATCCTGGAGGTCCTGCATTTCTCTCACTTCAGAATGCTTTGGACCGGATCGGAAATGTCCCTGACTCTAGCATCTGGGAGGCAACATATCATCTGGTTGTCTCTATCATGTCTTCAGAATCTCACGTCTACTCCTGTAATTATGAAATCCCCTATCATTACTGCGGTCCACTTCTCCCCCTTCCCTTCTGAGACAGTGCCAGAGCCCCAGTCACCGCAGCTCTCCCCGGCTATTTCAGGATGATCATATCATTAATCACTTCACCTTGTGATACTACTTCCGTCAACTGCACCATCACTTGGATCATCCAGTCTTCCCTGGTCCCCACCCAATCACAAATCCCCTCTTTTCTTTTCTTTTCCTTCTCTGCGACATAAAACCTGTTTCATTTCTGGTCAGGATAAAAGGTCACTAATGTTAGCATCAACATGAACTCTGTTTCTCTTTCTGTCGATACTGCCTCATCTGTTGAGTACTGTGGAATTTTCTCATCAAGGTCGATTAGTCTAACTCAAAAAGATGGAAAGCACAATTGGGCTCTTTGAAGTTACAGGGTAAAGCAACTTGGGAATGAAAATGACAATGGTAGAAAGTAGAGAATAATGGGAAACAACAGTATTTCAGACTGGAAGTTGGAAGATAGTGGTCTTCCCAAATGTTAGTGAAAGGACCATTACTTGTTGTGTTGCATTTTTATTAATTTATGTATGGGTGTGAAGAGTATCATTTCTAAATCTGCAGGTGAATAAAGTCTAAAGGCTGATTTATACTTGTGCGTCAAATGTACGCCGTAGGTACGTAGATACCCTATGCTGTACTCTAGGCCAACCCTATGCCATAGCCTAACGCACACCTCTCCCAAAATGTAACTACGTGTCGCGGCGTCGTAGACTGCAACAACTGTCATTGGTCCGCTTGGTAGCATCACACTTCCTCCTACACTGCAATAGCTTGTCATTGGGCGACTGAAGGCCAGGGAAGGAACTCTGGCTGCAATGCTTTCCATAAAGCTTTACAGACCTCCGAAATTATGGAGGATCCTGTGCTTGACGCCAGTTTGTAGCTAGCTGCTACAGCCTGTTGACTTCCACCTGAAGCTAAAACTCGAATAGCGATTGCCAGTCTCAGCATATACTGTGCGTACACTGATATGAAATAAATGGTTGGAGACAATGAACCAAATCGTCAAATTTACCTGCTGACATCCGAATATATTTGAAGTGCATTTCCTTGTCCATGTCTCTCAGTGGCCGGACAAGCACAGAAAATTCACCCTCCTTCAGTTTCAGTGGCCATTGTTTGAAGTTTGAGTTTCTTCTTGTTGAGTTTCAACATAGGAACCCCACCGCCTTTGGTGGTGAATTACAAAGTGATGCAGACACACCAACGCACAAGTATAAATGCTCACAACGGCGTAGCCCACTTGCGTAGGCTATGGTGTAAACTAGTATGCACAAGTATAAATCAGCCTTCAAACTGAGGAGGAGAGTGATGATTTGCTCAGATATAGGTCGGGCTGGTGAATAGGCAGACAAGTGGCACATACATTTTTTCACTGATTAATATAAAGCGATACCTATTGGCAGAAAGAGTAAAGAGGGCAAAGAAAAATAGTGTAGTTTTGAACATTGTGGAGGGAGAGGGCACCTGGACGTACATGTACATAAACCTTTGAAAGTGGCAGGACATATAGAGAGAATTGGTAGTAAAGCAAACTGCATCATAGACATAAAATAAACTTAGAAGCAGGGAAGGCAGACTGGAACTATATAAAATATTGGTTAGGTCAAGTTCGACCTGCTTCAATTTAAGAAGGGTGGAAATGTCCTGGACAAGATAATTAATCAATTATTATAAGGGTTCCAAGAATGAGGGATTTCAACTGCAAAGTTAGTGACAAACTGGAGTTGTTTCACCTGAAGAAAAGAATGTTAAAAAATGATTTGATTTATTGGTTTAGGCATGGTAAATAGAGGAAAAATACCCTTATAATTAGGTCCAGAATTAAAGAGTTCAGAAAAAGATACATAGATGATTGAAATCTATGGGCGCTACGGTCCATAATGTTGTGCAACCCACTCTAGAAACTGCCTAGAGTTACCCTACCGCATAGCCCTCTATCTTTCTAAGCTCCATGTACCTATCTAAGGGTCCCTTAAAGACACTATTGTAGCCGCCTCCACCACAGTGGTCAGCAGTGCATTGCATGCACCTACCACTCTCTGTGTGACACACTTACCCCTGACATCCCCCTTGTACCAATTTTCAAGCACATTAAAACTATGCCCCTCATGTTAGCCATTTCAGCCCTGGGAAAAAGCCTCTGACTATCCACACAATCAATGCCTCTCATCATCTTATACACCTCTATCAGGTCATCTTTCATCCTTTGCTGCTCCAAGGAGAAAAGGCCAAGTTCACTTAACCTATTATCATAAGGCACATTCTCCAATCCAGGCAAAATCCTTGTAAATCTCCTCTGATCTCTCTGTATAGTATCTACATCTTTCCTGTAGTGAGGTGACCAGAACTGAACACAGTACTCCAAGTGGGGTCTGACTAAGGTCTTATACAGCTGTAACATTACATCATAGCTCTTGAACTTAGTCCCATGGTTGATTAATGTCAGTACACCATACACCTGCTTAACAATACTGTCAACATGTGCAGCAGCTTTGAGTGTCCTATGGACACGGCCCCCAAGATCTCTCTGATCATCTACACTGCCAAGAGTCTTACCACTAATGCTATATTCTGTCTTCAGATTTGATGTACCAAAATGAACCACTTCATACTTATCTGAGTTGAAGTCCATCTTCCACTTCTCAGCCCAGTTCTGCATCCTATTGATATTCTGTTGTAACCTCTGACAGCCCTCCACACTATCCACAACACCCCCAACCGTTGTGAAGTCAGCAAACTTACTAATCCACCCTTCTGCTTCTTCATCCTGATCATTTATAAAAATCACAAAGAGTAGGGGTCCCAGAACAGATCCCTGTGGAACACCACTGGTCACTGTCCTCCATGCAGAATATGAACTATCTACAACCACTCTTTGTCTTGTGTAGGCAAACCAGTTCCGGATCCACAAAGCAAGGTTTCCTTAGATCCCATGCCTCATTATTCGCTGGATGATCCTCGCTTGGGGGAACCGTATCAAATGCCTTACTGAAATCCATATATGCTACATCTGCTGCTCTACCTTCATCAATGTATTTTATTACATCCTAAAAGAAGTCAATCAGGCTCGTAAGGCATGACCATATAAAGCAGATGTGAGGAAAGAGCATTTTTAGACAGAGAGTAGTTCTATGAAACTCCCTATTGGGGTGGTGGAAACAGAATTAATCTGTACCTTCAAAAGAAAAAGAAAATTAGATAAGCATTTGAGAGAGAATAATCCTCGGAAGAGTGGGGACAGATGGGATAACTTTACCTGAGCCAGGATAGATTCAGTGGGCCGAACAATCTTCTTCTGTGCTATTCAATTCTATAATTCTATTACGGAATTCGGGTTAATATTCTTAAAGATTAGCTATAATGGTCACACATACAACAAAACATACTACATAGTGAAATAGCAGGCCAGGCAGCATCTCTAGGAAGAGGTACAGTCGATGTTTTGAGCCCAGACCCTTCGTCAGGACTAACTGAAAGAAGAGTGAGTAAGAGATTTGAACGTTGGAGGGGGAGGGGGAGATCTGAAATGATAGGAGAAGACAGGAGGGGGAGGGATGGAGCCAAGAGCTGGACAGGTGATTGGCAAAAGGGATATGAGAGGATCATGGGACGGGAGGCCTAGGGAGAAGGAAAGGGGGGAGGGGGGAAGCCCAGAGGTTGGGCAAGGGGTATAGTGAGAGGGACAGAGGGAGAAAAAGGAGAGAGAGAGAAAGAATGTGTGTATATAAATAAATAACAGATGGGGTACGAGGGGGAGGTGGGGCATTAGTGAAAGTTTGAGAAGTCAATATTCATGCCATCAGGTTGGAGTCTACTCAGACGGAATATAAGGTGTTGTTCCTCCAACCTGAGTGTGGCTTCATCTTTACAGTAGAGGAGGCTGTGGATAGACATATCAGAATGGGAATGGGACGTGGAATTAAAATATGTGGCCACTGGGAGATCCTGCTTTCTCTGGCGGACAGAGCCTCCCCCTCGTACCTCATCCGTTATTTATTTATATACACACATTCTTTCTCTCTCTCTCCTTTTTCTCCCTTGCCCATCCTCTGGGTTTTCCCCCCTCCCCCTTTTCTTTTTCCCTGGCTCTCCTGTCCCATGATCCTCTCATATCCCTTTTGCCAATCACCTGTCCAGCTCTTGGCTCCATCCCTCCTCCTCCTGTCTTCTCCTATCATTTTGGATCTCCCTCTCCCCCTCCCGCTTTCAAATCTCTTACTAGCTCTTCCTTCAGTTAGTCCTGACGAAGGATCTGGGCCCGAAACGTCGACTGTACCTCTTCCTAGAGATGCTGCCTGGCCTGCTGCGTTCAACAGCAACTTTGATGTGTGTTGCTTGAATTTGCATCATCTGCAGAGTTCCTCATGTTTACATAGTGAAATGCACTGTTTGCTGTTTCTCTCCATGCCTTGCGACGTATTGGGCAGCAACCTTGCCACTTCTTTAGCACCTGTCCATTTCTACAAGACTGAGTTGCTAGCTCGATGCTCAGCCAAGCACGAATGGAAAGCCGGCCCGATTTGAGCTCACCTTGAAGTCTGGTGCAGGTCCTTCTGTGTTGTTTGCACCAAAGCAGATCAGCAAAGATTTTGCTTTGCAAGTGTAAGTGTTACTACTCCTACAGCACCAACAGCACCACCTAACTGCATGTCTTTGGAACGTGGGAGGAGATCCGCATGGTCACAGGGAGAACATACCAATCTCTTGAGAAGTGGGAACTGAATCCTGATTATACATCTTTGGCTGGTACTGCAAATCAATGGGCAACTGCTACGTCACCATGCTGCTCCACAACTTCCAACGTTCTGACTGTTATAAAATCAATGGAATTGCTTTTCTGTTGCTTAAAGAGGCATGCACAAGATATTAATAAATATTGCCTTACATGTAGCCTGCAGTGTGATTGCCCCTCCCCGCTCCTCAATGGGTAAATTGCAGAGCCTAAAGCAGCCATCTCTTCAGTTGTACTTTAGCTCTGACTGTATGCTCTATTGCCAAAGTCATACTTACACTGATGACAGACCAATAAAACAAAGGTATAAATCAAGCTGCTTCATTGGATTGTGTAGGTAGAAGATGGTATTATACTAAGGTAAATTCATTTAATTTATGCAAATGAAAAGCATTTTGATAGCAGCAAGTGTAAATTCATCAATGAAGTGGTTCTTAGAAGTATAATGGAAAGCAATTACTTTAACATTGAGGCAGTATTTATTTCTTACCATGATATATAACAACACTTGATTTATGCTGTTTGCATTGCACTAACATTACTTCTAAGTACAGCCCTGAGTGCTGAAAATCTGTTTTTATTACATATTTCTATAGGCTAATTTACATTAATTTCACCATGCAGCTGAACTGAAATGATGACAGTCCAGTGGGACTGACAACTCTGCAAGGTGTTGGATATTAAAAGATGTACAAATAATAATCAATGCAGCCATAATAATAAACTACATTTTGCCTTCCAGATCTTCTAATGTTGTGCTGATGCTGTTTTATCTTTGAGCTAATTATACGGATACCACAGTATGTCACTGAGAAGCCACTCTGCATTAATGGAGTTCTTCCAGCCTACGTCCTTTTCTAGAGATTTTGCCTCACCTCTGACTAAAGATTTAAAATGTGACACAGTTTTCGAGCACTTCAAAATAATGATAAACACCATGAATGTGATGCTAACACTGTCTGTAGATGGAACTCTGAAACTGATGCTGCTCAGTAGTTCCGCTTGTCTTCCTATATATTCAATTTAAAGATGGAAGCTGCTGTGCTCTCAGAGATAAAAATGGCAGTTTGTGCATGTGTGTGGGTGTTGCAATCTGCAGATGACATTAAATACATATAAAGGGTTCAGTAAAATAATCAGATACTTTATATTGCAGTATTACATTGTATATGAAAACATGTACCTGAGGTTTCAAGAGATAATATGCATGAACAGAGATTAAATGGAAAACTGACAAAGTGGTGAAAGTGGGAAGATTTTCTTAAAGTAATACTGTTAAATTTTACTTTCATGCAAACTTCACAAATTAAGGGAAGTGATTTCCTCTTTTAAAATCATATTTTTCCTCCATTTCTCCTCCACCTTCGAGTCCTTTACCGTTTCTAGATGTCCTTCCTTCAACTAAGTTATATGTAATAAGCTAAGACTGAAGAACATCTTGGATCTGGGACATCATACTCTGTCAGTCAGAAATTAAACTGTCCCTATTATTGAAATGCAGAAACTGAAAATGCAGGAAATCTGAAATAAAAACCAAAAATGCTAAAATTACTTAATACGTCAGGCAGGTTTGGTGGGGCAAGAAACAAAAGCTAACACTTCAAGTAGGCGATCTTTATTTAGAATGGAAAATAAAACAAACGTTTACATTTGCAGAGACGTGGTCAGGGCCAAGGAAACAGAAAGAACAAATGGGAAGAACTGCAAGCTCTGACTGGTTGGAGTCTGGGACCTGGTGCAGGGTAACTGACGTGGTGACCCATGGTTTATGTCAACACAGATCTGGGTGCACACAATATGACTTGTGAGTTGTCAGGCATGCCTACATGATAGGGTGAAAACAAAGGAATGTGGGTGAAGCAGATTGCTGTAGATGAAGAAAAGGTGCTGAAAGAATTTTTAATGAAAGCAAAGTGATCTAACAGATGTGTAAATAACAAGAAATAATTCTGCTGGAACTGTAAGATACAGAGCACGAGTTGATAGAAACCTGAAATAAACAAGAATTCTGGGAATGTCCAGCAGGTGGAGTCACCGAGTTACATCAGAACTGGCCAAAGATTGAAAGGCAAATCAACAGCAGGTACTGGGAATCTGATACAAGATGCAATATTCAGGAACTACTGAATAGTCTCCTTACAGATAATGAAAGAGAGGGCCAAGGCTGTTAAAAGCTCAACCATAAGAGGCTTTTAACACACAATGTTTATCCTGCTGCTTTAAATTTAATAAGTAGTGCATACTTCATGGAGTTAGGAACAGCATCTTCCCCTCCACCATCAGATTTCTAAATAGCCCGTGAACACTACCTCACTATTTTTGCTCTCTTTAAGCACAGATTATTTATTTTTAAAAACATATTTCTTTTGTTTATATGATCCACAAATAATGACTCGTATATAAAGTTCAAAGAAAATTGACTATCTAAGTACATATATGTCACCATATACAATCCTGAGATTCATTTTCTTGTGGGTAATTAAGTAAATACTAGAAACACAATAGAATCAATGAAAGACCACACCCAATAGAATGAACAATAACTAATGTGCAAAAAACAACAAGCAGTGCAAAAAGAAAAAAATAATGATAATAAATAAATAAATAAATATTGAGAAAATGTGATGTTTATTCCTTGAATAAATATCTTGACTTTGGAAGTGAGTCCAGTTCATTGGGAACAACTCAGTGATGGGGCAAATTAAGTTGAGTTAAGTTGGTTCAAAAGCCTGATGGTTGAGGGGTAATAACTGTTCCTGAACTGGTGATATGAATCCTGAGGCTACTGAACCTTCCTCCTGATGTCAACAGTGAGAAGAGAGCACAACCTGGGTGGTGGGGGTCCCTGATGATGGATGTTGCTTTCTTGTGACAGCACTCCGTGAGGATGTGCTCAGAGGTGGGGAGGCTTTACCCATGATGGATGGGGCTGAATCCACTACATTTTTGCTCAGATGCATTGGTGTTTCCATAGTAGTCTGTGATGCAGCCAGTGTATAAACTCTCCACCACACGTTTTTAGATGACTTGCCGTATCTTCATAAACTTCTAAGGAAGTAGAGGCACTGTCGTGCTTTCTCTGTAATTGCACTTCTGTGCTGGGCTCAGGACAGGTCCTCTGAAATTAAAAAAAACAAGGAATTTAAAGACGCTGACCCTCTCTGCATCTGGCTCATGGACCTCCGGTTTCCTTCTCTTGATGTCAATAATCAGCTCCTTGGTCTTGCTGTGTTGTTGCTGTGGCACCACTCAACCATATTTTCAATCTCATTCCTATATGCTGATTTATCACCACCCTTGATTCAGCCAATGACCGTGTTAATGCCAGCAAATTTAAATATGGCACCGGAGCTGTGCTCAGCCTCACAGTCATTAGTATAAAGAGAATTGAGTAGGGAGCTATGCACTCAGCCTCGTGGAGTACCTCTGCTGAGGGAGACTGTGGAGGAGATGTTGTTACCAATCTGAACTGACTGAGGTCTCCAAGTTAGGAAATTGAGAATCCAGTTGCATAAGATAGTATTAAGCCCTAGGATTTGAAGCATATTGGTTAGTTTTGAGTGGATAATAGTATGGAATGCTGAGCTGTAGTCAAAGAAGAGCAGCCTGATGTATGCACCTTTACTGTCCAGATGTTCCCAGATTGGATATCTCATCCTCGTCTGATATCCCTTTTGCTCCAGAACAATACAAGCATGGAGTTCCTTTGGCCCTTGCCTTCTACCCGACCAGCCTCTATATTCAACAGATCAATTTCTGCCATCTTCAAAGAAAATCCACCACCAGACCCGTCTTCCTTTCTTCTCCCTTTGCAGCATTTCACAGGGATCATTCTGTTCAAGACTCCCTGCTTCACTCTCGTGTTTCTATCTGCGACCAGCCCATCCTTTTCTTATAGAACTGTCCCTTGCACCACTTACCTTCTCATCTCTTCCCTTCCCATCTTTCCAGGTAAATCACTTATATTCTTCCAATCTAGTCTAATGCAATCGATGTTGACAAGGTGCTGTCCTTCACACTGGAGAAAACAAGTGCAGACTGGATCATCATTTTGTGGAGCACCTGTGTTCAGTTTGCAGGGGTGACCATCAACTTCCTGTTCCCTTCATCTTTAATTCCTCAGCCTACTCCCACTCTGACCTATTATCCTGTGGCCTCCTGTACAGTTGCAGCAAAGCCCAATTCAGACTTGAGGATCAGCACACACAAAATACTGGAGGAACTCAGCAGGCCAGGTAGCATCTATGGAAAAGAATTTCCAGCACCTGCAGATTTTCTCTTTTTTGAGGAACAGCACATCATTTTCAGTTTCGGAAGATCAGACACTCTAGACTTAACAATCAATTCTACAACCATAGCTAAGGTGATTTCAAAGTCGAAGTAAATTTATTATTGAAGTATATATATTTCACCGTTTAGAGGAAAATAAAGAAATACAATAAAATTTATGAAAAACTATACATAAATAAAGACTGACAAAAAACAGATGTGCAAAAGAAGACAAATATATATATAAGATTATATATAATAAAGATTATATAAGATTACTAATGTGTTGAATGAGACTGAACCATCAGTGTAATGATGATCTTTAGGCTTATGAATACAGACTTAAGAAATAACTCATCACTAATTTTGAGTGATGAGATCTGTCAACCAGTACTGGCTTGCAGTTAACACTTGGACTGCAGTTTAGAAATTTCGAAAGCAAACTCTTATATAACAGGTTAAGGACCTTTCATGCTCTGGGAGTGGTCTTGCTTGCTTTGGTCAACTGATTCTATACATGATATACTTATTTGGAAGGGTCGCTCTGTTGTAAGCATAAAGACTTCAAACATTATATTAACAGAAATATTTCACTTATATAATTTCCCCATTCAAATTTCTGCATTGAAAACTTCTACAGATGTACCATGGAGAGCACTCTGACAGGCTGCTTCACAGTCTGGTATGGGGTACGGGTGGTGGGGGGGTGCTATTGCATAGCATCGAAAGAAGCTGTAGAAAGTTGTAAAATTAGTCTGCTGCACCATGGGTCTGTAGTATCAGGATCTTCAAGGATCAGTGCCTCAGAAAGGTGGCATCCATTATTAAGGACCACTGTCACCTAGGATCTTTCTGTTTGATCATGTATTGCCTTGTACTAGTGCTGCTAAGTTAACAAATTTCACACCAGCGATATTAAGCCTGATTCTGATTCTGCTGGTTGAGGAACCAGATGGTTGCAGGGTAATACACAACTGTTCCTGAAACTCATGGTGTGGTACCTAAATCTGCTATACCTCCAGAGTGATGGTAGCAATGAGAAGAGAGTCTATATCAGTCATCCATCTGCAATATTAGCTCAACTTGTTTTTCTCTCTCTAGCAGTGGAGGCCATTTGTCCATCTGACCTGCTGGGCAGGTTCTTCTATTCTATATTCCACCAATCGCACATTCTTTTATCGAAAACATGAGAAATTCTGCAGATGCTGGAAATCCAAAGCAAAACACACAAAATGCTGGAGGAACTCAAAAGGTCAGGCAGCATCTATGGAAACAAATAAACAGCTGGCGTTTTAAGCTGAGGCCATTCTTCAGGACTGGAAAGGCAAGGGAGGGTGACAGGAATGTTGACTCTGTTTCTCTTCCCACAGTCCTGACCTGCTGAATATATCCAGCAATTTCTGTTCTTGTTTTGGGTAACCTCTCTAATGCTGTGGTGAGTATCATATGACAGATATTACTGTGGTTAATGTGATTTTGAACTCTACAGACAGCAGCTCAGCCATGTCATTAACTTCACCGGTGAATGTGCTGGAGTCACCATCGTTGGCCGGTGCTCCCTGTGCAGCCTCCTCTACTTTGGTGAGACCTGTCGGAAATTGGGGTGCCGCTTTGTTGAGCAACTTCGCTCCATCTGCCAGAAGTGGAACTTCCCGGTGGTCAAACATTTTAATTTTAATTCCCATTCCTCTTCCGACATGTCAGTCCATGGCTTCCTCTTGTGCTGTGATGAGGCCACCCTCAGGGTGGAGAGACAACACCTTATATTTCTTGTAGGTAGTCTCCAGCCTGATGGCATGAATATCGATTTCTCCTTCTGTTAAAAATATTTTCCCCTGCCGACCCCTCTTCTATTTCCCATTCTAGTCCCTTACCTCATCACCTTCCCCTGGGTCCCCTCCTCCTTCCCTTTCTCCTATTGTCCACTCTTCTTTTCTATCAGATTTCTCCCTCTCCTGCCTTTTACCTTTCCTACCCACCTGGCTTCACCTATTACCTTCTAAATATCCTCCTTCCCTTCCCCCACCATTTTATTCTGCCCTTATCCCCCTTCCTTTCCAATCCTCAAGAAGGGTCTTGGTCCAAAATGTCAACTGTTTATTCCTTTCCTTAAATACTGCTTGACCAGCTAAGTTCCTCCAACATTCTGTGTGTGTTCCTATCATCTATGTCTTTTCTCTTTGTTCTCACCCTTTAACTGCTCTCATTCACTCAGTGGCCAGATAACCTTGCTTACATCCTATTGCTAAGTATACTCTGCTCTTTTGTTTATCAGAGACACCCTCCACCCTCACAAAGTCTGCAGCTTTACAAACTTCTGTTGTCTCCTTTTCAGTACTGGAAAAGGATCTCCGATCTGAAATGTTGACTCTGTTTCCTTTCCCTGCTGACTGTTTCTGTTTTTGTTTTGGGTAGCGTCTCCGAACAAAGAAAGCAATGAAATACTTCATTATTCACACTTGTTCTGGTAAATGGCCACTGCAGACAGTGGCCTGGAGCTTCCCAACCAGAGTTAAGCTGAATCGCCTGTACGATCTGGCATTTTTGCAGTGTGGCTGGAGTCTCGCTGGGGCAAGACAGTTGCAGCATGACTGGGCTGGAGTTGCTGGAGCAGACTTGGAGGAAACTAGATATGGTGAAGCCGAGGCGAGGCAAGGGAAGATATGAGGTTTGATTGATTTAAAAGCCAAGCCAAATTGGAAAGGTCAGGTAATTTAATGCAGCCGAGCCGAGGTGAAAAGAGATTTGAAGTTTTATCGATTTACGAGCTGAGTTGAATTGGAAAGTCGGGTACTGGCTATATCAAGGCGGTGTAACCTAAGTCTGAGAGCAAGGAAAGACCGGAGGTTTGGACGATTTGAGCGGCAGGCTAAATTGAAGTGGTCGGCGTTGGAGACGAGAGACAGGCTGGTTCAACTTGCTGCTCCACGGAGTCTGCTTGAAACTGTGCTGGACTGAGGTTGTGGCCTGCAACTAGTGGATGTCTGGATCAGCCTGGCATTGTGAACTTCACTTCTGAATGTTGTTTGCTTGCTTTTGTTGTTTACATGTTTTTTTCCCTATCTCTGCACACTGGGTGTTTGATGGTCTTCTTTTGTTTTTAATGCGTTCTTTTGGGGTTCTCTGTTTTTGTGGCTGCCTGTAAGGAGATGAATCTCAAGGTTGTATTAAGTATATATATTCAGATAATAAAATGTACTTTGAACTTAATGCAGTGGAAGACACAACAGATATTGCTGCGATTAATGTGACATTGAACTCTATGGAGAGAGCAGTCCAGCCACGTCACTACTAAAGCACCTAGTGTGATTATAGGTCAATGGTTAAAACCTAGAGTAAACATTCTCTACTTGTTTAAGACACTCTGCAGACTTTGACATGGCCAACAGAATCTTGGAGGGAGTTCTGAAACTGCCCAGTCAGCACTCAAATGGCACCAGTCAATGCCAGCAGGATGTCACTGTTAGTTGTGAGGAAAGCAACAAACTTGCAGATTGTACTCTTTGGTTACTGAAACCATTCTAAAATTGGTAGCAGGTTGTAATTTTTAGCTCCAACATGCGTTGAGCAGGATGGAAATGCTCACTGATGAGTGATGAGGCTATTAGTTGTCCATTTAAACTTTGGAAAAATAAATGTGCTGGTATGAATTCCAAACAGAACTATTCAGTTTATCATCACAATGGCTGTGATCTCACCCAATAATAATTATTAGTATTACATACAATGTCCTGGAGGAACTCAGCAGATCCAGCTATGTTTATGCAGAGGAATAAATTTGATGTTTTTTGGGCCGAGACTAATCCTAATGTGGTCTCCTGGTGCTTTCTGTTAGTACTTGTTAAGTTTATTTTGATAGGCACGGGATTTCATGTTACGTATTATTTAAGTGGAAACCTGATTAGCACTAATCGTGGGATCCTAGTTTTGAGAATATTACATCTCACAGTGTCACTGGGTCGAGCCACCGATGCTCTGTTAGAAATTTTATGGATAAGCTGTTCAGCATCCCTACGTTGGAGTCTGTCTTTCCTCCACACTTGGATTCCAATATGGCTCGTGCACGTTGTGACAGAATTGCTCTGGATTTCCAGCAACTGCAAAATCTCTTGTGTTTATAATTGTTAGTGCATCCTTTTCTGGATAGAAGTGATTTTGTGCAGTCTGCATTTAAAGCTAGATCAACTCAATTTCTGGGCTTTTGGTATAAATACTACAAGAAAGCAGAAAGGATTTTTGCATTCATTATTTTTTCAATAGGAGGTAGAAGAAGATACAATTAAAATCAATGTTTTTGGTGTGATCTGTATACTGGAAGGGGTCTGCATTACAACAATGTATTATAAGGGTGTAAATCAGTGGCATCGCTCCATGTCAACTCCTTTACAGGGGCACTGAGTATTCCTTTCAATTCAGGCATGCTGTTTATTCACTCGTACTGAATAAGTTCCAACAAGAAACAAAATCCCTCTTCTGCTTTTACAGGCCACAGTTTTAGCTGTGTTAGTCACTTCTGTTCGTCTGCCTGGCCCCTCTTTATTCTGCTGCTTTATGGTGTGTCTAGCTGCAGGTACTATGGACCAGATGGAGCCTATGCTAATAACTGTGTGAATGTGAATGTGAGCCAAAGCAAGCGTGACCCAGAAGGCCCTGTCCCACCATACAGTGTGCATTGCTGTCGTGTGAACCAGACACAATTTACATTCATTGAAACCTTTAACAATCGCTGCAATTAGGATACACAGATGTACGCTTTACAAGGCAAAACTTCCTTTGTCCTTTACCAGTTAATTTAAGTATTTATCATTACACCGAAGGTCGAATTTATTTGATCAAACACCAAACTCAAATAAAATAAACACAACACAATTGTGAGTTAATTTGAGCCACTGCCGAAGACTGTGCTGTTTCTCCCTGCCTTAATAATTAACCTTTGTGAAAAAATATAAAAAAACATATTCAGATTTAGTGAAAGAGCCCGTACTCATGTAATAATTTATCATTGGCAATAGAACATGCTGTAAAAATATATATAAAACACATGCTGTTTGCTATAAAATACAATAAAATAAATAAAAATTTCAAAAGTAATTACATTGCAGTAAGAAACAAACTTGATTAAAAATTATTTCTAATTGTGTACTTGTCTGAACTCAGAAAGAAATGCTATTAGATTGAATTAGTTCACGGTGTGTATTCTTTATTTGGAACCAGACTAATTAGTCAGTAATTGGATACCAAAGAGTTTTCTTGCCACTTTTTAGATTTCAAAATGTAGAGGGACTTTGCTAGGCTTTCAAGTATACATTTGTGTTTGTATATCGTCAAGGATGGTGAGATATAGTTGTGAAAAGGGAAGAAATTAATTCAGAACTGAGATACCCAGCCAAAATAACTGAGCCAATGAAGTTGTATGACTGCACCTATGTTGTGTGCAGATGGTAAATGTTAGCTGTGGAAGAAAGGTCCAGCTGTTGGCTGACCTGGAGGAGTATTAGTGAATATTAAGATATAGGATTGTGGAACTATTATAAGGTAACATAATATATTATATTACCTACAAAGTACCCAGGACATCTTCAGGGAGCGGTGTCTCAGAAAGGCAGCGTCCATTATTAAGAACCTCCAGCACCCAGGGCATGCCCTTTTCTCACTGTTACCATCAGGTACGAGGTACAGAAGTCTAAGGGCACACACTCAGTGATTCAGGAACAGCTTCTTCCCCTCTGCCATCCGATTCCTAAATAGACATTGAATCTTTGGACACTACCTCACTTTTTTTTAATATGCAGTATTTCTGTTTTTGCACATTTTTAAAAATCTATTCAATATATGTTATTGATTTACTTGTTTATTCATTATTATTATTTTTATTTTATTTATTTATTTTTCTCTCTGCTAGATTATTTATTGCATTGAACTGCTGCTGCTACATTAACAAATTTCACGTCACACGCCAGTGATAATACACCTGATTCTGATTCTTCATGGGTAGATACTAGGAAGAATTAGTCATGCCGCCTGACAGCCAGTTGATGTTCATGGGTACCTGTGGATAGTTCGGCCGATGTAATATTTGCTGCAGTCCCTACATTGAATTTTGTGGACCACATTAGTCTTGCCCAATAGCTTGGTTTGCTCTTTTGGTCTTCAAAGTACTCTTCTCAACATTGCTGTTGGCTTATGCACGACTGAAATGTTGTGTTCTTCGAGCAGCTGGGCCATCATTTCCTAAATATATTCAATGCATGGAAGGACAACCCATTTGGTCATTTCTTGATTGGTGCACATACAGTATTTCTGTTTTTGGACATTTTAAAAAATCTATTTAATATACGTAATTGATTTAGTTGTTTAATTATTTTTTTCTCTGCTAGATTATGTATTGCATTGAACTGTTGCTGTTAAGTTAACAAATTTCATGTCACATGCCGGT
Source organism: Mobula hypostoma (assembly GCF_963921235.1). NCBI lineage: Eukaryota > Metazoa > Chordata > Chondrichthyes > Myliobatiformes > Myliobatidae > Mobula > Mobula hypostoma. Next base: position 140,625,493 of record NC_086100.1, read on the forward strand.
GATAATAAACCTGATTCTGAGATACAAGCAGACCATTTGGATGACTGAGACAGTCTATCCACAAGAGCAACTTTGCCAATCTTATTCCTTAACTCATTGTCTCTCAAGAATGAGCTCAAATCTATGACTAAATCTGCTTTCAACGGTCGTTCAGGCAATGAACACCAGATCATGCATACCGCTTTGTAAAAAGTTACATTATTAAATATTGGATTACATTATTAAATTATTACTGTATTGGTATATCACATTCATGGTATATTTGCATCATTAATAATTACATTATGAAATGAACCTGCGATTCATTTAATCCATCCATCTGATCTTATATTCTTGCAAATCTTTGTCTTTCTTCAGTTTGTTGAGATCCTTGTTTGGATTTTGGACACTTATGTCGAATTACTCTCAACCTTTACTTTTCAAATGGATTACATTTTTGTTTGATTTTTCTTTACAACTTGAGCTTCCTTAAATGTTTCTTTAAGTTGCCATTTAAATGACTATGGAGGTTCTTCTTTCTGAGAAGGAAAAAGGCTCATTTTTGGGTAATGATTTGATCCATGGTCATCTGACAACAAACCTCTCCATTGTCTCAACTCAGTGACACTTCCATCTCACCTCTGCAATATCCTCCACTTTTATAATCCTCCAGGTCATCTGGCTTCCCCGATTTTCATCAGCCCACTGTTACTCATTGCCTACTTATCAAGCTCTTAACTTCTACTCACTCATAATTCAATTTTATCATTAAAACAAACCTTGACTAAACATAAAATTCTCTATCCTAACAATCCTGAGATCAAAGTGTATATTGGTAGTGCCGCTCAGTATTTTCATGGTATATTTTCTAGCATGTAAGATCGTAATGTTAAATAAGAGTATAGCAATAAAAATGTAAATGGAAGTCAGCCAACTCCTTGAACCTGAGTGAGAGGAAGTCAAAATGCTGAAAGGAAGAGCCAGCAAACTGAAAAGCAGAGATGAAGAATGAAGGGAAAAAAGGGAATATGGCATGGAATGGCAGATGCAGCTGGCAATCAAGTTGATATTGGTTGCATGAGAAAATGGGAAACATCTATTCGGTGAGAATAAGGCACGTTATCTTATTCCACTTTGTATGGAGCAAGGATGTGTGACCTTTCCCCCACAGAGCCTGTGAGTAAGGGAAACACGGTCCAAAGCTACAACACCCCCTCATGCCCCACACCTGGTGGGGAAGAAGGGGTGAAATAAAATCTGAAAAATCTGGAAATGCTCAGTGGAGCTCAGACAGTAGATGTTGAAAGAGAAACCGTTAATGTTTCTGGTCCTTTGTCAGAACTGCGAAAGAGAAAAAAGTTAGTTTAGCTCCCTCATTGGTGGAAAGTAAAATGATAAACATGATTCAATCTGTTCACTATCCTGTGCAAATTATTTGCTTGCTGTAGGAATAATAGGTTGTCAACATCTGGGTCTATTCTTCTGTTTCTTTTGATACGAGAGTGAAATGTGAGCATGTGATCTATTGCTGATCAGACGGTGGTGAAGCAGTTTCCTTCAGAGCAAATTGAAAGAGTCTCAGAAAAAATTGACAAAGCCTAGCAACACACACAAAATGCTGGAGGAACTCAGCAGGCCAGGCAGCATCCATGGAAGAGAGTACAGTCGACGTTTCGGTTGTACTGGAGGAAAAAAAAGGTGAGGCATAGGTTTAAGAGGTGAGGGAAGGGACAGCGTAACACAAGGTGATGGGTGAGGCCAGGAGAGGAATGGTGAAGTAAAGAGCGGGGAGGTTGATTGGTAAAATAGGTACAGGGCTGGAGAAGGGGGAGTCTGATAGGAGAGGACAGAAGGCCATGGAAGAAAGAAAAAAGGGGAGAAGTACCAGAGGGAGGCGGTGGACAGGCAAGGAGATAAGGTGAGAGAGGAAAAAGGGGATGAGGAATGGTGAAGTTGTGGGGGGGGGGGGACATTACCAGAAGTTTGAGAAATCAATGTTCATGCCATCAGGTTGGACGCTACCCAGATGGAATATAAGGTGTTGTTCCTCCAACCTGAGTGTGGCCTCAACATGACAGTAGAGGAGGCCATGGATTGACATATTGGAATGGGAATGGGAAGTGAAATTAAAATGGATGGCCATTGGGAGATCCCGCTTTTTCTGGTGGACGAAGCGTAGGTGCTCGACAAGGCTGTCTCCTAACCTATGTCGAGTCTCTCCAATTTACAGGAGGCCACACCGGGAGCACTGGACACAGACTATATGCTGGGAGCACGTGTGGGTGTCATTTGCATTTTTTTAGGATTTTCAACCAAAAGGTTTGGACAGCACTCACACATCTGCTTGTGCGATATCAGAAGGAGATCTTGGATCAGAATGGATGTGGAAGTGTTATGACACCCTGATTTTCTCTTAAGGTGCATTCAACAGACAAGCGTACATAATTATTTCTCTGAGGAAGCAAGGTATTGTGATGAAACAAACAAAGATAAAACACAGAAACAGTGATTAAAAAAATATTTTGTTTCATCGAAGACATTTTTTTGCAGAGTTACCAGATGGTTGGAGAGTGGGGTAAAATGCCCAGTTCACTGAAGCAGCTATCTTTTTTGAATTAATGTTAGGTATCAGGCTTGGGATGTGACAGACACCAATGCTAGCACTGAATAATGGAAACTGTGTATACTGGCACTCACCCTGGAGAATGGCACCAATGGATACAATTGCTTTGACTAGTTGTGCAATTAATGTTGTGTAGACTCAGACTGCTGTTCTCTTTACTGATATGAGTATCTTGCCTGTCCATCAGCGCAGTTCGCTAAAGGTGGTGGTGGTGGTGGTTGGGGGGTGGTGCTTGATGTAATTTCACAAAGCTGGTGGTCACTTCTCTGTGCTGAAGCTTTCATCCTCCCCAAAGCATCAGTGAACCCATCCACAAAGCAGCAGCAGAAACAACAGAAATGGAAGTATTGACTAATGATAGCAATCAATCTCCATCAATTAGTTTACGTTATAATTAGGCATAAGGTGAGCAGTTCAGTCTCCAGAATAACAGAGACTGGATCCAGATGCTGATGCTTTTAAAATTCTTTTGTCAGAAACCAAGACTGATGTAAAACTCACAATGAAATTTAAATGTATCTGTTAAACATAGCACTCATTTGTCTTCCTGTTTAATAATAAAGTAAATTTACCAAGTAAACTCAGTTTCTGATAATAGATAAGGAGACAACAGTGAGGGTAATTTTCATCTTCACTGGCTTGGAGACTGACAACCTCTCTGAGAACCCGACATATTCACATTTTACTTTGGATGAGAATCAGGTAGGTTCTATCATGGTTGGGCCACACACTCTGCCCAAAACTCCCAGAAGGTGAACATACCCTATGTACAGTATGATATTTTATTGACTATGTCCAGTGCAACCAAAGCATAATGATAAATAACAAGGCATGGATTTGGGACTCATTCACATGATGTAAGCGTGCAACCACTGGCACTCATGCTATCTATTAGCAGCAGGCTTGTATGTTGCAGCTGGGATATTGTGAGAAGTTTACAACCAGTACTTCTTAAAGCTATAATCAGTTCATTAAAACTGTCTGACAGAACTAGAAGAGCTGCAGTTAATATCCTCCTGAAGTGACTCTGGGAGCTTGGTATAGATGGTGATCAGAAGAAGGCAAGTACTAATGCCTCCTCATCTCTGAGGTAGAAAGCTCTTTAGAAAATTCAAACACAGAGTGGAAGAGGGAAGCCCAATGAGGTACAATAACTGGAGCCTATCTTCACAGTAGGAATATCAATTTAATTCTAATAATAGGGTTGATCCCCTTTGATGAAGATAAGGTATCTTGAGGTCCTCTATCACTTTGTGTGTTGCTCCATATTCATACAGACAAAGAAGGACATGGTGGTGGATTACAAATACCTGGGAATACGAATTGACAATAAACTGGACTGGTCAAAGAACACTGAGGCTGTCTACAAGAAGGGTCAGAGCTGTCTCTATTTCCTGAGGAGACTGAGGTCCTTTAACATCTGCCGGACGATGCTGATGACGTTCTATGAGTCTGTGGTGGCCAGTGCTATCATGTTTGCTGTTGTGTGCTGGGGCAGCAGGCTGAGGATGGCAGACACCAACAGAATCAACAAACTCATTCGTAAGGCCAGTGATGTTGTGGGGATGGAACTGGACTCTCTCACGGTGGTGTCTGAAAAGAGGATGCTGTCCAAGTTGCGTGCCATCTTGGACAATGTCTCCCATCCACTACATAATGTACATAAGGTACATTCAGCCAGAGACTCATTCCACCAAGATGCAGCACTGAGTGTCATAGGAAGTCATTCCTGCCTGTGGCCATCAAACTTTACAACTCCTCCCTTGGAGGGTCAGACATCCTGAGCCAATAGGCTGGTCCTGGACTTATTTCATAATTCACTGGCATAATTTACGTATTACTATTTAACTATTTATGGTTGTATTACCATTTATTATTTATGAAGCAACAGTAACGAAAACCAATTTCCCCCGGGATTAATAAAGTATGACTATGACTATAAAAAGAGTGGGTGCTTCCTGTTCATGATAATTGACGATTAATAACTCAGCAAATGTCTAATTTTTTAGGTTGAGACTCCACACTATACAATATGTGAGAGTTTGGGAAGGGAAGAACATTTTAGTTCATTTATTACAGTAGGGCAAAATCCAAATACTATCCAACTGAAGGGGAGTCACAGTCCAGTTATTATTATAGTTGACTGTGAAGGAAAAATGCCTAATATTTCAATTAATTTCAGATGGCCAAACTAATTCAGGAACTTTAATTGGCTTGTTTGTGAGATAGCAGGTGATGCAGGCGAACCTGCTTTGCAGTCATCGGCAAGAAAGAGAGAGAGAGAGAGAGAATGGTTAAAAAGAAGACCCAGTCCCAATAAATCAGTCAGCAGGTCCACCGGTCCACCAGGTTTTCTTGGTTGGGCAGAATTCTCAGCTGTAATGTTCAGTGACCTTTGAGTTAATCCAGAAATTTTAATTAAAGTGGATTTGTCCATTAAATCATTGTTGGCATGCTAATTTGTCTTTATACGTCTTGACGTTGGAGAAGAAAAAAAATAGCTTTATGGAAATGAGTAAAGCTGTCCTGACAGTTCTTCCAACAGCTTGTATCACTACCTGGCATGTTGTTATAGGGGCACAGAATGTGCCAATATGCCACCACATAATAAATAGCTTTGGTTTGAATTCATTTCAATCCCTTACAAAGTTATCCCAAGATTTCTTTAACAAAAGGTTTGCGGCAAGGGAAACTTGGTAGAGTCTGCACAAATCAGTAATTAAAATAAATTATTAAATTTGGTTCAAAATTGCACTATATTAAACTTAAATGTAGAAGTATTGATATTCAGATTTATTCTAGTTTCTATTACTTCCCCTCATCAGTCGAAAGAAAACAGAGTATTATTGCAAATTATGCTGAGTCAAAAGGTTATTTATAATGTGAGCTGGGAATCTTTATTCATTTAAGTGATTCAGTTTTATGTTGTTGTGTGTAGAAAAATATAAATAGCCTTCTATTCAGATTTTGATTGATTAGGCAATCTGGAAAAGCTTTGCTTTATTTAACAGAACAATTGATGTAATGATAAATTCTATTCTCCCAGACATGGACCAACTGTATTTAAGGTGAGTAAGGGTCAGTGAATTGGGTGAGCAGCACTGGTCCTTGATTGGGCTACATTCTGTTACCATAGCCTAGTCAAATACATCTGTACCTAGGAATGAAGATGCATTAAAATTACTGTGAAGGCCCATAGTCTGAGATTCTGCAAATTGACAACATCCAGCAAATAATCATGTAAACATTGAATCAAATACTTGCCTTTTCTGAATAGCCATTAATTATTTTGAACCAGTGTTTGGTTTATTCTTGTCACATGCTCTGAGATACAGTGAAAAACTTGGTTTTACAAGCCTCCAATGCAGACCATTTCAATGTGTAACCGGGTGACCGTCAGATCTTATTCAGTATCGTTAAAAGTGTACTTAGGCATCCATCTGGGTAATGCTAGAATAGTTGTCTGTGCCTTTAAGGGAGCTGGATTACCCACGCGCGGGATAGTGGGGAGACCATTTTGTTTTCTGCTGAAGACGCTGGTGGGGCGTTAGAATTGTGTCCCTCCCAGAGACTGGGCATGGTGAGGAAAGGTGAGCATTAATTGACGATATCCATGTAAATTCGTTTGTTCTTGTTGGTGAATCGAGAATATCGGTAATTTGACATGTTTTACATGTGGATGCTTTAGATATCCACGAGTGAAGAAACCAACGCTGGATAGCACGGCTTATTCAAAGTTCCTCACCATCCAAATAGGTCAGTCTCCCTGTAATTTAACTACCAGGCAATACCTTGTAAAAGTTGTACCTTTTGTCTAACTTTATTGTATCAGGACTGACTGTGCATGTAGCCCCGTAACATGAATGTTTAGTCTCTGTTCAGTACGTGTGTATGTCTTAGATGAGATGTATTCGCTTACATTTTTTGCTGTTATGTATAAGATGCAGGGTGGGTGGGATTCTAATGTTGTTAGTATTGTGTTCCTCCAGGATTGCCACTTCTGTATTAGTACCATATTAGTTCTGGTATTTTTTATACTACATACGCGATTCTGTCCACATACCAGGGTGTGGATAGAAAGTTAAACTGAGATTGTAACGGCAAGAACTGGTTGTAAATTCGTTCGTTTTGTTTTGCGACCCTCTTCTGGCACTTAAACATCTAAAACAGATAGAGGAATTAAAACCTGAAAAAAATATTTGTTGTCCTGAGTGTGTACTTTTCCCCAGGCTACAAAAGCATAAGTACCTTTAAGTAGTACAAGGGAAAAAACAATGACAGAATGCAGAATATAATGTTACAGTTACAGAGAAAGTACAGTGTAGGCAGACAATAGGTGCAAGGCCCATGATGAGACAGATTGTGAGGTCAACATTTCATCTATAAAACAGGATCCTATTTTTATAGTAAGCCATTATTATTCATTTAAATCTTGCAAAGTTATAAAAAAAAGACAGATACTGTCCAAGCGTGCTAGGGAATGGCTCATTTTGTGAAGATGAGATAAGATTTAGCAAAAGTAAATTGGAAACAGTTTCCTTAAAATAAATCAATTTCAATGCAGTGGGAAGTATTCAGGGAGATAGATAGTGAAACATCAGACCAAATGTGTGCCCAATTAAAATAAAGCTGGGGAATACCAAAATCTATACTGTCATGTATGTTTTCAAATCTATCAAAGCAAAAAAAAAAGCAGCGCGCACAAAATGCTGGAGGAACTCAGCAGCTCAGGCAGCATCCATGGAAATGAACAAACAGTTAATGTTTTGGGCTGAGACTCTTTCTCAGGACTAGAAAGAAAGAGGGAAGATGCCAGAATAAAAAGATGGCGGGGAGAGGAAGGAGGTTATCTGGAAGGTGATAGGTGCAATCGAGAGGGTAGAAAAGGTAAAGGGCGGGAGAGGAAGGAATCTGATTGGAGAGGAGAGTGGACCATAGGAGAAAGGGAAGGAGGAGGGGACCCAAGGGGATGTGATACGCAGGTGAGAATAGGTAAGGTGCCAGAGCAGGGAAAAGAAGAAGAGGGAAGGGGGACAGATTGTTTTTTTTGACTGGAAGGAAAAACCAACATTCATCTCATCAGGTTGGAGGCTACCCAGATGGAATATAAGGTGTTGTTGTTTTTCCACCTTGAGGTTTGCTTCATTGTGGCACAAGAAGAGGTTATAGACTGAAAAATTGGAACTGGAATTAAAATGTTTGGCCACCAGAAAATTGCGCTTTTGGCAGATGAAGCGGAGGTTCTCGATAAAACAGTCCCCCAATTTATGACAGGTCTCACCAATGCAGAGAAGGGATGCATTGGGAGCACTATACACAATAGACAACCCCTGCAGATTTGCAGGTGAAGTGTTGCCTCATCTGGGAAGATTGTTACTTTGGATTTCCAATATCTGCTGAATATCTTGGTTTAAAGCAAAAACAAGAAGCTTATGATAAATATTAAGAACATAATTCTACAGAAAGCCAGAAGTAACATAGAAAATACATTTTAATATGACAATGAGTGGGTACATGAGAGAATATCAGCAAATTAAAAACAGGAAAAATCATTTTCATAAATACATGAATAGAAGGAAGAACATAAAGGAAAAATTAGACCCTAATAAAGACGAAGTCGTAGTCTGTGTGTCGATAACATGTGGTTCTAATGAATGCTTTGAGTTAGTCTTCAAAGGAGAGAGAGATTATATAAATAATGAGAAAAAAATTGGAAATATTAAGCATAGATAGAGAAGGTACATTAAAAGGTCTAGCATCTCTAAAGGTGGGATAGAACTTCAGACCTGGATCAAATCTATCTCAGTCTCTTGAAGGAAGATACAGAGGAAATGCTAACATTGATGAATAGTTGATAGTGAGGAAAATGTTTTCGACTTCAACAAATTGAGTTGTTTGGTTAGGGGTAAGTAGAAAATGTAACAATTCAGAAATTAGAAACATAGAAAGCCTGCAGCACAACACAGACCCTTCGGCCCACAAAGCTGTGCCGAACATGTCCTTACTTTGGAAATTACCTCGGGTTACCTATAGCCCTCTATTTTTCTAAACTCCATGTACCTATCCGCCTCCACCACTGTCGCGGGCAGCCCATTCCATGCACTCACCACTCCTGCTTAAAAAATCTTATCCCTGACATCTCCTCTGTACCTATCTCCAAGTACCTTAAAACTGTGCCCTCTTGTGTTAGCCATTTCTGCCCTGGCAAAAAGCCTCTGACTATCCACACCATCAATGCCTCTCATTATCTTGTACATCTCTATCAGGTCACCTCTCATCCTCTGTCACTCCAAGGAGAACAAGCCGAGTTCACTCAACCTATTCTCATAAGACATGCTCCCCAATCCAGGCAACATCCTTGTAAATCTCTTCTGCATCCATTCTATGGTTTCCACATCCTTCCTGTAGTGAGGCAACCAGAACTGAGCACAGTACTCCAAGTGGGGTCTGACCAGGGTCCTATATAGCTGTAACATTACCTCTCAGCTCCTAAACTCAATCCCACGATCGATGAAGGCCAATGCACCGTATGCCTTCTTAACCTCAGAGTCAATCTGCATAGCCGCTTTGAGTGTCCTATGGACTTGGACCCCGAGATCCCTCTGATCCTCCACACTGACAAGAGTCTTACCATTAAGACTATATTCTGCATCATATTTGACCTACCAAAATGAATCACCTCAGACTTACCTGGGTTGAACCCCATCTGCCACTTCTCAGCCCAGTTTTGTATCCTACCGATGTCCCGCTGTAACCTCTGACAGCCCTCCACACTATCCACAACACCACCAACCTTTGTGTCATCAGCAAGCTTACTAACCCATCCCTTCACTTCTTCATCCAGATCATTTGTAAAAATCACAAAGAGTAGCGAGTCCCAGAACAGATCCCAGAGGCACACCACTGGTCATCAACCTCCATGCAGAATATGACTCATCTACAACCACTCTTTGCCTTCTGTGGGCAAGCAAATTCTATATCCACAAAGCAATGTCCCCTTGGATCCCATGCCTCCTTACTTTCTCAATAGGCCTTGCATGGGGTACCTTGTCAAATGCCTTGCTGAAATCCATATACACTATGTCTACTGCTCTACCTTCATCAATGTGTTTAGTCACATCCTCAAAAAATTCAATCAGGTTCATAAGGCACGATCTGCCCCTGACAAAGCCATGCTGGTTATTCCTAATCATATTATGCCTCTCCAAATATTCATAAATTCTGTCTCTCAGGATCTTTTCCACCAATTTACCAACCACTGAAGTAAGACTCACTGGTCTATAATTTCCTGGGCTATCTGTATTTCCTTTCTTGAATATGGGAACAACACCTGCAACTCTCCAATCCTCCGGTACCTCTCCCATCCCCATTGATGATGCAAAGATCATCACCAGAGGCTCAGCAATCTCCTTCTGCACCTCCCACAGTAGCATGGGGTTCAGCTCATTTGGTCCCAGTGACTTATCCAACTTGGTGCTTTCCAAAAGCTCCAGCACGTCCTCTTTCTTAATATCTATATGCTCAAGCTTTTCAGTCCACTGTAAGTCATCCCCACAATCGCCAAGAATCTTTTCCGTAGTGAATACTGAAGCAGAGTATTCATTTAGTATCTTCGCTATCTCCTTCTGTTCCATACACACTTCTCCACTGTCACACTTGACTGGGCTTATTCCCTCACGTCTTATTTTCTTGCTCTTCACATACTTATTGAATGCCTTGGGGTTTTCCTTAATCCTGACCGTCAAGGCCTTCTCATGGCCCCTTCTGGCTCTCTTAATTTCATTCTTAAACTCCTTCCTGCTAGCCTTATAATCTTCCAGATCTCTATCATTACGTAGCTTTTTGAATCTTTCGTAAGCTTTTCTTTTCTTCTTGACTAGGTTTACAACAGCCTTTGTACACATGGTTCCTCTACCCTGCTATCCTTTCCCTGCCTCATTGGAATGTACCTATGCAGAACTTTATGCAAGTATCCCCTGCACATTTGCCATATTTCTGCCATACATTTCCCTGAGAACATCTGTTCCCAATTTATGCTCTAAATTCCTGCCTGATAGCTTCATATTTTCCTTTACTCTAATTAAACGCTTTCCTAACTTGTCTGTTCTTATCCTTATCCAATGCTATGGTAAAGGAGATAGAATTGTGGTCACTATCTCCAAAATGCTCTCCCACTGAGAGATCTGACATCTGACCAGGTTCACTTCCCAATATCAGATCAAGTACAGCCTCTCCTCTTGTAGGCTTATCTATATATTGTGTCAAGAAACCTTCCTGAACAAACTTAACAAACTCCATTCCATCTAAACCCCTTGCTCCAGGGAGATGCCAATCAATATTTGGAAAATTAAAATATCCCACCACAACAACCCTGTTATTATTACTCCTTACCAGAATCTGTCTTCCTATCTGCTCCTTGATGTCTCTGTAACTATTGGGTGGTCTATAAAAAGCACCCAGTAGAGTTATTGACCTCTTCCTGTTCCTAACTTCCACCCACAGAGACTCAGTAGACAATCCCTCCATGACTTCCTCCTTTTCTGCAGCCGTGACACTATCTCTGATCAACAGTGCCACGCCCCCACCTCTTTTGTCTCCCTCCCTGTCCTTTCTGAAACATCTAAAGCCTGGCACTCTAAGTAACCATTCCTGCCCTTAAGCCACCCAAGTCTCTGTAATGGCCACAACATCATAGCTCCGTCCTGAACCATGCTCTAGGCTCATCTGCATTGTTCATAATATTCCTTGCATTAAAATGGACACATCTCCAACCATCGGTCTGAGCGTGTCCCTTCTCTATCACCTGCCTATCCTGCACTGCCTACAAGCTTTCTCTATTTGTGAACCAACTGCCTCTTCCTCCATCTCTTCAGTTGTGTTCTCACCTCCCAGCAATCCTAGTTAAACTCTCCCCAATAGCCTTAGCAAACCTCCCCACCAGGATATTGGCCCACCTCGGATTCAAGTGCAACACGTCCTTTTTGTACAGCTCACACTGGCCCCAAAAGTAATATACAAATATTAAGATAAGGAATACATGCCGCATGGTGGAACATTAAGATATACAGAAGATCAGAGGGATCTCAATTTGCATGTTTATAGTTCTCTGTAAGTAGCAGGGCAGGCTTTTAAGAGGGTTTAGATACTTCATTGCTTAAAACACATAACATGAGTAGGGAGACCATTTCAGATCTGTATATAATGCTGGTTTAGCTGCAACTGGAGTACATACATATATCTCTGGGCACCACATTATTGAAAGGATGTGATATGTTAGGGCTGAAAATTATGGTTGCAAGGAGATGCAAATTAGGTGATTGTTGTTTCCTTCAGAACAAAGGAAAATGAAGATAGATTTAATTCAGTTGTATAAAATTACAAGAGGCCAAGTCCTATTGATCAGTAAGTATCTATTTCCCTTGGAAATTAGGGAATTGATTTTAATTGGTAGAAGAAATAGAAGGGAGTTGAGGAAGAACATTTTCACTCAATGATCAGCAATGATCTGGTGTTACAGAGAGTAGAGTTGATGTCTCAGAACTCCAGCAATCTAGGTTCAATCCTGCTGTCTATGAGGAGTTTGCATGCTCTACCCATGACTGCGTAGGTTTTCCCCAGGCGTTCTAGTTTCCTTCAGCATCCAAGGGATATGGGTTGATAGTTATACGTATTGCACCTGGTGTGTAGGTGAGTAATAGAATCTGTGGGGAGTTGAGGAGAATATGGGGAGCGTAAAATAAGAGCAGGGTAGGGTCAGTGCAAATGGCTGGCTGATGGTTTGTGTGAATTTTATGGGCTGATGAACTTACTCCAATGCTGCATGACTCTATGAATCTATAAATAACTCTGTACCTGAAAAATGGGAGAGGCAGAAACCTTCACCAAATTTGGAAGACACCATGATTACCTAAAGCCACAAATGTCAGGGGTGCAGATTAAGATCTAAAATCTGGGAGTAGCTTAGTCATCTGCACAGTTTGCTGGCATGACCATGAGGAGCTGAATGGATTCCTTCTGGTGTTTATATCTGCTGTGTTCTGTATTCTTCACTTCATTGAGTCTTTGATTATATTACCAAAAAAAAATCAGAAAAATAATTAAACCAAATTATCATACTTTATAATCTTGTTTGTTCTGTCTTCATTGGCTCATGCTACCTGCAGTCATTTGATTTGCTGCCTGTATTAGATCAGGAAAAACTTTGAATGTTAAATGAGAAACAACACCCAATCTACTTCACAGGACAGAATTCAAACAAAATTTGATGCACAAGCAGATCAAAATATTGGCCACAAAAGATAACTTTAATGGATGGTCACAAAGGAGATGAGTAAGATGTTCTTTTCCAAAGCTGCAGCACAGCACACTTACAGGCCACACCAGCCCAACAAGACCGTGCTACCTAATTTCTCACATGTGACCAATTAACCTACTAACACATATATCTCTAGAATGTGGGATGAAACTGGAGCACCTGGAGCAAACCTACATAGTCAAAAGGAGCACATACAAACTCCTTACAGACAGTGGCCGAAGTGAACCCTGGTCGCTGGTGCTATAATTGATTGATAGGTAGATAATTTATTGATCCAAAGGAAATTACAGTGACACAGTAGCATTACAAGTGCACAGATATACAAATATTAGAATACAAGTAAGAAAGAATACAAAATATATTACCTCACACAGTCTAACAGGAGAGGTAATCACTTCCCAGACAGTAGGCTGACTTGTTACAGAACCTAATGGCCAAGGGTAAGAAGGACCTCATATAGTGATCTTTGGATCAGCGCAGTTGTCTTAGTCTATTACTAAAAGTTCTCCTCTGTTCAGCCAACTGAAAATGTGAAAGAGAGGCCTGCATACTCCAAAGGACTTCAGTCTCCTCAGGAAATACAGGTGACTCTGGCCCTTGTACACAGCCTCTGTGTTGATGCTCCACTCAAATCTGTCATCCAAGTGCACCTTCAGAAACTTGTAGGTCCTCAGCACATCCACGTCCTCACCATCAATAGTAACAGGGAGCAATACAGGCTTAGTCTTCCTAAAGTCCATCACTGTTTCCTCTGTCTTACTGATGTAGAGCTGCAGATAATTTATCTTGCACCATTGGATAAAGTCCTCCACTAGGGCCCTGCATTCATCACCCATCCTCCCTTTATACACCCAACTATTGCTGAGTCATCAGGGAGTTTCTGTAGATGACATGACTCAGTGTTGTATCTAAAATCTGATGTATACAGGGTAAACAGGAAGGGAGCCAATACAGTCCCCTGTGGGCCTCAGTGCTGCTTATAGCCATGTCTGACACACAGATCTGAAGCCACATGAACTGTGGTCTGCCAGTCAGGTGGTCCATTATCCAGGCTACAATGTAAGCACCAACCTACATTGAAAGGTACTTGAGAATTCAAAAAACATGGTCCTCACAGTGTTGCCCTGCCTATCCAAATGGGAGTAGGCTCTGTTCAGCAGGTAGATGACAGCATCATCAACTCTAATGAACCCCTGGTAGGCAAACTGCAGGGGACTGAGGGGTCAGAGGTAATAACATTACAGTAAGATGGAGATTCTTAGAGAAGGGATTTCAGAACATTGGTGATTAGCCAATTAAAGGTATGACAGCTAATGATAGACTTGGGAAAACAGGATGAAGGAGGGAACTCAATTGCAGGATGCAGAGATCCTAAAGCTTTGTAAGTATGCAGACGGTCACAGGAATATGGATAAATGGAGCTTGAAGAAAAAGATGAGAATTTTAAAATTTAATTTTGTTAGATTAAATGCCAATTTATTATAATATATCCTGGACCTATGGATTAATGAGATCTGCTTTGAGTTAAGATATGGTCTGGAAATGAAAATGAAAGAAAAACGGGGAATTAGGCACTGTAGTTCTTGAGCAGAGAAAGAACTCAAATCCAGAGAATGAGTTGGGCACTAGATGGGGCTATGAAACTTGAATGCTGTTAGTTTCAAGTCAGATGAATATTTAATATTTTTTCTTACAGTATTCCATTACAGATGATTTGTGGCCATCTACAAGGCAGGTGAATAACCCAAGTAAGGATCTTAGTTGTATTCTCCTTGTCATTATCCAAAGTGGCATTGTTATGATTGTCAATAAGGATCTAATATAGGGAAGAGACTTGTTAATCATGCTATCTCTTTCTCTCAGATATAACCCTGTTACTATTAAGTATAGGGATGCATTTCAAAATAATTCCTCTCTGGAGTTGATTGTCAGCTTCTCCACTGTCCACATCATTTTCCAAACTCACCCACTGCTGCCTCCCTGAATGCATTGTTCATTTGAATCTGACTCGGAATTATTCACAAAATTCTGGAGAAACTCGGCAGGTCAGGCAGCATCAATGGAAATGAGTCGTTGATTTGGCCCTGTGTTCCTCCAGCATGTTGTGTGTGTTGCTTTGAATTTCCAGCACCTGCAGAATTTTTCGAGATCTTAATTATTCAGTTTTGAATGGAAAAACTCCATCTGTGCAATTTCAAATATTTTCAGTGTAGCAGGGTGGCTGTAACACATTACTGTTAAATGTGCCTTTCCAAAGACACTTGAGATAAGTTCATTGAGACAGTTTTTCATTTCATTGAATCATCCATGAAGTTAGTTATTTTGGCATCAGGAAAGCCCATAACTCTCTCTCATCACTTCCCATTTTCTCACTTGCCACACACTACTCTCTCTCTCTCCTTTCCCCTTCAATTCCTCTTCCCCAACTCCTGTTTCTTTCTCTTCCCCTTTCAATCTCATCCTTATTCTCTCTTCCCTCAATTCTCTCTCCCTTCCAACAATCTCTCTTTATCTCTCTTATCTGTCTTTTTCTGGTCACTTCCCCTAAAACAGCCATCTCTGCTAGATCACACTTGTATAATTCTGCACTCATTTCTGTGCTCAGTTCAATCCGAGTTTGTCGACTTTGCTGTATTGGCCGTTGGGTCTTATAGGGAGATGTGGTAGCTTGACTATTAGGAGCTTTATGCTAAGAGTGAAATGCCAGAAAGGTATAGGAAACATACAATTTAAGAAACATTGTTTGAAATATTTGTATTGCTTAGACTATAGATGTTTAATTATGAACCTTTCCTATAATGGCATTGACTGTGGGTTATGTGTTCTTGTTTTGCAAAGGCTTTTTCACTTTAATGAAAAGCACACAAATCTTCATCCATAATGTATTTTGTATTTCCTCCCCCATCGTTTTGTCTTTGTTGAGTCAGTGAACCACAGAGCTCTACCTGTTTTGCAATTTCTGGATATTTGATTCTGCATATTTTTTACAGTAGCTACAAAACAACCCACATTCTTGAGGAATGTGCGCCCTCTGAGAAATCACAGCATATTTATATGCCCTAAGTTGGATGTTAAATATCAGCCTTTTGTTAAATCTTGGACCATCCACGAAAGTAACCATGCCTAGGTATTGCGCAATATATTAGCCAAAATTGTGTGAAGATTTATGAAGGTCAGAGATGTTATAATGGGGAGAAGGAAACAAATGTTTAGGCATCTGGTTAAAAAATCAGAATCAACATCATGGGCCTCTGAGCCAGGAAAAAATGGAGTTGTTATGGCAACATTTGAAAGAACTGTATGTGAGGTGAGTAGTAATAAAGCCTATTGCTTTGGAGCTGAATTGCTGTGACAAACCCACGAGAGAAATCTGGGTGCAATATCAAGATAGCTACAGATTACATCATTGCCTCTTAGGATGACATATTCCAAGTAACAATGCGTGGATGGCATCTTGACCCAAATATGACCTGACAATCTCATAGATTTATAAACTTGAAAAGTCTTCAAGAAGTCAATGTTAAGTTGGAAAATGAGGACGGGATTGATCAAGTAGTCCAGTATGATGTAGAAGAATTATTGGAATTTTATAGCAAAGCTCATAAATTGAGGATCTGTTACAGCTTGAACAACAGTGGCCACAAAAAGAAGAAGAGGCCACTAATGTAGCACAATCATAAGACTATAAGAGAATAAAACATAACACAGCGAGGCCATTTGGCCCTTCAAGTCTGCTCTGCCATTCGATCATGGCTGATTTAATGTACCACCACTGAAACAACTTATAAGAAATTATTATGGAAAGCTTTTGGACATTTTTATTCATAGTGAGGAAATTATACCCACCTTCAGAGATTGATCCAAATACAGGAAGTAGAATTACATCTGGCCACAGGATGAAAAAAATATGTTTTGTTATAAGGAACTTACTCAGAAGAAGTGAGTTGTCTGGATTTCCATTTCCACTGACACTTCCTTTAAGCCTCATTCATCAGGCACAAGTGTAAAACCCTCATTGTCAATGTCACAAACTCCATCCAAGTCAGATTCGCCATCGATACTATTGTTATCCAAACTCCAGTGATAACGCTGTTTCTCACCTCACCCATTGTAACAATGACATGCCAACCCATCAGTACCCCATCCAAATGAATTATGAATGAGGAGGGAGTAAGAGTTGATAACTTAGTCCCTCAAGCCTGTTCTATCATTTAGTGAGGACATGCTTGATTGTAAAGATACTTGAGTTTGACATTCCTTCCTGCTCATTGTCCTGTTTAATGAATCCCTTCGCTGATCAAGAATCTGACTCAAAGAATATTCTGCTTTCACCTACCCTTGAGGAAAAAAATATTTCTTCACTCTATCCATAACAGGCAGGATTTCCCAGTGAACAACCATTTTAATTCCACTTACCATTCCCATTCCACCATGTTGGTCCATGGCTTCCTCTCCTGTCACAATGATCCCACTCTCAGGTTGAAGGAGCAATGCCTTATATTCTCTCTGGGTAGCCTTTAACCTGATGCCATGAACATCGATTTCTCTAACTTGCAGTCATTTGTACCCTTCCCTCTTCTCTCTTTTTACATTCCCCTTTCTGGCTCAGCTCTTACCTTTCCTCTTTTTTACACCTCCCTCTGGTGTCTCTCCTCCTTTCCTTTCTCCCACGGTTCACTCTCTGCTCGTATCAGATTCTTTCTTTTTCAGCCATTTACCTTTTCCAGCTATCACCTCCCAGCTTCTCACTTCATCCCCTCTCCCCTACCCACCTACCTTACCCCTCATCTTGCTTCACCTATCACCTTCCAGCTTGTACTCCTTATCCTTCACCTACATTCCTTTTTCGGCTGCTTCCCCCTTCTTTTCTGCCCTGATGAAGGGTGTTAGCCATGCTATCAACTGTTTATCCTCTGCATAGATGCTGCCTGAACTGCTGAGTTGCTCTACTATTTTACGTGTGTTATTCTGAATTTCCAGCACCTTCAGAATATCTTATGTTTAAAAATATTCCAAAGAATCTTTTCCCTATGGGAGGAAGAAACTTGGCTTAAATGGGCAAGCATATAATTTGTGACTATAATCCCTGGTTGCAGATTCTTCTAAAGGTGGAGTCATCCTCTCATCATTTACCTCAGGATCTTATGTGTTTCACTTAATCAGTACCCTGAACAGATAGGTCATGTATGTTTTTACTTAATTGGTAAATTGATATATTTGTTTATTATTGTCACATGTACTGAGGTACTGTGAAACAACAGTCTGCATGCCATCTATATAGATTATTTCATCATGTTGGTGCATTGAGGCAGTACAAGGAAAAAGCAGTAACAGAATGCAGAATAAAATGACTGGAGTTTCTGCAAAAAATGAGGGAAGTGCAAGACAGATATATTCCAAAATAAGAAGAAATTTTCAAAGGGAAGAAAGACACTACCGTGGCTGACAAGTGAAGTCAGCGACAAAGTAAAAGCAAAAGAGAGGGCACACACGCAAGCCAGAGGTAGTGGGAAGATACAGGATTGGGGAGCTTTTAAAAACTTGCAGAAGGAAACGAAGAAGGTAATTCAGAAGGAGAAGATGAATTATGAGAGGAAGCTGGTGACTAATATCAAAGAAGATACTAAAAGCTTTTTTAAGTATATAAAGGGTAAAAGAGAGTCGAAGGTAGATACAGGACCAATAGAAATTGATGCTGGAGATATTGTAATGAGAGGTGCAGAGAGGGCAGAGGAACTGAATGCGTATTTTGCATCAGTGTTTACAGTGGAAGACATCTGCAGTATACCGGACATTCAAGAGTGTCAGGGAAGTGAGGTTTGCGCAGTGAAAATTACGACTGAGAAGGTGCTCAGGAAGCTTAATGGTCTGAGGGTGGATAAATCTCCTGGACCTGATGGAATGCATCCTCGGGTTCTGAAGGAAGTAGCTGGAAAGATCGCAGAGGTGTTAATGATGATCTTTCAGAATCGATAGATTCTGGCATTGTACTAGATGACTGGAAAATTGCAAATGTTACTCTGCTATTTAAGAAGGGTGGGAGGCAGCAGAAAGGAAACTATAGACCTGTTAGCCTCACATCAGTGGTTGGGAAATTGTTGGAATTGATTGTTAGGGATGAGATTACAGAGTCCCTGGAGGCATATGATAAGATAGGCCAAAGCCAGCATGGTATACTGAAAGGAAGATCCTGCCTGACAAATCTACTGCAATTCTTTGAGGAAATTACAAGCAGGGTAGAGAAAGGAGATGCAGTAGACGCGGTGTACTTGAATTTTTAGAAGGCCTTTGACAAGGTGCCGCACATGAGGCTGCTTAGCAAGATAAGAGCCCGTGGAATTACAAGGAAGTTGTAATTTTATTTACCGCGCCCATGGTTTGCTCTTCATCAAATTATGGTATTGCTTTGCACTGCTGTGACTATAGAAACCATAGAAACCATAGAAAAACTACAGCACAGAAACAGGCCTTTAGGCCCTTCTTGGCTGTGCCGAACCATTTTCTGCCTAGTCCCACTGACCTGAACACGGACCATATCCTTCCATACACCTCCCATCCATGTATCTGTCCAATTTATTCTAAAATGTTAAGAAAGAACCCACATTTACCACCTCGTCTGGCAGCTCATTCCATACTCCCACCACTCTCTGTGTGAAGAAGCCCCCGCTAATGTTCCCTTTAAACTTTTCCCCCCTCACCCTTAACCCATGTCCTCTGGTTTTTTTCTCTCTCCTTGCCTCAGTGGAAAAAGCCTGCTTGCATTCACTCTATCTATACCCATCATAATTTTATATACCTCTATCAAATTTCCCCTCATTCTTCTACGCTCCAGAGAATAAAGTCCTAACCTATTCAACCTTTCTCTGTAACTCTGTTTCTCAAGTCCCGGCAACATCCTTGTAAGCCTTCTCTGCACTCTTTCAACCTCATTAATATCCTTCCTGTAATTTGGTGACCAAAACTGAACACAATACTGCAGATTTGGCTTCACCAATGCCTTATACGACCTCACCATAACATTCCAGCTCTTATACTCAGTACTTTGATGAATAAAGGCCAATGTACCAAAAGCTCTCTTTATGACCCTATCTACCTGTGACGCCACTTTTAGAGAATTTTGTATCTGTATTCCCAGATCCCTCTGTTCTACCGCACTCCTCAGTGCCTTATCATTTACCCTGCATGTTCTACCTTGGTTTGTCCTCCCAAGGTGCAATACCTCACACTTGTCTGTATTAAACTCCATCTGCCATTTTTCAGTCCACTTTTCCAGCTGGTCCAAATCCCTCTGCAAGCTTTGAAAACCTTCCTCACTGTCCACTACACCTCCAATCTTTGCATCATCAGCAAATCTGCTGATCCAAATTTATATGTTATAATTATATGTTTTAATTATGTGGTTCTGTCAGTGTTAGTCTTTGATTTGTCCTGTTTTCTGTGATATCACTCCGGAGAAACATTGTATCATTTCTTAATGCATGTATGCATTTCTAAATGACAATAAAAGAGGACTGAGTGGTCTCATAATCTAATCTAAAGTTACTAGCATGGGTGGTGCATTGGCTGGTTGGCAGAAAACAGGGAGTGGGAATAAAGGGATCCTATTCTGGCTGGCTGCTGGTTACCAGTGGAGTTCCACAGGGGTCGATGTTGGGACTGTTACTTTTTTTGATGTATGTCAATGATTTGGACTATGGTATTAAGGGATTTATGGCTAAATTTGCTGATGATACAAAGATAGGTGGAGGAGCGGGTAGTGTTGAGGAAACAAAGAGTCTGCAGAAAGACTTAGGTCGTTTAGGGGAATGGGCAAAGAAGTGGCAAATGAAATACAATGTTGGAAGGTGTATGGTCATGCACTTTACTGGAAGAAATAAATGGGCAGACTATTATTTAGATGGGGAGAGAATTCAAAATGATGCAAAGAGACTTGGGAGTCCTTGTGCAAGATACCCTCAAAGTTAATCTCCAGGATGAGTTGGTTGTGAAAAAGGTGAATGCAATGTTGGCATTCATTTCTAGAGATATAGAATATAATAGCTGGGATGTGATTTTGAGGCTCTATAAGGCACTCGTGAGATCACACTTGGAGTATTGTGCGCAGTTTTGGGCTCCTTATTTTAGAAAGAATATGTTGACATTGGAGAGGGTTCAGAGAAGGTTCACGAGAATGATTCCAGGAATGAGAGGGTTACCGTATGAGGAACGTCTGGCAGCTCTTGGGCTGTATTCTCTGGAGTTCAGGAGAATGAGGGGGGATCTCATAGAAACATTCCAAATGTTAAAAGGCCTGAACAGATTAGATATGGCAAAGTTATTTCCCATGGTAGGGGATTCTAGGACAAGAGGGCATGACTTCAGGATTGAAGGACATCCTTTTAGAACTGAGATGCGGAGAAATTACTTTAGTCAGAGGGTGGTAAATCTGTGGAATTTGTTGCCACGAGTGGCTGTGGAGGTCAAGTCATCGGGTGTATTTAAGGCAGAGATAGATAGGTTCTTGATTAGCCAGGGCATCAAAGGGTATGGGGTGAAAGCAAGGGAATGGGGATGACTGGATGATGTGGATCAGCTCAAGATTGAATGGCGGAGCAGACTCAATGGGCCGAATGGCCTGCTTCTGCTAGTAAATCTTAAGGTCTAAAATGATGCAGTTACAGTACATCGAGAAAGTGTGGTGCAGGTGTAAGGCCATTACAATCAAGATTGTGAGGCCAAGAATCCAACTCATTGTACAAGAGGTCTGTTCAGTCTTGTAGTGGGGGGTGTAGAAGCTACCCTTGAGCCTGATGGTACATTCTTCCAAACTTTTGTATCTTCTGCTCAATAGCAGAAGGAGAAGAGAGAATGTCTGGAGTGGGAAAAGTCTTTGATTATGTTGGCCACTTTACCAAGGCAGTGGGATTTAAGATTTAAATCTTAACCAAAATGAATTTTATTATTTCAAATACCGATAGTGATGAATTTTTAAGTTCTGGAAGAGTTTTTACAACGGGAAAAGCCTTTTCAGTTCTTTTGGATTTCTACTTAATGAAATATTTTGCAAGAAAACAACCCTTTTGTAAATCGTGGAATACAGTTTGTGAGTAATTTATTTCTGTTAGTTAAAGCAAAAGGATGTAATGCTGATGTCACTTGGTATAAATAACTTAAATAGATCCCCCCCTTCAAGGTGAATCAACTCTCCTTGGCAATAATTGAAAAACCTAACAATAATGTCAACGACAGCTAATCCAATCCTCTGAAACCTAACTGTGCCTCAGAACTGACAAAGCTGATATCTTTGATGAAAGTTGCTATGATATTTTTAATTCAATCCCAGCTTAGCAATTAGCATTTTATGAGAAAGAGCTACAAAATTTAGAATTTCACTCTCTTTTTTTGATTAATACACCTGATATAAATTGATTTAGGGTCCAGTCAGCAGCATTCAGATTCCAGTGCTGGAGAAAATCATTATCCAATCCTTAATTACTTCAGCAAAATGTGAAGCTGTTAACAAACTCAGTTTAGTTAAAATTCATTTTTATCCCAGTGCTTTCATGGTCTGTGTCTATGACTTGTAATTCTTCATAGAACTATACTTTTCTCTGAATTTATTGGTTATATAGACACCGAGTTTAATAGATTTAAGTGTAAGGTGTTGTTAGGAACTGAATGTACCACATGTAATGACCTTGATACATTGTTGTACCAGACTCTGCTCACATAAGTGGAAGATGTTCTTTTCATAGCTTCCTTATGCTTGTAGCAACTCTAAAGGCTGATTTGTACTTGTGCGTAATATGCCGTAGCTTACACCGCAGGCCTGATTTTTACTCTTGCGTAGCCCTACGCCGTAGCAAGCATGCGGTTGTGTCTGCGTCGCTCTGCAATTCATCCAGAACGCTAGTTGGCAGTGGGGTTTCTATGCCACTGTGTTGAGTTTCTTCGTGAGAGACAGGGACGAGGAAATGCATTTCAAATACTTTCGGTTGTCGGCAGGTAGGTTGATGATTTGGTTCATCGTCTCCAACCATTTATTTCGCATCAGTGTACAGACATGGTGGAGAAAAGCAACCGGAAATGCGTAGGAGGAAATGCGATGCTACCAAGCAGACCGATCGCAGTTGTTGCAGTCTGCGTCGCCGCGACGCGCGAGTTACATTTTTGGGGACGTGCACGTCACCCTATGGCGTAGGGTTTGGCGTAGGGTACCCGGTACCTACGGCGTACATTTGACGCACAAGTATAAGTCAGCCTTAAGAAATCCAGTCATCGTATTGGTGTTTGGTCTGGGAGGATGATGAGGCCTCTGTTAGTCAAGGTCAAGTATGGATGTTGCATCCCACCTGTCTCGAAGTGCAAGCCTGGGCAGTGTATTATGGAGAGCAAGCTGTTCCAAACTGCCCCTCCCCAAGCAACTGATGCACCCAAAGGAACAGTAGGGACTGATACAGCTTGGTACCAGCAGCAATGCAGAAGTTGCCTGTCAGCATTGAACTCAATGTTGGACTGCCTTAGGGACTCCAGCTTCAGATTTCTCCCTCAGAGCTTTATTCCCAAAGCCTTCCCCCATGAGTGCATATAGAAGCAAGGCA
The DNA here is from genome assembly GCF_963921235.1 of Mobula hypostoma. Classification (NCBI taxonomy): domain Eukaryota; kingdom Metazoa; phylum Chordata; class Chondrichthyes; order Myliobatiformes; family Myliobatidae; genus Mobula; species Mobula hypostoma. The sequence continues at coordinate 140,648,990 of NC_086100.1, forward strand.
GCGGAGGTTTGAAGTCAGAGTTTTCCTTCTGCCCAGTGGCTGCCAGCCAAGGCTGACGAGCCCCATCTGTGAAGCGACTGGTTTTAAGGTGCCAGTAACCCGTCTTTGTCCCTTCTGTCAGGAGGAGTTGTTCCACTAGGCTTAGCAGCTAAGCCACACGTGAAGGCCAGGAGCTGGACTTGGTTGTCAGAGGCTATTTGAGTCGCACGCCATTGGGAGCATTTAATAGGTAGTGGGAGCTTGTCCTTACTACCACTCCTGGCTATAACAACCTTAAGGAACCTGGGAGGAGCAGCAGGAACAAGATCTAGTGTGAGGGAAGCAGAGGAGGAGGTTCCATAATTAGAGCGGCGACAATGGCTGGGTGTGGATGTTGCTGGTTCTCTCTCCACTCTTTGTGCTGATGCAGAGTTTCTCTCTAAACTCCAACAGTTCCTTCCCTCCTCCCCACCAAGATTCTGCTCCACCGGTGGAGCTCCTCTGGCAGACCGTAATGACTGGTGGTACTGTTGAAGAGATTCTCGGCTGTGACCGTAGTGTTGTCACTGTGTCAGAAGGTTTGCAGAATATTTTGCTGCCGCATAACCATACATTCCTGCAGCCCAAAATGTTAAACTGCAATTCAACGTTGCCCAGTGTAGGCAGAGACTTGTCTAGGGAAGTGTTGGGCATAAGGGGGCAACAATACTGCTCAGCTTTGTTCTTGGTATAAGCAAAGTTTCTACTGAGTTCCCTTTTATGAATAATTACACAAATGTAAACCTTGTTTTTTGGGGCAAAGGATTAGGGAGGGCATGCTAGCTACTTAGGAGAACGTTCAGAAATCTTTTCTTTTCTATTGTGACTTGCAAAACCATTACAGATATTCCTTGATTCCAGATAATGACTACATGAAATTATTATCCACAAAATGGGATCAGACCACCAGCTTTCAGCATTCTCCCTTCCAGTGAGACAATCATGTAAAAACTGCTTCTATTTTTGATCCTATTTGATATCATCAATTACTGTGGCAGTGGAGAGGAGAGGTAGAACAGAATTGCCCATTCGGGTAATACATGATTTCAGTGATGTCCTATGTTTTGTTACACCTGTACTGCATTATTGCATCCTGCACATTGAAGCAAGATGTTTTATATGGAGATGAACATTTCAATTAGAGCATTATTCAATTGCAGAATTTTTCTTATACTTTTCATGTGCCAGCCAAGGAGACTGTTAAGACCACATTTAACTGAAATGTTGCTCTATGCTGTTTGACTGCTAAGTACTCACAGCATTTTGTGATTTTTCACATTTGCAGCATCTGCAGTTTTGTTTTTAATTAGATTTTTCAATGAGATGGAAAAGGTGGGATAATTCTTCATTCCAGGAAAAGGAGAGGAGGTTTCTAAAACAGGTTAAACCTGAGCACTGGAGACATCAAAAAGGCGGCGTCCTTCTATCCTTCTAATAAAGTACAAGGCCAATATGCCTGAGATTCTCTGAGGAGTATTCTATCTGGAGATTTGACCTCTCCAGAGATACAACCATAGAGTTGTGTTGCCTTTTCATCTTGATCCGAAATGAAGAGCTATAGAGGGTTAAAATGTTCCTCTTAAATAAAGCTTCCACCTTTTCTGCCTCTGGCTCTTTCTGGGCTGAATAGAGTGATGTAAGTAATAAGACAATTTACTAAACATTCTTGAATCTAACCAGTTTGCGAGAGAAAATACTGAATTACTTGCTTCCATAGCAGGTTTCTTCGTTTTGGATGTGATTAACATCCTACTACAAATCTGCCTATTTGGATTATCAGGGATTTCATTCCTTTGACAAACCACCGGTGTTTAGTGACCAGGAGAATATTTAATGTCCATTTTCTTAGGATTGGTCATGAATCTTTATCTTGTCAGAGTGCTGCAGTCAGTCCGCAAGAGATTAACTAGTTGGAGATGAGAGAAATGCTCATGATTCCTCAGAGAAAACTATGCTTGTCAGCTGAACTACACGATAGTCCAGATTGATTGTGATTCTCACTGGAGCCAAAGGGAGGCTCCAGTAATGACTCTGGAGCAGGGGCAAGTCAAGTGCTTTCCCACAACGGAGACAACATATGAAGCCAGCACTGGGCCTCCAGCATTGTGAAGCTCATGATATTGTTGTCATAGAGACTGGAGAAGAAATGGAAGAGATCCAATTGTTCCCTACACTCAGAATTCTTTGATTGCAGTCTATTGAAGGGCACTTCAATTGATATCAGTCTTTGAACTCTCCAGCAAACTGGAAATGCTTAACAATCAACGTTGATTGGAACATTCTCTATCATTCCAAGGTCACCAGCTATTTCAGGAGACACTGCAATTAAAATTCCAAAATGATTTATCAGTTGCAGAGAATGCATCTCTGGAGAGGTCAATTCTCCTGAATCAATATTCCTGAGAGAGCTTTAGGTATGTTGTCCTTGTACTGTTGAATGTTGGAAAGATGTCGGCATACCACTTTTCATGATAATATGACATATATTATATGACACGAACCATTGCTTTCCAGCAACAGTACTGTGCAAGGGCATAGTTGCTTTAAATTACAAAGTTACATAAATTTTACACCAAATAAAGGAATAACAAGTTAGCATTCATAGAACGTTCATAAATCTGATGGAAGATGGGAAGAAGCTGTTACTGAATCACTGAGCGTGGCCTTTTGGCTCATCTACCTCTTCTCTGATGGAAGTAATGAGAAGGGGGCATGTCCTAGGTTAGGCTTAGTGATCATCTCTGACACGTTTCAAAAGCTTCCAAGAAGGATTACTAATGATTAATACTGCAGAGACATAAAGCTTTGTTTAATAGCAGGCCAATATGCCTTGAGCCTGGCCCACCATTCAATATTATGAATGATACTTTATCCAGTGCACTTTCTCAATCATTCACAGAACCTCACATTCCTTTACCGAGAGGAGAAAGAACTATTGATATGTTGAATGCACTGATTAATGCTTAAAGCAGCAAACAAGAAGAGGCCTCTTTATGCAGTTGGAGAAGTTCAAGGGATGCAAGAAAGTGTTACTGTCTCCAGTAGAGGAGACCACATGATCTTGTATCTTTTCTTATGATCAAATCATGTAAATGCACAGCAGGCCAAGCTACACTAGTGGGAAGAGAAACAGAGCTAATGTTTTAAGTGAAAGACGATTCACTAGACCAGGTGTGTACTTCTAGCTATTTTGGTTTTTATTGTAGATTTCCAGCATATTCAATTTTTATTGTTTTTTTAATCTTTTGCTCAGGTACAGGAACTCAGGTTGTAGTAAAGAAGAGTGCTCAATTATTAGAAAAAAGCATAAAGTCACTTGACTAGAAGATGCAGATTAAAAATAGAAGAATAGCATTTGAGAAGCTTTACCCAAGTTAAGAGGTTAGAAGACTGAGGGGGATCTAACTGAAGTTTACAAAATTGTGAGAAGACTAGATCAGATGTGGGACTGAGACACTGGAATTGACTTTTATTTATCATGGCAAGCAGGCATTCTCTTGGAGTCTACCAAACTCAAAGTGCATCACATTTTTATACCCGTAAGAACAGGTGATTCAATACAATATCAATAGCCATTATTTACTTCAATATTTTGAGTTTGATGATATTTCCATTGAAATGCATTATTACCATGGGAGACACCTCTGAATGCCCAATCACCTTTGCTGGGACAAAGTAGAGTCTATAAGTAGAGTCAAAGGAGAGTCTAAAAGTTTCTGAGGACGGAGAGCACACACACCCCAAAGTAATGCTGTGAGGGTTGATTCTCTGAGTAGACAAATATCCCAAAAACTGATGGCGAAAATATGTTTGAGACCATGTTTGATTTGATAAGTGACAAAATTAGTCTCAGTCACGCTGATGCAAAAATAACTTAACCATAGTCTTGTAGCTTGATGTTGGCCATTTAACATGAACCTAATTGTATAACGTTCGGCTGATGCATACAATACCATCTCATGGTCATTTCACTTTGTAAATTATACACCTTCAGCAACCAGCCCCCTGCTGTCGGTCATGTTGTCAGTGTATGTTCTATTTGTTACAAAGCTCCCATTTTAAGATCAAACTGATTACTGCTTGCAGCTTTCATTAAGAACAGTAGAGTGGTTCTTGTTTGAATTAATGCCTGGTATATTCACATAATTCCCTAACTCCTGAATCACTAACAGTGGGGAGGAACAGTTCCCTGCTGAGTCACAGTCTAAGGAATGGTAAGAGATTTATGACCGAGATGAAGAAAAAGTTCACTCAGAGGTTAATGAATTCATTCAGAGGGCATAGAACTTTCTATCACAAAGAGACTGCAGAGGCCAACGTGTTCAATACTTTTATAGAGATAGATTCATTTCTAGATGCAAAGGCATTAAGGGAATGAGGAGGGCATAGGAATTTGAAACAGAGATGGATGATCAGTGTAATAGCATTGAATGATGAAGTACATTGGAAGAGCTGATTGGTCTATTCCTATTTCTATTTTCTATGTCTCTATGTTTAATTTTATGTCCTAGGATGCAACAATATCAAAAGATTTCTAGTTATTTGTGGATAGTAAGAAGGTTTAATGCCAGTGGTGAAATATGTGTGTGCTGTTAAATAAAATTTTGAGCTCCGATAACTACATCAATTACTGAGAAGAACCTTATGCAGCTTCACCATTTTTCCCTCTGTCTCCAGGACAAGAGAAAGCAATAATGGATGAGGCAGAATCTGTGCACATCTTCGAGATCCATCAAGGTAACAAAAGTTCTCCTTAAAAATGAAATAAATGATAAACACTCTGAAAACCATAAGCCTCATAGTAACATTTCTTGAATTCTGGCAACTGTTGGGCAGCTTGTTGTTCATAGCACTGGGAGAGGCAATTTCCTCCCACCAGCCTTAATAACGCAATTCTTTTTGGTGAAAGAGTCAAAATTTATGTAGCTATCAAATATGTTATAAAAATGAATAAAAGTTACCTTTAAAAAGTGTAATGCTGGAAAATTAAATTAAAAACAGAAAATACTGACAACACTTGGTAGTTAAAGATTCAGGCTGCAGACTCTTCCTCTTTCCACATATGCTGCCTGGCCAGTTTAGAACTACCAGAATTTTATATTTTTATTTATGTTATAAAAATATGTGACTCAGTCTTTCATAAACACAAAAGATTCTGCAGATGCTGGAAATCCAGATAAACATATATAGTATGCTGGAGGTATTCAGCAGGTTAGGCAGCATCTATGGAAATGAACAAACAGTCCAGACCTTTCATCAGGATTGGATGGGCCAGTCTTGATTAAGGGCTTGGCCCAAAACATTGATTGTTTGTAAATTTCCATAGATGTTGTCTGATTTGCTGAATTCCTCTAGCATTTTGTGTCTGAGACTCTGTCTTTCTTCAGGTTACTGTGCTAAGCAGCATGCCTTCCCCAGCTCTTTCAGAATCTTCTTGGTGCAATGTCTTTGTTTGATAAGACGATATAACAAAAAATGGTCCTTGTCACCTACCACAGACCATAAGACATAGGAGCAGAATTAGGCCATTCAGCCCATTGAGTTTGCTCCAGCATGGCTGATTTGTTATCCTCCTGAAACCCTTCTCCTGCCTTCAACCCATAACCTTTGACACCCTGACTAATCTACCTCCTCTTTAAATGTCCTCAATAACTTGGTCTCTATAGCCGTCCATGGCAATGAATTCCACAGATTCACTACCCTCTGGCTAAAGGGTCAAGGAAGGACATCCTGGCTGTGGAGGAGGTGCAGCATAGGTTCACTAGGTTAATTCCTGGGATGTCCGGACTGTTTTATGCAGAGAGGTTAGAGAGACTGGGCTTGTACGTGCTGGAATTAAGGAGATTGAGGGGGGGATCTGATTGAGACATATAAGATTATTAAGGGATTGGACAAGATAGAGGCAGGAAATATGTTCCAGATGCTGGGAGAGTCCGGTACCAGAGGGCATGGTTTAAGAATAAGGGGTAGGTCATTTAGGACAGAGTTGAGGAGGAACAACTTCTCCCAGAGAGTTGTGGAGGTGTGGAACGCGCTGCCTCAGAAGGCAGTGGAGACCAGTTCTCTGGATGCTTTCAAGAAGGAGCTAGATAAGTATCTTATGGATAGGAGAATCAAGGGTTATGGGGACAAGGCAGGAATCGGGTATTGATAGTAGATGATCAGCCATGATCTCAGAATGGCGGTGCAGGCTCGAAGGGCTGCATGGTCTACTTGTGCACCTATTGTCTATTGTCTATTGTCTAAAGAAATTCCTCCTCATTTCAGTTCCAAATAGACGTCCCAGGAAATTACTGTGGCATAAGAGCCGTCATATTATAGGTAGGATGACTGCTGATAACTATTTGATGCTTCTAAATTCTGAGTGTATTAACATTTTCATTGATTTTATGCAAATTTTTGGGGAGAAACTTGCATGGAAACAGAATTATCTTTTATTTCAGCAGCTTAACTCTCCCTTTCTTCAGTTTCTTTTGATTCTCGAAGGAATGTCATTAGGGTTCGCAAACTGGTTCTTTGAAATTCTTCATTGTAGGTGAAGGAAAACAATATTCTAAATTATCACAATTCTGTGGACAATTAAATCGATTCTCCTTAGATAAAACACCCAAACAAAAGCATTTCCAACATTCTATCTGAGTCGCAAAAATTAATTTTCAGTTTCAGCATGCTTCCTGGTCATAAATTATTCATTCCTGATAATTTCAGCTATTACTTGTAATAGCTAAGCTTCATGTGATTCTTTGCTTATTTCCCTTGTACTTTAGGAGGATTTAATAGCTCGTGGGGACTCAGCAAGAAAACTCTGACTTCAACTGCCCACTGCCTTGTAGCTATACCCATTCATGGGGAAGGTTTTGGGTGTAAACCCCATGAAAATATTTGGAGCTAGAATCTCTAAGGCAGACTTATGTTGAGTTCCACACTGACTGGCTGCTCCTGCAATGCTGCTGGGGCCAAACTATATCGCCTCTGCCGTTCCCTTGGATTCATCAGCTTCATGGAGACAAGCTTGCTCTCTGTATCATACTGCCCTGGCTTGCATACTGGCTTGTATGTCAACTTAACATAGACAGCTACAGTAGGATGCAACACCTATGGTTGACATTGACCAATGTATAACCTCCCCAATTGTATGCACTAAGGACATGATCTCCACATTTGCCAGCTCTTAATTTACTTTGTAGAGACTGCTTTAATCCAAAGGCAGTATACTATTTCAGACAAACATACACTTCTATAAATTTTAGACAGTCAGAAGAGGCTTGTATACATGTATATCTAGCTCAGGACTGGTTCCAGTATCTCCTGAACTTTCTTTTGTTTTCGTCCTTTCATTGAATGGTGCCAAGTAATACAGCAAGGTACTGCATCATTTTCTGCAGAAGCCTCAATTTGAAGTCATTGCTGGCAGAATTATTTCCTTTGTGTTTCTTGCATTTCTTTAGATTTCACACAAAAAGCAGAATTAACCCCTCCTCTGGAGTTACCCTTCTTCTTATCAGATAATTGATATATCAGAGTTCAACACATCAAAGTAAATTTATAATCAAAGAATGCATATATCACTAAATACTTGCTTGAGATTCATTTTCTTGCAGGCATTCATCGTGGAACAAAGAAGTACAATGGAATCAAAGGAAAACTACTCACAAACAAGGATTGACAAACACCGAATCTGCTAAAGAAGTCAATCTGTGCAAATACAAAATAATAAATAAGTGAACGAATAAATAAATAAATAAATAAACAAATAAAGCTGAGAACATAAGTTGTACAGTGTTGAGGAGAGTGAAACTATCCATACTGGGTCAGGAGCCTGATGGTTGAAGGGTAATAATTATCCCTGGTCCTGCTGGTGTGCAAACTAAGGCTCCTGTACCTCCTTTCCATTAGCTGCAGTGAGAAGACAGAAGAAAGCATGGTTTGAGTGATAGGTGTCTTCGATGATGGATGCTACTTTCTTGTGGCAGCACTCCTTGTAGATGTGCTCAGTGGTGGGGAGGATTTTCCTGTGACAGACTGGGCTGTATCTATCACTCTTTGTTGCCGTTTCTGTCTTGGGTATTTGTGTTTCCGTACTAGACTCTGATGCAAGCAGTCAGGACGTCCTCCACTTTGCATCTATCGAAGTTTGTCAAAGTTTTGGATGACGTGTTGATTCTGAACAAACTTCTAATAAAGTAGAGATGCTATCGTACCTTCTTTGTAATGGCACTCCCAGGACAGATCCTCTGATGTGATAATGCAAAGGAATTTAAGGTCACTGACCCTCTCCTCTTCCAATCCTCTAATATATGACTGTGGGGAAGAGCTGGCCCTTAAGATAAGGAAACTGTATTGAATGCTGTAAGATCACATCCTTAAATCTCCCCTAGGCCCACTCACGTAGTGCAGCAATTAATTTGCCGAACTTATTGTCAGTTTTGTCATATTCCCCTGAGTATACTGTATGTATATATGTATATACTGTATGTATCAAAGAAATGCATGTATTGCGTAGCAGAAGCATAAACATGTAAGTAGATGATCTTTGTTGAGTGGAAATTCAGTCCTTGCTCTTCTCATATTTTACTGAGAATGTTGTTAAGAAAACAGTGATCCTTTTTTAGGTTCAGTAGCACTAAACAGGAAACATGAACAGGCATAGTCCTGCATTGAAAACTCTTATTTTGTTCTTCATCCTTGTTTAGCTCTGTGTATTCCATATTTATTTTCCAATTGATGTTTAGTTCTAAGGTGATTGATTTGACTTGAAACATATCCATGCCTGGTAACAGAAGGTGCAGAACACCTAAAGTTACCACAAGTTGCATATTCACAAGTCTTGTGCTTTGATATTGCTGGGCAAAGTATAAGACTCTTGTAGAATTGACCAAAATCAAGAAGCATTTAGCTAGGAATTGACCGGGAAGTAGGTAAATAGTGCAAGTTAGTTGTTTCCAATGTTGCTTAAGACATTTTCTTTTTTTGATTAAGGGAAGACTGGAACCTTGAGTTTGTGAGAGTTAACATCAAAGCAGTATTGTAAACTATTTCCAGGACCTGCATACTTCTGGTGGATGGTACAATGTGCATCACTATACTCTCTGCATAAAACAATGAACCTGGAACAATCTTAAGCTCAAAGGATATGGAGTTCTGAGAAAAATGATTGCATTAGTACAGTTATATATTGCCGATTAGGAAGTCAAACTATATTCTCTTATACATGAACAGTACATTTCATATTGAAGTGAGTCACAAAGGATGATAACCTGTGGAATTATTCAGGCAGCTCTGCAGGTTTCTGGTCCTTATCTATTAGAATTTCACCAATACACTGTGAGTAGTTTGCTCATAATATACATTAATAATAGAATGATCTTTATTTGATTATTGACCTGTTAATGGGTTGTCATGAAACTAGATGCTTCTCTTGCCAATTGTACAAAAAATAATTAAATGACTCACTTATTCTACTGGCTTGAAGTATCATGGAGGTACTAAATGCCAAATAGATTATCCAAACTTCAAATGAAAATGCACTTTAACCAAGCATCAATCTTTTCAGAAATAAATTGTCTTTTTTTTTTAATTGGACTGTGACAACTGAAGTGCTGTAATTAATTTTGAACAGTCTTCACAGAAATTATTTTGAATGGACAATGATACACAAAACATTATTACTTCCATATAAATTTCAAGTTTAAATGCCGTACCACCAACATCAATACATCACCTCCCCACTCCATAAATGTGCACAAATTAATTTTAAACAAGAACTGACTCAATTCATCCCTTAGTTATTCCTCATAATCTCTGAGGGACAGAAGATATTGCTCTACATCTGTCGTCACCATGTTTATGACCTTGAGTGTTGTAGAAGTCTTATGCCATCTTAATCTTCGCAAATTCTCATTTTCCCAGTTTGAAAGGAAGTCTCAGAAGGTCCAAATTGCAGTGTAGAGAAGATCATCAGGGCAGCCTCTGGTTTCTCCAAGGACAGAATGTCAATGACAATGATTCTTTTGGAAAATGCTGAAAGTGGCTCTGAAACTCATTAAGTTGAAGTAGTCTGTATCAGTCCCATGGGGAAAGAAATACCTGTCCTGCCACAGCACAATGCTCAGACCTTTTCCAGTATATTCATTTGTAACAGCCAGGTGCAGTTGACTTTCACGGTGTTATTAATTTTGAAGTGTAATGAACAAGGGTACAGATTCCAGCAGAGAGACTATAGTGGAGACTGTTATTGAATTAAATGCTTTTAAATTGTCCTTCTGTGTTTAAGACATATTTTTCTCACTGAAGAATGAATCTACAATGCAGTAAATGTGAAACAGTTTTGTTCTCTGTCACAACTACTCTTTGTGAAGAACAATGGAAATGAAAACATCCTGACTTGTGATCCAATCATATCAATATTGCAATAGTTGCCTTTTAGATATTGCATTTATATAGCAACCTGCAGCACAGAAATGTAGCTTCCATTAAAGAACAACTCTGACATTTATATTAAAATGATGAAGAAGAACGATACGTGGTTGCTTTGTCAACTGTGTCATTTCTCACAAGAGTGAAGAAATGAACTTACAAAACAAAACCATATCACAGCCTCAAATATTTTAGTTTCTGGCTAGCAGCAACAAATATCATGACTTTATGTCCATGTTTCATATTAACACACTTTTTTATATGGGTTTCATTCTTTCTTAAACACATAGAATCATTGAAAACCTACAGCACAATACAGTCCCTTCGGCCTACAATACTGTGCCGAACTTGTACTTACCTCAGGTTACCCATAGCCCTCTACTTTTCTAAGCTCCATGTACCTATCCAGGAGCCTCTTAAAAGACCTTATTGTATTCACCTCCACCACTGTTGCTGGCAGCCCAATCCATGCACTCACCACTCTCTGCGTAAAAAACTTACCCCTGACATCTCTTCTGTATTTACATCCAAGCACCTTAAAACTGTGTCCTCTCGTGTTAGCCACTTCAGCCCTGGGAAAAAGCCTCCGACTATCCACACAATCAATGCCTCTCATCTATGGAGAATTCAATGACAGTTGGGCATGCCATCCTGAAAGAACTGAGAATAAGTTCTAGATTTTCCCAATTCAATTTGTCAAGCGAAAGCATTGATTATACATGGATATGGTGCTGCAGCCAGATTAACCTCATTTGCTCAACAAATTTGAGAAAATATTCAAGGTGCAAGTTGAAGTTTAATGCACCTGACAGAGCTCTGCATGGCAATAGTTACTTCTCGGCAATAACCTGATCTTCTTTGGCACTCATTCCTGCTCTGTTGACAATACTTTGAGCTGTATGATTAACCTATATAACACAGTGGTGTGCTGCCTCTGAATCAGAGTTAGCTTCACATTCTGATACTGAATGGTATGGTGCAAGACCTGATACATCAGAGCTTCAGGTCTATAATTTTCTTCCAAAGATATCTCCTTGTGTAAAAGGTGACTCAGAATCTCCTGGCACTGAGTCCTCATATCGCACAATTTCCAGTGTGCTCAATATATATGTGAACTTCAGCAACAACGAGTCAATCATTCTTGACATGGATATATGGTGTGTGGGGTGGAGGGGAAAAGGGCATTTTGAAATGGGTGTGGTAAGATGAAAAAGAATTAATGTTTTCCTTGTTGTAACAACTATAAAATAGCTGAATATGTTGACAAGATGGCTGACTCAAGTTTAGCTTTAGACTTTGGTTATGCAGATAGGACTATCTGAGGGTATTTATTAGAAATCATGTGGTAGCTCTCAGTTAATTATCAAGGGTCTTGCCTCCAATGAGATCTTACCACCAAGCATATCTTTCCCTCTCCCCCCACCACTTCCTGCTTTCCTCAGGGATCATTCACTACGCAACTTCCTTGTCCATTTGCCCACTGATCTCCCTCCTGGCACTCATCCTTGCAAGAAAAAAAGTTTTACAGCTGCCCCTACACATCCTCCCTCACTACCATTCAGTGTGTCAAACAGTTCTTCCAGTTGAGGTGACACTTCACCTATGAGTCTGTTGGGGTCATCTATTATATCCAGTACTCCCAGTGTGGCTTCCTGTATCTCAGTGAGACCCAGCGTGCATAAATTGGGAAACCGCTTCATTGAGCACCTATGCTCCGCCCACCAGAAAAAGCAGGATATCCTTGTGGCCACCCATTTTAATTTCACTTCCCATTCCTATTCCGACATGTCAAACAATGGCCTCCTCTACTGTGTGATGAGGCCACACTCAGGTTGGAGGAGCAACACCTTATATTCGATCTGGGTAGCATCCAACCTGATGGCATGAACATCAACTTCTCAAATGTCTGGATTCTCTCTTTCACTATTCCCTATTCCTCTCTCTCATTTTATCTCCTTATCTGCCCATCGCCTCCCTCTGGTGCTCCTCCCCCTTCTCTTTCTTCCATGGCCTCCTGTCTTCTCCTATCATATTCCCCCTTCTCCAGCCTTTATCTATTTCACCAATCGACTTCCCAGCTCTTTACTTCATCCCTCCTCCTCTCCCAGTTTCACCTATCATCTACCACCTTGAATTTCTTCCTCCCCTCCCCCCATCTTCTTACTTTATCTTCTCATCCTTTTTCTCCAGTTCTGATGAAGGGTCTTGGCCCGAAATGTCAATTGTTTTCTTTTTTCCATACATGCTGCCTGTTCTGCTGAGTTCCTCCAGAACTTTGTGTGTGTAGCTTGTATTTCTGGCATCTGCAGATTTTCTCTGGTTTGGAGCTGCTATTTACTTGTAGGGGAGATAAGGAAGACCCAGAACAGTATAATAATAAGTTGTTTCAAAAGGTTTTTGGATCTTTTCCATGAGCTGGATTGTGATATTTGCCTGGCAACCTTGATGCCCTTTCATGTGTCATTGAAGTGTTTATTTCTTAAGCAACTAGAAATAAACTATTGTGCATGCACAGTGTGGTGTAAGTGTCTGACCCATTTGTCCACTATTCTCTGCTCCACTGAACTGCAATGAACTACCTTGTTTGCCAAAGGTTGGAGTGTCTAAAGCCCTTCTGATACAATCTTTTTACTGATGCTCCTGTTTGCACTACCTGCTCTTGCTCAGTTGTGATTACTGAATGAATACCCAACCATATTATTGGATCAACTGAAATGCGCATCTTCAAGATGATGCTCGACAGACAGCACATCGCAACTCTACACTTTTGGAATAAATGATCTGCCATTATATGACAGACCAAGGTTTTATGGAGATTCAACATATAACCTCCAGCTGGTATGCCAATGAGATGGCATCTGCTGTGGACCTGTTCCTCTGGTAGGCAAATTTAGCAGATCTAAGTCACTCCACAGGCAGAAGTTGTTATGTTTTATCACCAGCCCCTCAAAACACTTCATCACTGTGGATGTAGGCGCTACTAGGTGATAGTCATTGAGGCAGGTCACCATGCTCTTCTTGGGCACCGGTATGATTGAAGCGTACTTGAAGCAGGTGGGTATCACACATTGCGAGAGGTTAAAGATCTCAGTGAACACACTAGCTAGTTGATCAGCACAGGTCTTTTGTACTTGGCCAGGTACCCCTTCTGGGCCAGATGCTTTTTGTGTGTTCGCCTTCCTGAAGGCTGCTTGTACGTCAGCTTCAGAGACTGAAATCACAGGAATATCCGGGGGAGGCGAGATTTCATGATGCCTCCTCTGTGTTTTGATGGCCAAAATAGGCAGAAAAGGAATTAAGCTTTTCTGGAAGTGAAGCCCTGCTGTCTCCCTTGTCGCATAATTTAACTTTATAAGAGGTGATGGTATTCAAGCCCTGCCAAACTGTTGAGTGTTCTTCGTTGATTCAAGTTTGGTCCAGAATTGCCACATGGCTCTCCAGAGATCTGCCTCTTCCATCACCATGGCAGTACTCTCCACACATCCACCATCCTCTGTGAACAAACTTATCTCTGATATCCTACATACTTTCCTCCAATAACCTTATGTCCCTTGCGTTAAACCTTCCACCCAAAAGATGACCCCATGAACAATTGCATGTAAGTTTGTTTTGGTAAGTAAGTTAAAGCAACTCTATTTGAAATGAATAATGTATGAGGGAGTGTGATAAAATATTAAATCTGTTTGTAATAACACACTAAAATGAATAAACTCTTCCTGGGCTTCCAGACAGGCACAAGTATCGATTGTAACCGACATTTTGATAACAAATTCTGCCATTCTGGCATAAAGTCTATGGAATTAAGGGAATCAAGTAGTGAGATCATGGAAACTGTACAGATTGAAAGGGAGGAGGTGCTTGCTGTCTTGAGGAAAATTAAAGTGGATAAATCCCCGGGACCTGACAGAGTGTTCCCTCGGACCCTGAAGGAGACTAGTGTTGAAATTGCAGGGGCCCTGGCAGAAATATTTAAAATGTCGCTGTCTACGGGTGAGGTGCCGGAGGATTGGAGAGTGGCTCATGTTGTTCCATTGCTTAAAAAAGGATCGAAAAGTAATACGGGAAATTATGGCCGGTAAGTTTAATGTCAGTAGTAGGTAAGTTATTGGAGGGAGTACTAAGAGAATAGACAGGGACTTATTAGGGAGAGTCAACATGGCTTTGTGCGTAGTAGGTCATGTTTGACCAATCTGTTGGAGTTTTTCGAGGAGGTTACCAGGAAAGTGGATGAAGGGAAGGCAGTGGATATGTCTACATGGACTTCAGTAAGGCCTTTGACAAGGTTCCGCATGGGAGGTTAGTTAGGAAAATTCATTCGCTAGGTATATATGGAGAGGTGGTAAATTGGATTAGACATTGGCTCAATGGAAGAAACCAAAGAGTGGTAGTAGAAAATTGCTTCTCAGAGTGGAGGCCTGTGACTAGTGGTGTGCCACAGGGATCAGTGCTGGGGCCATTGCTATTTGTCATCTATATCAATGATCTGGATGATAATGTGGTAAATTGGATCAGCAAATTTGCTGATGATACAAAGATTGGAGGTGTAGTGGACAGTGAGGAAGGTTTTCAGAGTCTGCAGAGGGACTTGGACCAGCTGGAAAAATGGGCTAAAAAATGGCAGATGGAGTTTAATACAGACAAGTGTTGCACGTTGGAAGGACAAACCAAGGTAGAACATACAGGGTTAATGGTAAGGCACTGAGGAGTGCAGTAGAACAGAGGGATCTGGGAATACAGATACAAAATTCCCTAAAAGTGGTGTCACAGGTAGATAGGGTCGTAAAGAGAGCTTTTGGTACATTGGCCTTTATTAATCAAGGTATTGAGTATAAGAGCTGGAATGTTATGATGAGGTTGTATAAGGCATTGGTGAGGCCGAATCTGGAGTATTGTGTTCAGTTTTGGTCACCAAATTACAGGAAGGATATAAATAAGGTTTGAAAGAGTGCAGAGAAGGTTTACAAGGATGTTGCCAGGACTTGAGAAACTCAGTTACAGAGAAAGGTTGAATAGGTTAGCACTTTATTCCCTGGAGTGTAGAAGAATGAGGGGAGATTTGATAGAGGTATATAAAATTATGATGGGTATAGATAGAGTGAATGCAAGCAAGCTTTTTCCACTGAGGCAAGGGGAGAAAGAAACCAGAGGACATGGGTTAAGGGTGAGGGGGGGAAAAGTTGAAAGGGAACATTAGCGGGGGCTTCTTCACACAGAGAGTGGTGGGAGTATGGAATGAGCTGCCAGATGAGGTGATAAATGCGGGTTCTTTTTTAACATTTAAGAATAAATTGGACAGATACATGGATGGGAGGTGTATGGAGGGATATGGTCCATGTGCAGGTCAGTGGGACTAGGCAGAAAATGGTTCGGCACAGCCAAGAAGGGCCAAAAGGCCTGTTTCTGTGCTGTAGTTTTCTATGGTTTCTATGGTTTCTATCTTCATCAGAGATGATGCCTGGGCATGTCTAGTCCAGTGGTATTTTATACCTCTCCTGTCCATCCCTCTTGATTGGTTAGTCCTCATCCAATCAGGTTTCTGCTGTTCCACCTTGTTTATAATTGAATTTCAGTTCTTTCTTAGAGTGAGATTTTCATCTTTGTTAAAATTATATTCCTCTAATTTTATTTCAATGGCTTCCTTTACGAGGTGGTCCCAATATCCATTGACGTGGCACAGTAGATTTGTACAATCCTATGGCTATTGGGAATGCAGTGTTCTGCTAGGTATTGAACAGATACACCTCCTGTCTCCTTGATGCCGGTTTTTGGGACCATCTGGGTGAAGGAAGCCACTGAAGTAAAACTAGTGGAAATGAATTTTAACAAAGACAAAGGTCTCGCTCAGAGTAAACTGGAATTTGACTGTAAACAAGGTGGGACAGTGGAAACCTGACTGGATGAGGACAAACCAATCAGGAGGGATGGCGACAGGGGTCTAAATACTGCCAGACTGGACATGCCTAGTCATCATCTCTGATGAAGATGGCAGAGTTTGTCATCAAAATGTCGATTAAAATTGATGCCTGTACCCAGCTGGAAGCCCGAGAAGTGGTTATTCATCATATATACCATGAGAACACCTTTTAGCATGCTAAAATTTTACACAGAAATTTTCAAAAATAATTTATTTATATATTCAACCAACAGTCTGTTGAGTAATACCCTACTTTTTCATTGTGCGAGCCCAGTTTATGCTGAATGCAATAAAGCTGATCTGATTCATAGGTTATGGAATCAATTCCAGTTTGGACTATCACATGCTGATACACTGCTGCCACTGTTCAAGATGAGAACCTATGCGTTCCTTGGGTTTTTCCTTCCTTACTTACTTTCCTTCTTTCTTGTTTGCACAGTCCCTAAATGCACACATTATTCGGGGAAAAGATGAGAAAAAGGCCACATTGCTTCTTTCAGGTCAAGATTAACTACTGATAACAAGTTTAATTCATGTTTCAAATTAAAATTTTAATTACTGGCCCCTAATTCAGTCAGAACAGACTGTAATGGTTGCTTTGATGAGATTCTGCTTAAATTAAATTAACTTAAATTGGGAGTTACTAGCAGAGAGAAAACAATGCTGTTACAAATGAGCAATATCCAGAAATATTTCTGCAGGCAACCAGTTTTGTCCTGTCAAGACAACAGTGGCTGTTCCTGCTTTTCCATTTGTGAGATTATGTGAATTGTATTGCATTAATTTTTGGCCTGCTACAATGAGCAAAGATAGAATCAGTATGCTGGAACTGCTCAGCAGGTCAGGCAACATTTGTGGAGATGTGCAGAGAAAGCACTTCGGATTAATGACCTTTCATGGTTTTGAACCAATTTTGATGAAGGATCATTAGGCAAAAAACATTAACTCTGTTTCTCACTCTACAGAAGCTGTCTTACCTGCCTAGTATTTCCAGCATTTTCTACTTTAATTTCAGATTTCCAGCATCTGCCTGTGTTTTTTCTGCTTTACAATTCTTAAAGCTTATTTGTATCTCTTTAAATACAAATTAAACTGAATTACATTTTTACAGAATGATCATTTAGATGAAGTTAAGAAGTTATAAGATTTGAGTTTTGTAAACCAAATTTTGTATTGCATTTGTCCTGTGATTCAGTGGTCTAAATACATCGTCTACGCTCTGTCCGCCAGAGAAAGCAGGATCTCCCAGTGGCCACACATTTTAATTCCACATCCCATTCCCATTCTGACATGTCTATCCACGGCTTCCTCTACTGTAAAGATGAAGCCACACTCAGGTTGGAGGAACAACACCTTATATTCCGTCTGGGTAGCCTCCAACCTGATGGCATGAACATTGACTTCTCTAACTTCCGCTAGGCCCCACCTCCCCCTCGTACCCCATCTGTTACTCATTTTTATGCACACATTCTTTCTCTCACTCTCCTTTTTCTCCCTCTGTCCCTCTGAATATACCTCTTGCCCATCCTCTGGGTCACCCCCCCCCGTCTTTCTTCCCGGACCTCCTGTCCCATGATCCTCTCGTATCCCCTTTTGCCTATCACCTGTCCAGCTCTCGGCTCTATCCCTCCCCCTCCTGTCTTCTCCTATCATTTTGCATCTCCCCCTCCCCCTCCAGCTTTCAAATCCCTTACTCACTCTTCCTTCAGTTAGTCCTGACGAAGGGTCTCGGCCTGAAACGTCGACTGCGCCTCTTCCTATAGATGCTGCTTGGCCTGCTGCGTTCACCAGCAACTTTGATGTGTGTGGCTACATTTTATGATGGATTTGAAAAAATGTAGTTTGTCATGTACTGCTATAGATTTTGCTGTTAGAGATTAACATGTTACCTAATTTAAACAAAAAAAAAACAGATTGGCAGTGATCTTCACAACTGGCATTTATTGGTTGTTGCTTTATTTCATTTGAACTGGAAGAAGCTTTGTTTAATCCCAGATTGCTGTCTGTGTACTGCAGATTGTGCAAATACTGACAGAAAGAGTGAAAAAAAGCCCACTGCAAACATTTTTGTAACATTCATTTTGTATTCCTGTGAGACTGCGGATTATAACATTTTGGATGTGATTGAATTGAAAATGAAAGATTGTCATTAAAAATATATTACTGGGTTAAATCTATCTTAAATTAATATTTCTTCGACATCTTAAAAATCGAGAAAATCAGAAAGAACTGTTCATATATACTTACTTTTTAATACATTAGTATATGTTAAATTTGTCATTAATAGATCTATAAAGCATAAATTTCAAAACACTTAAATTATCTGGCAAATTAAATCATGAGGAAATTAGCTTGAATGTTTAGAATTTCTAGGGAAGGAATTCAGCCAGGAAACTGCTTTCTTGTTTTTTTAAGAAACAGAGTTTAGAAATACAAGATCTATGTGCCATTTCACAGAATCCTGGTTAACCCCTCTCGCACCGGATGCAGCGATTCAGATTGCTGGGTTTACTATACACCATCAGGATAGATCTATAGAGTCTCTCAAAAGCAGAGGTGGAGGAGTATGCCTCATGATCAACTCTTCTTGGTGCACAAATATATCACTGCTGTTCTAATTCAGCTCACCAGACCTGAAATATCTAGCAGTAAAGTGCCATCCTTTTTACCTACCACGGGAGTTCTCTGGGGTCATTTTGGTAGCAGTTTACATTCCACCTCAGGCCAATGTCAAGCAAGCTTTGAGTAATCTGAGTAATGGGATCAACATGCACAAAACAGTGCACCCTAACACATTCACCATCGTTTTGGGGGATTTTAACCAGACCAGTCTGAAAAAAATCACGAAGCAATTGCCATCAATAGATCACTTGCAATACCAGAGGAAACAACACACTGGACCATTGTTACACCATCATCAGGAAAGCCTACCGTGCTATTCCACACCCTCACTTTGGACAGTCTGATCACCTAGCTGTACTTCTGCTCTCTGAGTATAGGCAGAGACTGAAGACTGCAGGACCAGTAGCGAGGACCAAGAAGGTATGGACAAGGGAAGCACAGGAGTACCTACAGGACTGCTTTGAATCGGCAGACTGGACTGTATTCAGGGATTCATCTTCGAACCTGGATGAGTATGCTGCAGTTGTTACCGACTTCATTAAAACCTGTGTGGATAAGTCTGTGCCTACAATGACTTACTGTACATTCCCAAACCAAAAGCTGTGGATGAACCAGGAGGTAATTTGTCTGCTGAAGGCTAGATCTGTGACATTCAAGTCTGGCAACCCAGGTCTGTACCAGAAAAACAGATACGATTTGTGGAGGGCTATTTCAAGGGCGAAGAGACAATTTTGAATGAGGTTGGAGGCGACATCGGATGTACGACAACTCTGGCAGGGTTTGCAGGACATTACTTCCTACAAAGCGAAACCCAATAGCATGAATGACAGTGATGCCTCACTACCAGATGAACTCAATGCCTTCTATGCCCGTTTTGAAAGGAAGAATATAAATACAGCCGTGAAGATCCCTGCTACACCTGATGACCTTGTGATCTCTGTCTCAGAGGCCGATGTTAGGCTGTCTTTAAAGAGAGTGAACCCTTGCAAGGTGGGAGGTCCCAACAGAGTACCTGTTAAGGCTTTGAAAACCTGTGCCAACCAACTGGCAGGAGTTTTCAAGGACATTTTCAACCTCTCACTGCTATGGGTTGAAATACCCACTTGCTCCAGCTTTGTATCTCTTTCACCAATCAACTTCCCAGCTCTTTACTTCATTCTCCACCCCCCCACCTTGGTTTCACCTATCACCTTGTGTTTCTCCCTCCCTCCCCCATCACCTTTTTATTCTGCTCCTCATCTTTTTTTCTCCAGTCCTGCTGAAGGGTCTCAGCCTGAAATGGCAACTGTACTCTTTTCCATAGATGCTGTCTGATCTTCTGAGTTCCTCCAGCATTTTGTGTGTGTTACTGAGATAAAAGCATTAGTTTGAAATTATGGAGAAGTAGAGGGCAAAGGGAATATCTCTGACAAAGTCAGTTTCCAAGGTCATTTCCTTTAGTCATCGAGCTGCTGAACAGCTTATAACGGAAAATAGAAGGTTAGAGGGCTGAAAAGAAACAGGAGGATATGTCAAGCTATGAAATTCAAGTTAGAGCTGCTGAATCTGAACTCTGTTTATTAAACAAAGTCCAGGGAGAGAGAAAAATTGGTTGATTTCACTGGTTGATCACTTTACAGTAGATCTGGACCATTTTGATAAAATCTTAAAAACAAATGATCTAAAATTGTTGAATTTGATGTTGAGACTGATTGGCTATTGTATACCCCAGAGAGAAGATGAGGTGATATCCCTCAAAAGTATGTTAGGCTTGAAACAGAACAGGAAGCCATAGATATTGTGGTGGAATGGAGAATAAAGGAGACAAACAAATAGATGCTCGGAGTCACCCCTGAAGACTGAATGCCGGTGTCTTCAAGCAATCACTCAATCTCCATTTGACTGCTCTGTTGTAGAGGATACCACATTGTGAACATCAGGTGTAATACTCTAGACTGGAAAAAGAGCAAGTGAATTTCTGCTTCACCTAGAGTCATAGTCATAGAGAACTACTGCATGGAAACAGGCCCTTTGGCTTATCTAGTCTACGATGAACTATTATTCTGTCTAATCCCATTGATCTGCACTTGGACTAGAGCCCTCCATATGCCTTCCACCCATATAGTTACCCAAACTTCACTTCAATCTTGAAATTGAACCTGCATTCACCATTTCTCACTACCCTCTGAGCGAAGAAGTTTTTCTCATGTTCTCCTTCAATACTTCACCTTTCAACCTTAACCATGACCTTTTGTTTTCATGTCACACAGCCTCAGCAGAAAAAGACTGTTTGCATTTACCTTGGAAGGACTCTTTGGGTCCATGAGTGATGGGATGGGACAATAAATGTCCACAGGATGTAGATGTTATAGACAATGCTGATACAGTATTTATTGTCTATTTCTATATCTTGGAAAAGACTGAAACAATTAAGAGCCAATTGGATTAGTGTTTCTGGAGTCACCTATCGGCAACACTGGGTAAGGATGGCAAATCTTCTTCCCTGAACAACATTAGTAAATGAAACAGTATTTTATGATCATTCAGTAGTTATATGGTTACATTACTACAATCAACTTCTTATTCTAAAGAAATTGCTGAGCTCATTGATTGACAACTTATGCTCTCAATATTTACTATGTATTTAATATATATGAAATCATCCAGAAGTCGTGATACATGTGGGACCAACGACATAGGCAGGAAGAGGGATGAGGTCCTGAAGTGTGAGTTTCAGGGACTAGGCAGAAGGCTGAAGAACAGGACCTCAAGGGTGGCGTTCTCAGGATTGCTGCCAGTGCTACGTGACAGTGATGGTAAGAATTGGAGGAGATGGCAGTTGAATGCGTGGCTGAGGAGTTGGTGCAGAGAGCAGGGTTTTAGATTTTTGGATCATTGGGATCTCTTCTGGGGAAGGTGGGACCTGTACAGATTGGATGGGTTGCACCTGAACTCGAGGGGGAGCAATATCCTTGCAGGTAGGTTTGCTAGCATGGTTCGGGGGGGGGGGGGTTTAAAATAATTTGCGAGGGGGATGGGACCCAGAGCGATAGAGCAGTGAAAGAAGTGCATGGAGTAAAGCCAGATCTAACACACAGAGAGGCTTTGAGGAAAGAGAAGCAGAATAAATGGTGTAAAAACAAGGTAGAAGGGCTGAAATGTGTATACCTCCATGCAAGAAGCATCAGGAACAAAGGTGATGAACTGAGAGCTTGGATACATACATGGAATTATGATCTAGTGGCCATTACAGAGACTTGGCTGGCACCAGGGCAGGAATGGATTCTCAATATTCCTGGAATTCAGTGCTTTAAAAGGGATAGAGAGGGCGGAAAAAGGGGAGGAGAGGTGGCATTACTGGTCAGGAATACTATTACAGCTACAGAAAGGGTGGGTAATGTAGCAGGATCCTCTTTTGAGTCAATATGGGTGGAAGTCAGGAACAGGAAGGGAGCAGTTACTCTATTGGGGGTATTCTATAGGTCCCCTGGTAGCAGCAGAGATACAGAGGAGCAGATTGGGAGGCAGATTTTAGAAAGGTGCAAAAATAGCAGGGTTGTTTTCATGGGTGACTTTAACTTCCCTAATATTGATTGGCACCTGATTAATTCCAAGGGTTTAGATGGGGCAGAGTTTGTTAAGTGTGTCCAGGACGGATTCCTGTCACAGTATGTGGACAGTCCGACCAGGGGGAATGCCATACTAGATCTAGTACTAGGTAATGAACCAGGTCAGGTCACAGATCTCTCAGTGGGTGAGCATCTGGGGGACAGTGACCACCGCTCCCTGGCCTTTAGCATTATCATGGAAAAGGATAGAATCAGAGAGGACAGGAAAATTTTTAATTGGGGAAAGGCAAATTATGAGGCTAGAACTTGTGGGTGTGAATTGGGATGATGTTTCTGCAGGGAAATGTACTATGGACATGTGGTCGATGTTTAGAGATCTCTTGCGGGGTGTTAGGGATAAATTTATCCCTGTAAGGAAGATAAAGAATGGTAGGCTGAAGGAACCATGGGTGACAAGTGAGGTGGAAAATCTAGTCAGGTGGAAGAAGGCAGCATACATGAGGTTTAGGAAGCAAGGATCAGATTGGTCTATTGAGGAATATAGGGAAGCAAGAAAGGAGCCTAAGAAGGGGCTGAGAAGAGCAAGAAGGGGGCATGAGAAGGCCTTGGCAAGTAGGGTAAAGGAAAACCCCAAGGCATTCTTCAATTATGTGAAGAAAAAAAGGATGACAGGAGTGAAGGTAGGACCGATTAGAGATAAAGGTGGGAAGATGTGCCTGGAGGCTGTGGAAGTCAGCGTGGTCCTCAATGAATACTTCTCTTCGGTATTCATCAATGAGAGGGAACTTGATGATGGTGAGGACAACATGAGTGAGATTGATGTTCTGGAGCATGTTGATATTAAGGGAGAGGAGGTGTTGGAGTTGTTAAAATACATTAGGACAGATAAATCCCCGGGGCCTGATGGAATATTCCCCAGGCTGCTCCACGAGGTGAGAGAAGAGATTGCTGAGCCTCTGGCTAGGATCTTTATGTCCTCGTTGTCCATGGGAATGGTACCGGAGGATTGGAGGGAGGCAAATGTTGTCCCCTTGTTCAAAAAAGGTAGTAAGGATAGTCCGGGTAATTATAGACCAGTGAGCCTTACGTCCGTGGTGGGAAAGCTGTTGGAAAAGATTCTTAGAGATAGGATCTCTGGGCATTTAGAGAATCATGGTCTGATCAGCGACAGTCAGCATGGCTTTGTGAAGGGCAGATCATGTCTAACGAGTCTGATAGAGTACTTTGAGGAGGTGAGCAGCATATAGATGATGGTAGTGCAGTCGGTGTTATCTATATGGATTTTAGTAAGGCATTTGACAAGGTTCCACACGGTAGGCTTATTCAGAAAGTTAGAAGGCATGGGATCCAGGGAAGTTTGTCCAGGTGGATTCAGAATTGGCTTGCCTGCAGAAGACAGAGGGTGGTGGTGAAGGGAGTACATTCAGATTGGAGGATTGTGACTAGTGGTGTCCCACAAGGATCTGTTCTGGGACCTCTACTTTTCGTGATTTTTATTAACGACCTGGATGTGGGGGTAGAAGGGTGGGTTGACATGTTTGCAGATGACACAAAGGTTGGTGGTGTTGTAGATAGTGTTGAGGACTGTCAAAGATTGCAGAGAGACATTGATAGGATGCAGAAGTGGGCTGAGAAGTGGCAGATGGAGTTCAACCCAGAGAAGTGTGAGGTGGTACACTTTGGAAGGACAAACTCCAAGGCAGAGTACAAAGTAAATGGCCGGATACTTGGTAGTGTGGAGGAGCAGAGGGATCTGGGGGTGCATGTCCACAGATCCCTGAAAGTTGCCTCACAGGTTGATAGGGTAGTTAAGAAAGCTTATGGGGTGTTAGCTTTCAAAAGTCGAGGGATAGAGTTTAAGAGTCGCGATGTAATGATGCAGCTCTATAAAACTCTGGTTAGGCCACACTTGGAGTATTGTGTCCAGTTCTGGTCACCTCACTATAGGAAAGATGTGGAAGCATTGGAATGGGTACAGAGGAGATTTACCAGGATGCTGCCTGGTTTAGAAAGTATGCATTATGATCAGAGATTAAGGGAGCTAGGGCTTTACTCTTTGGAGAGAAGGAGGATGAGAGGAGACATGATAGAGGTGTACAAGATAATAAGAGGAATAGATAGAGTGGATAGCCAGTGCCTCTTCCCCAGGGCACCACTGCTCAATACAAGAGGACATGGCTTTAAGGTAAGGGGTGGGAAGTTCAAGGGGGATATTAGAGGAAGGTTTTTTACTCAGAGAGTGGTTGGTGCGTGGAATGCACTGCCTGAGTCAGTGGTGGAGGCAGATACACTAGTGAAGTTTAAGAGACTACTAGACAGGTATATGGAGGAATTTAAGGTGGGGTCTTATATGGGAGGCAGGGTTTGAGGGTCGGCACTACATTGTGGGCCGAAGGGCCTGTACTGTGCTGTACTATTCTATTTTCTATGTTCTATGTATTTGTTAATATTAACATTTTGTTTTTTTAAGTTTTTGTACTTGCACAATTTGTTGTCTTCGCACGTTGATTGTTTGTTCACCTTTGTTGTATGCAGTTTTTCAATGATTCTATTACATTTCTTTGTATTTATCATGATTGCCTGCAAGAAAATAAATCTTAGGGTTGTACATAATAAATTTACTTTGAACTTTGAATTGAAACACATCTCTGCACTATTTACTGGAACTCTGACCACCAGTCCTGTGAATTAATTCAGTTACCAAACTAGGATGTTATAGCACCAATGATATTTGGAAAACTTTTACTCCCCAGCAGAATGAAGCTGTAGTTGGACTCTAAAGACAAGAGGAATAAATAAGCCAAGAAAACTCATTCTCAGGTCTGAAAGAAATAACTAAATAAAAGCAAAAATATATCTGAGAAAGCCCAGGAAGGAAAATAGAAAGTATTTCCTCTCTCTGTGGATTGTATCTCTGGTGTTTGAAATACTAATTTTTTTTATTTTTTGCTTTTAAACATAAATAGAATGTTCAATTTGAACAAATACTCATATGGTAATATCTTTGTCTCTGTTAACAGAATGGCATTTGCAGGAACTTATTTTATTTTTACTCTATGAATCCTTAACACCCAATTTTTACATCTATATAGATTGCTCCAATTATTGATAGAAAAATAGCAGTTTCCATGATATTTCAATTTCTGGGAGATTTACAGTATAAAATATTGAGTGTTATTGAACATTATTACTAATGTTTGGTTTAGCATTATTATTTTTTTCAATGTACACATTTTAATTTGATTAAATTAATTATCCAAAGAATTAATGAAGGGATTGGCATGATTGCTGGAAACTCTAGCGAAAAAACTTCAACCCGAAAACTTCATCCTCGGGCAAAGGAAAGGTTAAAAGTTAAATTAACAACCCTGAGTACTGATCTCACATTCATACCACCTGCAGTATCAGATCAGATACTTTTTGGGCTTGAAGATGTCAAGGAGGATGGATGCCATCACTATCACAGAGGAAGGTGAGTTTGGTGGTGGCTTGAGATCATGATTGCAGGGTGGATGTGAAGAGGAGGCAGATTAGGAGAAAGGAGTAAAAAGGATGATTAGGATTTGAGTGAAGCAGAGATGGGGATAGGATCATGAAGGAATTGGATTGAAGGATGGAAAATTTAAAAGACAATGAGCAAAAATTGTAATTACATATTAATATAGTGCTATATCAATGTTCCACTGCATTTTACCGAACTGCTAGCCATATTCTATTAGGTAAAATGGCGGGTGTCAACTAAATATGTTCTAATATATCACTTTTGCAGCCACTGCAGTTCATCCACAAACAATTGGTGTATAGAGATGAAGGAGTGTAGGGATCATCATGTTGTATCGCTGAGGTAGAGAGGAAGGAGATCATGGAAATATGCGTCTATTGGGATGGGAAGACCAGATGACAGGTTTTATTGTTGAGAAGTTACTCTGGACATGATTAGGGTGTTTGAATAATGTAAAAGGAGGGATAATCAAGTCTTTGATTGGAGTCCAAGTGTGTCATGAAAATGGAGGTTGATAGGGATCTTGAGTATAATAGCACAGAGAAGAAGAGGCATAGAATGATGAGAACATTAAGAAATTATTCTAGAATGTATTTGAAAGACGAGCATATTTGACTCATCTAAACGACCTAGATAGATAGAAACATAGAAGACCTACAGCACAATACAGGCCCTTCGGCCTGCAAAGCTGTGCCGAGCATGTACTTACTTTAGAAATTACCTAGGGTTACCCGTAGCCCTCTACTTTTCTAAGCTTCATGTACCTATCCAGGAACCTCTTAAAAGACCCTACCGTATCCGCCTCCACCACTGTTGCCGGCAGTCCATTCCACGCACTCACCACTCTCTGCATAAAAAAACTTAACCCTGACATCTCCTCTGTACCTACTTCCAAGCACCTTTAAGCTGTGCCCTCTTGTGCTAGCCATTTCAGCCCTGGGAAAAAGCTTCTGACTATTCACACAATCAATGCCTCTCATCATGTTTTATACCTCTATCAGGTCATCTCTCATCCTCCGTTGCTCCAAGGAAAAAAGGCCAAGTTCACTCAACTTATTCTCATAAGGCATGCTCCCCAATCCAGGCAACATCCTTGTAAATCTCCTCTGCACCCTTTCTATAGTCTCCACATCCTTTCTGTAGTGAGGTGACCAGAACTGAGCACAGTACTCCAAGTGGGATCTGCCCAGGATCCTATATAGCTATACCAGATGAAGCCCTTTAAATATTTACAAAATGGACGACAACCCATTGGTTAAAATCTGTCTGCATCCATGGACTGCTGCATTCACAGGGCTTGTACGCCGAGTGGAATTTTGCTCAAGTCATGTCAAATAGATGCTCCATTCCTTTTGATGTACATATGCAGTAGCCTCTATATATCAGACATATAAACGACAGGAGTGACTTTTTGGTGGTAGAACAATAATATAATGCACAGATATATAATATTGCAGAATACAATTTCTAGCTCTGTGTGAATGGATCCATAAACTACAGTGACTATATTCTTGGAACTGTGAGATTGGAATGATTGTATTACTGAGTTTTGTGTGATAGTTCCTGGCAAAA
The DNA here is from genome assembly GCF_963921235.1 of Mobula hypostoma. Classification (NCBI taxonomy): domain Eukaryota; kingdom Metazoa; phylum Chordata; class Chondrichthyes; order Myliobatiformes; family Myliobatidae; genus Mobula; species Mobula hypostoma. Next base: position 140,676,582 of record NC_086100.1, read on the forward strand.
TAGTTTCAATGCAATTGCATTGCAGACAATATGAGATTGGAATGACTGTGCTAATGTTTGTATGATGTTAAAGTCATAGATGGACCACCACAGGCATGATTGACACATCTATGTCAATAGCGGTGCAATAAATTAATGATGATTTGCTAAGATTTACACCTCCCTGTTGAAGAGCGTCTCTGAAACCCCAGGTTGAAAAGTAAGATCAAGTGAACAAAGATGCAATATTTGATTTGTTTTACAAATACATTATAATTTCCTATAAATATTGAAATATGGAAACTTTGTATGTTCTCAGTACCAGCCTTGAAAATACATTAGGTATTCAGAACACATGGATTTAGTCCTTCAAATATCTGATCGAACATTTTTAAATCAATAATGTGCAAACATCATATGAAGTAGGGGGATTGAATTAATTAAGTATTTTGTGTTAACAAGTTAACTAGTCATATTCATGATTGTCATTATTGTTTTTTGAAAAGTTCAAGCTTTAATTGGCTTTTGTTTCTAATTGCAGTGTACACCTAAAACTTTCAGATCTGCCTGACCTTTACAATTCCGGTGGCTCATGAATAACCTCTAATAGTTGGACTCTACTAATTCCTCTTTAATGCACAGCATCTGGTGATGATTAAGGACTTCAGGTAAATACTTTTTGCTAATGGTTCAACATTCAGGACATGAGTGGGAAGAGAGGAGCATACTTGCACAGCAAAGCCATTAAGCACAATGAATTGAGGAATGCATTAAACAGAATTGATTCAAAATACAATTGCACATGAAGAAATCACAAGGGAAATCAAAAACTGCAAGATCTGCTGGTCACATTTATACAAGTTAGCAATTCATTTTACATTGATTGAATCAATCACATTTTTCTTTATTTTAATGTTTTGTAATTTGCTTGTTTCTTTAACTTCAGAATGACAAATTTTAGGCTCTAGAATGACCATATTAAATGTACTTTAATTAACCAGTTCAATCTGAGCTTGGGATTTCCTGCTCATTAGTTTGAAAACTCTTTCCTATCAAGTTGAATTACTCTGAGAGGTTGGGTAAATGTACAGCACCTTCTACGAACAAGCATAGATTCTTTATTTTATATATTCTTTTGTGTGTAGCCACAGTCAGAGTAATTGAAAGTAAGCAATCTCATTCTCTTCTCCTTGTGCTGAAAACGTTATAAAATCAAGTGCGATCTTTGGTCCAGGTGTTTTCTGGAAATTCGTACTGACATATGTGCAAAAGTTTATGAGCATGATGTGAAATATCAACCAAATCAACGAAGAAAATTGAGGATAAATTACTAACATCTTGTTTTATGTTACACTTGTTACCTCAGTACATAACGGCAATTCGGTGAAATCTCTACTAAGCCATTTGCTACTCATTTATGCAGTTCACACTTGGGCCAAAAACACTGGAAAATGTGAATTTCCTACATTTACACCAATTTTGAGCAGCTGTAATATTACACAAAAAATATTAGGCACAGTCAGACTCAATTATACTTCTAGCATTTATAGCAATTCTATTCTTTTGCAATTTTGTTAAATATATTTCTCCGCCCTGAGATGAATATTGTGAATCAGATTTTATGGTTGTAGTGATAGCAAAGTTGTCAGCATTCATTGACATCACACTGTGAAATTGACAGCAAGTCTGGAGACATACATGCACAGTTAAATGTAGAAAAGCTAGACATTACTTTCATTTTCAACTAGCACAGTCTCCTGAATTCCTATTGAAGTGGAACGCAGATGGAAATCCTTTGGAAATCACTACATTGCTTATATCAAACTTTCATTAAACTATTGTTATTGTAAAATACCTTATATCATTGAATGAAGTAATACCAAGCTTCTAATGGTATTCAAAATCATAGCTGTTGTTGCACATCTCTCTGGTCACAAAAATTAACTATGTGAGGAAAATAATTTCCTGAGAATATTTCAAAGTTTATTTTTATTGCTATTGATTTAAATTTTGGTAGTGATACTTAAACTTGTCATGCCTAAAATGCAATTATATTAGAGTCACCACCGACAATGCAGATTGGAAATAACTTCTCTTCCTCACTGACAATCAAGACTGACACACCTCAAGGATACATGCATAGTTAGGTTGCTGGTTTTCTCTCTCTAGTCTGATGATGGTGTGGCCAGGCACAGCTCAAACACCATCTAAAAACAATTGCCAGTGACACAGCTGTTGTTAGAATCTCAGATGGTGATGAGAAGGTGTTACAGGAGTGAAAGGGATCAGTTGGATCTTAGGTTGGAGGAAGAACACCTTATATTTCGTTTGGGAAGCCTCCAAACTGATGGCATGAACATTAATTTCTTAAACTTCTGGTAATGTCACTACACCCCCCCCCACACCAATTCCTATCCCCTTACCCCCTCTTACTTTATCTCCTTGCCTGCCCATCGCCTCCCTCTGGTGCTCCTCCCCCTTTTCTTTCTTCCATGGCCTTCTGTTTCTTTCACCAATTTACTTCCCAGCTCATCTTCATCCCTCCCACTTCAGGTTTCACCTATCACCTTGTATTTCTCCCTCCCCTCCCCCCACCTTTTAAATCTTCTCCTCAGCTGTTTCCCTCCAGCCCTGCCAAAGAGATTTGGCCGGAAACGTCAATTGTACTACTTTCCTAGATGCTGCCTGGCCTGCTGTGTTCCTCCAGCACTTTATGTGTGTTGCTCGGATTTCCAGCATCTGCAGATTTTCTCTTGTTTCAGTTAATTGGGTGGTGTCGCAGCAACAACCTTGCACTCTATGTGATATTAATAAGACAAAGGGGATGGTGATGGACTTTAGGAAGACTGAGCCTGCATTGTTCCCTGTTACTACTGATGGTGAAGATGTGGATGTGGAGAGAGCTTCCTGGGGGCTGCATCTGGATGACAGACTGGAGTGGAGCACCAACACAGAGGCTGTGTACAAGAAGAGTCAGCGTTGCTTCTACTTCCTGAGGAGAGTGAGGTCCTTTGGATATGCAGGTCTCTCCTTCACGTGTTCTACCAGTCTGTTATTACCAGTTCAATCTTCTATGTGGTGGGTGCGCTGGGGCAATGGCATCAGCATGGGTGATGCCAACAGGCTCAATAAACTGATTAGAAAGGCTGGCTCTGTTATAGGAGTCAAACTGGACACACTGGAGGCTGTGGTAGAACAAAGGGCCCTGTGGATAATCCTGACCAATTCTCGACCACGCTTCTCACCCACAGCATGCCACCTTGGCTGAACAGAGGAGCACTCTTAGTAATAGGCTAAGATGACTGCACTGCTCCAAAAATCACTATATGAGGTCCTTCTCACCCTTGGCCATTAGGCTCCATAATGAGTCAACCTATAGATGGGGAAGTGATGACCCCTTATGTTAGACTGTTCGTAGAAACTTATTTTTTATTCTTTCTCCTTCTCTTCTAATATTTATATCTGTGCATTTGTAATGCTACTGTGACACAATAATTTCCTTTGGGGTCAATAAATTATCTATCTATTTACGTCAGTAAGACCAAGGAATTGATTGTGGACTTCAGGAAAGGGAAGTCGAGGGAACACACACCAGTCCTCATCGAGGGATCAGCAATGGAAAGGGTGAGCAATTTCAAATTCCTGTGTGCCAAGATCTCCAAAGACCTATCCTGGTCGCAACATACTGAAGTAATTACAAAGGAGGCATGTTAGTGGCTAAGTTTCATTGGCAGTTTGAGGAGATTTGGTATGTCATCAAAGACAATAACAAATTTCTACAGATGTTCTGTGGAAAGCATCACCTTCTGGTATGGAGGGACCACTGTACAGGATCAGAAAAGCAGCAGAGGATTTTCAACTCAGCTTGCTGCATCATGGGCACTAGCCACCCTAACACTGAGGAGGTTAGTGAGCACCTCATTGAGGAGCACCTCTTCAAAAGGTGATGCATCATATAGGTGGCATCCATCATTAAGCACCACCCTTCACATCACCCAAGACATGACCTCTTGAGAGGAGGTACAGGAGCCTGAAGACACACATAATATTTTAGGAAGAGCTTCTTCCTCTATGTCATCAGATTTCTGAATGTATAATGCACGAACCTTTGAATATTACATCACTATTTTTATTTTGCTCTTTTTTTGCACTATTTATTTAATTTAATTGTTACTCTATATCACTCAGTCGCCACTTTATTAGGCACCTGTACACCTTGTTAATGCAAATATCTAATCAGTCAATCGTGTGGCAGCAACTTACTGCATAAAAACAAACAGATCATCGAGAGCTTCAATTGTTGTTCGGATCAAACATCAGAATGGGAAGAAGTATGATCTAAGTGACCTTGACCGTGGAATGATTGTTGGTGACAGACAGGGAGGTTTGAGTATCTCAGAAACTTCTGATCTCCTGGGATTTTCACTCACCTCATTCTCTAGAGTTTACAGAGAATGGTGTGAAAACCAAAAAAAATTCAGTGAACGGTAGCTCTGTGGGTAAAAATGCCTTGTTAATGACAGAGGCCAGAGGAGAATGGCCAGACTGTTTCAAGTTGACAGGAAGGTGCCAGTAACTCAAACAACCACATGTTATAACAGTGGTGTGCAGGTGAGCATCTCTGAAAACACAGCTTGTTGAACCTTGAAATGGATGGGCTTCAAAACGGAACACCATGAACATACACTCAGCGGCCACTTTATTAGGTACAGGAGATATCTGATAAAGTGACTGTTGATGTGTGTGTGTGTGTGTGTGTGTGTGTGTGTGTGAGATTTATAGTATTATAATGTGTATTGCAGTGTACTGCTGCTGCAAACAACAAATTTCACAATATATGCGAGTGATATTAAAACCTGATTCTGATTCTGGCAACAGATGAAAGATAAGTTTAGCTTTATTAAATACTTTATTTCCAAAGACAAAGTACAGGCACTTACAACTCACATTGTATGCTACCAGTCTTCCACTTCTGGCTCCTTTATCCTTCGAGTCCCAAACTTGGGTCTCTATCTTCTGAATATGTTGGTCTCAGTTTCTCACATATCAAGCTTCAGGATTTGGTGAAGTGTTATAATTCTGTTATCAAGACCCATCTCCTTCTTACTCCTTTGATCTCCTCCAATGAGATGATACTGTATCAGTATTCCAGCACTAGTTTGACCCACATTCCATCCATTTTCCTCCCATCATCAATGGGTTTATTAGCCTTTACATCGCCACAGTCATTTTCCATGATAATTTCCTTACTGATAACATCTTAACATTCTTTGAGGACTTTGTAGACTATTACCTACCCTTGTATGTACAGCCTCTAGCTGTTAATTCAAACTGAAGTCTGTCAAAAAACTTCTGTTCTGTAATGGTTGTTTTTAACCATTTAACTACAACACATTTCTGCCTCAAAGCTTTCTTAATGCCCAAAATATATTTTTGAAATGATTTGTTATCACAGTCACATGCTCTGAGGTGCAGTAAAAACTTGTTTTGCATGTCTTCCATACAGTTCATTTCATTACAACAGTGCGTTCAGGTAGTACAAGGGAAATCAATAACAGAATGCAAAATAAATTACAGGGAAAGTTCAGTGCAGGTAGACAATAAAGTGCAGGGCTTTAATGAGAAAGGTTATGAGGTCAAGAATACATATTATTATACTAGGGAACTGTTCAAAATTCTTATAATAGCAAGACCGAAATTGTCCTTAAGCCTGGTGGCATATGAGTTTAGGCTTTTGCCCAATGGCAATGAGTACAAAATTTACTTCTGAGCAGAAAACATGCCTTCCAAATAGTTTCAGGAAATAATTAAACGGAAAAGGGTAATATATTAAAGAGACTCCACAATTGTAAACAAAATGCAAACTGCTGAAGGAATTCAATGAGTCAAGCAGCATCTGTGGAAGCAAAATGATAGTCCTGAGGGTGGATCTTTATGCAAAACATTAATTACCCTTTGGCTCCACAACTGCTTTTTAACCTACTGCGTGCTTCCAGCAGTTATTTTTTGGTAGCGACTACAGCATCTATAGTCCATTGCGTCTCTCAGATATTGGAAGAAACTTCCTTTCAGGTCAATCACAAATACCATGGAAGCTGCAGATGAGTGCAAAATTTGTTCTTTTAATTGCTGTATCCTATTCTTTAATTTGAATGGGATATGGGAAAAAAAAACAATTCTTTAAAGATGCTACCTTAGAAATTTACTTCACATAACTCTGAATAATTTTTTTAAAAATAAGCTGTATCTGGTGTAAAGTAATATTACAATCATTTCCACACATCTAAGCATCTGTTTGGAAATTTGACCGCTGACTATCTAGTGGGATTTTTATTACTACTGGACACTCTTTCTTCTGTTTGTACTGAATAATTCTTTCTTCAATACAATGTCTGAACATTAATACAATTCTCAGCCATTGGACTAATAGAACAATGGCTAAAAATTGTTTTCAACATGAGTTTCATCCTTATTGATAGATGGATCTTGAGGTACAAACTCATAGCTCCCTGTGAGTGACGACACACGCAGGTAGCATGGCAAAGAAGGCATATGGCATACTTACCTTCAACAGTTGAGGTGTTGAGTATGAAAATTATGAAGTCACGTTGAAGCTGTATAAAACTGCAACTTGCAACTGTATTACAAGCAGGGTGTGGATCACTTGAGAGGGTGCAGAAGAGGTTCTCCAGGATGCTACCTGGATTATAAATTATTGCATGGTAGTGTAGTAGTTAGTATGACACTATTACAGCATGGCCAAGTGGTTACGGTGTCGGTCTAGTCATCTGAAGGTTGCTAGTTCGAGCCTCAGCTGAAGCAGCATGTTGTGTCCTTGAGCAAGGCACTTAACCGTACATTGCTCTGCGGCGACACCGGTGCCAAGCTGTAATGATCCTAGTGCCCTTCCCTTGGACAACATCGGTGGCGTGGAGAGGGGAGACTTGCAGCATGGAACAACTGCCAGTCTTCCATACAACCTTGCCCAGGCCTGCACCCTCGAGACCTTCCAAGGTGCAAATCCATGGTCTCACGAGACTAGTGGATGCCTAATAATAATTACGGCATGTGGCGTCGAATTCTGAATTCAATTTCGACACTCTCTCTAAGGAGTTTTTACATCCTCCCTATGAAAACGTAGGTTTCCTCCAGTAGCTCTGGTTTCCTCCCATGTTCCAGAGGTGTACTGGTTAGTAGGTTAATTGGTTATGCTAAATTGTCCTGTGATTAGGCTAGCGTTAAGTAGATGGGCGCATGTGAAATGCAGCTTGTTGGGCCAGAGTGGCCTGTCCACGGCGGTAGCTCTAATTAAATAAATATTCACTGTAAGTAGAAGTTGGACAAACTTGGACTATTTTATTTAGAGCGTTAGAGGCTGAAGGCAACCTGATAGAAGTATATAACATTTTGAGAGCCATAGACATGATAGATAATTCAGTCTTTTTCACGAGGTGGAAATGTCAAATAGTAGGGCATAACTTTAAAGTGAGGAGGAAAGTTTAAAGGAGATTTATAATGTTATTTCTTTTACATGACTATGGGAGGTGCCTGGAACACGCCACCAAGGAAAGTGGTAGAAGTGACTACTATAGCAACTCTTAAGAGGTATTTAGACAAACATGTGAACAAACGGGGAAGTGAGGCATTTATCATGTGCAAGCAGAGGTGCAGTTTAAACTGGCATTAGGATGGTCACTGAAGTCGTGAACCAAAGACCCCATTCCTGTGTTGTGCTGTTTTATGTTTTATGACCATTCTTCCTCTGAAATGGTGTAATATAAAAGACCAGCACTCAGCCTGCATTCTTTGTCCAGAGACCTGTGACCTTTTCAGACTCTGAAGTCAGACTCACAGACGTGTCCATAGACATCAACATCACATTTATACTCAGCTTCCTGGCATTAGGATCATTCCAGGCTGCTGCTACTGATCTCTGCCATATCTCACAATGTGCTGCTTTCTGCCAACACCTGGGCTCCATAATCAAACAGAGAGGATTTCATCCACTTTTCCTTCAGCATTAATAACAGGCAGAGTTTGCAGAGAAACTTAGTACATTGTAGCCTTCTCCAAAGAGCAAGCACTTGTTGACTAAATGGAAATGTTCCTTCTCAAAGGGCATCTGACTTTAGACCTGAGTATTTTCTCACCCGTCCTTATATAATAAGCATGCTCATTGATGGTATTGTTCATCACTAGCTTCTCCGTGTCTTTTGAGCACTCTCTCTTACTGCTCCCAACATCATAGCACCTCATCTTTAAGGTCCATCATGTTTCAGTCACTGGAAGAGTGCTGGGTGTATTATGTTCCTTTAGGCGATGGGTGAAGACATCACAGGAACTAGGCCTGGTGCTGGTAGAAACAAAACTTTACATTGATTAATGGGGTAGCTCACACCGAAACTGAAACAATATCTCAGTTGAAGACTGTGACTTATGAGATGATGAAAAATAACATTAGAGTGATTTGCAATACCAATAATGGCATTAAGATGTAGTAGGACATTTTTGGACTGCTATACCTAATGTAAATAAATGAGGATCAGCTAAGCCAAATTTTAATTTTTAAGAAAAGGGACTTGTAAATGAAATAGTTCAGATTTTCACTTTCTTTAGCTCTCGTTTATAAATTTTAATTATTTTTAATTTATTTTACATGTCATGCCAATTTGAGGAAATCTGGCCCTAGTTGCCGACCAGTATTAACTTTCATACGCACTGTAAATTAAGCTACTTTGTTACAATTCAGCCCTTGAATAATGTTATTGGGCATTTTAATTTAATCAGATCAGTTCCCTGCAGTTCAGAATCTTGCCAACAGCTGAAGTTAGGATTTTGAAAGCAATGGTGTTATCAATTATTGTAGGAATGACAGTATACAGTATTAATCCATCATTAAATCAATATCAGAGGTTTGAACTACTTTGTAAACAGAGGCCTGCTTAATTCTTTAATGTTTCACTTGAAGGTTTATATCGTGGGGGTTTCAGCTCTTGCCTTGTAATTTGATTTTGTTCCATAAAGTGGTTAGGAGGGTGAAACTACCCTTACCAACTTTTTGTTGGAACAGAGATCAGATATTGTTTCAGTTATAGACAAGTAACATAAATAGACTACCTGATATATGTATAATGTAACAAACAGAGTATATACATACATTATAAACCTTCAAATCAAACCTTTGAGAAAACTGTATGGATACAACTATGTTCAAAACAGAGTGCACTGTTTGTTAGTAGAAAGCTCTAGCAAGCTATCATTTTTTTTTATCAAGGTGGATAACGCTACACATTCCAACATTTCTCAAAGTATTCTGTTAGGAAAACCCTATTTGGTCAATGACAGGTCCAACTTTTCTCATTTCCATTAGTTGTCCTGCTTGAGTGGCCAGTCATTGAAATATTGAACCCAACTATTGGCTTGTTATTTCCTACCTAAAGGAATATTTAATCAGTTAGTAGAAGGAGAAAGGTGAAGGAGATAATTGGTAGAATAATTAAATCATTCAGATAAAATACTGTACGTTATACCCATGATCTTGATATTGGGACCAAGAATATTAGTTGGTCATACTTACAAATTTTATCAGAAGTAAAATAAAGCAATGGAAAATGTGTGAATGTAATTTTGATAATTTTTAGTTGTTTCGACAAAGTAAACCAGATTTTGTTATTAAAGTAAGCAACAAACGATGAAATCAAATTGGGATCTTTAGGTTATGAAAGTTTTGCCCTTAAGTAACACTAATACATTAGTGAAAAGCTGGATGAGGGAATTATTCCATTAAAAGATGAGTTAATGTCATAGCTATTATCTCAATGACTTAAAAAATGTGGATAACTTCAGGATTCAGTTCAGGTTTGGTTCTTGTATGTTTGAATGGTGTAAGGATTTTGGCTTCCTCTGTACTAATGCTTAACAAATGAGTAAATTAGTAATAAAATTGTAATTGAAAAGAAATATCTGTTTCACTTTATGACTGATAGTTGGAAAATGCACATGATGTCGAAGACTGTGCTTGACCGGTCGCTCTCTCCCTCTTGCTCAATGCTGCCGGAGGACGGTGCCAGAGTCTTGGGTCTTGGGCAAGGTTTATGAATTCTGTTTACTCTTTCTTTAATTGCTATTTTGTGTGATTTTGATGGGCACTGACTAGCTCTCTGGTCTGTAGTCAACAAATGACACAGTGCTAAGTTGAACTGAACTGAACTAAACTGACCATTTCTGGACTGTTTCAATGACTCTGTGGTTTAATATTTTCTACTCTGTGTCTTTGCTCTTTTTTTGCCATTTGCGCGATTTGTTCTTTTTTGTTTGTTTGATATTTTCTTTGAATGGGTTCTATGGTGTGCCTCTTTGCTTTGTGGCTGTCTGTGGGAAGATAAATCTCAGGGTTGTATACTGCGTACATACTTTGATAAGTGGACTTTGAACTTTTGACAGAATTTACATGGACCACCTGAACCCACACTTTTTGTGGATCAGGGTCATAAAAAAACTATCTTTCACCTGAAGCAGCAACACATTGGAGGAACCCAACACATTAGGCAGCATCTTTGGAAGGGAATAAATGGTTGATGTTTCAGCATGAGACCCTTCATCAGGACTGGAAAGGAAGGAGAAGAAGCCAAACTAAGAAGGTGAGGAGAGGAGAAGCAGTCAATACCTTGGGTCCTCTCCTATCAGATTCCTTCTTCTTCTGCCTTTTACCTTTTTGCATCCATTCACTTTCCAGCTTCTCATTTCTTCCTCCCTCCCCATTCACCCACTTTCCTCCTCACCTGGCAGGTAACGCTGCAAAGGGCTAAAGAAGGAATCTGATAGGAGAGGACCTGAGATGTTGACTGTTTATTCTCCTCCGCAGATGTTGTCTGACCTGCTGAGTTTCTCCAGCATTTGGTGTATTGCAGTGAATTTCCAGCATCTGCAGAATCTCTTGTGTTTTCACCAGGAGGAGAATCAGCTTTTGGAATCACATCAGGTCAGGGTAAAGATTTGTTTCCTTATGTACAAATCTTTGAAATCTTGGAGGGAGACACTTGTAGCCCTTGTTACTGCTTCCTGCTCCTCGGATGAGGCTCTGTCCTCCTCAACGTTTGTGGATTTCAGTATCAGATTTCAAAGTCTTTGAACTTTTACAAAGAGAAGGGGTAGACCTGTTCCCTCAGATAAGGTAAACTAAGCAACTTTTCCTAATTAGGACTGCCCACATCCCTCAGATTTTCTCTGATATTCTTGATAGTAGGGTCAGGACAGACATTGTGATTACACCCTTACATTTATGATATGCTTGATCCACTCCTGGGTATTGTTTTACTAAGATTACAACAGATTCCAGCTCAACTGGGAACATGAGCCTGGAGTGGCAGCTGGAATTAATTCAGACAGATGTGGAGTAATGTATTTTGGAAAGTTAGACCAGGGAGGGAAAAAATGCAGTAAATAGCAGGGTCCTGGGGAGTGTTGTAAAAAAGAAATTTAGGGGTGCAAAAATATGATTCCCTGGAAGTGCTGACATGGTTAGACAGGGCGGTGAAGAAGACCTATAGAGCATTGAAGCAACACACACAGAATGCCAGTGGAACGCAACAGACCAGGCAGCATCTATAGGAAGAGGTACAATTGATGTTTCTGGCTGAAACCCTTCGTCAGGACTAACTGAAAGAAGAGATAGTAAGAGATTTGAAAGTGGAAGGGGGAGGGGGAGATCTGAAATAACAGGAGAAAACAGAAGAGGGAGGGATGGAGCTATGAGCTGGGAAGTTGATTGACAAAAGGGATATGAGGCTGGAGAAAGGAGAGGATCATGGGACGGGAGGCCTAGGGAGAAAGAAAGGGGGAGTGGGGAAGCCCAGAGGATGGGCAAGGAGTATAGTGAGAGGGAAAGAGGGAGTAAAAGGAGAGAGGAAAAAATAAATAAATAAATAAATAAATAAATAAATAACAGATGGGGTATGAAGGGAAGGTGGGGCATTAACAGAAGCTAGAGAAGTCAATGTTCACGCCATCAGGTTGGGGGCTACCCAGACGGAATATAAAGTGTTGTTCCTCCAACCTGAGTGTGACTTCATCTTGACAGTAGAGGAGGCTGTGGATAGACATATCAGAATGGAAATGGGATGTGGAATTAAAATGTGTGGCCACTGGGAGATCCTGCATTCTCTGGCGGACAGAGCACAGGTGTTCAGCGAAATGGTCTCCCAGCCTGCGTTGCGTCTCGCCAATATTTAGAAGGCCACATCGGGAGCACCGGACGCAGTTTGTCACCCCAGCCGACTCACAGGTGAAGTGTCACCTCACCTGGAAGGACTGTCTGGGGCCCTGAATGGTGGTAAGGGAGGAAGTGTAAAGGCATGTGTAGCACTTGTTCCGCTTACAAGGATAAGTGCTGGGAAGGAGATCGGTGGGAAGGGATGGGGGGAACGAATGGACAAGGGAGTCGCGTAGGGAGCAATCCTTGCGGAAAGCAGAGAGAGGGGTGAGGGAAAGATGTGCTTAGTGGTGGGATCCCATTGGAGGTGGCGGAAGTTACGGAGAATAATATGTTGGACCCGGAGGCTGGTGGGGTGGTAGGTGAGGACAAGGGGAACCCTATTCCTAGTGGGGTGGCGGGAGGATGGGGTGAGAACAGATGTGCATTGTCTACGTTGGTTGAGACATTGAATAATAGAGTGGGAATATTGTTACAGATGTATTAGACATTGGTGAGACTGTACCTTGAATACTGTGTGCATTTATTAGATTAGATTAGATTAGATTCAACTTTATCATCATTGTGTCGAGTACAGATACATTGTCATACTGTAGGAAATGTATGGTTAAGCTAGAACAGATGCATTAAAATATATAAGTTTATATAATATCATGAGGGACAGGGGAAAACTGTCCTCCTATTCAGTACTTGATCCACTAACATCATTGCACTGTGATAAGGCCTCTCCATATGGATTTAGCTGTAGGAACCAATCATAAATACTATCCCATCCCCCTTCCACAAGATGAACTAAAAGAAAGACTGGTGCTGACTGTAAAACGTGTAACTTTAAGAGACAAATGCAACCTTTCATTACTCCTAGTTTATTTTTCTTTCTTTTACAAGGTATGGTCTGCCATAGTGCTTTACACAGTTTCTCATCTGCTCATGTCAATACTCATTTTTGTATCAGTTTGCAGTAAGTAAACTGGCTGTTGCAAAGTGAAAATCACTATTTTTCGAGGGTTTGATGAAATCTGTATAATTAGAGTCTGAATACTGAATTCAGGATAGTAATTATTTTGAATAATTTCAGATGATGTTATAAACCTTGGAAGAGAAGTGAATTACAACCATTGCAGGATTTTAAAATAAAATTTTTGCTGTGAATCAATGCTAGAAATATATTATTATTGATTTATACACCCATCAAACACATTCCCAGAGCAGATCCTCAGATCCTGGGATTGTATACGGAGAGAAATCAGTTGAGGAATCTCGCTGACTGTCAAGAGTGTGACACCTCAGATCACACTTATGAAGTTAGTTGTAGCCATGCTTCTTATCCCTCAGTAGCTGTTATTGCAGGCATTGGTATAAATCATATGGCGGAAAGAGGCTTTGTTTGGGAACTCCTCAGGACAGAAGATCATGTGCCCATCCTCCTCACATGGGCTAGCAGTAGCTAGGACAAAAGTTGAAATATATCCCTTATGCAATTTAATGCTCCATTTCACTTACTATTTTATAGTTTCTGGTGAACTTCTGTGCTTGTCAAGCTATAGTACTTCAGAAATGAAAATTTAGAACACATCTCATGAGTCTGTGCAGATGTGTCAGTTTTAAGCATGTCATGATTTTGGCCTAATCTCTAAACACCAGTTAATGAGGCAATGAGTTTTTTTTATATCCAGTGTTTGGGATTCACGTGCCTCCATCAGTAAATTTACCAATATGTATCAATTGTGGTGAGTGATGGGCTGATTAGAGGTATGAACATGTTACACAATGAATTGCAATTGCCAAACTAATTCCCTTTAACTGTCAGAGAAGAGGTTTTTGACCTAGAAATCAGAAATGAAAAATAGTGAGTGAACTCACTGAGTATAGTAGATTGCACACAAACAAATTTACATAAAGGGTCAGTTAACACCAATTTCAATCACAGAATTGTGCAATAGCTTCTTAAACTTCTTGGTTGCCTTATTTTGAACAACTCTATTTAAATGGAAAGGAAAAATCTTCAGCGTGAGTATCTAATATCACTGTTTTAGAAAAATTATCTTCTGGATATTACCTGTGGATAATTATAAGTGTAAAACAAAAACAGTTTCATGGCTAAACCACAGGAAAAACAAAACATGAGCATGGATAGCGCTTCAAAATTGTGTAATAATTTTTGTACTTAAAGGAACGCTGCTGTCAGATCTTAAAAGATTGTTAATAGAGGAAGCTGCAACGATGTGATGGATAATGCACTAGAAGCATAAAGAGAGACAATCATCCACTCAAATTTTGAAAACATTCTTCAAAATAAGCAGAGGTCTATGTGCGATAAGTGATTTTCAACTATGTCCTTTTTGTGGTCCACACACACAAAAAAATTCATGATATAGTTCATGGTATAATTAAAACTTAAATACATAAAAATTAGAGCCAACATCAAAATTGTAAGGAAAAACAATACAGAACTGTGAGGCATAGAATTGTTTCCTTCATGCTCTGTGCTAAAGGAGAGCGTAGTGGGAATTCATGGGTATGCAGCCTGCAATTTTTGTTCCATTAACACTAATAGTTGCCAAATGACAGGTTATGCATTCACAATTTCCCACAATTCATGCTTTGCAAGCAGGACTCCTACTGAGAGTGCGAGATCACAGCTTTAGATCTTATATTGTATGCTGTTTCAAAAGAAGGATCAAAAAGTGAAATGTTTGATGGTTAATGAGATGTGTAGGGTCTTTATGTCTGTTTTGTCCTCAATCATAAAGTATCAAAAAATGAACAAAGATTATGTTACATTTTATTCTTAGCAAGTCTGTAGCTTTCAAATTTTATTGTTGCTTGGAAGAAAATGCTATACTTCTGCAAAATGAGTAGGAAAATAGCTTCTTGTTCTAATCTGCTGAACAGAAAGAAATCTTACTTCTCCCATCAACTGATTGTATCATGGAGTCTCACAAAACTACTAACGTTTGGTCTATCCTCCTAGATGCCTCATTACTTTGAAGAATTAATATTACTTTCACTTCTGAGGTTCAAATTGAATGTATTTTCTGGATATCAGGGGAACCTCATGTAAGGGGGTTGGGGACAGAGGTGGAATTTGAACACCCCTACTTAAATGTTTAAAGGATATTTATTTTATTTCATTGTTTTTCATTAATCTGAATGTTTCATTTAGACACATCTCAGGCACAATGTGATTTACCTTAATGTTTTGAACAATCTGCACCTGAGGTGGTGTGAAATTGTTTTATTCAGATCGAGCCATTTTGGTTACACTCATGCCTACCAAACTAATTCAGAAAGATCTAATTGTGTACAGATACTGAATCTGAATCAGTAAAATTTAGTGTTTGAATTCATTAACTTTATCTTCATGAAACTCATTCACATAATGTCTGGCTACTTATTTTTGTCTATTCCCAGTGTCTTGTTTTTGCTGTCAGATCTTCATTTATTACATTAATGTCACAAATTTACAAATATACTGCACTTGAAAAACATCTGGGTGCAGTGCACATATCATTTCCTGGGCTCCTTGTAATAATGAAAGCAGCATTAGGTTCATCAAAATGCAGACTCAATACTGAGCAGAGAAGCATTCGGATTCACATTACACAGAGAATAAATGATGGCTGGGATTGTGTTACAAGAAGGTCAAGTTATGTCATAAAGCACTAGTGCTTCAATTTCAGGATTTATTGAGAAAAATTAAACATGTATCTGTTTTATGAGGCACGTGGTCATTTTTCTTATTCCACGCAATAATAGAAAAATTAGATAATTATCAGACAAAAGAAATTTAGAATAAATGAGCTGACTAGCAAAATAGTGAGTTGTGCTCATTTTTGCTTATGTGATGCAAATGGTAGTAACTTGAGCTTTATTGTGATTGAATAGTTTAGGGAAATTATTTGCAAAGCACTGTTCCTGTCATTGATCTTCAACAGTGGCATAAAAGGGGTGGAGAGTGAATTGCAACATTATAATTTCAATTTCCAGTGTGTTCACCAGTAGCAGTGCTGTGCATTGACACTGAGAATCTAAAATTTGTATAATGTCTTGCATACATAATAAAATATGTAGGACTGATAATTGACATATTGGATATTGAGAACATCTTACTCTAGGGAAAATCATCACCGTCAGAAGAAATTCTCTACAACATTGCACATTAGCTCTTTATATTTTCTGTTTTCATTACATTTTACCTTTTGAATAAATCAGCTACCTTTCTGCTTATGGCTTTTACTGTTACGGTAGGCTAAAGAATATGTTTCTGGGCCTCCTCTTGATAGCTAATATTTCAAGGGAATAATGCAGCAATTACATCGCTACACAAAGCTGAATGTAAAATACCGAAATTGGTTGGTAGTGGGAAACATGGAATAAACATTCTTTACAGTGACAGCATCCATGTGCAAGGTGATATTTTGATCATTAAAATGTATTGGCACTAATACCACTTTTCCAAGGACAATATTCAAAATTGGACCAAACCTTTTAGATGAATTTACTCCTTAAATGGCATAACTTCAGCGAAGTATCCAGTTGTAGATAGAAAACAATTTCTATTGGACACCTTTGCTCCAGAAACTGAGATGCTCCCAAATCAGAGCACTCAACTTGCCCTGTATGGCTAACCCACTCTATTTGTACATTCTGGCATTGTTGTCCATTACAAACACCCAACACTGCTCCTATTTCCAGATACTCAGTTCCTGATCATTACTGCCTTAACACTGCACACTGAATGAGATACCTCATGCCCCTTTGTGTCATGGAGGCATTTCTACCAAGGCTCAGCGTTGCCAGTTTATTTGCAAGTGCTGATTCAGCGGCAAGCACGTTCTGCTAGATGGGGAGCATGAGCCTAGCCTTTCAGATTCTCTTTTTTTTGGCATGTGCCTGCGTGTGTGCGCCCCGAGGTCGAGTTGCAATCTCGACACTCAACTCGGCACGGATAGAAAACGTAGTTGGGAGTGGACCCGACTGGTTTCGAACCCGGGAACCTCTGCTCCCGGGTCCGGCGCCGATGTCATTGCACCACCAGCCGGCCCAGCCTTTCAGATTCTTATCTTGAAATCTTTGTCGATGAAGTAGATGACACAAACCATATCCTCTAATTGAGGTCTGCCAGGAATATTTGCAGAATTGAGATCAAATGTGTTGGGAAGTGGAAGAGAGGTTAACTCCAACAATAAGTCTCCATGGATTCAGGAGTCAAATTGCAATTAATTCCTTGACCTTACATCTCAAAGCAGATGCGCAGACACTTTGAATTATACCTCATTTCTGCTCCTTCAAATACATTTAACACACATTCTTGTCAGACCACAACTCCTATGTACAGATCTGTACAACTCTTTCATTTTTCAACAATTTATTCCTTTCATTGCCTTATGCATTCATAGCAACTGAAGTGCACTCACTGGCCAATTTATTTGGTACATTTGTACACCTTCTCCTTTATGCAAATATCTAATCAGCCAAACTTCTGGCAGCAACTCAATGCATAAAAGCTTGCAGACATGGTCAAGATGTTCAGTTATTATTCAAACCAAGCATCAAAATGGGGAAGAAATGTGATCTAAACGTCTTTGACGGTGGAATGTTATTGGTGCCAGATGGGGTGGTTTGAGTATCTCAGAAACTGCTGATCTCGTGGTATTTTCGCACACAACCCTTTCTAGAGTCTACAGAGAACGGTGCAAAAAACATCAAGTGAGCAACAGCTCTGTGGGCGAAAAATGCCTGGTTAGTGAAAGAGATCAAAGGAGAATGGCTGGACTAGTTCAAGCTGACAGGAAGGCGACAGTAGCTTAAATAATCACACTTTACAACAGCATTGTGCAGAAGAGCATCTCTGAATGCACAAAATGTTGAACCTTGAAGTGGATAAGCAACAGCAGTCAACAACCACGAGTATGCCCTCATTAGGTACCTCCTGTACCTAATAAATTGGCCACTGAGTTTAGTTCCCAGCATGCATTGGAATTGGAATTAGTTTATTATTGTCGCATTTATGAAGGTACTGTGAAAAGCCTGCCTTGCATATTCGCAGACAGATGAATTCATTACAAAGTGCATTGATATAGTACAAGGTAAAACAATAACAGAATGGAGAATAAAGTGTAAGAGCTACAGAGGACGTGCAGTGCAGGTAGACAATAACGTGAAAGAACATAACGAAAATCAGGCATCCATTTTTATTGTACTCATATACAGAAGTCGTCCTTGAGCCTGGTTGTATGTGCTTGCTGGGTTTTGTATCTTCTGCTGATGGGAAAGGGAAGAACAGAGAATACCCTGGTGAGTGGCAGCTAGTGGGCTTCTTTGTTTGTGCTAACTGCTTTACTGAGGCAGTGAGAAGCATAGACAGAGTCCATAATAGGGAGGGTGGTTTCCATGATGGGCTGAACTGTGTCCACAGCTCTCTATAATTCTAGTGGTCACAGGCAGAGCAGTTGCAACAAACATATTTGCACACATATTCACACACATAGATCAGTCCATGCATATCCCACACATGGACCCACGTACACAGTCCACTATGCTAGCTATTTTTCCAGCGTTCCTAGAAAATGTATTTAAAATGTATTAAAAATGGAAGGGGAGTGGTGGAATTAGTGAATAACTCTTAAGCGCCTGTGCTCTTCTAAATGGCATTAATTGACACCAACGAATGACTTGGAAATGTTATCTTTTATGTTTTTGTTTACTAAGCAAGAGTGGTTTGCTTTTGATTTACTACCTCCTCAGCGGCAGGAAACTGACTAGCTTCTGATATCTTTTCTCACTATCCATAGTAGCTGGTACCCCCCGCCCCCGAAAGTTAAGGGATTTTTGTGCACATAGTTAAGGAATATTCTGCCAAATAAAGAGTTCTTCTGAGGTTTAATCCTCACATTCATGGGTGGAGAGTTATAAATTCCCATAAGTGAGTCTGGGAGATAACAATAAAAGCTTCCTAGGTTTCTACAAAGATAGTAAAACGGCAGGAAACAGTGATGCCAGGTTATTAATGCAAGTGAAAATCAGGACAGCCATAAGAAATACAGAAGATGAGCAACAAAGGAAAAAGAAAAGGCAAAGAATTGAATCCAAAATTATTCTGTTGGTGGGTAAAGTTGTAGGAGGAAAAGGTGGGCTGATCAGAGAACATAAAGGAAATTTACACTGATGGCACGTGAATTGCTGAGATACTAAATGTATATTTTACCCCAATCCCAGCAAGAAATAAGATGCTGCTGGAATCTCATTGGAGGAGGATTGAGATTCTGAGTGAGCAAAAATTGATAATGGAGCTAACAAAAGCTCTCTGTTTTTAAAGTAGATAAATAAAAAGGTTCACATGGGATGCATTCTAGGTTGCTGAAGAAAGTATAAATTCTAGTAGTCTGGCCATAATTTTCCAACTATCTATAGGTTTAAAATAAAGCTTGAGGACAGGAAAATTGCAAATATAATACTTTTGTTTAAAGAAGCATGCAGGGTTGAATCCAATAATTAGAAACTAGTTTATTTAACTTGTGTAACAGGCCAACATTGAAAAAAATAATTAGCAATGAATACCTATACTATCGTAATTGGAGAATTGTGTCCAGGTGTGGATACCATCTCTCAGGCAAAAGCCCAAGAATTTAAAGAAGGTACTAATGAGATATGCTGAAATGCTCCCAGGGATGAGTTACCTTAGATGAAGGTATAGATTGGATATGATGATCTTATCTTTCCACCTTGGAATAAAGGAGCTTGCAAGAGAATATAACAGTGATATTAGAATCTACCTTGTCATAGCTTTTGCACCTTATTATCTACAGCACTGAACTTCCTCTGTAGTTCCAACAGCAACATTATATTCTCCATTCTATTGCTTTTCCCTTGGCACTGCTTCAAAGTATTTAAGTTTTGAAATGATCTGTATGGATGGCATGCAAAACTAGTTTTTCTCTAGATCTTGGTACATGTAACAATAATAAGCCAAGACAAATACCAGGTATTTGAAATTATGAAAGACATAGGTAATTAAATGGAAGGAAATTGTGTGCATCGAACTGGGGATATAGAATGGTGGTAGCCGGCAAAGCAAGTGAAGTGAGGTAAATCTTTTATCCAATGAGTGGATAGGATCTAGAAAGTACCTCTGCATTTAGAGAATCATGGTCTGATCAGGGACAGTCAGCATGGCTTTGTGAAGGGCAAATCGTGTCTAACAAGCCTGATAGAGTTCTTTGAGGAGGTGAGCAGGCATATAGATGATGGTAGTGCAGTGGATGTGATCTATATGGATTTTAGTAAGGCATTTGACAAGGTTCCACACGGTAGGCTTATTCAGAAAGTTAGAAGGCATGGGATCCAGGGAAGTTTGGCCAGGTGGATTCAGAATTGGCTTGCCTGCAGAAGGCAGAGGGTGGTGGTGGAGGGAGTACATTCAAATTGGAGGATTGTGACTAGTGGTGTGCCACAAGGATCTGTTCTGGGACCTCTACTTTTTGTGATTTTTATTAACGACCTGGATGTGGGGGTAGAAGGGTGGGTTGGCAAGTTTGCAGATGACACAAAGGTTGGTGGTGTTGTAGATAGTGTTGAGGATTGTCAAAGATTGCAGAGAGACAATGATAGGATGCAGAAGTGGGCTGAGATGTGGCAGATGGAGTTCAACCGGAGAAGTGTGAGGTGGTACACTTTGGAAGGACGAACTCCAAGGCAGAGTACAAAGTAAATGGCAGGATACTTGGTAGTGTGGAGGAGCAGAGGGATCTCGGGGTACACGTCCACAGATCCCTGAAAGTTGCCTCACAGGTGGATAGGGTAGTTAAGAAAGCTTATGGGGTGTTAGCTTTCATAAGTCAAGGTATAGAGTTTAAGAGTCACGATGTAATGATGCAGCTCTGTAAAACTCTGGTTAGGCCAAACTTGGAGTACTGTGTCCAGTTCTGGTCACCTCACTATAGGAAGGATGTGGAAGCATTGGAAAGGGTACAGAGGAGATTTACCAGGATGCTGCCTGGTTTAGAAAGTATGCATTATGATCAGAGATTAAGGGAGCTAGGGCTTTACTCTTTGGAGAGAAGGAGGATAGGAGGAGACATGATAGAGGTGTACAAGATAATAAGAGGAATAGATAGAGTGGATAGCCAGCGCCTCTTCCCCAGGGCACCACTGCTCATTACAAGAGGACATGGCTTTAAGGTAAGGGGTGGGAAGTTCAAGGGGGATATTAGAGGAAGGTTTTTTACTCAGAGAGTGGTTGGTGCGTGGAATGCACTGCCTGAGTCAGTGGTGGAGGCAGATACACTAGTGAAGTTTAAGCGACTACTAGACAGGTATATGGAGGAATTTAAGGTGGGGGCTTATATGGGAGGCAGGGTTTGAGGGTCGGCACAACATTGTGGGCCGAAGGGCCTGTACTGTGCTGTACTATTCTATGTTCTATATGTATTAGAGGAGGCAGATTCAATGCTGCATTCAAACATTAGATAGAAGAGTTTATTAAAGGAAGAAATTTGTAGGACCTTTGGAGAAAAAGGAAAGGAAATGGGACAGGCTGGACCATGTGTAGATAGAGCTGGCCTCCATTTTAGCTATAAAATTGTGTGAATTTGTGCAAGGCTCACTGGAGCAGGATGTACTTTTCAATGTAGTGGTGTAGGGATGTAATTTAAACATGATCAGTGGTGGAGCTGCGAACTTAATGAATATAACATTTATGCAAGTACTTACCAGAATTTTACCATGCTTCTTTTCCTCAGATTTAAGAATGTTCTGCCTGAGTGTTGTGACATATGCTTTCACCAATCTGTCCAACAGTGCGTTGTGCTTGACTTTAACACAAACGACTTTTAGTCTTCATCATTGCAGTGACTCAGCAGATAACCTAAGAACCAGCACCATTATGCTGAGCAGAAGAAGAATGTAATATCAGTGCATTTGATGCCAGTTCAGATTCTGACTCTGTGAGGGTTGAATAGATTAGATTGGAGGTGTTTGCCTTACATGGAGAGACGGAGAGTACTAAAGCCACATTCTGTGTACTCTCCCCAGAGGGGAAGTCTGCAAATAAATACAGTCCTCTGGTACATAGATGAGGACATCTATGGGGTGCATACATTGGAACGTTGGGTTGAATGCATGTGGAAATGCTTGGCACATTGCCTAGCCTGAATTAAGGATACAAAGGAACTTAGGAATCAGAACTAGAATTAGAATCTGGTTTATTAACACTGACATCTGTCATGAAATCTGTTGTTCTGCAGCAGCAATGCAGTTCAAGACATAGAAATTACTACAAGTTACAAATATAAATAAATTGTGCAAAAGGCAAAAGTGAGGTTGGGTTCATGGACCATTCAGAAATCTAATGGTGGAGAGGCGGAAGCTGTTTTTGAAACATTGAATGTAGGCTTTTGGTCTCTTGTAACTCCACCGCAAAGGTGATAGCACAAACAGGGCATATCTCAGATGCTGAGGGTCTTTAATAATGGATGCCGACTTCCTGAGGCACCACATCTTGACAACGTCCTCCATAACAGCTGTGATGCAGTCGGTCAGTACATTCACTGTACATTTTCACTGTACATTTTCAGAAATTTGCAAGTCTTTTGTAGTGAACCAAGTATCCCCAGCTCTGATGTGCCTGCATTAATGTGTTGGTCCAAAATGAATCTTCTGAGATGTTTATGCTCAGGAATTGAAACTGCTCAGCTTTCTACCACAGAACCTCAATGAGGACTGGTGTATGCTCTCCTCACTTCCCCTTCCTGAAGTCCACAATCAATTCCTTATTCTTGATGAGTTTGAGTACAAGGTTGATGTTGTGACACCACTCAACAATCCAAACCATCACACTCCTGTATGCCTCTTCGTCACTGTGAGATTCTGTCAATTACAGTGGTGTCGTTGTCAGATTTATAGATGGTATTTGAGCTGTGTTTGATGGTGTTTGAGAGAGTAGAGAATAAAGCCATGTGTATAGCCATGGTAGAATGATGGTTAGTGTGAAGCTATTACAGCTTTGGAGTTCGGAATTTAATCCTGGCGTTCGCTCGGGAGTTTGCTTGTTCTCCTTATGGAATGTGTGGTTTTCTCTGGGTGCTCCAGTTTCCACCCACAGTCCAAAGATGTACTGGTTAGTAGGTTTAAAATTTAACATTTTTAAATTGGACATTTTAAATTGGTCTGTGATTAGGCTAGAGCTAAATTGGGGGTTGCTTGACGATGCAGCTCGAAGGGTCAGAAGGGCCAATACTGCACGGTATGCCTAAACAAATAAATAAATAATATCCTCCAGGTGCTTCTGTGTTGAGTGTGAATGAGGAGGAGATGTTATTACTAATCCTCAATGACTGTGGTCTCCTGATGAAGAAGTCGAGGTTCCAGTTGTAGAGGGAGGTACTGAGGCAGCTCTGTAAATCCTCCATGTCTCCTTTGACTATACATCCACCGTCATCACCTCTGAGGCTGTAGTCCTGTCACTGGCTATATGCTGGGAGCACAATACAACCAACAGATTGGACTTGCCAAAATGTCAATGCGGGATGGCATGGTAAGCATTCTTGGTAAGCGATAGTGATCGAGTGTTTTGGCTCATCTGGTTTTGCAGGTGACATGTTGGTGGCAGTTTGCCAGAAGGTAGCCTGGTTGAAGTTCCTCACAATGACTTAGAAGGAACAGCCAAAGGCTGTTTAAGGCTTTGGGCACTGTGCATTAAACAAAACATGGAATATGATAGGGAAACACCAGACAGGATTGTGTGAGGAATGTCAGGAAGAGGAATCAGTAGAACATGTAGTTTTGAGTTGCAGAAAGTGTGGGATACAGAGAGAGATGATGAGAATTAATCTAAGGGAATTGGGGGTGCAGGAATTCACATTAAAAGTGTTGCTGGGCATGCGTGAGAGAGCACGGGTCAGGGTATTTTTAGCTTTCTTAAGGGGTACAGGGTTTTTTTAATAGGATATGATGGATAAGCAGGGATAGGGCACTAGGATGGCCAAAGTTGGGAGGATAAAGTGTAGGTTAGGGTATGTGTGTCTGTGTGTGATTGGATGAAGGGATTTAGAATGTAAGTCTATTGTGCACTCCGGAGCAGATGGTGGCGGTAATGCACCATTAAGCTGGGTGCCAACTGCTGTAAAACAAGATGGAGAAGAAGCAGAGAAGACTTGGAAGAAATCAGGTTGCACTTTCTCATGACTGCTGACCATAGTGCTCTGCTCTTTCAGCGCCAGCTTGACACCTGCCAGGGGTGGAATATCGGTCTCCAACCCCTCTATCTAGACACAGGGGTATACCATTTCATGTCTGAATGTAGTATATACGTACCCTCGGTGCCAGATACTATTGAAACTGCCATGGGGTAACAGCTGACACACCAAATTACAATACTGCAGGGATCGTCCAAAGTGTTTATACTTCATGCAGTCTCAAGCCACTTTTTTATGAGTGCATATTGGGACTTCTGTTAACTGTATATATTGATGGCCAATATATTGAAAGTAACAGATGACACTATGTTGAGACACAGTAAAATGCGTTGATAAAAGCTGACAGTTATGAAAGGTCATAGATAAATGATTGGGAAGGTGTGGGGTTCATCATGGAAAGAGGTGAGATTGTCTTTTTCAGAGTCATGAAAGAAAGATCTGAATATTTTCTAAATGATGAGAGTACAAAAGTCAACCACTAAAACTTAGGGCACAGGGATAAAAAGTAAAAGAGTTACTAGTGGGATGTTGGACCTTATTCAAGCAAACTACAATTCTAAAGAGAGTAAATGTTGCATCAATTGTATAGAGACTTGGTCCAACACAATTTGTATTAATTTTAGAGGCACATACCTAAAGTGAGGCATATTGGCCTTGGGCTTGGCATTAGACAGATTCACCACAATTAGGCCTTTGCCTAAAGTATGCACGATGAATAATTATAAAGCCTTAGCTAATAGTCTATTGACAGGAGAATTGTGATTTACCTGATGTTTTTAGATGCTAAAGAAATTTGATAGGCTAAATACAGTCAAATTCTTGCAGAGAGACAAAAGAACATCAGCACCACTATAGAACATGGTACTGCATAGAAACAGGCCCTTTGGCTCACAATGTTGTGCTGACCCAATTAAATTAACAATGAAGTGGATAACTAAACTAATCTGTTCCCTCTACACAATGTCCATATTCCACCATTTCCCTCACATTCAAGTGTCTATCTATATTTCTTAAAAGTCCCTAGTGAATCTGCCTCTGCCACTGCCAGAAGCAGCACATTCCAAGCACTCACAACTTTTGTATATAAAAAATACTTGCTCCTCACATCTCTTTTAGAATCACCCCCTCTCTTTAAATGCATGCCCTCTGGTATTAGACTTCTCACCTTTGGGAAAAAGATACTGCCTGTCTTCTTTATCTATGCCTCTTATAAACCTTTATGAGAGCTCCCCACAGTCTTTGCCACTCCACAGAAAACAACACAAGTTTGTCCAACTTGTGTTTATTGCACATGTCCTCGAATCCAGGCAGCATCCTGGTAAACCTCTTCTACACCCACTCCAAAGCTTTGACGTCCTTCCTATAATAGGGCAACCAGAACTGTATGTAATACTCCGGATGGATCTAACTTAAGTTTTATAAAGCTGCAACATATCTTCCTGACTTTTGAACAAATATGCCTTATGCCTTCTGAAGCACGCCATCAACCTCTGTAGCCACTTTCAGGGAGTGATGAACTTGGACCCCAAGGTCCTTCTGCTTTGCATCCAAGCAAATGTTCCCCCCCCCCCACGTTATCCTGGACTGGCCCACTCCTCTTCCTGGATATTCTCTTGCTCTTGAATTATGTAAAGAATGCCTTGAAATTCTCTTTACATAGAACATAGGACATAGAATGGTACAGTACAGTACAGGCCCTTCGGCCCACAATGTTGTGCCAACCCTTAAACCCTACCTTCCACATAACCCCCCACCTTAAATTCCTCCATATAACTGTCTAGTAGTCTCTTAAGTTTCACTAGTGTATCTACCTCCACCACTGACTCAGGCAGTGCATTCCACGCACCAGACACTCTCTGAGTGAAAAACCTTTTTAATCCTACTTGCTAAAGGCTTTTCATGGCCCATCCTGGCTTTTCTAATTTGTTCTTGAGTTTTTCTTCTGTCTTCTTTATAATCCTCAGGGCTCTGTTTGATTCCTGCTTCCTAAACTTTACAAACTTTTCCTTGCAATGTCTAAACCTATTCTTATCAATAGCTATCTTGAAACTTAAGGAGTTGTGGTAACTGTTCCCTAACTGCTCACCCAGTGAAACATCCATCATCTAGCCAGGCTAACTACTCAACACTTGATCCAATAAATCCCTCCTCTTGTTGGACAATCTCAATGTTCAAAGTACAATTATTAACAGCCCTGAAATTTGTCTTCCTCACAGACAGTTACAGAACAAAGAAGAATCATGAAACCAACCTGATCAAAGAAAAACATCAATATCAAACCCCCCAATGTGCAAAAAATTGCACAGTCAACAAAAAAAGAGCAAAAGCACAGAATATAAAACATAAAAAGCATATTTCAGTAAGTTTCAGCTCAGTGATCATTGTCCACCCCGATTTAAAACTTGAACAAAAGTAGTAATAAAAAAAGTGTGGGGGGACTTCCGGTAGCGCTCATGGAGTGAAGTCGCGTTCTTGACTCGCTCCATTACCTCTGAGTTTTTTCTCTCTATGGTCAGCTATACTTTAATTAACTATTAAGGCATCAATTTTTACAATACTTTGAATTAAACTGAATTCTCTGACAATTGGATGATACTGAGATCGGCTATGTCTAAGAACGGGAAAGACGGCAAGGATGGTAAACCTCCGGTTAAACCGAAAGCTACGGATCTCCCTCCGACTGAATCACCGGTGACTTTGGAAGCTATATCGGAGTTAATTCAGAGGGAAATTTCAACCTCTGTTAGGGAGATGATTCGTACAGAAATTATGGGCTCTGTTAAAGACCTGATTCATATGGAAATCTCAACTAAGTTCCAGAAAATTGCCGATTTAATTGATAAGATGCAAACATGTATTGCGGAACATCAGTCGGCTATATCTGGTCTTCAAAAATCCGCGCAACAAAGTGAGCTTAAGATGGGGAAAATCGAAGAAACAATTAATGTAATGAAGAAGAAACTTGACTTTTTGACTTTTAAAAACTCTGACTTGGAATCTAGAATGCGACGGCAGAATTTACGAATGATTGGCGTCAGGGAAGCCGTGGAAGCTAACAACCCTATGAAATATTTCTCCCAACTTTTAAAAGATGCATTCCCTACTGTATTTCCTGACCAACCACCGCTACTGGATCGTGTTCACAGAATCCCATCATACTCGTCTAGGTCAGATAGACCTAGGCATGTTATCTTACGTTTTCATTACTTTCAAGACAAGGAGAGACTGTTTCGATTCGCTCGATCTAAAGGTTTCGTTGATTTTTCGGATCTTAAGTTCCGATTCGTGGAAGATTTCAGTAAACCAATCTGGGACCAACGGGTCCGTTACAGATCCGTGATGTCGGAATTCTATAAGATGGATTTAAGACCAGCGCTGCTGTACCCTGCACGTCTAAGGATTCGCATGTTAGATGGAGCTCTTCGTTTTTTTGATTCTCCATCGGATGCCCAGAGTTATCTGGATCAACTTTCATCTTCAACATCTTAATTGCCTTTTTTTAATTTTCTCCGTTGATCGGAGGCTGTGAATTGGTTGGTTTTAACTTTTCTGTGCCCTATTTGGGCAGCAAAGTTTACTTTTGATTTCTTAATATGGCTGCTAAACTTTCTTTTTAACTGCGTCATTTCTTTCTTTTCCCAGGGGATTCTGGGTGGTTACTTCCCTTTTGTCATCTTACGTATTTCCTGTGCGGCCTTAAATTTTGTAGTTTTTTTTTAAATTTTATTCTGTTTTGCTTTTTATAATCATTTTATGTTAATAATCCTATTTTTTTTGTTGCTGTGTCTATTCATGAGTTTGAGGTTTATTGTGGTTTTTTTTTAATATATACTTTCCGGCTTTTGTTCTGTTCTGTGTGTATTTTAATTGAGCTAACTTTTTTTTACTTATTTTTTTTTACTGTTTTACAATTAGCTGATCCTTTTCATATTTATACCTTTTTTTTAGGGAGCGTATACCGGAAGTCATGGGGGTAGTTTTAGCGCTTGCTTCTTTCTGGCGGGTCTGCTTTAGATTTCGCCTTGAGGTTCTGGGGTGGGGGGCGGTGGGAGGGGCTTCACGTTTTAGTTTGTTTCTCTTTGGGCTATATACATTATTGAAGTATTGGTTACGTCCTTTTCCCCGGTATCTTTTGTATGTTCTGTTTCCTCTCCGGGTCTGTGGGTCGTGCCTATTGTCAATCCTCCTTGTTATGGGTTGACTTTAGGATTTATGGAGTCTATTATTAATTTTGTCTCCTGGAATACTAATGGTCTTAATCATCCTGTTAAAAGGAAAAAAGTTTTTAAAGTGTTCCGGAGACTTAAAGCACAAATTTTATTTTTACAAGAGACCCATGTACGGAGGGGGGACAGACTACGTTTTTTCAAATTTTGGAAGGGACAACAATTTCATTCGAACTCCAATGCTAAGATTCGAGGCGTCTCTATTTTTATAGACTCCTCAGTTACTTTTATACAACAGGATATTATCTCTGATCCGAATGGTAGATTTTTATTGGTTAGTGGTTTATTATTTAATAAAAAAGTAGTTTTGGTTAATGTTTATGCTCCTAATATGGATTGTCCGGAATTTTATAAATCATTGTTTGATCAGTTTCCGAATTTGAACGAGTTTTCATTGATTTGGGGCGGAGATCTTAATACCTGTTTATCTCCAGCTTTGGACCGTTCGGCTCCTTTACGGACTTTACCTAATAAATCTGCAAATTTGATTAATTTTTTCCTTTCTGATTCTGGGTCGACGGACATTTGGCGTTTTCTGCATCCTCAGGAAAAAGATTTTTCCTTCTTTTCACATGTTCATCATTCCTATTCAAGAATTGATTATTTTTTCATTGATTCTCGTCTCATTCCTTCAGTGATTAAATGTGATTATGATTCTATAACCATTTCGGATCATGCTCCACTTAAGCTTTCTATTAAAATTATGGCCAATATACCAAACAATAGACAATGGCGTTTTAATTCGCTGTTGCTTCAGGACTCGGACTTTGTTAATTTTATGAATGAACAGATTGAGCTTTTTTTTACAATTAACCATACAGAAGATATTTCGGTTAACACTCTTTGGGACACTTTTAAAGCCTATATTCGGGGTCAGATTATTTCGTATTCCGTTGCTTTGAGGAAGAAACAGAAGCAGGAGGAGATGGTAATTGTGGACAAGATTAAAGAAATTGATAAGAAATATGTTATGGCTCCTTCTGAGGAGCTATACAAACAAAGAACTGAACTTCAAATGGAACACAGTTTACTACTCTCGTCCTCGATTGTAAACCAATTAAAGAAAACAAGAAGTGATTTTTATGTTCACAGTGATAAAATTGGCAAGCTGCTGGCTAATCAATTGAAATCTAATTATGTTAAATCTCAAATCAATCAGATTTATAACCAAAATGATCGATTGATATTGGATCATGTGGGGATTAATCAAACCTTTTGTGATTTTTATTCTTCTTTATACCAATCAGAGTCTCCTCGAGATTCTAAATATATGAATGATTTTTTAGATAAGTTAGACTTCCCTCTGATTTCACAGGATATGTCTTCTTTATTAGATACTTCCATTACAATGGATGAGATTAAGAATGTTATTTTTTCTATGAATCTGGGGAAAGCTCCTGGCCCTGATGGGTTTACCGTTGAATTTTATAAATGTTTTGCTTCTTTATTGATTCCTTGGCTCTATAAGGTTTTTGAGACTTCTTTGAAACTTGGTAAACTTCCGGAATCTTTTAATAGAGCATCAATTTCTTTAATACTAAAGAAGGATAAAGACCCTGCTCAATGTGCATCTTATAGACCAATATCTTTATTAAATGTTGATTCTAAAGTTTTTTCTAAGTTATTAGCAAATAGACTAGAAAAAGTACTTCCTTCTATTATTTCGGAAGACCAAACGGGTTTTATTAAAGGTCGTTACTCTTTTTATAATATTCGTACATTGTTAAATATCGTTTATACTCCCTCACAAAATGTTCCTGAGTGTGTTATTTCTTTAGATGCCGAGAAAGCTTTTGATAGAGTAGAATGGCCTTATTTATTTAAGGTGCTTGAAATGTTTAATTTTAGCTTGAAATTTATATCCTGGATTAAACTGTTATATTACTCCCCTGTAGCCTCGGTTCGTACTAACTCCTTAAACTCACCTTTTTTTCCTCTCTTTCGTGGTACTCGACAAGGCTGTCCTCTTAGTCCCCTATTATTTGATATTGCATTAGAACCTCTTGCAATTGCTATTCGAGAATCTTTAAATATTACTGGGATAACTCGGGGATTAAAGTCCCATAAATTATCACTCTATGCTGATGATTTACTTTTATATATTTCTAATCCTGAGAGATCCATTCCTGCTGTTTTAGAGTTATTAGCACAATTTGGTCTTTTCTCAGGTTATAAATTAAATCTTAGTAAGAGTGAACTTTTTCCGATTAATAAACATCTTCCCTTATATTATAAATTTCCATTTAAATTGATTAATAATTACTTTTCATATCTTGGGATTAAAATTACTTGTAAACATAAAGATTTATTTAAGACTAACTTTTTACCATTAATAGACCATATTACTCAACTTTCATCTAAATGGTTTCCCTTATATTTAACTTTGATTGGTCGTATTAATGCAGTTAAGATGTTTTTTTTGCCAAAATTTTTATATGTGTTTCAGGCATTACCAATTTTCGTTCCTAAAAAAAGTGTGAACGGGACTGGATCACATCATAAAAAACGGAATCAGAGTCCAAATCTACAATCTTTAGTGATTAAACCTTGCTCCGGCCCCATCCACAGACAGCATTTGGGAGGGGGGGGGAGAGAGAGAGAGAGAGATCACTTGAATGCAAGGTCCCATGGGAGCAGTGAGCAAGAGAGAGCGAGTGAGTGACAAACCCATACACAGATGCCATCAGCAACAAGCGAGAGGTTGATAGATGGCACTGAACACTCAATCTTTCTTGGTGCTTTGACAGGCGAAAGATGGCTTCAATCACAATCTCGTACCCTACCTCCTGGCTTCCTGACCTCCATGCCACACACTTTGATCGCAGCCTTGTGGAACACTCTTAGAAACAGCAAATGATCGGCCTGAAGTCACACTGCCAGAATGTAGATTACAGGCTCTAACAGTAGCAGAACCGTATCTGAAATAAAAAGAAGCTGTAAAAGGAATGAAAAGAATTGCTTCATGACCAGTCTTGAGGAGCTCACCTTTGGTAACTCCATCTTCTTCCAGATACTAATTTGAGAAACACTCCAGGGTGTACTTAGCACATTCTGATCCATCTAATCCACTTGCACTAAGAAGGTCCCAGTTCATATTAGGGAAGTTGAAGTCCATCATGGCAACAACCCTATTGTCTTTAAATCTTTCCTGCATATCTGTGGCTCAATGTCCTGGTGGCTACTGGGGAGCAATTCCATCAGAGTGTTTTGCATCCTTCCTATTTTTGAGTTCTACCCATATAGACTCAGTGGACGAGCTTTCCATTAAGAGTGTAGCTGTGATATTGTCCCTGATTAGTAGTGCAACATCCTCCTCCCCCCCAAGCTCTTTTACCACCCTCTATATCGTTTCCAAAACATTGAATCACTGAGACATGAATCACCCATCCCTGCCCCTGTCTCAACCAAGTTTGTGTAATGGCCACAACATCAAAGTTCTATGTAATGATCCATGCTCTAAATTCATCACCCTCACCCATAATACTCCTAGCATTAAAATACACACATATCAAGCCAACTGTCCCATCATATCTATTATTTTACTCCTGTCTATCTCTACAGGCCCTGACATCTACCTACCTCTTCACTTCTCCACTTTCAGACCTGGTGCACTGGTAGCACTAGTAAACCTTCTGGCCAGGATATTGGTTTTATTCCAGTTTAGGTACAACCCGTCCCTCCTGTATAGGTCACCCTTGCCTCAGAGAAGGTTCTAATGGTCCAATAACCTGAAATCCTGTTCCCTGCGCCAGTTCCTCAGCCACTCTTTCATCTTTACTATTATGCTATTCTTGTTCTGACTAGCATTTGGCACTGAGAGTAATGTAGAGATTAGCATCTTGGAGGACCTGGTATTCAGCCTTTATCCTAACTCACTACACTCTCTGTGCAGGACCTCTCCCCGCTTTCCACCTATGTCATTGGTGCGGATATTCATCATGCCCTCCAGCTGCTCACCCTCACCTTTAAGAATATTCTGCAGCCACTCTTTTTTTTTTACAAAACTACAGAAGTTTATTTACACAAGAATAACACAAAGTACAAATATTAAGTATTTGCAAGACAGTGAATGAATTCAAATTAAAACATGATTATTACTGTCTATAAAACAGTCAATTCCCTGGGGGGCCCACCACTCTTGGCAATCCCCCACTGTTCCCATTGTGGCTGCATGTGACCACCTCAGTAATATTTTCATCTATGGGATTTACTGTCTCCTGGATAGCGCTTAGTACAGCCAGCTCCAGCTCCAGTTCCTTGATGCTGCTGATCAGGAGCTGAAGTTAGGTCTACTTCCTGCAGATGTAGTCATCAGAGAGACTGCTGAAATCCCACATCTCACAGGAAGAGCATTCCACCACATTAACCATCCTGCCTACATTGAACTAAGGGCTAAGGATTTACAGACAAAAAAAAACGCTTACCTGTTCTTACCTGTGCCTTCTCTTTAAAGCTTATGAGTTTCGCACACACCTTAGTCATTTGCCGAACCTCTTCCTGCCGAGCTTGTAATACCTTAGCTCCAACTTCTCAAACCCATGTTCCACAATCACAACTGACTCAGCACTCTTAGCCTCTGACTGTTCTTGCTGAAGCCTGTTGAGCCAAAGCCTGACCACTTTAACACTGGCCCACTCGAACAGAAAATCTGAAAATTAGAGATTGAATACTTTGCAAAGAAATCAAGAGAAAATTTGCAAGAAAAACTTAACGAAGTCTGGTAAAAATAAGTTGTATCACTAATAGAGATTATGAAACGATAGGATCCATCTGGCTTAATCACACTAAGCAGAAAAGATATTCAGCCAGACTTATCTTGCCCGGTCGAGCACACAAATAGCTCAATGAGTCAGACAGTATCTTTTGAGAGAAAGAAACAGTTGAGATTTTGGGTCAAGCCCCTTTTTCGGGACTGGAAAGAAAGAGGTTGATCTAATTGAGGAAGTGTGAGAATGGAAATGATGTAAGATACTGGAAGGTGATAGGTGGGAATACCAAAGAGCTGATGAAGATGGAATCTGATTGGAGAGGACTGTGGACAGTGAATAAAGGGAAGAGGTGAGGAGGGAGCTGGTGGGAGGAAGGTATGGGTGACAGGTAGATCCAGAGGATGTGGGAGTGGCTGGTTATTTGTGAGACTGCAGTTTGGCCCTATCTGTTTTTGAGAATGTTTAGAAGGTTTATTCATTTCCCTAAAGATACTGTATGCTTACTTTTATCTTAATGTACTTTGTATGCACAATGCTGAACAACTGAATTTGGGGATCTGGTTCAAATCAAATCGAGTTTTTTGTCGTGTACATAAGTATAGTGAGGAACAAGTACGATGAAAAATGTGCTTGCAATGGCATCATGCGAATGTAGGTGCAGACAACACAGAGAATATGAATTATACAAGACAGTGCAGAGAAGAATAAAGAGAGTGCTTTACAGATGAAATAATATAGAAGTTGTACTGTTGCATTTTTTTTCGTGGCAAGTTAGGTGGAAGAAATCAGACTATATTCAGCCCTTGGTTGTGTACTGTGCACATTATGACATCTCATTATGGGTAGGATATAACTGTAAATAGAACAATCAAGAGGACACGTTTGAACTCTGTTCAATGAGCTCCTGAACTACCAAAATGTAGTCTGTAACGCATGTGCATTCACTGTACAGGAAGTACACTAAAAAAATGATGCCCCGCACCATATTTGTGATGGGGTCTGTACTTATTCACTCAATAGTCATTAGTAGCAGGAGGTGATGTGGAGGGTCAATAATCTATCACAGTAATTTGACAACAGTGTTGCCTTTTGAAGCTCCATTACCTAGTCTAATCTTATCTTCATCAAGCATGCCTGTGCACTCAAAAATTTCCAGTTAGCAATATTTAAAATGATAGATAACTATTTTCAGGTTAGATGCTGGATTATTTAAGCATGCATATTCTGAAATTTTACATATTTCTAGAAGCATTGCTCTATCAAGTACCTAGCACAAATGCGGATGCCAATACAAACTGATGGAGAAGCTTCATTGGTTGAGAAACATCTGTGGAAGCAAAAGGATGGTTAATGTTTCAGGTCCTCACACTACCAGATGCAAGTTGTCATGACCACACTGTAAACATGCATCACTGTATGGGTTCTAATTATAATGAATATGTTCTTTTGCAGGTTTAGAAATTTTCCTTCTGCTTAAGTGCAGCCTGACATTACGTGAATTATCTATTTTCATTTTAGAAATTATAACTTACGTCAATAACATTTTGATAGATCATGCTGACGAGATAACAACTTGAATTTGTTTTCTCATATTTTCTTATGATACTTGTGCCTCTTCATGGTATTGGTCTGAATGGGCTCAATTTGATCTGCTAAAGGTACCATACATCCCTTTTCTTTCCTCAAGGTAATTTTATCCCATTTTAAGGCCCAATTGTTCTTGAAGCTTGGTTACCACATCCAACACAAGAAATGGAGTGGCCTCAGGTGGCAGATGCAGAATCCCTTTACTTATTGTTTGTAGTCACTTGTTGCTTATTGCTTTCAAAGATGTTTGAACAATTTGTAAATGTCTCTGATGTTTAGAGTCATTATTACAACATGTATGGTGTAGCATAAAACTGAAGGGCTGAATGTTACTAACATTAGTCTCTTCAGCTATGAACATTTTTGCCTCACTCTTAGATGCAATAGAGCTGGAGGTATTTGTTTCCCTTTCATTCATTTTTGGAACTCTTTTTCATTGCGCAATGAAGCTGACTATTTCTGTAAGGCGGCAGCAAATAAGCACTGGATATGCAGATTGAATGAAATATTACTGTAAGAAGATCAACCATGACTTCATTAGATGATGGAGCAGGCTTCAGGACCAAATGGTTATTCCTGCTCCTAGTTTATACTGTATGGCAAGTTTGTCCAATGCACAACACGTAACCTCTAGTTCTTTCTTGACCTTGCATTATACAGCTGCACAAGTCAAGAATGTGCTGACTCATTCACTGCTGTTAACCAACAATTCTCAGAAGTGTTGGCCAAAATTCAATACATTCTGGCCCATTGTTTTAACAATATGCCTTTCTGCTTTCAGGTCGAGCTTTTGTACAGTGAATGCCAAAACAAAGCTGCCAAGCTGGAAATCAATGTCAAATTGAATCTTACATTTCATCTGCAAGCCCACATAGTTCAACTTCCAGATGTTCCAAATGCATTTGATTTAATTTTACCTGAATTTGTTGAATAGAATTTAATTTGCCTTAAGGTTTATTGTTAGCTTTTGTATGCTTAGGAAACATTTTGTAGAGGTGCGAATACCCAGCTGCTGCCTTGGATTTTTGTATTACAGAATACAGATGTTGCAGTTTCTGTCTTTTGATACAATGTGTGTGCATATTGTGGAAATGAAGTTTTGCCAGTCAAAATTTCACCCAACTCAAATAATTCATACCACTACCAATGAAAACTTACCCCTCTGTTGAGGCTGTCTCAACCCAGAACATGTAAAGCAAGATTAAGGGTCTCAACCTGAAACTTCAAACTCCATTTCCCTCCATTGATGCTGTCCGATCCATTGAGTTCTTCCAGCAGTTTTCATCTTGAGTTTTTCATTACGTGTACTTTGGGATATCCTAAGGTTGTGAAATGTGCTACTCAAATGAAACACACTCTGTTTAATCGTACTTCCTATATTGCATTTTGTTGCACTGTTATTATTAATAGTCCAAGCTGCAGCAGATAAAAACTGAATGTATGATGTCAAAGACCAATGTTGCTAATCCTGCTTCAAGTCCAGATGTAAGAATTTCCCTATTTCCCTTTGATGTAGAAGCAGGCCATTTGACCTATCAAGTCAATGCCATCTCACAGTACAATTGCAATACCCCACTAATTTTCCTTGTTACCTATTCTCCCCACATTCCTATCAAACCTTCTCGGATTTTACCTCACATCAACACTAGGAACAATTTACAGTGGCCAATTAACCTATCATTTCTAATGACTTTGGGATGTGGGATAAAACCAGAGCATTGAAAGAAATCCATGGGGTGGCAGGGAGAATGTGCAAACTCTACATATGTAGTAGCAGAAGTGAAGATTAAATCAAGGTTGCCGGATCTGGGAGACAATGAAACTTCTCACTGTATCACTGTGCAATCTCCAGAATCACTAAAGAAAACACAACTCTCTGAAGAGAGGCAACATCACGGAAACTTGTGAGATGAAATGAAGTGATTTGAAAAGTGCAGAGAAATGATTCATCCCCAGTTATGGACTGTGGCTCTGTAGGATTTTGTGAACAAAACATGCAAGAGTCATTTTATGTGCTTAACAAAAGCTACAACCCTTTACTTCCAAATGCAAGCCAAATGCAATCACCTTACACTGATGTCAATATGTCAGACACTGTCTCTTCAAGTGTCCACAACAACTCAATGACTGTGTTTGTGAATTGTGTAGAAGTTTCTATTATGAACAATATGTGTCATCTGTCAGCCATAGAGCTGTCACGGCTGTATGGCTATGTGCTTGTATATTTTTAGGTACTTGATTTCAGATGGATATCCTATATTCAAACTGATATTGAAGAGACCAACTAATGCCCATCACGTATAGTTTACCCATAAATTTGGAAGTGGGGCTTTATTTATTTTTTTAAAGAACTAGATGGAGTAGTGGAGAAAGTGGAAAATAAAAGAGAAGTTCTTTATCAACAGAAAGCCTAGAGTTCCTCCAAGGCCACGCTTGGAGAAGCCAATTTAGGATATGAACATCTGGAGCCAAATAGCAATGCCCTGGATGTGAGTCAACAGGAAGTTCAAAGTGATCAGTGCATTATACCCCATCAATGGCACCACCTTAACCTCCCATGGAGAGGGCTATGTTGTTATTAATTCGATTGGCTATGACTAAAGCTTTACCCTGTTACAGACTGTAATCATTGTATGATGGTGACATCCTCATAACCAATCCTCCATTTTACAATTTACTACTTCTTCATCCTAGAATCTCTTCTGATTTCCAGGTTACAGATGGTGGAAGCATGTTACATAAGAGATTAAATAATACTGACAAAATATTCCACCTTTGCATTTATATTTTACCAATCATTTGAACTTTGCAGCTTGTCACTCTCCCACTCAGACTGCAGTTCTATGTTTATTTTTGTCATGGTCCAGTTCGTGTAGTCCGTATTCCGGTTCACGGTCTGGTCCATCGGCCCTTGCTCCAGGTTTTCCTGTCTACCTTGTTTCTGTTCTTGTTGAGCTCTAATTGAGGCAGCTGATGCTCATTGGGTCTGGCTGAATAAATACCTTCTAGACCAGGGCGTGGCTGCTGGATTGTTCTTGTCCTTACTCCATGTATCCCTTCCTCTGCCTTCTGTTTCCTCACCTGAAGCCCTGCCTTGTCTTTCCGGCAACTCTTGCCTCACCTGAAGTTCTCGTCTCGCCTTGCATTGCCTGAAGCCTTGTCTTGTCTTACTGGTAACTCTCGCCGTGTCTCGCCTGCAGTCTTGTCCTGGAGCCACCCTGTACCTAGCTCCCTTCCAGTCCCTTGCCTCTGCCCAGGTAAGCCAGGCTGTCTTGCCATTACCTGCGGTTGGTTCTGTCCCTTCCTGTCCCTTGCCTCCGTTGGGTAAGACAGGCCGTCTTGCCATTACCTGCCGTTGGTTCTGTCCTTCCTGACCCTTACCTCTGTCGGGTGGTGATCCGCGCCCTGCCCAGGAGTACCACGCCCTACCCAGGAGGAGCTTCCTGTCTCCTGCCTCCAGCCTCCAACCTCGTCTCGCCTCAAGTCTCCTGCCTCCAGCCTCCAGCCTCACCTTGCCTCAAGTCTCCTGCCTCCAGCCTCCAGCCTCACCTTGCCTCAAGTCTCCTGCCTCCAGCCTCCAGCCTCGCCTCGCCTCAAGTCTCAAGTCTCCAGCCTCCTGCCAAGCCTCGCGTCAAGTCTCGTCTCCAGCCTCCTGCCAAGCCTAGCCTCAAGTTTGAAGACTCCCGCCTCCTGCCTAAATCCTAAAGACTCCCGCCTCCTGCCTAGCCTCAAGCCTGAAGACTCCAGCCTCCTGCCTCCTGCCAAGCCTCGCCTCAAGTCTCTAAGACTCCAGCCTCGTCCTCCCTGCCAGCCAAGCCTTGTCCTTGCCTAGTTCTGGGGTCCGAGCCAGAGGCAAGACCCAGGTACTGGGTCCTTGTCCAGTCTCTGGCTCGGAGTCCAAGTCCGGGTTCCTAACTCTGTTGTCCAGTCCTGTTCCGGGTTCCTGGTTTTCGTGTCCATGTCCTTGCTCTCACCCTGTATCCTAGTCTGTGTCTGTGTCTTGCACTTGGGTCTGTTTTTACCCACCCCCTTATGACAATTTTTCAGGCTTATAAACTTTTTGCATGTCCTCATACATAAACATTTTATGAAATATTGGATTGCAATATTGGAAATGTAACAGCCAATTTATGCACAAAAATAGAAGCCAATTATCCCCTTTCTTTGTGAATTTTGGGATACCAAGGAGAAGATATCTTTATGAAAGCAGATGCATAGCATTTTTTCCATTCATCTCAGAGAGCAGGCTCAGCTTTTAAAAGAAGACACTTGCAACAGTCCAGTACTTCTACATACAGCTGACTAGAGTACTATTTACTTAAGAACAACCAACTAATCTGAGATGCTATGTGTTATAATAAATATACATTCTCAAAGTATTTACTTGGTATCTTGTAGCTGATGCTCCATTTGGTCTTCTTTCATTTTCTTGTTCTTTAATTTTCTTTCTTATCTTTAATTTTGTCAGGAGAATTTATTTCTTCATTATGCAAGGCTGTAAATATGACTTTTGGATAGACTTTGCAAAAGTGAATCAGGCTGTTTGGTCCAAACATAACTTATTTCTTTTTCCACCAGATATGGAAGTGATCAGAAATGCCAATATTTCATTAATGTATGAAGAGCATTTGATGGCTCTGGGCCTTTATTAACTGGAGTTTAGAATAATAAGGAGGGCTCTCATTGAAAACTATCAAATATTCAGCAGACTTGATGGAATGGACATTGAGAGGATGTTTCCAATAGTAGGAGAGTCTATGACCAGATTGTATTGCCTCAGAATAGAAGGACAGAACAGAGATGAGAAGGAATTACTTTAGCCAGAGGGTGGTGAATCTGTAGAATTCATTGCCACAAATGGCTGTGGAGACCGTCATTGGGTATGTTTAAAGTGGAAGTTGACGGGTTTTTGATTAATAAGGGTGTCAAACGTTATAGGGAGAAGGCAGGAGAATGGGGTTGAGAGTGATAATAAATCAGCTATGATCAAATGGCGGAGCAGATTCCATGGGCCAAATGGCCTAATTCTGCTCCTGTCTGACGGTATTTTTTATTGTGCATCCCTAATTGGCTGAGATCCTAAGAAGAAGTTTAGAAACAAGCATGTTGGTGGGTAGGAATCAAGTATCATTCAAAATGTGTGAGCAATGATAGATTTCCTTCCCCGATGGAAGTGAGAGTACCAGATTTTTTTTTACAACAATGCAAAAGTTCTTGTTTACCAATGTTGATACTTATTTTAACTAAGGATTTATTCAATGATTTGAATCTAAATTTCATGGATATTTTGATCAGAATCAAATTTGTGTTTCTAAATCAGAGATTTAAGCCTCTAAGATACTGGTCTGCAATTTCACCAGTAGCCAATGTATGAATTCTACCTGTCTGCTATTTCTCTGTATTTCCTAATCCTCTTTCTACTGTCCATCCATCAGCTGATGCACATCTTGTACATTGTAAACTGTAGCCTTCTAATTACATGTTAAAAAAGGTTCTTCTGTCCCTGCCCTAAATCTATTACCAGAGATTCCCTATTTTATTTATAATGTGTGTTTGCACATAATTTGCACTTAAACAACTCATAATTTATCCCATAAACTTCTTGGCTATATTAACATCTGCTCTGATTGTTCTTTCTTGTATTTCACCTTTCCAGGTAGCATCCTTACGAATCTGCACCTTGACTTTTTAATTGATTCAATATACTTCCTATAATGTGGTGCTCTGAACACTCGGTACATTAACTGTGGTCTAATTGAGTTTTTAGAGAGCTCCACTGAGACTTTTTAAACATTACATTCTACGTATATGATCATAGACCTTATTTTCTATATAAGACGTTCTTTAAAGGTATTATAATCAAAAAATTCCAAATTCCCATGTTCTACTGCATTGTGGACTTTTGTCAGGTAAACTATAATTGATACTATTTTTGTTAAAATGTATTACCCTGATTGGTTTCCTCTTCCTGGTAGTCCTACAGCTAATAAAACTACATTTCAACTCATAGTTATGTTTTCTGCTTTTGAATATTCCCTTCCTAGAAAGCAATGGAATGCCTTACCATCCTCAACTTTACTCCCCTTGACTAGTCTTAAAGGTTTAATAATCTAAGTTATTTCAGGTTTCTTCCATTTTTTTTTGGTGTCCTGCACAATGGGCTTTTGACTTATTAAGGTTCTCTGCTATTTCATTAAGTTGTCTTTGAGGCTGAATGCTATTAGGTCAATCAGTCTTCATCAATGCTAAACATCAAAAGTGACCCTAGAATTATCTCTGGCAACTTCATGTGCTTTTCATTCAATTTGAACACTTGCAGATTAAAACGATTTCACTGTGACATTTTGGCAAAGGTGACAAAAGATTATCCTGCTGGCATTTTATCTAAAGCTGAACTTAATGCAATAGGAACAGTAGATATAACCCAGCAGAGACCAACTTGCTAAACCGAAAACATAATTATAGTGTCATGCATCCCAACAAACTGATGCACCTGCATGTTCAAAACCTCCTCTCCATTTGTTTCTTACTCCTTCCACTTACTTACAGCTTTCCACATGAATTGTGTTACTGACAAGTGATACGATTACAATGCGAGCAAAAGTTTGCTGCTATTTATACATTGGTTTAATACATGGGAAACTTCATAAAACAGTTCATGCAATTCACTGCTTTTGTAATTTGCCAAATCAAATTCACAGCCTTTCAGATTTCAAACCTGATTTATCAAATCAAATTTTAAACATGTAATCGCACTTATTTGCTTTAGGCAATGCTGTATTTTCTTCTGGTCTATTTCACCTCATTTTGATTTGTCCATTCTTATCATCCCTGGTGCAGAGAGAACAATCCACCACCTGTCTTTATATGCAGACTGGATTTGAGAAAGGGAACTAACCTTGTCTAGGTTAAGAAAAGTACTTACTTTTCTTAACCTAGCTGCACTGTTAGAGCTGCTGTGGGGTGCCTACTCTGATGTTTGGACAGGAGGTGTGACACATCTCTACCATTTTCCCTCCTTATCTACAAAACAATTAAATGGACCCTGCACTTCCCATTCAATGCTACCCTGATCCATGTGTGTAACTGGGACCGGCTGTAAAAGAAAAACACTTCTGTTTATGCAGTACCTTCTGCAGTCTTTGCTCATTACTATGTGTTTTTCTAATAACAATGCATATTTTGCAGTGTGGTCAATTTATAATGGTGGAAATGTGTCTGCCACTTTGTGCACAAACTCTTGTAAACACCAGTGACAGATATCAGAGAACTGATTTTAGCTGAGCTGGTGGAGGGATTAAAATCAGACAGAACGCTGAGACAGCTTCTTTGCTCTTATTCAAAACAGAGTCAGGGGATTTTGACATCTGCCAGAGAAGTCACACATGGGAACCTTGCTTTAACATTCCATCTGAAAGACAAACACATCAGGTTCAGCAGCCTCTCCTAATATTGAACCAGGATGTGAGGCTGGAATTCAGTGATTAGATCTGATTTAAAAAATAAGGTACCTAGTAACCAAATAAGTTAACACTCTTCCTCCTAATCAGCAAATCAAAAAAGCCATTAAAGTGAACAAGGCATTGTTTAGTCTGATTAGCATGTATCATGGAGGCACATTTATAAGTGTAACTCTCTAGCTCTACATTGGTCTACATGTGAAATCTCATGATGGAACAATTATGTAAAGCCCAGGAGTTACTTATCTGGGAGTGGCCGCATGACTGGTTTTGTTTGGAACAAATACCCAAGCACAGAGTAATCTGCTGTAAAGCTTTATCTGTTATCACTCATGCTAAGTTTTGGAGCGTAGCCAAGTGGTTAAGGCATTCGTCTAGTGATCTGAAGGTCGCTAGTTCGAACCTTGGCTGAGGCAGCATGTTGTGTCCTTGAGTAAGGCACTTAACCACACATTGCTCTGCAACGACACCGGTGCCAAGCTGTATGGGTCCTAATGCCCTTCCCTTGGACAACATCAGTGGCATGGAGAGGGGAGACATCTGCACATATGCAACTGCTGGTCTTCCATACAACCTTACCCTGGCCTGCGTCCTGGAAACCTTCCAAGGCGCAAATCCATGGTCTCATGAGACTAACGGATACCTAAAGAAAAAATGAGTAGAAAGTAAATGAATACATCAATTTGAATGCAACAGGTGGCCAATATAGAAATATAGAAACATAGAAAATAGGTGCAGGAGTAGGCCATTCGGCCCTTCGAGCCTGCACCGCCATTTATTATGATCATGGCTGATCATCCAACTCAGAACCCCGCCCCAGCCTTCCCTCCATACCCCCTGACCCCAGTAGCCACAAGGGCCATATCTAGCTCCCTCTTAAATATAGCCAATGAACTGGCCTCAACTGTTTCCTGTGGCAGAGAATTCCACAGATTCACCACTCTCTGTGTGAAGAAGTTTTTCGTAATCTCGGTCCTAAAAGGCTTCCCCTCTATCCTCAAACTGTGGCCCCTCGTTCTGGACCTCCCCAACATCGGGAACAATCTTCCTGCATCTAGCCTGTCCAATCCCTTTAGGATCTTATACGTTTCAATCAGATCCCCCCTCAATCTTCTAAATTCCAACGAGTACAAGCCCAGTTCATCCAGTCTTTCTTCATATGAAAGTCCTGCCATCCCAGGAATCAATCTGGTGAACCTTCTTTGTACTCCCTCTATGGCAAGGATGTCTTTCCTCAGATTAGGGGACCAAAACTGCACACAATACTCCAGGTGTGGTCTCACCAAGGCCTTGTACAACTGCAGTAGTACCTCCCTGCTCCTATACTGGAATCCTCTCGCTATAAATGCCAGCATACCATTCGCCTTTTTCACCGCCTGCTGTACC
The DNA here is from genome assembly GCF_963921235.1 of Mobula hypostoma. Lineage (NCBI taxonomy): Eukaryota > Metazoa > Chordata > Chondrichthyes > Myliobatiformes > Myliobatidae > Mobula > Mobula hypostoma. Next base: position 140,720,337 of record NC_086100.1, read on the forward strand.
TGCATGCCCACTTTCAATGACTGGTGTATAAGGACACCCAGGTCTCGTTGCACCTCCCCTTTTCCTAATCGGCCACCATTCAGATAATAATGTTTTCCTATTTTTGCCACCAAAGTGGATAACTTCACATTTATCCACATTAAATTGCATCTGCCATGAATTTGCCCACTCACCCAACCTATCCAAGTCACCCTGCATCCTCTTAGCATCCTCCTCACAGCTAACACTGCCACCCAGCTTCGTGTCATCCGCAAACTTGGAGATGCTGCATTTAATTCCCTCATCCAAGTCATTAATATATATTGTAAACAAATTCATTTGAGTACTAGCAAACAAGTGCATAACAGACCTTTGAAGATAATCCACTTACAAAACCTACTGATGTTCTCCAGTGAAGGCACGTTACCTTGATGAGCTGATCCCCATTTTGAAAGTTTCTTACATTACCCTTCTAAATCGCATTGGAAATTAAGGCTATTGGTTAATATGCACTTTACAGTATCTGGATGTCATTGTCAAATTTGGCAACTAATGTCCACCTCCAATTGGTTTTGAACCAAATGGCTTTGAACTCTGAGCACTGGAGCACTGCCACAGGATAGTAACATCCATCATCAAGGTATCCCCACCATCTGGGCCATGCTCTCTTCTCACTGTTGCCACTAGGAAGAAGGTACAGGAGCCCCAGAAACCACACCGGCAGGTTCAGGATGTTCAATAAATACAAAGGGTGATTGATAAGTTCGTGGCCTGAGGTAGAAGGAGATGAGTTATTAACTTCAAACTTTCTGCATAATCACTGCATGTGCATGTAACGAGAGCTGTATAACTCATCTCCTTCTACTTTAGACCACAAACTTGTCAATCATCCCTGCTGTGGACACTTTCTGGAGGTCCAAGATCCATATGTTCCACGACCACTGGACTAAGTGTGTAAATGTACGAGGAGACTATGTTGAAAAATAAATGTGCTAGGTTTTCTAAAATTGACTCCTTCTACCTTAGGCCACAAACTTATCAATCCCCCCTCGTACATTCAATTAACCAGGGTGTTGTGAAACCAAGAACTAGAGGGCATAGGTTTAAATTCAGTGTGGGGGGGGGCAGATTTTATATATGAATCAGAGGGGCAACTTTTTTACCCCAAAAGTGGTTAGTTCAAATGGTTGAGACAGGTACATTGACAAAGTTTAAAAGACATTTGGATGGATACATTTATAGGGATATGGGCCAAGTATCAGAGATGAGAACTTTGGTTTGCATGGACCCGTTGGACTGAAGGGTATGTTCCTGTGCTGTATTATTCGATAACTCTAAGCAGATGAAATTATGGAATTTTAATTTGGGTCTCTGGATGATTAATGCTGGTAACTTAAATTCTGCCCCACTACCATAGTCTACACTGTAAACACCCTAACAAAAACGTATTTGGTTCCTTTTACTTACACAACATTTCTGAAGCAGGCAGGTCATGGGTTAAAGGTGAAAGGTGAAATGTTTAAGGGAAACATGAGGGGGAATGTCTTTACTCTGAGGATGGTGCACGTGTGGAATGAGCTGCCAGTGGAAGTGGTGGAGACGGGTTTAATTTCAAAATTTAAGAAATAATTGGACATTGTTAAGAGACATTTAAGAGACAAGGCCATGGATGGGAGAAGTATGGAGAGCTACGGTTTGAGTGCAGGTCAATGGAACTAATTGACCTGTACCTGGACCAGAATAATCTACAGCACAGACTAGATGGGCCGATGGGCCTGTTTTGTGCCGTGGTGTTCTATGACTCTTCAATGACTCTATGACTGTAATATACAGTGCACTTAGTATGTTCAACTAGAACGGATTTCCAGTCTCTGGTTCTTGGATCACAACAAAAGTCATGTTCAATTTTTATTTATAGTAATTCATAAAGGCTGATATCTCTGAAGTCACATATCAAGTTCAAATTTCATATGTTTTTGTTATCAGTTAATATTTTTGTTATCAGTTAATATTTTTGTTATTTTTTTAATATTTTTGTTATCAGTTAATATTCATGTTTTGAATCCTTTAAAAATTCATAAACAGCAAAACAGAAGTATCAGGACTGACATAATTTTAAATTGGTTTGCTTTTTAATAGATAGTCTAGAATGGTCATGATACTTGCTTTAAATTACTGTTAATGTCTGAAAGAACAAGGACAACTGGGTAAAGTCCTCCCTACCATTGAGTATATTTACATAAATAGTTGCCGTCATCAGCAAAGATCCTCATCACCTAGGTCACGCTCTTTTCTCGCCGCTGCCATCAGGTAGAAAGTACTGATGCCTCAGAACTCAAAGCATCAGGTTCAAGAACAGATACTACCCTCAACCATCAGACTCTTGAACAAAGAGGATGACTATATCATGCTATTTCTGGTGTTCTCACAACCAATGATCTCACTTTAAGGACTCTTTATCTTGTTATTTCATGCTCTCATTATTTATTGCTATTTATTTATATTTCCATTTGCAGTTTGTTGTTCATTGATCCTGTTTACAGTTAATATTCTATGGATTTGCTAAGTATGTCTGCAGGAAAAAGAATCTCAGGGTTGTATGTGCTGACATGTATGTACTCTGATATTAAATTTTACTTTGATCTTTGAACATAAGAGATAGAGACAGGAGTATGCCATACCACCTTGAATCCTGCTTCCTCATTCATCAAGATCTGTTTTATTTTCTTCCTCAACACCATCTTCCAGATATATCTTCTCATCCTTTATTCCCTTAATGTCCATTAATATGGTGTTGGTCAAAGGGCTTCACTAATTTGCTTTGGAAAATGCTAGAGGGCCTAACACAATGAGCATCTCTCTGATAATTCAGATAAATAATCAATGGCTTTCATTTTAATTTCTTGGATATTTTGTCCAGATAGGGAATACTGATGACATTATTACTGACTTGGCAGTTACTGAGTTCAGTACTGAGAGGGAGATTAACACAATGAGTTGAAATGAAATGACTGCTGAAACACCTCGAATGTTGATTAAATTTCTAATAACATAAAATCAGATCTCTGACATTGGAAGACTTTCAATAACATTCCCCAGCAATTTCTCCTGATTATTTGAGCAAAAGTGTTTCAATAAATGCACTTGTACAAAATTCACAGAAGTATAGGAACCAAAAGAATGTCACTGCTTTTTTAAAGATATATATTAGCTGCCTGAATTATATAACAGATTCTAATGGCCACATTTGCTTTTTAATTTCTGGCCGCTTTAATCTAACAATAGCACTCTGCTTTATTCCTTGAAATTTTCATTTTCCTGAAAACATGTTGAGGTGAATTATGTAACATGTCACAGGGTCAGTCTCTGGAGGGGAGAGAGTTAATGAAACCTCTGGTTTTCAATGGCATTAGTGCCATAGAGGATCTGAAGATGATAGCTCACAAAATGAAATATCTTGCTTCTTTTAATCATTGTTGTCTAATCTTTAGTTAGTTGTCACATTTCATGGGAAGTAGCATGAGAAAAATGACTTTTCTAGTACCTGATCTGTAATATTTTTGTAATATGTAAATATATTTGCTTAAGCATTCTTTGTTTACATAATTTATTATGGGTTATATGTAAATGTACGTGAATGGCATACATCATTATGCCACCACATTATATCTGAGTGCCTGACTTAAGAGAAACGAAGTACACAAACATCCTTACTATTGTTTTTTTTCTTTTGATTAGTTTCTGGAGTAACAAATTATAACACAGTCTTTGGGTTGAAAAGCATACTATGAAATCTTGATTTCCATAGCAATGATTCTTGTCCTATTTGGGAACAATTGGTCTTAAAATGGATTTGTTTTCTCCAGTCTTTCAATTCTGTGGTCTCACTCAAACAGAAACAGTAAAAGATATTCCCACTGAGAGTCAGGTTTTGCTTTCCAGTGAAATGGTCAGCACAATTGTCCTGCTGTCTAGTACATTTTATTGCAATGTTAACCAGACACTGGACGATAATGCCTGTCAACAAACAACCAAGTTGTATCACAGGGGACAGATAAAAATGTGGTGAGCATTAGCCCACACCTATCAGAATTATAATTCTGAAAAAACTTATTTTAATAAGAAGGAGATCCTTCTTTGGTGCTTTACAAGCCTGAATGTTATAGAAACACAAGATAGGTGCACAATTACCAGCGGTTGACTAGTGGTATCTCGACCAATTAATTAAAATTGCTGCTCACTATTTTAGTGTTACAAATAATCCACACAAATGAGCAACAGATAACATCAGTCATCACAAAGTTCAAAAGCAAAGTGTTTTCGTTTAGAACACATTTTTGATATTTAGGTACTTTGTTTTGCTATAGATCACATGATTCTGTGCAGAACTGAAAGCAGAATGGTAGGGTAGCAGTTAGTGCAATCACTTTGGAGTACCAGCGATCAGCAATCGCGGTTTGATTCCTGTTGCTGTCTGTAAAGAGTTTGCATGTTTTCCCTGTGACCGTGTGGGTTCCTCCTGATGCTCTGATTTCCTCCTACTTGTACAGTTAGGGTTAGTGAGTTGTCAACATGCTATGTTAGTGCCAGAAGCCCCAGCACAATTCTCCGTCTGTGTGGTTATTGATGCAAAGTGATGCGTTTCATTATATGTTCTGATGTTTTGATGTACATGTGACAAATAAAGCGACCCTTTAAAACCTTTAATTGAGATTTACTATGCATTAATAGAGTCAAGTTGATTTTCTTGTTTTGGATAAACTACGAAATAGCACTTTCCCATTTTTATTAATTCATATCCCATGCAGAAAGTCAGTTTTTGCATGGAACTTATTTTTTTGTGAACAAGTGAAACTTAACATTATCAGTGGTAGAATAGCTCAAGCAGCAATCCACAGTTTAAACTTTGGTCTTTTTTTTATTGCTAACTTGGGGACAGGGATTTAAGTTTAATCACTTTGGGAGGACCATGCTAAACAGATACATGCACATATATACTCATATGAATGTGTCCTTAATGCATTTAATAATTATTTGGTGACAGTATCCATGAATATTCACTATCCAGGGTCAGTAGGTCTTTTGCAAAACTCAACTTTTAGGTACAGCAGAAGTAACTGCTCAAAGTTTAAGATGTTTATTGTTAATAGTTGACTCGTACTATTTAGCCATCCTCTCGAGAAAAAGTACTGTCCAGGCTCAGGAAGCCTATTGTTGACTTAACTGAGACTACAACTTTATCAGGAGGATGAACGTTGTCTGTTAACTTACAGTTTCTGCCATCTGACCTGACCAATACAGTTGTGAAAGCATCACATACAGATGAAATCATTACTAGATGATGAGCTAAAAATGATATAATTATTCGAAGGCTGTAAGGGTGAGAAAGAATTACAGAGATATAGATATAGAACTTCCAATTTAAGATGGCACTGCTGAGGGCGAGTGACAATTTACTGGCTGTTTTCAAAGCAAGAAATACAACTAAATACCTTATTAACAAGACCCTTTCTATAAAATATAATGGTAAACAATCACTGTAAATAATGATGCGGAGAGTAAAAGCAAGGCTGAGTCGAGGGTGGAAGCATGTGGGTAAGAGGAGAAATCAGAGTGACATCATGGCATGTTTGAGACAGAGCTGGGGGCTGGGGCTTGTGAAGTGGTGAAAAGTCTGACTATAGGAGAAGCAATTTCGGGGCCTCTCCATTTAAACAGAGAGTGAGGTTTGATTGATCTAAGTACTAGGCTGATTTGGAAAGGTCAAGTACGAGGCGAGACGTGGCAGTGACCTCGAGCATATCGATGCGAAAGGGCCCAGGTCCTAAAGTGAAAAAATGTCCTGATATTTGGACGATTTGAACACCAGGCCAGATGGTTTGAAAAGGGATCAGAGGAGAAGGTTGGTTGGTTCTGCTTGCTGTTCTATGACATTAACTCGGATCTTCACTGCACTGAGGCTAAGGCTTTGGGCCTACTCCAGGTTCCATGTCTGTGGGGTCAGCAACATTTTATTCCACCATGTGATGAACTGACGCTGAGGCCATGGGCTTGCACTAGCTGCTCTGGGCTTTGTGTCTGTAGACTCACTTTCATAACTGCTGTTTACTTACTTTTATTGTTTGCACGATTTGTTTTTCTTTATCTCCCTCCATATTGGGTGTTTGCCAGTCTTTTTTATGGGGTCTTTTGGTTTTCTTGTTTTGAGGCTGCCTGTGGGGAGATGAATCGCAAGATTGTATAACGTAAACATTACTTGATAATAAGTGCACTTTGAACTTTAGAGTCCTCTCCTCAGGCTCAACCCAAAAAGGATCTCGATCCATAGCCGTCATTTTGTGACAGGTGACATGCTCGAGAATCAATTGATACTGGTATGGTCCTGGAGGACTGGGGGATTGCTAATGTCACTCCACTCTTTCAGAAGGGAGGAAGGCAAAAGGAAGGAAATTATAGGTGAGTTATCCTATGTTAAGGATCCGGCCTGAACACTGGGTCGAAGGGCCTCTGCTGGTAGCTCTGGATCACGACAGTCTTTAATTTCTGTTTTCTTTCACCTGGCCATGTGGGTTCTGGCCCAGCCCCTTTCGTTTTTGGACTTCCTCCAATTACCTGTTTGTCTCCTCATTTGCACCCACCTATTTCTAATTTTCACTCATTACCCTGTCCATTTAAACCCTGCCTTGACTAGCATTCTCTACCAGTTCATCTCAGTTCTGACCTGTGTTGTTCTAGCCTGTCACTGTGACTTCTGCTTACTGATTTTGTCTGATTCTGTGTTTTGGATTTTGCCCGTTCTTGGACCTGATTTTTGCCTGTGCTCTCTGGATTGTCTGCCCTCGCCTGACTGCTTTTCCTGGTAAGACCTCTGCCTGCCATTTCGGATTCGTGCCTGCCTTCTGTTTTTGAAAGACTGTTGCCTTCGTGCTCCCTAATAAATCCTGGTGAAAAAGTATTCATTGGTCTGCACTTGAGTCCCACCGAAACCTGACATCCTAACCTCAGTGGTTGAGAAAGTGTTGGAGTCTATTATTAAGGATGAGGTTTCGGGGTACTTGGAGACTAATGATAAAGTAAGTCAAAGTCAGCATGGTTGTTATGAAGGGAAATCTTGCCTGACAAATCTGTTAGAGTTTTTCAAGGAAGTAACAAGCAGGGTTGACAAAGGAGGGATAGTGGATGTCATTTACTTGGATTTTCAGAAGACATTTGATAAGGTACTACACATGAGGCTGCATAACAAGATAAAATCCTGTGGCGTTACAGGAAAGATACTGGTATGGATAGAGGAATGACTGACAGGCAGGAGACAGTGGGTAGGAATAAAAAGGGCCTTTTCAGGTTGGCTGCCGGTGACTAGTGGTGTTCCTCAGGGGTCAGTATAGGGACTGCTATTTTTCACATTGTTTGTCAATGAGTTGGATAATGAAATTGATGGCTTTGTGGCAAAGTTTGCAGATGATATGAAGATAGGTGGAAGAGTAAGTAGTGCTGAGGAAACAATACAATTGCAGCAGGACCTAAACAAATTGGAAGAATGGGCAAAAAAGTGGCAGATGGAATCCAATGTTGGGAAACATATGACAATGCATTTTGGTAAAAGGAGCAATAGTGCGGACTATTATCTAAATGAGAAGATTCAAACATCAGAGGTGCAGAAGGACTTAGGAGTCCTCGTGCAAGACTCCCGGAAGGTTAATTTCCAGGTTGAGTCTGTGCTAAAGAAGGCAAATTCAATATTGGCATTTATTTCAAAGGGAATAAAATATAAAAGCAAGGAGATAATGCTGAGGCTTTATAAGACACTAGACAGGCCGCACTTTAAGTATTATCAACAGTTTTGGGCTTCATAGCTCAGAAAGGATGTGCTGTCATTGGAGTGAGTCCAGAGGAGTTTCACAAAGATGATTCCAGGAATAGAGGAGTTAACACATAAACAGCATTTGGAAGGTTTGGGCCTGTACTCACTGAAATTTAGAAGAATACGGGGGGGATCTTATTGAAACCTAACGAACGTTGAAAGGACTAGATAAGATGAATGGGGAGAGGATGCGTCCTCTGGTGGGGGTATCCAGAACTAGAAGGCATAGCATCTAAATTGAGGGGTGACATTTTAGAACAGAGGTAAGGAGGATTTCTTTTAGCCAGAGAGTGGTGGTATATTTAAAGTTGAAGTTGATAGTGTTTTGATTGGTCAGGGTGTCAAAGGATATGGCAAGAAGGTAGGTGTATGGGATGGAGTGGGATCCAGGATCAGCAATGATGGAATGGCAGATCAGACGCGATGGGCTGAATGGCCTAATTCTGCTTCCATGTCTTATGGTCTTACGATCATCTGCAAGTCATTGTCATGACTTTCTAGTTTGTAAGAATTGTAATTATGGTTGGAAATCTTTAGTAGAATTACAATTTCTGTTGGAATTATTCCTCAAAATAAATGTCTTCCATTTAAAATAATATTTTTAATTTGCTTTGTTATCCTAAGACTATAAGACCATAAGATATAGAAGCAGAAGTAGGCTATTCGGCCTATCGAGTCTGCTCCGCCATTCCATCATTGCTGATCCCGGAACCCAATCAATCCTATACACCTACCTTCTTGCCATATCCTTTGATGCCCTGACCAATGAAGAAACTATCATCTTCTACTTTAAATATATCCTCCTTGTTTGGGAGTGGTCCTCATTGCTTGAAATAGTGATTATTAATTGCTAAACCCTTTCAGGAAAGAGTCTAAAGTAGTTAAATAAATTAGTCTTTGAATTGTCAGGGGTGCAGTTCTAGCCGGAGTGCACCGGAGCGCATCCGGCACCTCTTTAACAAAAAAGCTGAAATAAACAAGCTAATTAATTAGGTGCACTCTGGCTAGCACTGCACCCCTGTGAATTGTAGGTAGATATAGTAAATCTCCCTTAAGTAAGGGTACTTATACACTTCTAAACAAAAATCTAAAGGTCTTTCTTAAGTTCAGGACTGTAGAACAGGTTCCCCCGAAGGCAGTCATAACCATCCTTCATATTATTGTCTAAACTGAGAAAGCCCCACCTTACACAAGACAAAAGAAGGGTAGAGTAAACCTTCAAGCTTAATTAGAATTGTTGTTCAAAATATGTTCTGAAGGTTATAAGAACACAGTGGGTCAAGCAGCCTTTATGATAAAAAAAAGTTGATATCAATGTTTTGTGTTGTGGACCAACACCAGGACAAAAAAAGAGGAAAGATTGCCAGTATACAGTATGGCTGTACAAGAGAAGGATAAGAAGAGATGATAGATGAAACCATTGGGGAGCAAGATGGAGGAGCGATAGGAAAGTAGTCAAAGACAGGAGAAAACTAGATTTTTAGGTGTGAGTGGGGGATGTGGGAGAAAAACACTGAAGGTGTGGTTTACTGAAAGATCATTGTTCATACCATTAGCTTGCAAACTACTCACATGGAATATGAAGTGCTGTTCTACATAATTGAGCAAATAGTATACCATGCTCTGGTACTTCAGTCAAACTGTTAAACATGGACATGCAGAAACTGTTACCAGACAAACCTAATTCTGTGTCTGTCAATGCTGATAGAATTGGAAATACGATCAATCTGCTCAATCCTTACTAACAATGACAGAAAAAGTTAAGGCCTTTGCTTTCAAAAGTAAGTGAATGTTTTAATTTTTAATGTCAAATAGCCTTTCTGGCCCTGAACATTTAATTTTCTGGAGTGGTGTCTCAATCTTCCAATGTTAATTAGTGCTGGAAATTTAAAATACATTTATTCTACTTTTTCTTTTCCTTTGGTCTCTCACAATACCAACTGTCTTTCTCAATCTGTATTTTGCTTTCTGAAGAAGATTTAAATGTGATTTATATTCACCCATCATACTTCCTGTATTAGATTCTGCACAAAAGAGTGTGGGGAGACCGCAAAGGGCTTAGGAGGAATGGGTTCTGCTTTAGCCCTGCCAAATCAAACAAGAGTCTAATTACCATGTTATTTTGGCTGCAGATCAAGGAGTAGGTTGCCTTTCTTGTAGCTTTGATTTTAGCACTATACTACAACTGCAGAGAGTAGACAGATGTGTCATAAAGATTGAGACAGGTTTGGAGAATTTGGAGGACTGCGACAAGAGATCGAGGTGAGGATGGCTGGACCTGAGTGCTGAAGTATCTGAGGCTGGAATCGAGACATGATGTGAGACTGAAACCAGAACAGAATATTAAACTAGGTGCTGGACAATAATCCAAGTAGAGCTGATGATTGAGCACTGATCCTCCGTTTAGGTGCTCCTTAAATATTAAAGCCCCGGCAGCTTCATGTCTGTGAACTCTGCAGTGATTTTCCCCGCTGATATGATCAACTGCTTAGTGAAGCTCTGGGCCTATTCCGGGCTGCTCTGAGGATTTGGATCTAGTGACTCAATTTGGTTCAGAATGCTGTTGTTGTTGCTCACTTCTATTGTATATATGATTGGTTCTGTGTTTTTTCCCTCTTTCTCTGTGGGCACCAGGGAGTTGGTCTTTTTTTTTAAATTGGCTTCTTTCGGGTTCCTTGCTTGGCAACTGCCTGTTAAGGAAACAAATCTCAAGGTTGTATAATTTATACTTTCAAAGATAATAAATGCACTTTGATACTTTGAAAACACGGCTGCCAGTTAGCAGGATGGTCCTGAATCCTTAAAGGGGCCAAACTAGTTATCTGTGTTCTGGAGAGTCAGAGTCTAAACCCTGGAAGCTGGTGCAGTTGGGTGTGCATTATAACAGGAACCCCTCCCTTATGGCTGAAACCTGATGGCCCTGGTTGCTCAGAGAGATGAATATGGCAGTTGTGGATGAGAGCTGGATCCAAGATGTCCCTTTCAGGATCCCAGCACCTTTCCACGGGTCCAAATCCTTCCCCATCTACAAGGAACTGCCAAACACCCGAACAGTTTGTGAATCCAAAATTCTTCTTGTGGTGAAGACCTGTTCCCCATTGACAAACCTGGATAGCAGCAGAACTGATTGCGGAGGGGCAAAAGGGCTGGTGTTCACAGGTTTTATCTTCAGAGTCCATGGATTTCCAGTGGGCTTGGTCTCAGATCGTGGTCCACAATTCTCATCAGATTTCTGGAGGGTAACAGCCAGCCTTTCCTCTGGGTTTCACCCAAAACTCAATGGCCAGACGGGGTGGACCAAACAAAATTTAGAACATACCCTAAGATGTTTGGCCTCAGAAAGGCCTAATGAGTGTTACGACCATTTGATGTGGGCAGAGGTCATCCACAAGAACTTACAGCACTTGGTGCATGGGAAGACACCATTTGAGTGCCAGTTTAGTTATCCTCCAGATTGCTTTCTGGAACAGGAGGCTGAGGTTGGTATCCATATGGTTGAAGATCTCATCCATCGCTGCAAGCAAAAATGGATTAAGGCAAGAGTGACTTTTCTGGTCTTGATGTGGAAGGTGGAGACCAAGATAAACCGAAGGAGAAGATAGGGACCTGCTGTACACCTTGGGCACCGAGTCTGGCTGTCCACTCATGATTTGGCTCTCCTGCAGGAATCTAGAAAGTTGGTGGCCAAGTTCATTGGACACTTCAAAGTCCTGAAGAAAGTAAACATGGTAGCTTACACCTTGTAGCTCCACTGAACCCTGAGGATCAGTCCCATCTTCCACATCTCTAAATTAAAACCTATCTGCACCAGCCTCTTAGCCTCATCACCATCAGCCCTGCCGCCACCCAGGTTTATGGATGGGGAACAAGTCTACACAGTGAGAAGACATTTGGAGTTGCCTACTGCTTGGGGTGTTCAGCAATACCTCGTGAATTGGGAAGGATGTGGACCGGAGGAGTGGAGCTGGGTGCCTAAAGGAGACATCTTGGATCCAGCTCTCATCCACAACTACCATCACTGCCTCTTTGAGCAGCCAGGGCTGTCAGGAGTTGGCTGCAGGGGAGGGTGTCCTGTTATGGGTCAGCTTCAGATGCTCTATCTCTCCGGAGTATGGACAGCTGAGGGTTCACGACAGTCTCGCTAATTGGTGATCATGTCTTGGCACCAATAATTGAGTATTTAAGGAACACCTGAACTGAGGTTCAGCGCTCAATCGTGAGCCCACGAGGAATATTGTCCAGTGTTTGTTTTGTGTTCAGATCCAGTTTGATACCATGCATTGATCCTTGCTTCAGATACCCCAGCATTAGGGTCTAAACCATACTCGACAAAGACCCTCATCTCACATTTACCTTCTCAATTCCTCCACTTTCTCAACTGGTGCTCTGGTTCCCATCCACCTACCAAACTAGTTTAAAGCATTTCAAATCACATTAGTAAACCTCCTGGCCAGGATATTGGTTCCCCTCCAGTTCAGGTGTGTTAGGAGTATTCTAAAGTTGTGTGAATATAGCATATATTAATTTAAAGAAGAACTAGTCTTCAGTTTTTAATATGGATTATAAATTTCTAACAGTAAATTGAAGTAAATAACGCACCTTTACAAGTAAACAGGCTGGCCCACAGAAGAGGTATAGTTTGCAATATGATGACCATGAGATGTTTGCATATGCATGAGACATATGTTAAGACAATGGGGTTGTGTTAATTGGCCTGGATAAAACCAGGCAACTTAGGCTAAGATAATTGCACCTCTATGACTTGAGTTCAATCTGGCAGACCAGGAGGATGTTGTCACTTAGCATATCAAATATACAGGTAATCATTAGTTATTTGTGTACTCAGAGACAGCTCTGACCACATTAATTTTGGGAGTCTGACCATCTGTCATCATAAAGTTTTAGACTATTTGTGTGAATTACTTTGTGACAAAGTTGTTGGAACATTCAGAGGTGTCTCCTACAATAAATATGTAATTCAAAGGAATAATTGTCAATCTAAAATATGGAAGTGAATGACATCATTGTAACTATTTCAACTGTATTGAATCACCTGCTATTACTATTGACCTTAAGGATATAAAATTGCGACGTACTTTGAGCTTGTGAGCTTCTACTGAGAGTGTCTCGATGAGAATGTCTGCTTGTTGCACTGAGTAAAGACTTCTATATCACCAGCTTTAGTGTCTCTCTGGTGACTTTGTCCACAGTCACAAGGAGATGCAAACCCATCCCTTCTGTACAGACCACCCTGCCCTAGAAAATGTTCCAATGATCCAAGAACAAGAACTCTGCCCCCTGCACCAATTCCTCAGCCACTCATTCACTGCTGCTATTATCCTATTCCTGCCCTGTTGAGCACATGGTACTGGGAGTAATCCGGAGATTACTACCTTGGAGGTCCTGCTCCTCAGCCCCCTCCCTAACTACATATAGCCACTGCACAGGACTTCTTCCTCCTTTCTACCTTTGTCTTTGGTGTCAATGTGCATCACAATGTCTGGTTGCTCACCCTCCCTCCTGGGAATACTCTGCAACCACCTTGTGACCTCCTGGACTTTAGCACCTGGGAAGCAATATGCCTTCCTGACCTCTTTTATGGCCACAGAACCTCCTGTCTGTCCCCCTAGCTATCCAGTCTCCTATCACTATTGCCACACTTTACCCTTCTGTGCTGACCTTATAGATGGCCATGGTGCCACTGGCTTGGCCGTTGCTGTTGTGCTCTGATAGGTCATCTGCCTCAGATGGAGTGTATTCTGCCTGGAAGTCTGTGACTAGTGGTGTTCCACTGGGATCTATTATAGGAACCCTGCTCTTAGTGATTTTTATAAATGACTTGGATGAGGAAGTGAAAGGGTGTTAGTGAGATTGCAGATGAAATAAAGCTTGGTAGTGTTGTGGATTGTGTGGGAGGTTGTATTAGATTACAACAGGATATTGACGGGAATGAGAAGTGGCAGATGGAATTCAAACCGGAAAAGTGTGACGTGCTACACTTTGGAAGGTCTAACTTGATGGGTTAATGGCATGATTTTTAGCAGTGTGGAGGAACAGAGGGATTTTGGGGATAAGATGGCATACAGAGGACTAAGTTCAAAAGCCATGTGGTGATGATGTGGTTGCAGTTCTATAAAACTTCAGCTAGACCACATTTGGATTATTGTGTTCAGTTCCAGTCAACTCATTGTAAGAAGGATGTGGAAGGTATAGAGAGGATGCAGTGGAGGTTTACCAGGATGCTGCCTGGATAAGAGACCGCATCATATGAGGAGAGGCTGAGCAAGCTCAGCTTTTCTACTTGGAGTGAAGTAGGTTGAGTCCAAGTAACACACACAAAATGCTGGAGGAACTCAGCAAGCCAGGCAGTATCAATGGGAAAGAGTAAATAGTCGAAGATCAAGCCTGATACAGTCCTGATGAAGGGTCTCAGCCCAAAACATCGACTCTTTTGCATAGGTGCTGCCTGGCCTGCTGAGTTCCTCCAGCATTTTGTGTGTGTTGCTTGGATTTCCAGCATCTGCAGAATTTCTTTTGTTTGTTTTAGGTTGAGAGGTAACTTGATAGAGGTGTATAAGATAAGAGACATAGAACAAGTAAACAGTTAGAGACTTTTATACAGGGTGGAAATGGCCTATATGAGGGGGCATCATTTAAAGTGATTGGAGGAAAGTAGAAGGAGGATGTCAGAGGTACTTCCTTTACACAAAGCGTGGTGAACACACTGCTAGGGTAGTGATAGAGGTAGATACATTAAGGACACTTGAGTAGCCACATGGATGAAATAAACTTGGAGCGATATGTGGGAGTGTAAGGTTAAATTGACCTTAGAGCTGTTAAAAGGTTGGCACAACATTGTGAGCTTAAGGGCCTGTACTGTTCTGTATTGTTTTATGTAATGCAGTTTGTTAAAATTATAATGGACATGCAGGGAGTTTCTAAGATAAATTAATATTGTACTGCCTGCTAAATGAATAATATACACTCAGTGGCCACTTTATTAGATACATCTTTACACCTGCTTGTTAATGCAAATATCTAATCAATCATGTGGCAGCAAGTCAGTGCATAAAAGCATGCAGACATACTCAAGAGGTTTAGTTGCTTTTCAGACCAAACATCAGAATGGAGAAGAGTAATGACTGTAGTGCCTTTGACCTTGGAATAATTGTTCATGCCAGAAGGGATTTGAATGCTTATTGTTCAGTAGCACCTACATCTACTCTGATGAAGTACTTTGAGAGGTTGGTGATGAAACCTATCAAAACCTGTTTGAGAAACGATTGGACATGCTTCAATTTGCCTATTGGCACAACAAAACCACAGCAATTGCCATTTCATTGGCTTTTCACTCAACCCTGGAACATCTGGATTGCCAAGGTGCATACATCAGGAATCTCTTTGTTGACTACAGCTCAGAATTTAATACCATCATCCCCTCAAAACTAATCAAGAAGCTGCAATTCTTTTACCTCAATCCCTCTTTGTGCAATTGGATCCTTCATCTCCTCACTTGCAGACCCCAATCTGTTCGGACTGGCAATACCATCTGCTCCACAATCTCCATCAGCACAGGTGCGCCACAATGCTGCATGCTTAGCCCCTGATCTACTCACTCTATACTTACGAATGTGAGCGTAAGCACAGTTCCAATGGCATATTTGAGTTGTTGATGATACCACTATGGTTGGCCAAATGAAAGGTGGTGATGAAGCAGCATACAGGAGGGAGATCAAAAATCTGGCTGGAAGGTGGCTGAACAACCTGTTACTCAATGTCAACAAGACCAAGGAGCTGATTATTGACTTCAGGAAGAAGAAACTGGAGGTCCATAGGCCAGTTCTCGTCAGTGGTGGAGAGAGTCAGCAACTTTAAATTCCTTGGTGTTATCATTTCAAAGAATATGTCCTGGGTAAGTGCCATTATGAAGAAAGCATAACAGAACTTTTACTTTCTTAGAAGTTTGCAAAGATTCAGCATGACATCTAAAACTTTGACAAACCTCTATAGGTTTGTGGTGGAAACTATATTAACTGGTTGCGTCATGGCCTGGTATGGAAGCACCAATGCCCTTGAACAGAATATCCTACAAAAAGTAATGGATACGGCCCAGTTCATCATGTGTAAAGCCAGCACTGAGTACATCAGCACGAGCGCTGTCTCAGGAAAGCAACATCCATCATCAAGCTCCCTACCACCCAGGTGATGCTTTCCTCTCACTGCTGCCATCAGGAAGAAGGTACAGGAGCCTCAGGACCCACACCACCAGGTTTAGGAACAGTTATTACCCCTCAGTCATCAAGTTCTTGAACTAGTGGGGATAAATTCACTCAGCTCGCCCGTCATTGAGATGTTACCACAACCAATGGATTCACTTTCCACAGCAATTCATCTCATGTTCTCTATTGCTTGTTTGCTTTCTTTCTTTCTTTATTCACTCATTCATCCACTTACAGTATATATCTATCTATCTCGTTTGGTGTACAAAGAGGACAGGACGATGAATACAAGGCCCTGGTGGAGGACTTTGCCAAATGGTGCAAGCTGAATCATCTGCAGCTAAACATTAGTAAGACAAAGGAGATGGTGATAGACTTCAGGAAGACTAAGCCAGCATTGCTCCTTGTTGCTATTGATGGTGAGGCTGTGGATGTGATGAGGACCTACAAGTACCTGAGGGTGCACCTGGATGACAGACTGAAGTGGAGCATCAACATAGAGGCTGTGTACAAGAAGGGCCAGAATTATCTCTACTTCCTGAGGAGACTGAGGTCCTTTGGAGTATGCAGGCCTCTCCTTCACATGTTCTACCAGTCCGTTGTCACCAGCACAATATTCTATGTGGTGGTGCACTGGGGCAACAGCATCAATATGGGTGATGCCAACAGGTTCAATAAACTGATTAGAAAGGCTGGCTCTGTTATAGGAGTCAAACGGACACACTGGAGACTGTGGTAGATCAAAGGACCCAAGACAACTACGCTGCTCCGAAGGGTGATATATGAAGGTCCTTTGACCCACCCAGCCCAAGCTAACTAATGTACTAACTCCTCTTGCCAGTACTTAGTCTGTAGCCTTATGCCTTGATGATTCAAATGCCCAGCTAGATACTTGTTTCAGATTTATTTATCACATGTATATTGAAGCATAATGTGAAATATGTCGCTACATTAAAAACCAACACACCAAAGGATGTGATGGGGGCAGCCCGCATGTGTTGCTACACATTCTGGCAGCAACATAACAGGCCCACGATGCTTGGCAGAACAACACAGAACACAACAACTGCATCAAAACAAGCCCCTTTTCTCTCTCCCACCCTCACTTCCATCCACATAAAGGGACAGGTTTCTATCTCTAGGATAGGCCTCGGACCTCTAGGATTCAGCCATCGGGCTTTGACTTCCGGACTTCCAATTGACCTTTGGGCTTTGATGTTTGATACTGATCCCCAGTCTAACCAATGACAGGACTCTGCAGCTCGAATTGTGAGCATGCATCCTCATGCCACCTCATGCTGCCTGCTCGCTTGGACAACATTATTAAATGTTGTAAAATTAATTACCTTGCTTAGTCATCTACTAAGGTGGAGCATTCTAGATTCCAAACTCCTCCTGGATAGAAAAGAAATTCTCCTTTGATCATCTCTAAACCGAGTACCCTTCACCCTAATCCTAGGCCGGCTGGTGGTGCAGTGAGATCAGCGCCGGATTCCGGAGCGAAGGTTCCCGAGTTTGAATCCAGGTCAAGCCACCCCCGAGCACACTCTGCATCCGTGCCGGGTTGAGTGTCGAGCTAGCCACTGGGCCTCGTAAAAAATACAAGGGTCGAGTCAGGAATGTTCATAACGTGACCCCATTAATCCTGACACCACGTGCCAGACAAGAATGGCTGAATGTCTGTTACGACACGCTTTTAAAAAAAACCCTAATCCTAGGTCCTCTGGTTATTCACATCACTGCACTCCCATAATTTTGTATTAAAATTAAAAAAAACTTCACATGCACAATAGTTCACAATAGTTATAAACTATTGATGATCTAAATGGAGTTTTAATGTCAGTCCTTGGAGCAGCCTGTACTGTGCTATTTGCAACAGCTGTATGGGTAAACTGTGTTCTAGTCTAGGCTCATGGGCAGATTGCCATCTGGATAAACCATTGTAGTTGTGTATTACACAAGCAGAGGTGTAAGCTTCAACACTAAGTTCACTTGTGAAATACTGGGAACTTTTCCAAATATGTGCCCTTACAATTGGTTCAATGTTGGAAGTCTAAGTAGTAGCTAATCATTGGAGAATGGTAACATTTATTGCTGTCTTTTCAGGAGAAACAATTATGGCACACCTGAAATAAAGTCTGGGATCTAATATGTGAAAGAACCTTGAAACTCAATTAAAATTTGTAGGAAAACAAAAGTGAAAATTCAATTATAACTGTAATTTCTTCAGAGATGATGTCAGTTTATTTAAAAAAAAGCAGAATGTAATTTTGATACAAATGATTTAACAAATGCAGTGAATGTGATAAACACTACAGATGTTTGAATGGTGAATGTAGTTTTTTTTCATTTGAACTTCAAAATGATTTTTGCATAGTTGCAATGTACATGAATATTATTGTTTCTATAAATCTAAGTATGTTTCTCGACAGAATTATAGAGATACAGGAGGTTTTTCAACAGGGTTTGATGCCATTAAGCTCATTGAGTCTATGCAAATTCTCTGCAAGATTGATTCTCCCTGCTTCTCCTCACAGTTGTGAAACTGTTCTCCTTTTATATATTCATTTAGTTCCATTTTGAATGCTGTGATTAAGTCTGTTTCTACTAACATTATTGTAGTGCATTCCAGATCCCAACCAGTCACTGCGGATGCACATTTTTCTACGTGTCACCTTTGCTCCTTATACCCATCATTTCCATTCTCTGCCTCCTGGCTCTCTACCATCATATACAGGGAGGCAGTAGAACTGAACATTGGGGTCATGTTATAGGAGGAAAAACTCCCCAAATATATCATGAATGCTTTGAATTGCTCTTTGTGTTTATTCAATTTATAATATTAACTTTCAGCTCTCTAGGATTTCAGGAATGTTGGAAATAGCTGAGTACAAATATTTGCATTGTTTCTATAGAGAGGAATGAAGCAGTTCTCCATTCCCCTTCTGTCGATACACGAAAATGCTCAGTGAAGTCATGGACTGGATTAAGAGAAAAGTGCAGAGATTCTAACACTTGAAAGAAGCCTAAGTTCTTTTGTGAAAACTAGACTCTGATCTTCTTCACTCTGAAGTGTAAAGTAAATTGTGTCCTGCATTTCAATTTTATTCTTGGTCTTCTTTTGTCAGTTTTCCTGCCTCTGTTTTCCCCCAGGAGATCTATCGAGGATCAGTGTTTACTCTCCTAGTTATTTCTCACGTACAACCCCGGAAATAGACATAAATGGGACACTTGACAGTAGGAAAGGGCAAGAGAGAAATAACAGGCACGTCTGTACTTACCTGTATCACTGTATATATTTTAGAATGAGTATGAGGAGATCAAGGGTAAAGCGGCAATTCTGATTCTTTGCCTCCCTCCCCAGATCAGGAAATCTCAATATATTTTTTCATTCTAATACTTTTTTCTCTTTTTTGTGCACATTCACTTTGGCTTTCCTGGTCAAAACTCTTTTCTTTGTCCACAGAAGCTGCCTGATGTTGTGTATTTCCAACACCTTTTCAAAAAATTTTACCAGTGGTGTCTTGCTTTCATTTTTTTTGGTCCCCATCACCCAAAGATTGCATCACTTTGCATTTAGACTCCCAACATTATAAATAGCCACTGGGCAGAAATTTCCTCATAACTAGAAATTACATCATAGGGTTAGGATGGGAGATGCAGTGATGTGAAAGGGATTTCTAACCTGAGTATTCAGTTTGCCAAAAATTGAATGCACAACCCATTGACTCAGCTGTATCAGCTTGGGTTCATATTGCCCCATTGGAGGAAGGGCTCTTTATTAATATACAATAATCTTTGAAATTAATAGATAAATCAACACAGTTTTAGGATTAAGGTTATATTCAAAGATCTTCTGGAGCCTTCTGTAACTCTCCATTGAGAGCAATCCAAGATCCCAGCAAAATCATTGTGGAAAAAGTTGAAGCAGTTTGTCAAGAACATTATAAGATATTTCTCTATTTATGGATACCTATCTGGGTCTTCACAACATTAAATAGAAGCAACAGGGTAAATTAAATTATGCAATTAAACAATAAGCAGCAAAAATGTTTAAAATTAAAAATAAGTGAATACTTTATCTGGAAGCTGTTAGATTGTTTTTCCTTTTGGTAGTATATGGTAACATATACATTCTTTGACGATAAATTTACATTGTTTGAACTTTGAACCTTTTTGAGAGGAAAGTGTGTTCAACTGAGGTGACAGTGATCACATGATCTTTATATGAATAAATGGCAGAGAGCACAAGTGCTATTTAAATTAAATGTAACGAGAATTGAAAATGTCAATTAAGACTTATGGGCAAACTGAAAAATATATTCTTATATAACAATTGTTTTCTTACCTGTTCATGGAAAGGCTTTTGATCACAATGCTTATGTTCATTTACTTTCTACACTTTTGTGAATCATAGTGAGGTAAGTGATACTCTGCCGTAGATTAGATACAATCAGATGCACAACAGCTGTGGCAGGGCTTGCATGTCATCTCCTCCCATAAGGTAACATCGAACAGCATATATGGTAGTGATGCTTCACTCTCCGATGAGCTCAACTACTTTTCTGCATGTAATGAATGGTGTAATAAAACTGCAGCTACTCAGATCCACACTGCTCCTGGTGATCCTTTGAACTCTCTGTCTCAGAGGCCAATGGCAGAACATCTTTCAATGGTGTGAAACCTCACGTGGAGTCAGGCCCTAATGGTGCTTCTGCCCAGGTACTGAAAACCTGTGCCAACCAACTGGCTGGAGAGTTCAAGAACATCTTCATGCTCTCATTGTTGCAGTCTGAGGTTCCCAGCTGCTTTAGTAGAGCAACAATCATACCAGTGCCCAAGAAGAGCAGGGTGAGATGCCTCAACAACTATCAACCAGTATCACTCATATCTACCATCATGACATGCTTTGAGAGTTTGATGCCTAGAATTAACCCCTGCCTGAGCAAGGACCTGGACCCATGCAATTCACCTACTGCTGCAATATGTCTAGAGTGGATGCATTCTTATTGGCTCTCCACTCTGCTTTGGGTACAGCATCTAAACAGCAATACATACATACATCAGGTTGCTGTTAATCAATCAGCATTCAATACCACTATCCCCTCAGTATTAGCCACAAAGTAACTAAACCTGGGCCTCTGTGCCTCTCTCTGCAACTGGATCCTTGACTTCTTCATTAGGAGACTACAGTCAGTATGGATCGGTGATTATATTTCTCTTCGCTGGCAATCAACACAGGCTCACCTTAGATGTGTGCTTAACCCACTGCTCTATTCTCTCTACACTCATGACTATGTGACTAAGTACAGCTCAAGGAACATTTATAAATCTGCAGGTGTTACCACAGTTGTTGGAAAAAACTCAGATGGCAATAAGGACACAAGCAGGACTGAGACGGATCAGCTGGTTAAGTGGTTTCACAATAATGACCTGCACTCAGCGTCAGCAAGAACAAGGAATTGATTGTGGACTTCAGGAAGGGGCAGTCAGGAAAACATGGACACTTCTCATTTAAGGGTCAGCAGTGGAAAGGGTGAGTAGCTTTAAGTTCCTGTGTGTTAACATCTCTGAGGATCTGTCTTGGGACCAACACATTCATGTAAATGAAGATGGTACACCAACAGCTCTACTTCATGAATTTGAGATCTTGTATGCCACCGAAGACCCTTGCAAATTTCTATAGATGTACAGTTGAGATCATTCTGACTAGTTACTAGTCTGGTATGGAGGCTCTAATACAGGATGACTAGCCTGGTATGGAGGCTCTAATACAGGATGCTGCAAAGGGTTGTGTTCTCAGCCACCTCCATCATAGGCACCATCCTCCCCATCACCAAGGGCATCTTCAGGGGATGTTGTCTCAAGAAGCTGGCATCCATCACTAGGGATCCTTGGCATTTGGGATATGTCCTCTTCTCATTATTACTGCCATACAGGAGGCACAGGAGCCTGACGGCCCTCAGCCAATGATTCAGGAATAGGTTTAAATAGGTGCATTTAATGTCAGAAATGTATGCAATATACATCCTGAAATTCTTTTACTTTGCAGACATCCACAAAATCAGAGGAGTGTCCCAAAGAATGAATGACAGTTAAAACATTAGAACCCCAAAGCTCTCCCCAGCTCTCCCTCCCATGCACAAGCAGTCCTTCCCCCATCAGATTTCCAGATAGTCCATGAACCCACAAACTTAATCTCATTGTTCCTTTTTGCTTGTGTTATCAATTTTGTAATTTATAATAATTTTATTTCTTTGCGGTGTACTGCTGCTTCAGAACAACAAATTTCACATCATGTAAGACAGTGATAATAAACCTGATTCTGATTGGATCTCAGATGAAGAGCAATATAATCAACTCCAGTGTAAGCCGAAAGGCTATTGTATTTGGTGAACGTGACAATAGAGAAATAGCATGAAGCTGAATAAAGGTAACAATGGTTACTGAGAATGATGTTCAGAATGTGAGGATTTGAATGAAGTATGATACTGGTATAATGATTAAGTTGCTTGTTTCATGCAACAGAATAGTGTGGTTTACTAGAAGGGAATTGAATGGGAAAGAAAGAACATTATATTTCAGTCATTGTTAAGACCACAGTATTTTGTACAGTATTGGTATCCACATTTAAGGAACTGCTGCACACAAGGCTGCTAGACTATGTAAGAGCCCATGGTGTTAGAGGCAAGGTATGAAGATCGTCAGAAGATTGGCAGACTCAGAAAATGAGGAGAAAAGAGTACTTTTCAGGGTGGTTGCCAGTGACCAGTGGATCTCTCCTATCTCTCCTTTCTGGTTTTAAAAAAAATAAGAAAACCCCCCACGCAAGGAGCAAAACTCAGCATGTTTGGTGGCGCTCCGCCTGCCTTCCACAGCCACCCATGCCTCTGAGGCTTCCCACGCCTGTGCACTGGCTACTGCTTTTAAGAAAAACCCCTCACGCAAGGAGATGAAGAGAAATATTTGATAAACAAGGGGTTGAAAACATACACTCAGTGGCTATTTTATTATGTACCTCCCATGCCTAATGAAATCAGAGTGTATGTTCATAGTTTGCTGCCGTAGCCCATCCACTTCAAGATTCAACATATTGTGCATTCAGAGATGCTCTTCTGCAACCACAATTGTAAAATGTGTTTGTGAGTGACTGTCACCTTCATGTCAGGTTGAACCAGTCCGGCATTCTCTTCTGAACTCTCTTATTAACAAGGTGTTTTCACTCACAGAACTGCTGCTCATTGTATCAGTCTCTGTAAAGGCTGAGTGTGTGAATATGCAGAAGATCAGCAGTTTCTCAGATTCCCAAGCCACCTTGTCTGGCACCAACATTCATTCCACAGTCAAAGTCACTTACAGTAGGTCACAGTTCTTCCTCATTCTGATGTTTGGTCTGAACAACAACTGAACCTCTTGACCATGTCGACATGCTTTTATCCATTGAGTTGCTGGGTCATGATTGGCTGATTAGGTATTTATATTAATGAGAAGGTGTACAGATATACCAAATAAAGTGACCACTGAGTGTAGTGTGTGTAGTTGGAGCTGCAGCATTGAAGTTGCATTCAGATCAGCCATGACCTTACTAAGTGATGAGTGGTCTCATAGGAGCAAGTGGTCTATTTCTGCTCTTAATTTGATTGATTATATTTTCATATGTTTGTTTGTAATCACATCCTTTTTTAAGGATGTTTGTAAATGCACTGGCAGCCATTTAGGAAAGATTTACTAGAAGAATAGCTGGAATGGATTGTGGTACTATCATTCTAATAAAATGGTAGAATGAAGCTCTTGCCATGACACCATTCAAACATTCTGACCTATGGACAAAATTAATACAAAGAATTCTTCAGTCAATATCATATTGCATTTCCTGTCTTACTACCATAGCTACTTTTTAAAATTACCTTTGTAGCTATGAAGAACTTTATGTTCACTTTTTATCACATATTTCTGTTTTTGCATGATTTTTAATCTATTTAATATACACATACTGTTATTTATTTTTACCTTTTTTCTATAGTATGTATTGCATTGAACTGCTGCTGCTGTTAATAAATTTCATGGCACATGCTTGTGATAATAACCTGAATTGGTTCTGATTCTGATGCTCATATGTTATATAATTGTAGGCCGACTACCACTAACTTTCCACTAAAGAAGTACTCTATTTTGTCCAGCTCCAGGTGTGAAACTTCCCATGCTTTCCCAACATACTACAGCAGAAGGACGTGATATAAATATCTGATTTCCACTGAGCAATGGGATGGGAACAGCTCAGGAGAATTTTGTTGGATCATGCTGTGGAATCAGAAGCACATTGAACACAACAGCTCACATAGCTTGAGTTAAGTACTTGTACTCATATATAAAGGTTCCAATAGTCTGAATGTCATTGGGAATATGTAAGAATGATGATGTACTGCTAATGGAACTTCACTTGCAAATCAGATGTAGAGAGCTGTCATTGTTCCATGGTAGAGGCTATACTGAATTCAACAAACCAGCTGACTGTGGTCTAGAATCAGAGAAGATATCTATGCCAGATTATTGTATGAATCTAATTAGCTCACCAGAAGAGTGTCTGACACCTCATCCACATTCTTTAGCTTAGTACAGGAATGCAGAAGTAAAAAATGCAGCTACTATCTTTTGGAAGAGGTTGTAAATTAGTTTCAATTTGTCTCTCGGTGATCCAATGGTATTATTGCAAATAAGAATGTTATTCTGCAAATCATTCTGAGCAATAGTTATCTTCTGGTCAAAAAATACCTGGATATGATTTAACTAGCATCGCTACTGTAATATTACAGAAAATGTCTTTCAAATACACCTCAGTAGCTGTAAAACACACTAGACTGCCTGAAGTTGTGTAAAGCAGTAACATGAATGCTCCTTTACCAGAACTGCTTACCATTGTTACTTGTTATAAGTATCTATATATAGACCTTGAGTGAACAAATGTTTGACCTTGAAATTTTGACTTCTTCCGTCAAATAAAAAGACAAGCAAGTAGGAAATAGAAGTAAGAGTCAGTCATTTGGCTCTTAGAACCTGTTCTGCTATACATCAAGATCACAGTTGATCTTTTACCTCAGCACATTTCTGTACAATATCCCCATATCATTCAATTCCCTGAGAATTCAGATCCATCTCTCTATTTTGAATGCATCTCTACAAAGATCCCTTTGAACAACATTTCTCATTTTCTCATTAATTAAAACTTACTTTGCCTTTGTTCATAAAAGGGAATGCTGCATTTTTCCACATTATGTTACATCCATCATATTCTTGCCTCCTCACTCAGCTTGTCAATATCTCCTTTAAGCCTCTTTGCAACCTTGTCTCGACTCACAATTCCAGCTAATTTTTTTTTATCATCGACAAGCTTTGAAATATGACAACTACTCTCCCTGGAAAACTGTTGAAGTAGATCTTGATCAGCTGAGGCCCAGTCACTAATTCTTCCATTCATTTCATTCTTCTCAATCCATTTGATTACGTTACTCCTTTCAACCTTGTTGATCCACCTCCTGAATTGGATCTGATGTGAAAATCCACATACACCACAACCACTGCTTTTCCTACAAGTCACATCCCCAAAAAAAATCAGTAGAATAGTCAAACATGATTTATCTTTCATTAATCCATGCTGACTTTGCTTAATGCTAGTTTGCTTTTCAAGGTATTCTGTTATTAGATTATTCATTTTAGATTTCTGCATTTTTCCTCCTATTGACATTAGGCTAATGGATTAGTATCTCCTTGTTTTCTTTCTCCCTCCTTTTTAACTTGCCTGCTAAGACTAAAATATCAAAAGTCTCATAA
Source organism: Mobula hypostoma (assembly GCF_963921235.1). Lineage (NCBI taxonomy): Eukaryota > Metazoa > Chordata > Chondrichthyes > Myliobatiformes > Myliobatidae > Mobula > Mobula hypostoma. The sequence continues at coordinate 140,746,224 of NC_086100.1, forward strand.
GGATGATCTCCACTTGCATGAGCAGAAGTGTGTGTGAATAAGAGTAAAGGGGACAAGGATACAGTTTTGCCTGCAGCATTTTACCAATACAATGTGGGTGCGTGACAAAAAGCTATGAGATATGGTTAATATTTTCATCCTTAGGACAGTGACCACATTTCAAAAGAACTTCATTACTCAATCTATTTGAGACATTCTGATACAACGGAAACACTAAATAAAAACACCTATTGTTCTTTATATTCTACGAGTACAGTGAAACCATAGTGACAGTTTAGTTCCACTAAGTGCGATGCAATTTGTGACATATATCACAGATTTCACATCTAAAATTAGAAAAAATAAAATGATGGAACTATTAGAATTAAAGAGTGGATGATATCTCGCTCAGGAATAGTTCTTCTGTCAGCTGTCTGCAAACATCCTATGGCATCATTTTGTTCAATGAAAAGAAATACCTTTATTTCATTCGAAGAAATTTGGATGAACATTTTTGTACCAGGGTGAAATAGGTATGCAGTCTGATAATTGTACTGAGATGCTGCTTCATAGGCAGCTTGCCATGAAAGTACCTTTACCATAAAGCAATTTATTTTCTTCAGACAAGCCTCTCGTACTCCGGCTCTGTAACAAACTATAAGTGCACTTTTGAGCTATCCTCTGAGTTATTCATGCTGCACCTATTTACCCTTTAATTGATGTGATTTTACCATCACTATGGGTCCTTTAATACCCAGGCAGAATAACTTTAAGTGGAACTGTACAAGGATATTGTCCATGGATGAAATCTGCAGTTTATGTTAAATGAAGATGCTTTACGCTGATTAAATAAGATTGCACCATGTCTCCTCAGTGAATAGTGCCTGTATAATTTCACTTACAAGACTCCTGCAGCTAACAAAGCCATTTTGAACTTATCTGTCTGCACTGTTACTTCCTTGATCTTGACAGTATTAACTCATCACTTTTTAATCTTAAAAAGAACCCAACAGCACTTTAACCTTTTGAGGTTTTTTTTGCTGTTCTGTTATAGTGTGGCCGTCTGCTATATCAAGGGGTCTGGCACACCACAGCCCCCCTGGGAGGTCCTTTGACAGTCTTCAGCTTAAGGGCAAATCTCCTTATCCAATGTGCTAAGAATAATAAGCCTTTGTGTGCCTTTGATTGAACTCAGCGGATGTGAGCTCTCTGCCAGAAAACAGTGTTGTGGTGAAAACATGAAACAGAGTTCTTAAGATACAGCTTGACTGAAGCCAGATCATATATAAATAAACAAAGAAATCTAAAACTATCCTTTGGAACCTTTGACAGAAAGTGATCTAATTATACATCTATTGGTTGGTGAGATAGTTTGGCTGTGTGATCTGGAATGTAGATATAATTAAGATGATATACTGTAATATTGTATTCTACAGGGAAGAAGAATCTCTGAAGAACATTTGCTAAAAGATGACAGTTAAGCTTTTGCAAAATGGACATCGGATGCCTGGAGTGGAATGCATAGGGATCTAGCACCTATTGACTACATATCAATTAAAGCTTTCCATTTGGGATTCTGATGATAAGGACCTTGGTTTAAGAGAAGTCAACTGTGAAAATGTGATTACAGATTTGAGTTTGCTGACACTTCAAAATAATCCCAAAGCAGTTGAAAGATTTAAAATCCTTATCCTTAGCTTTTTATGGTAGTAGCAAATGAAATACAGGGCCATATCGATAGCTGTGATTCAAGATGAAGGCACATCTTTTGATTATTACTCGTGATTAAATTCCTTTGATAACAGTCCAGTAAAGCACCTTGATTTGCTGCATTAAAATATGATTCCGGAGAAAATGGAAGCTGCTTATCGGGGTGCACTGAATGTGAAACATGCCTGTATCATCCACACAGTGGGAACACATTTAAAAAATTATATTGATGCGCTTGTTATGCCAGAACTTAGTACAAAAATATGAGGTATCCTGTAGCATAGACCTTTCATATGCCAAGGTTCTTGCCATCTTCAACCAATTCAATACAATTCAAGTGATTTCAGGAAATGACTGAGAGCACTGAATGCAGCAGATGTTGCAGACCTGGATAATATCTCGTGTTTACAACTATTGTATCTTTTACCAATCTGTTCTAGTACATCTGTAACACTGATGCTTAACTGAAGAAGTGGGAATTTGCTCGGGTATGTCCTGTCCACATAAAGAAAATCCTAATTTATGCCTCTATATTAGAGTCATTCATGAAGGAGCATGATAGGGAAACCTTTCTGCAGGCCTGAATCAGACCTAAAACAAAAAAATGGTGGGGGTTGTGAAAACCAACCACTTCAGTACAATGAACTTTTTAATAAAGGTTCATATGCAGAATCATTGAGCCATTTGTTTCCATCTTCATTAATGGGCTTTCCTCTATCATAAGGTCTGGAGTACAGATATTCACTGATCCAGTAACATATAATGGTAATATCATTGCCAAATCCTCCACAGTCAGGAACTTGGAATGGTTGGAATGGGGAAGGTGAAGGCAGGGCTTAGGATATTTGTCAATGTTTAACCAGAAAACCAACTTGATTATAGCAGGGCTGTAAGAGTTGGTCAGAGATTGGATGTGGTGTAGCATGGGGCTTACTTCCTGAGTCTCCAAAGCCAGTCTATCATGTATAGTACACTAATCTGATGTTACATGTCTAGGTAAATTCAGCTGAAGCAGCATTACAGTCAACTAGGAAAAGGCATACTGCAACCCTACGACTTCATTCGAGCAGCTTAGTTATTCCCTGTCTCCAACATAACTGCACCGTTACTACAGAGGGCAGTATTTATAAATGTGCTGTAGCAACTTTCTAAGACTACTCTGATGACCCCTACAACACCAATAATGTTTATTACCTAAATGAAAATGGATACCCTTGATGAAGTTGGAGCACATACCTGTCATTCCAAGTTCCTTTTGATAATGCTGCAGCTCTCTACCTGGTGTCTGTTTGCAAGTACCCTTACCTTCTCAATTGTAGTGGGTTAAAAGGTATTCTCAACCAACTTCTCAGGGCAATTAGTGATAGGAAATAAATGGCTGCCTCATCACAAGGATAAATAATTGGAATAAATTTAAAGATGTTTTACAAAATCAAACTGTTGCATTATGTTCATACATGATGGGGTCTAAGCCAATGTCTCTGAATTTGCTGTCTCTCAAGTATTTTATTTACTTATTTATTGAGAGATACAGTATGCTAACAGACCCTTCTGATCCAAAGAGCCAGCACTGCACATTCACATCCATTGACCTACCAACCCGTACATCTTTGAATGGGAGGAAACTGGAGCATCCAGTGGAAACCCATGCAGTCACAGGGAAAAACATGCAAACTCCTTACAGACAGCAGCAGAAATTAATCCGGGTCACTGGCACTGAAATAGTTTAATGCTAACAGCTGTGCTACTGTACCATGGTGGCAACCTGTCAATGGTGTAGAAACTGTAATAATCTACTGAGTGTCAGTAGATGTCCTTATATATCATGCCTTCAGACCAAGCATAGGCAAGTACAGAAGCTCTCACATAACTTTCCAGATCCATGGCATCAGCAGATAACTGACTATAGTTTCAAGCATGAATGAATAATTTCCTTCTATTGATGCCAACACATTTCTTCTAATTAATAAGAATGATGAAACAAATTCGAGAAGAATGTCCAATATAAAATAGAGACCTTGAAAGTGAGAGCAAGTTTTAATGAATCCATCATTATTTTCTGTCAAAAAGTAGGTTTGTGCCCTTTTCATTTTTTTTTCTGTGTTTGCTGAGGGGGGAGAGCTTTAACATTTGTATCAGAGCAGTTCTGAGGCTGCTAAGAAATGCAAACCAAATGATAGATTTTGTTTTTATGAGAATGCAGATTCTAATTCAGGTAGTTGCTGCTTTAGGCTTGTGTTGCACTTTAGTAACTGTGCTCCTGGCCTGTGCCAATAATTTATATAACAGGTGACCTGACTTAATGAAGCATTGCAGCACATTATCTTTGACAGAGTATAGTCTGATGCAGAGATCTTAGTAATTCTTCAAAGGTCAAATCTCAAACATTTAAAAAAGAAGACAGGAAAGTACTTCAAGAAAAAGAAAAGCACTTCAATTTACTCTGCAAATGTACTTGAGGATGTCAGATGCAACCTCACACAAGTCAGACCCTGACACGAAAGATTGTCTTCTTCCGGTAAAGATTGAAATAGGCAAATTCAGTCTGCCATGATTTAAAATAGTGTCTACTGTAAATTTATGGCAGCCACAATCAGTTTATTACTAACTTTAATGAAGCTAAATGTACTATCATATCAACAACTAGAACTGGTACATGGCTAATAACACCTTTCTCTTTGCCAGAAACAAGCACTATAAACACAAGAGATTCTGCAGGTGCTGGAAATCTACAGCAACATATAAACTATTGGAGGAACTCAGCAAGCCAGGCACCATCTATTGACAGCAATAAACAGCTGATGTGTCAGTCCATGACCCTTCATCAGGACTGGCAAGGACGGGAGAAGAAACCAGAAAAAGAAGATAAAAGGAGGGGAAGAAGAATAAGATGGCAGGTGATAGCTGAAATAAGGTGAGGGAGAAAGTGGGTGGGTGATGGAGGAGTGTTGAAGTAAGAAGCTGGGAGGTGATAGGTGGAAGAGGTACAGGGCTGAAGAAGAAGGAATCTGATAGGAGAGGACAGTGGAAGAAAGGGAAACAGGAGGGAGGTGATGGTCATGAAAGGAGAAGAGGAGAGAGGGGACCAGAATAAGGAATGGAAAAAGTAGAGAAAGGGGAGGTAGGAGAAATTACTGGAAGTTAGAGAAATCAATGTTCATGCCATCAGGTTGGAGCCTACCCAAACACAATTTTAGTTGTTGCTCCACCAACCAGAGATTGGCGTCATCATGGTAGAGGAGGAAACAATAGATTGCCCTGTCGGAATGGGAATGGGAAGCGAGTTGAAATAGATGGCACCGGAAAATCCCACCTTTTGTAACGGATGGAGCGAAGGTGCTCAATGAAGTTCCAAGCTCAGTTCAAAGTAAGTTTATTATCAAAGTACATATATGTGTAATATATACTACCCTGAGATTCTTTATCTTGCAAGCATTCACGGTAAATACGAAGAAACGCAATCAATGATAAAGCTGCACACAACAAAGGCTGACAAACAATTGTGCAAATACAAAAGAGATAAACCAAAATAATAATCATAAATAAGTAATAGATATTGAGAACATGTGTTGTGGAGTCCTTGAAATTGAGTCCATAGGCTATGGAATCAGTTCAGTGTTGGGGTGAGCGAAGTTATCCACCTTGGTTCAGGACCTGATTGTTGAGGGGTAATAACTGTTCCTGAACCTGGTGATGTCAGACCTAAGGCTCCTATGCTTCCATCTTGTTGGCAGCAGTGAGAAGAGAGCATGGACCTGCTGGTGGGGGACTTTGATGATGGATGCTGCTTTCCTGCAACAGAGCTCCTTGTAGATCTGTTCAATGAAGGGGAGGGCTTTATCTGTGATGGACTGGGTAATATCCATAACGTTTTGAAGGTTTTTCTGTTCAGGGGCTTGATGTTTCCATACCAGCCCATGATGTAACCAGTTAGTATACTCTCCCTCGTGCATCTATAGAAGTTGTCAAAGCTTTAGGTGACGTGCCAAATCTTCACAAACCTATAAGTAGAGGCAGTGTTGTACTTTCTTGTAATGGCATTTACATGCTGGACCAGGGACCAATCCTCTGAAATGTTAATGCTGAAGAACTTAATGATACCGAAGCTCTCCACCTCTGATCCCCTGATGAGGACTGGCTCATGGGCCTCTGGTTTCCTCCTCCTGTAGACAATAATCTGTTCTTTGGTTTTGCTGATATTGATTTGCTGTAGTTGTGACACCATTCAGACAGAATTTCATTCTCCCTCCTATATGCTGTTTCAACACCATGTTTCGTTTGGCCCAAACAGTGATGTCATAAGCAAACTTAAATATGGCATTGGAGCTGTACTTAGCCTCATAGTCACAGGCATAAAGTGAATAGACCTTGTGGTGCACCTGTGCTGATGGTGATTGAGAAGGAGATATTGTTACCAATCGGAGCTGACTGAAGTACGCAAGTAATAAAAGCAAGGATCCAGTTGTGCAAGGTGGCATCGAGGCATCTTCATTGTCCAGATGATCCAGGGTTGAATGAAGAGAGAATGAAATTGCATTTGTTGTTGGCCTGTTGTGAAATTAGGCAGATTGGAGTGAATCCAAGTCACTCCTTAGGCAGTGTCGATATGCTTTTTTCACCAACCTCTCAAAGTACTTCATCACAGTGGATGTAAGTGTTACTGGAAGACAGCCATTGAAGCAGGTAACTACGTTCTCCTCGGGCACCAGTATGATTGAAGCCTGCCTGAGGCAGGTGGGTACCTAGACTGCCAAAATGAGAGGTTAAAGATCTCAGTAAACACTCCAGCCAGTTGATTAGCACAGGTCTTCAGTACTTGGCCAGATACACTGACTGGGTCACATGCTTTCTGAAGGTTCATCCTCCTAAAGATACTCTCATGTTGGCTTCAGAGACTGATATCACAGGATCGTCAGGGGCTTTGGGAATTTGTGAAGTTGACTCCATGTTCTGTCAATCAAATTGAGCATAAAAGGCATTGAGCTCACCTGGGAACAAAATCTTGTTGTCTCCCATGTCACTTGGTTTTACTTTGTAGGAGGTGATACCATTCAAGCCCTGCCATAGCTGTCGAATATCCTTCTGTGATTCCAGTTTGGTACTGAATAGTACTTCATGTGTGAGATGGCTTTCTGGAGATCATACCTGGATCTGTTGTACTCTCCTTGGCACTGAACTAGCTAGCCATCAGCAGATTGTAGATCTCTTGGTTCATCCAGGGCTTCTGGTGGGGAAGACTGAATGATATTGTGGGAACACACTCATCTACGTGTGTCATTATAAAGTCTATGGTTATCATGGAATATTCATTCAGATCCTCTGATGACTCCTTGAATATAGACCAGCCCATTGACTCGAAACAATCCTATAGCCTCTCCTCTGCCTCATGTAACCTCCTCGTTGTTGCCTTTATTTCTGGTGCCTTGCTCTTTAGCCTCTGCTGCAGGTGATATGCTAATGATAATCTGGCAGAGATTTCTTCAACCAAGTCTGATTGAAGTCCCACCATATGAAAGGCTTTGGGGTAGGCCGTTTCCTGTTTGCTAATAGCTTTTGGTGGCACGAAAACTGTGGTCAAGCTCACGGAAGAGAGCTCTCTTGGCAAGTACAATGGATGTACTTAATCATTAGCTGTTCCAGTTTGGGAGAACAAGAATGCGACAATACAGCTATATCTGAGCACCACAAAGGGTTTATCATGAAGCATAGACTCCTGACTCTTGCCTTTATGCAGTGTGGACAAATAATCGACAACTTTTCAATATAATATCTGTGAATAAAATTGAGACAACCACACACATTTAAACCACCACTTTACATTTCATTTGAAGTTCAGGTGCAAATTTCAGATGGAACTGTTTGAGTCAAGCTCAAAGTTTTATCTTTGAGGAAAGGGTAAGATGAGGATGCACACACCAGTCCTCACAGAAGGATCAGAAGTGGAAAGAGTAAGAAATTTCATGTCAACATCTCTGAGGATCCATCCAGGACCTAACATATTCATACAGCTTTAAAGAAGACATGACGGTGGCTATATTTCAATAGGAGCTGAGGAGATTCTGTATGTCACTAAAGACATACCACGCAGAGCATTCAAGCTGGCTGCATCACCGTCTGGTGTGGGTGGTGGTGGGGGCGGGGGGCTTGCTACTGCACAGGATTGAAAGAAATGGCAGGATGTTGTCAGCACTAGTTCCATCACGAGCACCAGCTTCAGTAGCATTCAGCACATCTTCAAAGAGTGAAATCTCAAAAAGGCTGCATCCATCATTAAGGAGCCCATCATCACCCAGAATATGCTCTCTTCTCATTCCTCCCATCAGGAAGGAGCTACAGGAGACTTTGAATGGACATTGAAGCCATGAACACTACTTTACTACTTTTGCACTACTTACTTACGTTTGTAATCTTATGCCCTGGTAATATATATATATATATATATGTAATGCCCTTGTTCATATTTTAACTGTTATGCTGTATGTATATCATTTGGCAGTTCTGTAAGAGCAGCTTGTTTTCAGTTTGCTCTGTATTCAACTTGTTTGGGTTATTGTTGAAGATAAGAGAAGAGGAGAAATGTGTGCTATCCAGTTAGGATGGTTGAATTAAGGGGAGATTTCTCTGCTGAGGGACAATAAGATTGGTCTTGGGTTTTTGGTTTGGTGGGAGATGAATAGAGAAGACACCAGGGGGAAAGTCATAGCATACAATCCGGTGGGAGACCTGTTAGTTTGAGACAGATTGTGAGCAATATTCAGAAGGTGCTGTGGGCCTTCACACTGACCGAGGGCCCAGCACATGAGTGACAGAGAGGTCCAGGATGAGCTCCAACGTGCACATATGACTGTTTAATTGGAGTGGGCCCTTTTCTTTTTGTTATTCTTTACTAACCCTTTATTAAGATTCGTAAAGATAATTTCTTTAGTCATATGCAGTGTGCTGTCTGTTATTTCATGGCACGAATTTGTAACAGGGTAGCAAATTTCACAGCATCCACACCCAGGGTTTCGGGTGGGATCCAGCCATTTGGTGGGACTTGAGGGTGTCTTCCCTAGATTTATGCATAGCCAAGGAAACCAGGGTGTTTCATATATAACTGTAATTTACGGTTTTCATTATTATGTATTGAATTGTATTGCTGCCGCAAAAACAACAAATTTCATGACATATGCCAATAATATCAAACCAGTTTCTGATTCTGATTCTGAATTTTACTTGTTGCATTCATTGACAGCTGGAATTGCATACAGTTTATGTATAACTAAGGATATCAGTGGAAAGTAAAAGCAGGCAAGCATTATTTTTGCTAGGTTCAGAACAGCAATATGAATCTTTGTGTAGTGCAGTCAACTTTAAGGCAAATCAAACTGATGACCACAAGAATTATTAGTATAATTAGAATTCGCTTGTTACCACTTACAATGATCATTCTGTAAATGAATAAGTAGATTTTGCTGATTTCTCTTTCTAGCAGTGTCTTGGGTCAAAAATAATTTGCTTCCAGTATAATTTCAATGCTTCTGAGGTGACTAATGAATCCTATGTGGTATCTACAGACTCTGCCAGTCTGTTGAAGCAGATGGAGCTTCATTTGATAGTGTTGTGTATTTAATATTTCAGAAATATTTGAGTAATCTTGTAAATATATTGTTTGATTAAGCATTCCTTGTTTATATAATGCATTGTGGGTTTAAATGTAAAAGAACATAAATGATACATGTCATTACACTACCACGACATACATACGCATCTCGCTAAGGCAGTGTTTTCCAACCTTCTTTAAATCAGAGACTGGAGTGATGAAGGAATAGAACATCATGCAGGATGCAGATTAGTCAGACTAAACACTGCTGTACAACCCTGCTGTTTTGATACAGGTGCAAACACTTCAATACTAAATTCTGATATTATTGAAGGCAATAAGCTACTTGCCAATGCCCCTCCAAGCACCTTCATATTTGCTGATGTCCCCTAAAGCACCTTCATACTTATCAACGCCCCTTTTGGGTGCAATATACTTTGTGGCTTTAAAACATTCTACCATATGCTAACATGAGAAAAATGACACTCCTTTAAATTTTTATTTGTCTTTAAACCACAGTATCTGTGTTCAGTACAACAGCTTCGATATCAATGTGATCTTTGAGCTTGATGGCTTTTAGCAAGAGTTGAAATATCTGGTTCAAGTTACAACAGCAAATGCCTTAAGCCCCCATGTGTAACAATGTCCAAGTGGTTTCTGTTTTTTGTGAGTATGTAGTTCACCACACTGAAACCTCTTTCAACAAGGTAGGAGGATGGAAAGGCAATGAAAAATAGTTTGGCTCTTCGCCAAAGCCCAGAAAACTTTGTATGACAGTGTAGCCACATACCACGAAAGCTGACATTTTAAAAAAGAATTTTTGATTCTTCATCATTCTGAATTTTGATCATTTCTTCTTACAAGATCTCTTCCTGTTCTTCCATCTTGCAAAGAAATGGGTTAATTACCTAGAATTTCTTCAGTGACTACAGGTGTAAGCAGTACTCTTGCAAATTACCATCTATGAAAGGGAGTGCCGTACTTTCCATGCAGGGAAACTGTGAAAACATTCTTCCAATTCTTTAAAAAATATTTCTAATTTTCCAATAAAAGTGGATACTGCACTTTTTGCCTGGATTAATTTGAAATTCTCACCCTGCAGTTTCATACTTAGAATGTTCATTTTGTCATACAGATCGGCTAGGTATGTCACATCTCCATGTAGAAGTTCAATCTTGTTTCCCAAGCTCTTGTTGACTTTGAACAAAAATTCAACCACAGTGTCAAAATGATCAAATAAACATTTTAAGCAGCAGCCTTTTGACAGCCAACACACTTCAGAGTGATGAAGCAAGCATTCAAACTCTTCATCATTATCTTGGCCTAACTGATGAAACGTTTTGCTATTTAATGGATGAATTTTAATTCTGTTGATAGCAGGTATTATAAGAGTCATGCTTGGAAAAAAAAGTCACTGGCTGAGGATTCTGGCTGCGAGATGTTGATGATGAATTACACAATGGATTGCAAACAGACATGGAGTTCCTTTTTTCAAAAATGCCACTAAAGCAGCATGGTGAACTGTTATACATGGTGCTCCATCTGCTGAACAAGAAATCATGTTCCTAATCAGAATACTTTTATCCTCAGTATACATTTTTATTACATTGTAGATTGATTTTCTGGTGATATTATTTTTAAACTTTTTACAAAAGTGAATCTCTTCATAAACTTTTCCATTTTTGATAAACCGTGTATATGCCATTAGCAATGCCTCATTGTCACGCACAGATGGCTCATTCAGTTGAATCCCAAATTCTGTTTTTTGTAGCTCTGTGCATAGTTGATACTCAATGTCTTCATTCATTTCTTCAACACGATAAGCTACAGAGTTATTACTCAGAGGAATTGTTTTTAAAATACCAGTATCCATTTTGAAAATAGTGGCGAGTACTTCTGATACAGCAGTCATTATTAATCTTGCACCAATTGTATGAGATTTTCCACACTTTGCTATCATTTTGGAAATGTTATAACAAGCAATGAGACCATTATCAAGGTTATTTTTAGCTTTCTTAACAAACGACTTGAGCCTGCGACACTTTTCAAATGCTCCTCTCATCCTCTGGAACTGAGTAAAACCATAAGTAGCCTTTTCAGGCTGTCTGTTATGGAAGTGTTCCTGCAATCTTGATGGTTTCATGGCTTCATTAGACAGTACAGTATTGCAAATAAGACACATGGAGTGTTGTTGATCTGATGGGAATGGAATAGAACCTTACTCCAGGTATGTAACATAGTACTGACAGACTTTCAAGCAACACACACTAAAAATGCTGGTGAATGCAGCAGGCCAGGCTGAATACCTACGCTCTGTCCGCCAGAGAAAGCAGGATCTCCCAGTGGTCACACATTTTAATTCCACGTTCCATTCCCATGCTGATATGTCTATTCACGGCCTGCTCTATTGTCAAGATGAAGCCACACTCAGGTTGGAGGAACAACACCTTATATTCCGTCTGGGTAGCCTCCAACCTGATGGCATGAACATTGACTTCTCTAACTTCCGTTAATACCCCAGCTCCCCTTTGTACCCCATCCCTTATTTATTTATTTACTTATCTATCTATTTATTAATTGTTTTTTTTTCTTTCCCCTTTTTTCTCTCTCTTTTTTCTCCCTCTGTCCCTCTCACTATAACTCCTTGCCCATCCTCTGGGCTTTCCCTCCCTCCCCCTTTCTTTTACACTAGGCCTCCTGTCCCATGATCCTCTCCCTTCTCCGGCCTCATATCCCTTTTGCCAATTAACTTTCCAGCTCTTAGCTCTATCCCTCCCCCTCCTGTCTTCTCCTATCATTTTGGATCTCCCCATCCCACTTTCAAATCTCTTACTATCTCTTCTCTCAGTAGTCCTGATGAAGGGTCTCGGCCCGAAACTTCGACTGCACCTCTTCCTATAGATGCTGCCTGGCCTGCTGCATTGTTGTGTGCTGGGGCAGCAGGCTGAGGGTAGCAGACACCAGCAGAATCAACAAACTCATCCGTAAGGCCCATGATGTTGTGGGGATGGAACTGGACTCTCTCATGGTGGTGTTTGAAAAGAGGATGCTGTCTAAGTTGCATGCCATCTTGGTCAATGTTTCCCATCCACTACATAATGGTGGATGTGGGCACAGGAGTACATTCAGCCAGAGACTCATTCCACCAAGATGCAGCACAGAGCGTCATAGGAAGTCATTCCTGCCTGTGGCCATCAAACTTTACAACTCCTCCCTTGGAGGGTCAGACACCCTGGAGCCAATTGACTGGTCTTGGACTTATTTCATAATTTACTGGCATAATTTATATACTACTATTTAACTATTTATGGTTCTATTACTATTTATTAATTATGGTGCAACTGTAACAAAAACCAATTTCCCCCCGGGATCAATAAGGTATGACTATGACTATTCTCCAGCATTTTTTATGTGTGTTGCTTGAATTTCCAGCATCTACAGATTTCCTTGTGATTGATGGACTTTCTGTAGTTTCTGTTTCTTAGCAGGATTAGAATTCAAGGCTTCAGGCTCAGAGATTTTGTTGTATGTATTTATCCATCATTAATGGGGCTAAATTAAAATTGAAAATTAGCACAAACTGGGAATACCTTTGGGATGCTGATGACGGCAGTGAGTTGACACAGTCGGTCAGATCTCGAGCCTTAAGTTAGAGTGCTGTTTACCACCCCCCCCGCCCCACCAGCCCAAGAAACTTGAATGTCCCCCCCCCCCGATGATTTCTGTTTCCCCTAACGACCATCGGGGGTGGTACTGCTTCGTTGGGAATCACACCACTTAAGTAAAAATGCAGTTCGCGCACCGTCCGAACTGTTCAACAGACGACGCCATTGCCATCACCCTCCTCCTGGCCCTAACCCACCTGGACAAAAAAGACACGTACATTCGAATGCTGTTCATAGACTTCAGTTCAGCATTCAACACAATCATTCCTCAGAAACTGATTGGAAAGCTGAGCCTACTGGGCCTGAACCCTGTCTCAGTTTCTTGCAATATGCTTTCTAACAATATGAGCAATCTTGTATTAGAAATTCTTATGAGTTGTAGAGGAGGTTTGAGAACATCCTTGAGACAATTGGGATACTTCATTATTTCAAGTCAGACATCTTTGAGTTGTTTCCTCAGCACACCCAGAAAAATCTGATATTGGTTCATTTATCCTTCCAGTGAATTTGGATGATAATTGAGTATAGAGTTTGAGTATAGAGTCTCTAAAATAGTAATGAACACCAAAGTCGGAGCTATGGCATGGAATTATCCAGGAATTAGGATGCAAAGGATGACTCCATGCACAAAGCAGACCAACCAGGTGTGAATACTTTCTTTTGAGGTCACAGAAGATTGCAGATGTTAGTGAGGACATAGAGAGGATGAATGCATTCTGTTTAAATAGCTTCATAGGAAAGGCAGATCATAGTGCAGAAGATGAGATAGCTGGTTTACAGTGCCAACGTACAGTGAGAAGAGGCTGTTGATAGGGCAAATAGCAGTCAACAGGATGAATTGCAATGTAAAAGGTGGAAAAAATTGAAAAGGGTGAATAAAGGACTGAAGGTGTTGCATTTGAATGCACGCAGTATATGGAATAAGGTAGATGAGCGTGCAGCACAGTTGTAAATTGGCAGGTATGATGTTGTAGTCATCACTACATGGTTGAAAGAAGATTAATGTCCATGGATATACATTGTATCAAAAGGACAGGCAGGAAGCCAGAGGGGGCGGTGTTGCTCTGTTGGTAAAAAAATAAAATCGAATCATTAGAGAGAGGTGACATAGGGCTGGAAAGTGCTGCAACATTGTGGATAGAGTTAAGGAACTGCAAGGATAAAAACTCTTTGATGGGAGTTGTACATAGACCCACAAACAGTAGTAAGGATGAGGGCTACAATTTATAACCGGAGATAGAATTTGCATGCCAAAAGGGCAATATTACAATAGTCATTAGGGACTTCAATATGCAGGTAGATTGGGAAAATCAGGTTGGTGCTGGATTCCAGGATAGGGAATTTCTACAGTGCTTACGAGATGGCTTTTTAGAGCAGCTCGTGGTTGAGCCCACTAGAGGATCGGCTATTCTGGATTGGATATTGTGCAATGAACCAGAATTGATCTGAAACCTTAAGGTGAAGAACCCTTAGGGGCAAGTGATCATAATATGTTCAAATTCACCCTGAAATTTCAGAATGAGAAGCTAAAGTCAGGTGTATTAGTATTATGGTGAAGTAAAGGGAATTACAGAGGCATGAGAGAGGAGCTGGCTATAAGTGATTGGAAAAAAACACTGGCAGGGATGATGGCAGGTAAGTAATATCTGGAATTTCTAGAAGCAATTCGGAAGGCACAGGATATATACATCCCAAAGAGGAAGAAGTATTCTAAAGGAAAGATGACACAACCATGACTAACAAGAGAAGTAAAAGCCAACATAAAAGCTAAAGAGAGGGCATGTAATAGGGCAAAAACTAGAGGTAAATTAGAGGATTGGAAAGGTTTTAAAAACCAGCAGAAGGCAACTAAAAAGTCATTATGAAAGATAAAAAAGGAAAATGAAAATAAGTGAGCCAATAATATTAAAGAGGACACCAGAAGTTTCTTCAGGTACATAAAGTGTAAAAGGGAGGTGAGAGTGGATATCAGACTGCTGGAAAACAATGCTGCAGAGGTAGTGATGAAGGACAAGGAAATGTCAGATGAACTGAATAAGTATTTTTTGCATCTTGGTAGGGTCTAAGAGCAGAGTACACAGCCTCAAAATTGAGGGGGCTCTGTTTAGAACAGAGATGAGGAGGGATTTATTTAGCCAGAGTGTGGTGAATCTGTGGAATTCTTTGCAGCTGTGGAGGCCAAGTCTTTATGTATATTTAAGGTAGTAGTTGATAAATTCTTGATTGGTCAGGGCATGAAGAGATATGGGGAGATGGCAGGAGATTGGGACTGAGAGGACAATTGGATCAGACTCGATGGGCCAGATGGCCTAATTCTGCTCCTATATCTTATGGTGTTATGGTGTTGTAGCCCCCCTGACCAGCCTCAGGGTCGCTCGGCTCGCTGTTGTCTAGGGAAACAGCCTCGGCTCCGCCAAACTGGGTAATTAGTTTGTGTGTGGATGCTGTGTGAGGTACCCCACCCCGCCCAAATAACAGACAATACACCAGATGCAATTAAATGATATACAGTTTATAAATATTACTGGAACTATATAACTAAAAGAGAATAAAATATAAAAGGAAAATAAAAGGCACCACACTTATCAAAGTTCAATCTCTTCGTGCACAAAAAAAACCCGCTGGAGCTCAAGGACCTTCTTCTTCACACTGCGACCCCTCGGACCACCTCGACCGGCCGCCTGGGACCAACAACGGTGGTCGACCAGACGCTCCACATGAATCCATCTCCGTCTCCTTGCCGAACGTCCCGCTCGGGGTCTGACCCCGTTAGCGGACTCACAGCACCTCATCCATCCTCTGTCTCACTCTCCCGCCTTCTGCCCCCAAAACCCCCTCGCAAACAGTATCTTCAAATACACCAAAACCATAACAACTATCCCAATTGGTTAATAACGTATTTCTTATCATCCTCTAAACCACAACAAGCTGCTAGCGCAAACTTTCTCAGCGTTTAAGACAACAAAGCCGCATTCCCCAGATTAACATAACAAAGACGCTATTTTAATTAGCCTCCGCAGTAACATAAAAATCAAAACCCCCTTACACTCTCCCCCCACCAAATAAAGTCATGTCCTCATGACTTCTAAATAACTCGCCACCCAGTCCTACAGACACACAACACACACATACACAGATACACACAGTGACAGTGCTGCCCAAACAGTGGACCTTACTCCCGTCCCACAGGCGCTACATAGGCCAACCTATCTGAGAGCTTCTTAACCCTCTGAGACCTCCGTACCCCCTCACCTAAACCCAAAAGGCTCAGACACTACTAGGGATACCTCGGGCCTGCTTGCCAACTCCTCTCTCACTCAGGCCACCACTACAGCTCGGAGCCCCCAGTCCCGTGTCCAGGGCCCCGCCTCTCCCCCTTCCTGATCTAGCCATAGCTCAGACTGCCCACAGCTAGCCCTCCCCACTACACCTGACTCAGTGGGAGAAGGGCCAAAGGTCTCTTCCTCAATCACGGGGAAGTTAGCGAAAGGCAGCATGTTCCACATGTGCAGCACATCATCCTTCGAATCCGTATCCTTCCTCATCCCCTCGATCGATAGCTGCTGGTTAAGTTTCTCCAAACTGAAACATTTAGCCGGGGCTACCCCTTCAGCCTCCTGCAGCCGAGACGTCAGCTTCTTCGGGGACTCCTTCAACTCTCGCCACAGCCTCAGCAGTTCTGACTCAGGGTTCCTGGCCATCTCAATCTGGGGCGCAGTTACCCCACCAGCTTCTTCCACCCTGACCTGAAAAGCAGCAGTTAAGGAATGTTCAGCCTCTGGTTGTTTCTTTCTGAGGGCGTCCTCCAGGTCAACTTTCAGTTTTTCCACTTCATTTAAACTCGCGATAGTCACCTTCAGGTTCCTTTCAAGCGTCCGCCTCCCTTTTCCGAGATCTGTCCTCCATTTCTTCACCTCCTCGGGAGTGTAGTCAAGCTCCCCTCCCTGGGCTCTCGGTTTTCTATTGACCTTAGTCAGAACACCTCCTTGATCTTCCCCAACTTGTAAATCTTCCAATCTGTTCTGAATGGACATCTTGAGTTTCTGCTGATCCCTTCGAAGGTGGGTCATCGTTTCTTCTCGCTGGATTAATTCATCAGTACATGACCGCAGTGCGGTGCAAATCTCCTCTCTTCTCTGTGTCTCATTCAGATTGATGACCTGGGTTTCCATCCCCCGGTCCACTACCGTCTGTCCCAACACCAGGAAGTTCAACTGGTATATTGGGTCATTTTCCTCACATTGCACCAAACTCCTCCGGCCAAAAACTCCTCCACATTTGACACTTCGCTTCGGTCGCCCGGGCTCAGCTACTCGCCTTGCCTCATAGTCCCCCCAGGCGAATCCAAGCTCTAGGCAGTCATCCACATACGTCAAAACTCCACACACCTTCACTTCCCCCATGGTCTTCCTCATGTCCCGCGGGAAGGATGTAGGGGCTCCGGATATGCCCTTGGGCATCTTTTCGGATCAGAAGAATCCTAGGGAACTAGTAAAGGCCATCTTCAGCTCAACAGCCGCACTCCTCAGGATCTGGCAACATCCACTCCTCAGATGCAGCACATTAAACCACATTGCATAATCCACACACAAGCTGCCTTCATCTTCCACGTCGCCAGGGTCCAGTTGCTGCGACCTCTCTCTCACTGAGGTGTCTTCAGCGGTCAACTCCCCTCCCTAGTGGTGGTTCGGAGCATCTACTGAGAGGGTCTCATCCTCAGCTACTTTCCCCAGGCCGTACCACCGCTGGGTCTCGCTTAAATTCGGTACCCACTCAAGGCTGCTACACACGTCCTCAGAAGCAACTCGACACGCTGGGTGCCCAGACAATGCCCCCATGAACTCCAGGGTCTTTAACCAATCATCGTCTTCTGGATAACTACTGCCACTGGTACCCAAAGTCTCCGGTGCCCTTGCGGTTGTCAAGGGTAAATGCTTCAGACACCGGTTGTAAAACAAACTGTACAACAACTTGATCTGTGCCCCGGGGTCGAGGATAGCTTTAGCATCGCTTCCCTCTATTCATAACGACACCCTGGGGCGTGGTCCCTCTAAGCCTTCAGGAATAGGGTCTTTTCCTTGCGGAAGTTCAGTGGTACATTGCTGGGAACGTGCTTCTCCAGAGACCCCAAGCCTTTCCCCCACTGGGCCTCCACTAAGTTTCTCGATCCCTCTCTGATCAGCTGAACAACTGAGGGAGGGGCTGATCCCCTGAAACGATCCCCCTGGCACTACAAGCAATTTAGCCGCCCTCTTCGCCAGAGAAGACACACTGAAAACTTTCCCCCCTCTTTCAAATAACTGACAGCTGTCACTATGGTGTAAGTGAACCTGACAGCTCTAACACCGTCACCAGCCCGCCTACTCAAACTTTCAACCAATCCCTGTCGCTCTCCCTCAACCGAGCACTGCAACTCACCTAACAACTGAGAGATCCGCTCCGCCCACATCTCACACGCCTCCGCCCCTCTTGGGGTGGACACTATCCCAAGTGCCAGGCAGAGCCTGCCAGAGCTAGAACATTTATTCGCAGACTCTACCTCCAAATCAGACCACTCTTTCCTCTCTCTCCCAACCGCATGGAAAGCCCCTAGTGCCACCTCCAACTCGTCAATGCTAGTCTGAACTTGAACAAAGACCTCACCCACCACGCATACAGCAATAACCAGCAAATAACCCACAGAGACACACATTACAGATTTAATCAGGGCACCCACACAGCATACCAACAGACTCAAGCATCCCGGACAAAGCCCCCACAATGTAGCCCCCCTGGCCACCCCCAGGGTTGCTCGGCTTGCTGTCGTCTAGGGAAACAGCCTCGGCCCCGGCAAACTGGGTAATTAGTTTGTGTGGATGCTGTGTGAGGTACCCCACCCCGCCCAAATAACAGACAATACACCAGATGCAATTAAATGATATGCAGTTTATAGATATTACTGGAACTATATAATTAAAAGAGAATAAAATATAAAAGGAAAATAAAAGGCACCACACTTATCAAAGTTCAATCTCTTCGTGCACAAAAAAAACCCGTTGGGGCTCAAGGACCTTCTTCTTCACACTGCGACCCCCTCGGACCGCCTCGACCAGCCGCCTGGGACCAACAATGGTGGTCGACCAGACGCTCCACACGAATCCGTCTCCGTCTCCTTGCCGAATGTCCTGCTCGGGGTCCGACCCCGTTAGCGGACTCACAGCACCTCGTCCATCCTCTGTCTTGCTCTCCCGCCTTCTGCCCCCAAAACCCCCTCGCAAACAGTATCTTCAAATACACCAAAACCATAACAACTATCCCAATTGGTTAATAACGTATTTCTTATCACCCTCTAAACCACAACAAGCTGCTAGCGCAAACTTTCTCAGCGTTTAAGACAACAAAGCCGCATTCCCCAGATTAACATAACAAAGACGCCGTTTTAATTAGCCTCCGCAGTAACATAAAAATCGAAACGCCGTTACAGTGTTATCAACCCTGCTAGTATCCCCTTACCACCAACTTTCGCCATCTCCTCTCAAATGCCTCAATTGTTTACGTGTTAACTGATCATTTACCTTTCTACTATTGCTCTAGAACCAATCATTAGACAGCGTGAGCAATTGTCACGTGGCTAATTATTCCTTGGAGTAATTTACTATGTTGTTTCACTTCCCTTGTCCACTTCACTGTTCCTCTTTACCTGTAACTTTAGTTAGTTGTGAATAGTGTGTCCTACCCACTGAAATAATTTGGCATTTGGCCCTAGGTGTGTCGGAAGCCATAAGACACAACACCGTGAATTGAGTGAACAGTTTTTAAATGGCATCAGTTGCTTGCGCTTGTGTTCAAAAATCAGTGATAAAACTCACTGATAGCGGGTGAGAAATAAGCAGTAAGGCAATTCGAAACTGCTTTGCAAAAGTTCAAAGTTTATTTCATTATCAAATATAGTTATAATTTGTCTCCTTACAGGCAGCCACGGCACAAAGAACCCCAACAAGACTCAAAAGAAGACCATCCAAATGTCTAGTGTGCAGAGAGAAGGAAAAAAAAACAAAATCTGCACACAGTAAAAGCAAGCAAACAGCATTCAGAACTGAGGTTCACATCGCCAGGCATCACTGCAGCTGATCCAGAAGCCCACAACCTCAGCCTTGCACAGATTCGGGCAAACCCTGTGCAGCAGTGAGCTGAACTGGCCTGTTTCTCACCTCTGACCCTGACACCATGACCATTTCAATCTGGCCCAATGCTTAAATCGCACAAAACTCAAGTCATTCCTTGACCACAGACTCAGGCTCCACAGCCTTGATATGGCCAGTACCTGGGTCAGTTTTTCCAAATTGGGTCAGTTTTTAAATCAGACAAACCTTGGATCTCTCCTTGTTTCGCCTCGTCTTGGCTCCGCCACATCAAGTTGCCCACCTTTACAATTTGGCTTGGTTCTTTATTTCATCAAACCTCAGATCTTTCCCCACTTTGGTTCCACTGCATCGAATCACATCTATGTTTACTCCAGCATCTCCAGCCTGACGTACTGCAACTGTCCTGCCCCAGCAAAACTCCAGTCGCACTACAAAAATGCCAGATTGTAGCTGCGATTCAGCTCAACTCCGATCGAGAAGTCACAGGCCACTGTTTGCAGTGATCACTTACCAGAAAAAAGTGTGAATAAAAAAGTATTTAGTTGCTTTCTTTGTTTCATTGACCACCAGGAAGTTGTCACTTGAACCAGTAAGTGGCACCATCTTAATCCAGCATCTCATTGTGATTTATAAAGTATAGTCATTGTATTGCCTTCTTTATGACTACATCGATTTGTTGGGACCAGGTTAGATTCTCAGAGATCTTGACACCCAGGAATTTGAAGCTGCTCACTCTCTCCACTTCTGATCCCTCTATGAGGTTTGGTATGTGTTCCTTTGTCTTACCCTTCATGAAGTCTATAATCAGCTCTTTTGCCTTACTGATGTTAAGTGCCAGGTTGTTGCTGTGACACCACTTCACTAGTTGGGATACCTCACTCCAGTACACTCTCTCGTCTCCACCTGAGATTCTACCAACAATGGTTGTATCATCAGCAAATCTATAAATGGTATTTGAGCTATGACTAGCCATACGGTCATGTTTATATAGAGAGTAGAGCAGTGGGCTAAGCACACACCCCTGAGGTCTGCCAGTGTTGATCGTCAGCGAGGAAGATATGTTGTCACCAATCCACACAGACTGTGGTCTTCCGGTTAGGAAGTCAAGGATCCAATTGCAGAGGGAGGTACAGAGGCCCAGGTTCTGCAACTTCATGAAACTTCGGCTAACTTGGCAGTCGCCTAATTAGGCCAAAATGTACTGGTCCCACTGTGTCCCAATTAACTAGAATCCACTGCATTGTAAATATTTTTGATTTTCATAAATCCTCAAAAGATATTTTAAAACCATATTTTAAAATATGGTAAATTATTTGTCATTTTATAGAATGACAAGAACACAAAAATAACACAAACATCATAATAATTAATTGTATTCAATTAACTAAAAATGTGCTTTACTTGTAAATTCCAGCTCTCTCTTGTAGCTGATCCTTTCCTTTGAAATGCTCAAAGTGCAGTAGGAATAACACGGTTGGGAATTGCTCAAGAAATTTGAGACTTCTTCTCTTAGATATTTAAGATGGAGAATGATATTGTCATATAGTTATATAGGACAGTTCCAGCAGATCGGACCAACATTTCACCATTTTAGATATACTGACTGTAATTTGATATCTTTCCCTTAGTACTCCTTAGCCTATCTTATTATTTACTTACGTATGTGCTTCTATTTTTCACTGCTTTTTAAATGTTCTTTGATAAGTTAGCTTTCCTTCCTGATTATTTCTTTGACTTCCTTCCTAATCATTTAATACTTTCCATTGTTATGCCTATTATCCATATGGCTGGTTCTATTCTCTTAGGTATGTTTTTTTCCCTTTTTGCCTTTAGTCATTAACAGGTTCAGGAATAGTTATTACCCCTCATTCGTCAGGCTCCTGAAGCAGTGTGGATAACTTCACTCACCTCAACACTGAACACCTTCCACAACCTGTGGACTCACTTCCAAGGACTCTGCAACTCATGTTCTCAGTGTTATTAATTAATTAATTAATTAATTAATTTATTTATTTATTTGTTAGTATTTGCACGGTTTGTCTTCTTTTGCACACTGGTTGCTTGCCAGTCTTTGTGTGTAGTTTTTCACTTGTTCCATTGTATTTCTTTGTTCTACTGTGAATGCCTGCAAGAAAATGAATCTCAAAGTAGTTGACATATGCATACTTTGATAATAAATTTACTTTCAACTTTGAGTTTTCATTAAAACTATGTGTTTAAATGTTATCTTAAAGATAAAATAATCTACTTTATGTGACTCTAACACCTGTTTTAGGCTTTTCAGATGGAATTGAAGGAGGTCCATACACATTGTAGCAATTCTATTCTATCAACCCTTTTGCCCATTATTTTTGGAGTGGATAAGATTCCTGATAATTTTTGTTCTATGTTTGTTAGAAATTTATCTTAATTATTTGTGTGTTTCTTCCTTCCCACCATTAGGTGGACTGTAAACTACCGCTCTAAGTATAATTAATCTTTTGTTACAACTTTTCATTTAACACATGATCCTGTGTTTGTCTAATTGGCAGGTGAATCACTTTTATCCTGCTGTCATTAGGTTAGGTTATAGGTTATTAAAGTCCATCTATTCCTTCTTTCGATATTCCCCTCTTATATTTTCTCAGTATAGTGGATTCCAGTTAATTGAGACATATCAGGGCTAGTACGTTTTGGCCCAATTAGCTGAAGTTTCATAGAAATAGTTAATAAGGTATAAGAAAGACAAACTAAATAACAAATTATGAACTTAAGTGAAATACAGAACAAATTAGAATTCTACCAATGCTACTGCAGCCCTATAAAGCTGTGTATTAGTTCCTAATACTTATCAATGGAGTATCTGTGTCATATTCTTTTGACTGTAAATGAACAAAATCAGTGTAGACAGCTAGTGCACATATCGACTGCCTTCGAACAATGCTGTTGAAGATTTCATCCCCTAAATTTTCATTTTCATCGAAACATTCAAGATGATTGCCAATACCTTCAAATTCTTCATAGCTTCTAAATTATTGAAGTGGCAAAATTGTTTCACTTTCACTCCTGGCTGTTTCTGGCATCTCCAAGCCTGCTTCAAGCTTGAAACTGCAGTGAGCAAAAGAGTTCTGAATTGTCTTACATCTTATTTCTCGCCAGCTGTTAGTGGGAAAGTTGCTGCTTTTTGAACACAACCACATGCAACTGATGCTATTTAAAAACTATTTGCTTGAAACACAGTGTTGTGTCTAATGGCCATGCAAGCGCGCGCAATTGACACTGGTTAGAAACTATTTGGCAACAGTCCCCTGCCCCAGTGAAGTAGCATAGTGTTCCAAAGAAACAAAGGGAATCCCGAATATTTTCTCGATTAGTTTTTTTCTTTAAGAGTTCTCCCAAATAAGTGGCTGCTCCAATTAACCGATAGCCCAATTAAACGGAATCTGTTGTATATTGTACATTGTAAGCTTAATTCCTGATACTGATTTTCTGCCATCTCAATAATTGTTGGAATAATTGATTCCTCCCATTATCTTCTCGGTGACCTTGTTTTACTATGGATAGGGTCTACATTGCTGTATTGATAGTTTCTCATGTTCAATATCTGTTCATCTCATTTTATGTTTAATTATCTTTTTGTACTATTTTCCCATGATGCTATTATTTACTACTTATCTATTTATCATCTCTCATTAGTTTAGACTGCTCTGTGCTCCCATTTGCTTTTTGATTTCTTATTGCTTCCTTCCCTGATTACTTAAAACCTTTCAAACTGGGAGCACAGGACTCCTATAGAGTCAATTATATTTAATGGGGAATACATTTTAGAAATGGAGAGAATTATTGAAAAGTTGAAGTCTAAACTGGGAGGCACAGAAAATTAGTTTGCTGAACACCCACAGTGCAATTTAACAATGTGTCATTAGATAATTTAAAAGTACATTACATCACTTTGGTGGTGATGCAATTGATCCATCTACATAATGGCCACGGAGTGTGGTGCAAATTAAAGAGATAATTCCAGTGCTATGTACGTATATATTCTGAAGTTTTGTGAATATATATATGTGTGTGTGTGTGTGTGTGTGTGTGTGTGTGTAGGGATTGGGTCATGGGGGAGTTATCGGTAAAGAGGGCTACATGAAGGTTAACATTACCATAGCGAAAAATGAATTGTGTGGTACAACTTGTTGAATTTGAAACTTCTTCAAACTGTGAATACTTCAGAAATATCACGGCATGATATTTGGTTTGGATGAAAGATCTTCAAAAATGAAATGAAAAGAATAGTGGGAGAAAGGAAGTAAAACTGATTGTTGTCTGACTGATGGATTTTTGCAACATTGGAAGCTAGTCCTGTTTGTAGTTTCTTTGATTCTCTTTATCTTATTACCAAGAATTTATCAGAGAAACTTTTTAAAGTTTTTTTTTAAATAATTTAATGAAATGACTGGATAAGTCTCAGAATAAACAACTGCTTAGGCAGTCAATAATGACACAGAAAATGCAAGACAATGTGCAAGTTAAAGCTGATTAAGAACAAAAATAAAGTATACGTATGGATAAGATTAAAGTATACAGCTCCAGATCATTCTACAAATGCAAATCATGTTTCAACTACCTGGCGTGTTTAAGATCGTGTAGTATAAAAGCAATAGAATTGATTGATACTGATTTTTGAGTATCTTATACTTCAACCTAAACACAGAGAGATTCAAAACCTCTTCAACGTATCTCCTGCTCATGTTCAGGTTCTTTACCTCCCACTGGGTGATCATGTTAGTGTTCAGAGTGCTACTAGCTATTGATATCTAATATATCTTAAGTGCTGCAGTAATCATTCTGTCATAATCATTGCAAACCTGTTCAGTCAAAATTACTTCTGTAATACATACAAAATATTCTACTATCTTCAAAAAAAAAGTATTATACCTACTGGTCCAGAAAATCGATTGCCTTGCATATACTTTTATTCTCTGTAAGCGTGAACTGAAGTTCACATTGAACACTGGGTAGTGCTATCAGCAGTTGTCAATGTGCAAAACACATAATATATCCATGAATTATACACTTCCTTGCACATGACATGCGTATTCATGAAGATTGATGAATACATTAGAGAGATGATAATTTTGAGCAAAACATATTTGATATGGAATGGAGCCTTCCATATCTAAGGCCTTCACACACCTGTGTCAGGATGCTGTTCATTGACTATAGCTCAGCATTTAACACCATCATTCCCACAATCCTGATTGAGAAGTTACAGAACCTGGGCCTCTGTACCTCACTCTGTAATTGGATCCTCAACTTCCTAACTGAAAGTCCACAATCTGTGCGGATTGGTGATAATATCTCCTCCTCACTGACGATCAACACTGGTGCACCTCAGGGGTGTGTGCTTAGCCCACCGCTCTACTCTCTCTATACCCATGATTGTGTGGCTAGGCATAGCTCAAATACCTTCTATAAATTTGCTGACGATACAGCCACTGTTTTTAGAATATCTCAGAAGGAGACGAGAGGGCATACAGGAGTGGTGTCACAGCAACAACCTGGCACTCAACGTCAGTAAGATGAAAGAGCTGATTGTGGACTTCAGGAAGGGTAAGATGAAGAAAGACGTACCAATCCTCACAGAGAGATCAGAAATGGAGAGAGTGAGCAGTTTCAAGTTCCTGGGTGTTAAGATCTTTGAGGACCTAACCTAGTCCCAACATATCGATGCAGTTACAAAGAAGGCAAGGCAGCGTCTATACTTCATAAGCAGTTCAAAGAGATTTGGTATGTCAACAAAAACACTCAGAAACTTCTGTAGATGTGCCGTGGAGAGCATTCTGACAGGCTGCATCACTGTCTGGTATGGGTAGGGGGCACTGCACAGGACTGAAAGAGGCTGCAGAGGGTCGTAAATCTAATCAGCTCCATGTTGGGTACTAGCCTACATAATACCCAGGACATCTTCAAGGAGCGGTGTCTCAGAAAGGCAGCGTCCATTATTAAGGACGTCCAACACCCAGGGCATGCCTTTTTCTCTCTGTTACCATCAGGTAGGAGGTACAGAAGCCTGAAGGCACACACTCAGCGATTTAGGAACAGCTTCTTCCTTTCTACCATCCGATTCCTAAATGGACATTGATCCCGGGAACACCACCTCACTTTTAAAATATATATTAGTTCTGTTTTTGCATGATTTTTAATCTATTTATTATACATGTACTGCAATTTATTTATTTATTCTTCTTCTTCTATATTATGTATAGCATTGAACTGCTGCTGCTAAGTTAACAAATTTCACGACATTTGCCAGTGATAACAAACCTGATTCTGATTCTGATTCTGATGTGAAACAATTGAATATTGCAGATCATGACAGGACAACATAACCCAGTGCAAGAAATGGATGCTATTCAACTGCTCTTTTAGGGGGATGTCCATACCTGAAATACTGCCACACCATTTTCCCTGAAAGAGTGCTGGGAAGGGGACCCAAATTGCTCCAAACTTCTCTTGATTGGAGTGTCTACTCCAATCATCACAATGTACATTTGACTTTTGCAAAAGTATGATCATTTTCCTCGTCTATATTAATTCCATTAGTTCCACAACAACAGCAGATGTGAACTGGAAGAGCTCCTGCCATGGTGGGACCCACACAGATGTCACAATCGGATGTGATTCCTGAAATTATCAAGTTTGATGTGTATAAGCATATTAATATTGCAGGAGGTGCACTGTTTGCACACATAATGCCTTGCAATGATGTATGCATGAAAATCTCCTTTTACCATGTGTTTCCATAGCATGTACAGTTTCTCATATTGCTGTTGCTTTGATATCCAGACTCTATTCACTTATATTAGTTGTTCAGTAAATATTTGATGTTGTTTAGTAAATATTTGATGTTGTTTTCTTAACACATATTCTGTTCCCTATTTTATCAAATGGTGCTGACCAAAAGAGTAATAGAAGGATTGATTGTCTTTGTCATGGTCCCTTCTGGCAATCCCCCCACCTTGCTATTTACCTCAGGAATTGGGCCTCAATCCCCTTGTTTAATTTCCAATCATTCCCAGGTTCCACTAACTACACACACCTGCTTTCCATCAGAAGCTGCAGGATAAAGACCCTGTGATCACAACAAGGAGCTACCAGGGAAAGATCTGATATGCTCTGTGATGTTAAAAAATCTAGGAGAAGGAGCGCTCTTGAAGTTGCTGCATTTTTATACAAATCTCTTACTAACTCTTCCTTCAGTTAGTCCTGACAAAGGGTCTCAGCCTGAAACGTCGACTGTACCTCCTCCTAGAGATACTGCCTGGCCTGCTGCGTTCACCAGCAACTTTGATGTGTGTTGCTTGAATTTCCAGCATCTGCAGAATTCCTCGTGTTTGCACTATTAGTGATTTGTCAGGATAGTGCTCAGCAAGGCAAGGTGATAAGATTATGTAAAATAGACGACAAAGAAGTACAATGCTCAATACCCAACAATAGAAAGTGGACTAGAGGAGTTATTTCGGAGATACCAACAGAAGTTACTATGGATGAGATTAAACAGAACATAAAAGGAGCAAAAATTATTGAGGCAAATCGTTTGAAAGTTAAAAGAAACTGGAAAAAGTGTGATAGTTTATCAGTAACTATTAACTTTGATGAAGAGAGATTGCAGACTAATGTTTACTTAGGGTATATGTGTTATGCGGTTAGAATATATATACCACCGCCTTTAATATGCTATAAAAGTCAGAAATTCGGGACCATTGCAGCAGTCTGCAGAGGAAAACAAAGGTGTGGGAGATGCGCTGGATGAATATGGGAAATGTGAAGTGGGAGCTAGGCTGAAATGCTGCAATTGTGGTGAGGAACACAGCGCAGCTTATCGAGGGTGCATTTATAGCAAGAAGGTGACTGAGATACAATATGTAAAAATAACTCAAGGAATCAGTTATGCAGAGACAGTGAAAGAATTTGCTGATAAAAATGCTGCCAAGCATACAAATACAGGGAATAATAAACTGGTGAATTGAGAGCTGTAATATGAAAAATAAGGATACACTATTAATAGAAAGGATTTCGTGCTTTTTATGGTGGATGCAATTAATTGTTCAGCGCAAACAAGCACAAGAACTGAGAAAATGAAAATTATCGTCAAGTCTGCAGAAAAGTGTCTTGGTATTAAAGGGATTAGGTGGGAAGAAGTCAAAGAAATGCTGAATGGAGGATCCAACAGTTCACAGGCAGGGGAGATGGAATCTTAATGGCAGTATATTTATCACAAATGGTTAAGAATTTAAGAAATATGTTTCAGAACTTAAGGAAAATCCTCAGATTTTATGGCTGAAGCCCAGGGTAAATGTGCAGAACTCCAACAACAAATAGAAGTATCCGACAAGAACAACCGTGAGTTGGAAAGAGATTGGAAAATGGAGGAAATTATTACAAGGATACAAAGGAAAAATAATGTGTTGCAAAGTGAATTATCTACATTCAGATTATAAAATGAAAACATGGAAGCAAATGAGGAAGAATTCCGAGGTCTCAGTAAACAACTGCAGGCTACGATCCAAGAAAAGGAAAACCTGAAAAAGCAGATAGACTTGGAAAAACAGCAATTTTAAAAGTAAAACGTGTGATAATTACTATTCTTTAACAAGACGATTTTAGTCTTACAAGTGATGTAGATGAAATCAATGTAATTGAGGTAATGCAACTACGTGAAAACGTGACAAAATTAGGGAAGAATAGCAGTTTGCAGCATTATCTAATGAGCGCATTAATCATTCACGAGGAATTGAGTGATGCTAATAGAGAACTGCAAGCTGAATTAGAGTGTATAAAGTAGAGAACTCCAGGACATATTTGGTTGGAACACCACAAGTCTAGCAGGTGGCAGCAATGCACTGAAAACTGGTTGCCAACCACCGTAAAACAAAAAAGAAGAAGACAAGGAGCTGCCAGTCCGTTGGTCGACTCCTATTTGAGTAATCTTGTTTCATGGTTCTTAGGACTATCAGTTCTAAGTCTAGCATTGCTCCTGGATTCTCTCCAAACCCAAGTCTTTGGGTAAAGACTCTCTTGGAAACTAATTCCACACTCGCCATGGCAATAACGCCTCACAACGCTGCCCCCACGCCTGTGTTCTGCACTTGGGTTCGTCCACTGCCACGTTCGTGTAACAGTCTTAAATTATAGACACAAAATGTCAGGCTGCAACCCTTGCTTTTGATCAACTGGTGTTGCTTGCTGTTCCTGGATAATTGTTTTGGTAATAGAGATAATTGCTCCAAGTGAGACCAGCATAGTCAGGGACTCATTTAGGTTCTCACGGGAAAACCTGTCTACTGAAGGAAATGAGCAGAATTGAATGACTGTTCTAACAGTGGATGGTTGTGGTTGATGAGGACAGATGGTTTAAGGAAGAAAATGAACACTGGGAGATCAATGCATTGGACGGTAGGACTGTAGCACTAGAGACAACTGCTGTTGAAGATTGTGAGGTCAACAAGTCTCCAGAATGTTGTATGCATTTTTGTACTTTGTGTGTATTTCATTTTTCCAGATGTCATTAATATCATTGTAAGCATTGTACTTGCTTTTGCCAACTTAAACAGAATATAACATTTCCTTTCTATTAATTGTATCAATTTCCAGATTGAACATAATTAATTTACATGGTAAAATATAAATTGGTTTAGTTGGAGATATGGTAACTAGCACCGATCGACACAATATTCCTAAGTCTTTATTCAAGATGATTCCACTTAGACCAATGATTAGCTAAAATATTCAAACAATTATTACAAGAAACAATGCTTCCATCTGACCAGTTTAAGTTATTTGAGATTTAGTATGATCTATCGCTCTGACAGAATAATGCACTTAGATTAATGTTTACTCTTAGGTAAATGCAAATGTATTTTTCCCATTAATTGGCTGAAAGAATGTGTTTGATCGCTCATTCAAAGACTTTTGATCCTATGTTGAGATTTATTAGCCCAAAATTAAATTGCCCAAATAAGTCTTAAAGCATATTTTTTTTCAATTGCTGAATACTGGCAAACCTGGTGCCATGCTGATTGCTCCAAAGTACATTTATTATCAAAGAATGTATAAGTAATAGAAGCTTGAGATTTGTTTGCTCACAGGCAGCCACAAAACAAGAAACCCAAACAAACCCAATTTAAATAAATAATTGAAGACCAGCACCCAATACGCAGAGAAAGGGAAGAAAAAAAAAACACAAATTGTGCAAACAATAGGAGCGAGCAATATCTCCACACTCCAGGCAATAGGGGATATTTTAATGAAACAGTCTAATGTGCACATTGGAGCTCACATTTTTCTGTCCTTGGTCCTCCATCGCTTTCCTCCGAGCATCGTCGACTCCTGGACCCTCACTTCAAGTCCACTCCATCCTGCAGTCTATGAGCTCTCTTCCCACATCTTTTTCCTTCCTCTCTCCCCTGAAAAAAGACCACGAATACATTGCTCTCAGGCACACAAGAAAGAAAAATCTCCACTCACTGGACAGTGCACATTCCAAAGCCCCTGTTATCTCAAGTCGTAACAAAGACACTACTGCCACAGAGGAACCTTTCCCAGGGAGTTATAGAGGTAATGCCTCCCAGGTTACGTTCCTATTGCTATGCTGAGTGGGCAAATCTCCATTTAATGATATGCCCAGAGATAGTCACTTGTAATTATCTCACTATGATAAGAGGATCTGATCTGATTTGACCTACATTCCAGCTATTTGAGGTAAGCAAAAAGCAAATTCCTTTTTATCAATATGATTGAGATGGGAATTGAGGCAAAGACATTTTACACTTCTGGATTAGGGCATAAACTAGAAGAACAACATATTAGAAAATATTATGGATATCAGAGGCTTTTCAAGTTTCCAGATTGGCCCACTCTCTTCCTTCATGGTTAGACTCAATGAAATGTCCCTACATTGGAAAGAATTACAATTATCTGCATGACCCGAAGCTGAATCTCTAATGGTTCAGCCACATCTATATCGATACAAACTGAAGAGAAGGAAATTTTTTAAACCAGTTTTCTGTGTGACCATCTCATTCATACTTTTTTATCTTTAAGGGTCAACATTTACAAGATTTGTCTAGTGGCCATGTCTCACCAAAACCCCAATCAATTTCTGATACTTCATTTGTTTTCCTGGATCTCTCTTTCTCCATCTCAGGAGATACATATACCCATTTATATCCTCTGTAAACCATGGAGTCCTACAATTACCTGAACTATATCTCCTCCCACCCTGTCTCCTGAAGGGACACCACCTCTCTCTCAATTTCTATCTCCATCATATCTTAGGTTTCGCATCCCTGACATACCCTTCCTTTTCAGGAAATTTGGCTTCTCTTGTACCACAGTTGATGGAACCCTCAAATGCATTTACTCCATTTCTCCGTTACTTCTCAATCCCTTCCCCACCTCTTTCCCAGACAAAACAGATAGTTTCCTTGGTCCTCACCTCTCAGTCTATCAGACTTTGTTTCCAGAACATCACCCTTCATCATTTCCACCAGTTACAATTGGATCTCATTGCAATTCGTATAGAACATAGAACAGTACATGCAGGCCTTTCACCCATGATATTGTCCCGACCTTTTAACCTAATTCAATATCAATCTAATCTTTCTCTTGCACATAACACCCCATTTTTTTCTTTTATCCATGTGCCTATCTGTTTCTTAAATGCCCGTAATGTATCTGCCTGTACCATCACCCCAGCAGTATTCTCCATGCACTTGTCACACTCTGTGTGTAGAAAAAGCTACCTTTGACGTCCCCCACCCCCATACTTTCTTCTCATTACCTTAAAAGTATGTCCTCTCATATTAGTCATTTCTGCCCTGTGAGAGGAGCTGGCTGGCCATCCTATGCCTCTTATCATTTCATTCTCCTCGATAAATTCACTTCTCAACCTCCTTTGCACCGAAGAGAAAATTCCTTTCTTACTCAGCCTTTCCTCATGTGACATTCTCTAATCCAAGCAGCATTATTGTCAACCTCCTCTACATGCTTTCAGCCCTCCCTCCTTTCTGCTTTCTGTGGGATTACTCTCTCTACCCACCCTCACTGTTCCCTGGTGCTTTCTCCTCCAAAAATAGAAGATAAAACTTGTCTTGTCATCTCTTCCCTCACCACCATGCATGAATCTAAAATACCCTTCCAGTTGAGTCAAAGATTCTCATTAAACTTCTCCAACCTCATCTATTACATTTATTTATTTATTTTATTTAGTGATGTAGCACAGAATAGGCCTTCCATCCCATTCCAGCAACTTTCGACAAGTCTGATGAACCCTAACCTAATCATGGGGCAACTTACAATGGCTGATTAATCTATCTGGCATGTCTCTGGACTGTGGGAGGAAATTGCAGGACTCAGAGATTTATGTGCTGGGCACAGAAGCTAGTGCAGCGGTAGGCGAGGACAAGAGGAGCCCTGTCTCTAGTGTGGTGACAGGAGGGTGGAAGGGATGCCTGTGAGGGCAGTGTTGATGCAGGAGGGAGGGAAGCCCCTTTCTTTGAAGAACGAGGAAAGAAGTGGGAGGAGCCAAAGGAGAAATTATTCAGAGTGAGGACAAGTTCTGCCAGATAGATGAGAGGAACTGGTTGAATCTGTTGTCCAGAGGGAGGCAGAGAGCTCTGAGGCCCTCCTGATGGGGAGTGGAGGTGTATAGGGTCTGGACATCCATGGTGAAATTCAGATGATCGGGGCCAGGGAACTTGAATCCATAGCAACATAGAAAACCTACAGCACAATACAGGCCCTTCGGCTCTCAAAGCTGTGCCGAACATGTCCTTACCTTAGAAATTACCTGGGGTTACCCATATCCTATTTTTCTCAGCTCCATGTACCTATCCAGGAGTCTCTTAGAAGACCCTATCGTGTCCGCCTCGACCAACGTCACTGGCAGCCCATTCCACGCACTCACCACTCTCTGTTTATTTTTTAAAAAACTTACCCTGACATCTGCGCTGTGCCTACTTCCAAGCACCTTAAAACTGTGTCCTCTCGTGTTAGCCATTTCAGCCCTGAGAAAAAGTCTCTGATTATCCACATGATCAATGCCTCTCATCATCTTATACACCTCTATCAGGTCACCTCTCATCCTCCATTGCTCCAAGGAAAAAAGGCCAAGTTCACTCAACCTATTCTCATAAGACATGCTCCCCAATCCAGGCAACATCCTTGTAAATCTCCACTGCAGCCTGTCCATGGTTTTCACATCCTTCCTGTAGTGAGACAATTAGAACTGATCACAGTATTAAAAGTGGGGTTTGACCAGGCTCCTATATAGCTGCAACACTATCTCTTGGCTCTTAAACTCAATCCCATGATTGATGAAGGCCAATACACCATAGGCCTTCTTAACCACAGAGTCAACTTGTGCAGCTGCTTTGAGCGTCCTATGGACTCGGACCCCAAGATCCCTCCGATCTTCCACACTGCCAAGAGTCTTACCATTACCACTATATTCTGCCATCATATTTGACTTACCAAAATGAACCACTTCACACTTACCTGGGTTGAACTCCATCTGCCACTTCTCAGCCCAATTTTGCATCCTATTGATGTCCTTCTGTAACCTCTGACAGCCCTCCACACTATCCACAACACCTCCAACCTTTGTGTCATCAGCAAACTTACTAAGGCATCCCTCCACTTCCTCATCCAGGTCATTTATAAAAATCACGAAGGGTAAGGGTTCCAGACCAGATCGCTAAGGCACTCCACTGGTGACTGACCTCCTGCAGAATATGACCCATCTACAACCACTCTTTGTCTTCTGTGGGCAAGCCAGTTCTGGATCCACAAAGCAACATCCCCTTGTATCTCATGCTTCCTTACTTTCTCAATAAGCCTTGTATGGGGTACCTTGTCAAATGCCTTGCTGAAATCCATATACACTACATCTACTGCTCTACCTTCATTAATTTGTTTAGTTACATCCTCAAAAAATTCAGTCAGGTTCGTTCGGCATGACCTGCTTTTCACAAAGCCATGTTCACTATTCCTAATCATATTACGCCTCTCCAAATGTTCATAAATCCTGCCTCTCAAGATCTTCTCCATCAACTTACCAACCACTGAAGTAAGACTCACTGGTCTATAATTTCCTGGGCTATCTCTACTCCCTGTCTTGAATAATGAAACAGCATCCGCAAACCTCCAATCCTCTGGAACCTCTCCAGTCACCATTGATGATGCAAAGATCATCGCCAGAGGCTCAGCAATCTCTTCCCTCATTACCCACAGTAGCCTGGGGTACATCTCGTCTGGTCCCTGTGTCTTATCCAACTTGATGCTTTCCAAAATCTGCAGTACATCCTCTTTCTTAATATCTACATGCTCAAGCTTTTCAGTCCACTGTAAGCCATCTCCACAATCGCCAAATCCTTTTCCGTAGCGAATACTGAAACAAAGTACTCATTAAGTACCTCTGCTATCTCCTCCGGTTCCATACGCACTTTTCCACTGTCACACTTGATTGGCCCTATTTTCTCACGTCTTATCCTCTTGCTCTTCACATACTTGTGCAATGCCTTGGGGTTTTCCTTAATCTTTTCCACCAAGGCCTTCTCATGGCCCCTTCTGGCTCTCCTAATTTCATTCTTAAGCTCCTTCCTGCGAGACTTATAATTTTCCAGATCTCTATCATTACCTAGGTTTTTGAACCTTTCATAAGCTCTTCTTTTCTTCTTGTCTAGATTTACAACAGCCTTTGTATGCCAAGGTTCCTGTACCCTACCATTCCTTTCCCTGTCTTATTAGAATGAACTTATGCAGAACACAACGCAAATATTCGCTGAACATTTGCCACATTTCTGCTGTATATTTCCCTGAGAACATTTGTTCCCAATTTATGCTTCCAAGTTCCTGCCTGATAGTATCATCTTTCTCCTTACTCCAATTAAGTGCTTTCCTAACTGGTCTGTGCCTATCCATCACTAATGCTATGGTAAAGGAGATCGAGTTGTGATCACTATCTCCAAAATGCTCTCCCACTGAGAGACCTGACACCTGACCAGGTTTATTTCCCAATACCATATCAAGTATAGCCTCTCTTCTTGTAGGCTTGTTTACATATTGTGTCAAAAAACCTTCCTGAACACACCTAACAAACTCCACCCCATCTAAACCCCTCGCTCTAGGGACATATAATTGATATTTTGGAAATTAAAATCTCCCACCATGACAACCCTGTTATTACACCTTTCCAGAATCTGTCTCCCTACCTGCTCCTCAATGTCCCTGTTACTATTGGATGGTCTACAAAAAACACCCAGGAGAGTTATTGACCCTTTCCTGTTTCTAGCTTCCACCTATAGAGACTCCAGAGACATTCCCTCCGTGTCTTCCTCCTTTTCTGCAGCCATGACACCATCTCTAATCAACTGTGCCACACCCCCACCTCTTTTGGCTCCCTCCCTGTCCTTTCTGAAACTTGAAGTTACCATTCCAGCCCCTGAGCCATCCAAGTCTCTATAACGGCTAGAACATCATAGCTCCAAGTGCTGATCCACATTCAAAGCTCATCTGCTTTGTTCATAATACTCCTTGCATTAAAATAGACACATCTCAAACCATCGGTCTGAGCACATCCCTTCTTTATCACCTGCCTGTCCTCCGTCTCACACTGTCTACAAGCTTTCTCTATTTGTGAGACAACCACCTCTTCCTCCATCTCTTCAGTTTGGCTCACACCCCCCAGTAATCCTAGTTTAAACTCTCCCCAATAGCCTTAGCAAACCTCCCCGCTAGGATATTGGTCCCCCTTGGGATTCAAGTTGGTGGCAGTGAATGGGAGATCCCGGTGTTAAAAAGGTCAGTGATTTTGTGGGGGTCAATGTTCTTCTGTTTTTTAGTGGGGTCCTTTTTAGAGGTGTAAGTAAGAGAAGATGTGTGAGATTTGTCGCCTTGCCTCAGCAAGGTAGAGGTCAGTCCACCAGAATACTGCAGCACCCCACTTTATCTGTGGGTTTGCTGGTGAGGTTAGGATCAGTGTGGAGAGAGTGAAGAGCAGCGTGTTTGGAAGGAGTGAGGTTAGAATTAGAGAGAGGAGTTTTAAAGTCGAGACAGTTGATGTCTCATCAGCAATTAAAAGTTCTAGATTCATCAGCCTATCATGCTCCACCTCAGATGGTTCCACCCATCAACAACCAGCCTCTGCCTCAACCACCCTACACCTTTTTAGACCAGCTCTCTTCCCTCTAAATTGTCAGTCTTGATGCAGGGCCACGACATGAAATATTGATTATTCCTTTGCCTTTATAGATTCTACCGAAACTTATGAGTTCCTGCCTTATCATTTTCTTGCTCCAGACTCCAGCCCTTTCGTGTATAGACAAATCCCTCCCCATGCATCTCTCTCTACGCACTTGCTGGTTCTCCACTCCCTCTATTTTATCACTCACGACTTCAGCCCACCTTGATCTCACCTGCTGCATTTCCTTTTTCTCTCCCAATTTTGCAATATCCTTCATTGCCTCTTTAAATTGCATCTTTTTTGTCACTTTCCTTACCTCCTTCTTCCTATTTACACTGGGTATAATAATTAGTTTTGAACCACCTTGGGACATCTAGTTGAATTAAAATTGCTACAAGAATGTTAATCCAAGGTTGTTACTAGAAAACAAAAAATTATGATTGGCTGGCAAATAGCCCATTGATTCTCTGTCTGTTGACAGGTCATTATATTTACAGATCATATTCCCTTTTTTGCACAGTTAACCATATAAAACCTATCCATTATGTCCAGATTTTAAACCTGATACCATCTATTAAAACGTTTTTTCAAGGCCAGGATGTTAATGTGTAAGTGCTTCTATCAAAGGCACATTACAGTGGTTCAATATTTGTCTTCTACTGCACACTTGCAGCTCATCTTGTTGTTGTCTAAATGCTGAAATTCTCATTGAGTTTCATGTGCATTTATACTCTGGGACATTGATTTGCAGAACCCTAGGTAAAGTCTTCAGCATGCCCAATAGTTTTCACAGAAAGTCTAAAGGAACATCGGAGAGAAATGCTCTAATACTGGTAAAAAGTCCAGATTCCAGGTCTATGGTGGACCCATCTTCCTAGCTGGTATGGGCTGTTAACTCAAGTAATAACAAAATTGTCTACACTCCATTAAAGAAACTGTGTCATGACAACAACCTTTCCCTCAAGGTCAGTGAAACAAGAGAACTGCTTATTAACTTTAGGAAGGGGGATGATGTACATGTTCCCGTCTACATCAACAGTGCTGAGATTGAGAAGGTTGAGAACTTCAAGTTCATGGGAGTGAACATCACCAACACCCTGTCCTGGTCCAACCACATGATGTCACGGCCAAGAAAGTTCATCAATATCTCCACTTCCTCAGGAGGATAAAGAATATCGGCATGTCCCCATTGCCCTTTACCAATTTTATTGATGCATCACAGAAAGCATCCTAACTGGATGCAGCACAGCTTGATATATAGCAACAGTTCTGCCTGTGACTGCAAAAAACAACAGAGAATTGTTATCACAGTTCATCACATCAAGGAAACCAGCCTCTCCACCGTGAACTCTACCAATAATTCTTGCTGCATCAGTAAAGCAGCTGGCATAATCAAAGAGCCCACCGTGGACAATCTTTTTTCTTCCTTCTTACATCGGACAGAAAATATAAAAGCCTGAAAGCACATAACATTGGACTCAAGGGCAGCTTCAACCTCTCTGCTGTAAGAATACTGAATGGATCTTTAGTACTATAAGATCGACTCATGACCCCACAGTTCACATCATTATGATCTTGCACCTTATTATGCACCTGCACTGCACTTTTTCTATAGCTGTTATGCTTTATTCTGCATTCTGTTGCTGTTTTACCCTGTATTACCTCAATGCATTGTTGTAGTGAATTGATCTGTATGAAGAGTATGCAGAACAAGATTTTCACAGTACTTTGGTGCATATGACAATAATAAACCAGTTTCAATTCCGTTTCGAAAGTAATGTGGCTTACAATGAGCCTGATCCTGATCATACACATGGCTTATATCTTAAGATACGATTTATGGTGCTGCCAATACTCTTCCACACGTTTTCCCCCACACACAGTACAATCTGTGTTGGTCATCACTATAAGTAATGTCAACATTTCATTTGAAGATACCATGCAGATTCTTAGCACAATTTATCAGTTAGTATGGACTAGACCAGTCAACACAGCATGACTGATGAAGTTTTGGAGCTGGGGCTTTTTACAACTTTTTACTAAATTAACTGCTCTTCAGAAATTAGTCAGGTAACTGAATAAGCTGATCTTGGGCATGACCCGCATCTCCTTCATAGATTGTAGACAGATTTCAACTATTCCTTATATCTCAAGAAATTATAATTGTTGAAGGATAATTCAGAGTATATTCATTCCAAATGGAATATGTATTGATGGGTGATAAGAAATGGCCTGATCATTTCCAAAGACTTCAATACAATAAAAACAGGATGTGGGCATCATACTAGTTTATTGGGCAACGCAGTCACAGTCAATTAGGGTAGGACACCTCCATCATAATTATTTTCAATGCTGGTACCCACAAGACTGCATCCTCAGCCCACTACTTTGCTCCATGTACATTCATATCAGTTCGAGCAGATTCTGCTTTAATACAGTACCATCTGCAAGTTTGCAGGTGACACCAGCATAGTGTGCCATCAAACAATGATGAGGCAGTTCACAGGAAGGAGATAGAGAACCTAACAGCATGGTGTCAAAACATCAACTTTTCCCTCAATGTCAACAAAACAAAAGAGCTGTTCATTAACTTCAACAAATTGGACAGAGTATACTTCCCTGTCTGCATTAATAGTTCTGAGGTGGAGATGCTTTAGAACTTCAAGTTTCTAGGTATTAGACTAAGATATAGGGCCATTCGGCCGTTCCAGAATTAGACGATTTGGCCTTTTGAGCCTGCGCCACCATTTCATCATGGCTGATCTAAATTTCCTCTCAGCCCCAATCTGCTGCTTTCTCCCCATATCCCTTCATGCCCTGACCAATCTTGAATCTATCAACCACTGCTTTAAATATACATAAAGACTTGGCCTCCACAGCTGCCTGTGGCAAAGAATTCCACAGATTCATTCTCCCTGGCTAAATAAATTCCTCCTCATCTCTGTTCTAAAATAATGCCCCTCTATTCTGAGAGTGTTTAAACGGAGGGAAAAACAACCATGAGGTTCTGCTGATGGAATTTGAGCAGGGACTAAATTAAAATGCAGAGTCAAAAATTGATATCAGAATTGATATCGTATTTGTTAAATAGGGACCGTGCGCAATCCTGATTTGATGGAGGTGGGCATGAGAAGCACGGAGGAACATCTGGAGAAACTTCCAAAATGCCTGCTTCGCTGCCGCTGCTACTGTGCGACTGAGAATCTCCAGAGGGGAAGGCCCCAAATCCTTGGCTTTGCCTATTGCCTGTTGCCGGGGCTGGGGTTGAAGCGCTCAGCAGAGATGGTGCTCGGTGTCGGAGGGCTGGTCGGAGGCTCAAAGTTTTTGGACAGACTCAGAG
The DNA here is from genome assembly GCF_963921235.1 of Mobula hypostoma. Lineage (NCBI taxonomy): Eukaryota > Metazoa > Chordata > Chondrichthyes > Myliobatiformes > Myliobatidae > Mobula > Mobula hypostoma. The sequence continues at coordinate 140,785,843 of NC_086100.1, forward strand.
TCGGACTGTGGTCGGGTGCTTCCAGGATGCTGCATCGGCAAGTTTGCGGCGCTGGAAGCTCATGGCAGGTCTGTGTAAGATGATGGGACTTCCGAGAGACTTTGAGACTTTTCTTTACCGTGCCTATGGTCTGTTCCTCATCAAATTACGATATTGTTTTGCACTGTTGTAGCTATATGTCATAATTATGTGTTTTTTGTCAGTTTTTTTTTAAATCTTGGCTTGTCTTGTGTTTCTGTGATATCATTCTGGAGGAACAAATTGTAACATTTCTTAATGCATGCATTACTAAATGACAATAAAAGAGGACTGCGTGTCCTCATAATCTAATCTAATCTAAGCTAATAGTCTCTAGATTGTTACCTGAGCCACATGTAGACTGGTACAAGGTTAGTAAGATCAGAGAATTAAACATCTGTCTCAAAGAGTAGAGTGTAAAAAGTGGTTTTGAATTCATGGACATTGGGACCAGTTTTGGGGAAAGGGGCAGCTGTTCCAATGGGACAAGGGCCCACACAAATTGCATAACTAGAGCTGTGGATAGGGCTTTAAACTAAATAGAAAGGTGGTGGGTTTAACAGGTTGGAAAAGTATGGACGAAGTAAAAAGGAGGGACAGTGCAGGAGAAGTTACTGAAGTCTCCAGAATAACGAGTAGAAATAAAAGTTAAGAAAGGATTTAGAATTTCACTTCAGGAAACATGGAGACATGTTGAATACCAGACTGAAGGTGTTATATTTGAATGCACCCAGTATACAAAATAAGGTAGATGAATTTGTAGCACGGATGGAAATGGACAGATATCATGTTATGGGCATCACAGAGTCATGGTTGAAAGAAGATCACAGCAGGGAGGATACATATTGTTTTGAAAAGATAGGTGGGCTGAATTTTTAGGGTGGGTCTATTGGTAAAAGATGAAATGAAATGTATAGAAAAAAACTGACATAGGATCATAAGATCTAAAATCCTTGTGGATAGAGTGAAAATTCCACAAGAATAAAACAACCCTGATGTAAGCCAATTATAAGCCTCTGAATAGTAGCCAGAATACAGGGCACAAATTACAATCAAGATAGAAAATGCCTGTAAAAATGGTAATGTTATGATAATCATGGGGGATTTTATTATGTAAGCAGATGAGAAAAATCAGATTGGCACTAGATCCCAAGAAAAGGAATTTGTAGAATGCCTACAAGGTAATTTTTCAGAGCTGTTTGTGGTGAAGACCATTAGGGAAAAGACAGCTCTAGATTTAATGTTGTACAATAAACCCAGATTCTGAATTAGGTGTTGTGTAATGAACCTGATTTGATTAGGGAGCTTAAAATAAAGGAACCCTTAGGACCAGTGATCATAATATGATAGAATTCAACCTGCGTTTGAGAAGAAGTTAAATCAGAAGTATCATTTTTACAGTTGAGTAAATGTAACTACAGAGGCATATGGGAGGAACTGGCCAAAATTGATTGGAGGGGACACCCGTACGGATGATGTTAGAACGGAAACGGTTGGAGCTTTTGGGAGTGATTTGCAAGATGTAGGATCAGTTCATCGCAGAGAAGAAGAAGTATTTAAAAGGGAGCATGAGGCAACTGTGGCTTACAAGGGAATTCAAAGATAGCATGAAAGCAAAAGAGAGGGCATACAATGTAGCAAAAATTGATGGGAAGCAAGAGGATTGGGAAACTTTTAAAAACCAACAAAGGGCAACTGAAAAGGCAAAATGGAAAGAAAACATGAAATATGAAGGTAAGCTAGCCAATAATATAGAACAGGACACCAAAGGTTTTTCAGATACATAAAGAGTGAAAGAGAAGGAAGAGTGGATATCAAACTGCTGGAGAATGGCACTGGTGAGGTAGTAATTGGGAATAAGGGAATTGTGGACAAACTGAATAAGTATTTTGTGTCCATCTTCGCTGTGAAAGACATCAGCAACATGCCAGAAATTTGAGAGAAGTAGGGGGCAGAATTGAGTGTAGCTGCTATTACTGAGTAGAAGGTGCTTGGGAGCTGAAAGGTCTGAAGATACAGTACTGTGCCAGTCTTAGGTATGTACAGTACAGTATATACATAGCTAGAGTGCCTAAGACTTTTGCACGGTACTTTAGAAATTTTATGTATTATACTGTTGCTGCAAACAAAAAACAAATTTCATGACTCATGATAAACCTGATTCTGATATGGCTATCTATTGTGGACTGAGAGTGGGAAGGGGGCAGGTGGAGAGGAATTATTGGGAAAAGGGGAAGGGAGTGGGGAGGGAGTGGGAAGCACCAAAGAGACATTCTGTAATGATCAACAAACCAATTATTTGGAATCAAATGACCTTGCCTGGTGTCTCAGCACTGGATGTGTCTGCACCCGTGCCATGCCCTGCCCCTGACACACGTTCTCTGCCACCTATCCCACACCCTCCCATGATGTTCCACCCTTGCCATTCGCTATCCTTTGCTCCCGACAGATTTACAAGTTCACTCTCCGCTCCACGTTGTCAAATACAGTACTGTGAAAATGACTTGGGCATCCTGGCTATATATATGTGCCTAAGACTTTTGCACAGTACTTTAGATAAGTCGCCTGGACCAGATAGACTACACCCCAAGTTCTGGAAAAGATAGCTGAAGAAACTGCAGAGGCATTAGTAGTATTATTTCAAGAATCACTAGATTCTTAATTGGTTCCGGAGGACTGGAAAATCGTTAATTTTTCTCCACTCTTTAATAGTCAGGGAAACAAGTATATCCCAGTCAGCATGACATCAGAAGTTGGTAAGATGTTAGAGTCTACTATTAAGTATGATGTTTCAGGGTAATTGGAGGCATATGATAAAACAGACTGAAGTCTCATGGTTCCTTAAGGAGAAATCTTGCCTGATAAATCTGTTGAAACTCTTTGAGGAAGTAACAGGAAAAATAGATGAATCCTATATTCGTGGTCAGATTATCTCGTATTCTGCTGCTTTGAGGAAGAAGCAGAAGCAGGAGGAGATGGTAATTGTGGACAAGATTAAAGAAATTGATAAGAAATATTTTATGGCTCCTTCTGAGGAGTTATACAAACAAAGAACTGAACTTCAAATGGAACACAGTTTACTACTCTCATCCTCGATTGTAAACCAATTAAAGAAAACAAGAAGTGAATTTTATGTTCACAGTGACAAAATTGGCAAGCTGCTGGCTAATCAATTGAAATCTAATTATGTTAAATCTCAAATCAATCAGATTTATAACCAAAATGATTGATTGATACTGGATCATGTGGGGATTAATCAAACCTTTTGTGATTTTTATTCTTCTTTATATCAATCAGAGTCTCCTCGAGATCCTAAACATATGAATGATTTTTTAGATAATTTAGACTTCCCTCAGATTTCACAGGATATGTCTTCTATATTAGATACTTCCATTACTATGGATGAGATTAAGAATGTTATTCTTTCTATGAATTTGGGGAAAGCTCCTGGCCCGGATGGGTTTACCGTTGAATTTTATAAATGTTTTGCTTCTTTATTGATCCCTTGGCTCTGTAGGGTTTTTGAGGCTTCTCTGAAACTTGGTAAACTTCCTGAATCTTTTAATAGAGCGTCAATTTCTTTAATATTAAAGAAGGATAAAGACCCTGCTCAATGTGCAACTTATAGACCAATATCTCTATTAAATGTTGATTCTAAAGTTTTTTCTAAGTTATTAGCAAATAGACTAGAAAAGGTACTTCCTTCTATTATTTCGGAAGACCAAACGGGTTTTATTAAAGGTCGTTACTCTTTTTATAATATTCGTACATTGTTAAATATCGTTTATACTCCCTCACAACATGTTCTTGAGTGTGTTATTTCTTTAGACGCCGAGAAAGCTTTTGATAGAGTAGAATGGCCTTATTTATTTAAGGTGTTTGAAATGTTTAACTTTAGCTTGAAATTTATATCCTGGATTAAACTGTTATATCATTCCCCTGTAGCCTCGGTCCGTACTAACTCTTTAAACTCACCTTTTTTTCCTCTTTTTCGAGGTACTCGACAAGGCTGTCCTCTTAGTCCCCTATTATTTGATATTGCATTAGAACCTCTTGCAATTGCCATTCGAGAATCTTCAAATATTACTGGGATAACTCGGAGATTAAAGTCCCATAAATTATCACTCTATGCTGATGATTTACTTTTATATATTTGTAATCCTGAGAAATCCATTCCTGCTGTTTTAGAGTTATTAGCACAATTTGGTTTTTTTTCAGGTTATAAATTAAATCTTAGTAAGAGTGAACTCTTTCCGATTAATAAACATCTTCCCTTATATTATAAATTTCCATTTAAATTGATTGATAACTATTTTTCTTATCTTGGGATTAAAATTACTTGTAAATATAAAGATTTATTTAAGATTAACTTTTTACCATTAATAGACCATATTACTCAACTTTCATCTAAATGGTTTCCTTTATATTTAACTTTGATTGGTAGTATTAATGCAGTTAAGATGTTTTTTTTGCCAAAATTTTTATATGTGTTTCAGGCATTACCAATTTTTGTTCCAAAATCTTTCTTTGATAAAGTTGACTCTAAAATTTCTTCATTTATTTGGCAGAATAAAAATCCGAGACTGGGTAAAATACATTTACAGAAAGCTAAGAGAGATGGAGGTTTAGCATTACCTAACTTTAGATTCTATTATTGGGCAATTAATATTTGACATATGAAATTTTGGTTACTTGACCAGGATATACTATCTATTCCTAAATGGGTAGCATTGGAACTACAATCTGTTCAGGGCTATACACTTGGCTCTATTTTAGGTTCCTCTCTCCCTTTTGATTCGAAACGCCTTAAGCAGGTGTCTAACCCGATAGTTAAATATGCTTTGCGTATTTGGTTTCAATTCAGAAAATTTTTTGATCTTAATCAATTCGGGTTAGCGATTCCTATTTTAGGTAACATATTTTTTCCTCCCTCTTTTACGGATCGCGCTTTTCAAACTTGGAAGACTAAGGGTATTTTACGTTTTTTGGATTTATTTTTAGATGGTTCCCTTATGTCTTTTGAACAACTATCTAATAAATATAATTTATCAAGAATACATTTTTTTATATATTTACAAGTTAGAAATTTCCTAAGTACTATACTTTCTTCCTTTCCAATGCTTCCTCCTACATATATTTTAGATTTGATAATTAACCTTAATCCATGTCAGAAAGGTGCATCGGCTATGATTTATAATATTATTATGAAACTTAGGAAAGCTCCATTTGATAAGATTAGGGTAGATTGGGAACAGGAATTGGGGCTTACCATTTCTGTGGATGATTGGGGGCAGATTTTACAATTAGTTAATACTTCCTCTATTTGCGCTAAACATTCCCTAATTCAATTTAAAGTTGTTCATAGAGCACATATGTCCAAAGATAAGTTAGCGTGTTTTTACTTGCATATTAATCCTTTTTGTGATAGATGTTCAGGGCAGATAGCCTCTTTAACTCATATGTTTTGGTCTTGCCCTACTTTGGAAACTTTTTGGAGAGACATTTTTAATATTATTTCTAAGGTATTAAATATAGATATCTGTCCTCACCCTATTACTGCTATCTTTGGACTATCTAAAATTTCTAGTAATCTTTCCCCTTCAGCCCGTAGAATGATTGCATTTCTTACTTTAATGGCGAAAAGATGTATTTTACAACATTGGAAAGAGCTTAATGCTCCAACTACCTTTTTTTGGTTCTCTCAGACGATATTATGTTTGAATCTGGAGAAAATTAGAAGTAACCTTTATGATTCTTCATTTAAATTTGAACAGATTTGGGGATCTTTTATTCGATATTTTCACTTAATGTAATATATACCCTTCTTGTTTTTTTTCACTGTTTTTAATGGAGGTCGGGATTGAGGACGTGATTTTAAGTTTAACTTTGTTTGGTTTCAAGTTAGCCCATTGCTTTGCTTTGCTTTTAGTTAGTTGCACGGTGGGTTTTTTTTGGGTTTTTTTTTCTTTTTTTCTATTGATATATATATAAAATTTAGTATACTATTATGTTATCTTGGTTTCTTATGTTTAAATTACATTGTTTGTAGTATTTTTTTTGGTATTGATACCTTCTGTAATTTTATTATATTTTAACATTGTATTAATGTTTATATGGCTTACCTTTTGGTATACTTATTCAATAAAAAGATTTAAAAAGAAAGGAAAAATAGATGAAGGAGAGTCAGTGTATGTTGTTTACTTACATTTTCAGGAGCTACCTGAGCCTGCTGAACACGATAGGAATCCATGGCACTTCAAGAAAGATGCTCGTATACACTGGCATAAGGCAGAGTGGGAATAAAGAGGGCCTTTTCTGGTTGGCTGCCGGTAACTAGTGGTTTTCCGCAGGGGTTGGTGTTGGGACTGCTTCTTTCCACATTATGTCAGTGGCCTGGATGACAGAATGATGGCTTTGTGTCTAAGTTTGCGGATAATACAAAGGTAGGTGGAGGAAAGGTATTGTTGAGTAACAGGGTATCTGCAGAAGGATTTGGACTGATTAGCAGATGGAATACAGTGTCAGGAAGTTACTGGAGCTGCAGTTCACTGACCTTCGGCTCATATGGGAGAATGAGGAAGTGATAGACAGGAGCTACAGTGAGGTTGTCACCCCTAGGTTGCAGGAGGCAGGTAACTGTGTGACCGTCAGAAGAAAAGGAAATGGGCAGCCAGTGCAGAGTGCCTCAGTGGTCGTTCCCTTCAATAATAAGTATATCACTTTTGTTCTGTATAGCTACTGTATAATATGGGACTATTTTATGTTGTAGGGACACGTCATTGCATGCGCTATTAGGCACATATTGAGCATGCACTATTAGACGCATATTTATCTGTATGTGTGTGTTCAGTTTGGTTTCCGTCAGTAAAGAACCCTGTTAACTTAGCTCCCGTCTCCAGCGTTTTTACTTACAGCTTTTTTGTGTAACCCGGCCACATACACAACAAATTGGCGACGAGGTTAATGAACCTATATCGTATCGGAACACTGTGTTTTAATTGATAACGACACTCGGAAGAAGAGCACAAGGTACGAGCCAAGGCAGAGCGAGGCTACGAGTCTGAAAGGAAATGGAAGTACAGCCTCAAGTCGGGAATATCGGGAGACCAAGAGACACAGTCGGAGCCGCAGCACGTCCAGCCGAGACCACAGCCGGCGCTGACCCCAGGGACTGAGGGTCTGCCTGCCCCAGAAGGGAGATAAAAAGAAGTGACACACACATCTAAATGGAGTACGCTCATGGCGCTAGCAAAAAGGACACATGAGTCAAAAAGGAAAATAAGGGGATAAGGGCTTAATTAACATAACAAAGATGGCGATGATTGGAACCATTACAGCATTTGATAATGGCATTGAAGACTGGACAACTTACATTGAAAGAGTGGAGTTATATTGTGAGGCTAATTGTGTTAATAATGAAAAGAAAGCCAGCATCTTACTCAGTATTATGGGAGCAAAAACATACGGGCTGCTACAGAGTTTATTAACCTCTGAAAAGCCAGCTGACAAAACATTCAAGCAAATAGTAGACACCCTCCAACAGCACTTAAACCCCAAACCACTGGTCATTGCTGAGAGACTTAAATTCCATAAATGGAATCAGAGCAAAAATGAAAGCATTTCTGAATATTGTGCTGAATTGCACAAATTATCAGAACATTGTCAATTTGGAGCTGGCCTATCGGACACATTGAGGGACAGGTTAGTGTGTGGCATGCACTGTGAAACCACACAGAAGAAGCTCCTGGGTGAAAAAGACCTTACATTAGAGAAGGCGCTGAACATTACAATATCAACGGAAACAGCCGCACAAGGTGCTTCCGAGATACAACAAAAATCTCTGGAATATGCTACAAACACTGGTGGTGCCAGAGATTTTTTTCTTGCTGGTGCTACAGTGGGGCTGAATTATTCAGTGATGGTGCTGACGGATGTACTGTATAGTAATATGTATTCGCAAGGCCAGACGCCTGGCGTTCAAAAGTAAGTTTCAAACATTATGTACCTACTATAAATGCCTGTTTTGGTTCACAAGCAACAGCAAATGATAGATCAAATATAGAAGTGAACTGTGATAGTGTCAACAGCATTGGAGACAAGCTGGGCTACACAGAGCATAAACAAACAAACCAACAGAGCATCCGACCCACAGCGCACAACATGAATCATACATCAATCCCACAATCAGCGTCAAATGCCTGCTTTTCAACTGAAAAACACAACACTAACCCATAATGCCCACTGCTATTCGCATTACATAGATAGACAATGCCAAAAGAGACACCGTTATTAAAGTCAAATAAGGCAAACAACAGATGCAAGGCTTTATCAGGAGTTGGACAAATCATACTCTGACCATGCAATATCCCAATTAATTCAGCTACTGAATTTAAAACAAAAATCAACAGAATCGTCATTTGGAAGCCTAAGCAAAACCAGTAGGCTTAATAGCAGTAAATGTAATATTTTAGGATTTGCAGGAAACATAAGGACTATGGGGTATCCACCACAAAATAATAATTATAATCAGCATTAGTCTAGACCCAAATTTTAAAAAAATCAACTGCACTCACCTTTGATGTTTTCAGAGAAGGACAATCCGTCTGTTGTGACTGGTGGCGAAAGCATCAATGATTTTCTGGATGTCAAGTGCTTTGGTCCTCTGGCTGTTTATGGCCAATAGGACCAAGTTGCTGTTCCGAGCATCGCCGCTGCTATTCCTTGGGTAGTTTTTGAGGCGTCTGAGGCAAGAGAAACTCTGTTGTATGAGGCAGATGTCTCAGGTAGAGTCAGTGATATGCAGATTAGTTTGTATAAATCTATAAATGCATCGCGGTAGGGTCTCACTGGAGCTAGAAATTCCACTGTGTCATTCACTGTCTGTTCTTGTTTTTGTTTTGTTTCCAGCAGACGCCGAACCTGATGTAGCTCTGCAGTCAGGTTCACTTCAGTCACTCCATAGTATTGGCAATTGTCCAAAGACAATTCTTGTCTAGGAAGAGCTTGTGTTTGGGACTCAATGCTGAGACTCCAGTCAGAACACCCCCAGTCTCAATTGAGAACCATCTTTTCATTTCAGTCAGAAGTCTGTCTATAACCGGATATAAACAGTGCTTGTGAAGGTCATCGGAGGATGTGACCGGTGTGCGTTCGGTTTGGGCCTCAACAACAAAATCATGTAGGCGGCAGGGTGGCTGGGCCTGTCTCCTTTCACGTGGTCTGCTCTGTATACCGGCCTTGACGTACAGGTCCCTAGCTCTTGTCTGAATTTCATTCCATGATTCCTCTCCCTATTTCACTGAGAGTGCATCAATAACACACTGAGCCATGTCCACAGCGGATGAAAGCTCCAATCTGGGAGATTGTAGCTGGTCTGACATGAACTTGGTGACTCGGAATAAATCCTCAAACAAGGTGAGAAGTAAAGCAAACTGCTCATCAATCAGTCCATTTACAGCTCTGGCCTCCGTTTTCCTCCCTGCATTTGGTTGACCCATAATATCCTGTAGTGTAGCTAGAATGGCAGGGAGTGATATCCTTATAGCCCACAAAGCTGTATACTGCCATGCCCAGCATGTATCTGACAATTTCTTCAACTCCACGGGCTGTGCAGTTGATTCCAGTTCTCTCTGTTTCTTCATGAAAAGATCATGGGCAACAGAGTTTGAAAAGAAGTTGTAAAGCAGCTGCACAGTTTCAAAAAACTCACCCGTTTGTTGTACATTGCTCACGGCATCCACTAAAACAAGGTTAAGTCTGTGAGCATGACAGTGTATATATAATGCCTGCGGAACCTCTTTCCTGAACCTGTCTTGTACCCTGTTATTGCACCCGGACATCATGTCGCCCCATCATAACATTGACCTATACATGCGTTCTTATCAATAACACACTGGGCGAGTGTCTGTTCAACGCTTTTAAGAAGTGACTCTGCGTCCAACCCTTCTGCTGGAGTGAAGTGAAAGAATTCTTCAAGCACTGTTTCGTTATTCAAATACCACACGACCACTGATATTTGCTCCTTTTTACTCAAGTCTTTACTTTCATCCACCATGATGGCAAAATGTCCAGCCTCCTTGATTTCTGCACTTATTTGACATCTGACCATATCTATTTCATTTTGGATATCGTGATGAGTGTTCTTTGCATTTCCAGGATTTTCCTCTATTTTTTTAGCTACGGTCTTATCAAGCTGCCCAATTACACTGAGCAACTTAACAAAGTTTCCCCTACTGCCAGATCCATCATCCTCCCGGTGTCCTCGCTGGGCAATGCCTTGGCACGCAGTATAGCGTAGAGACTCAACCACTGCTCTCATATACTCAGGATTTTCTTGGACAATCTTTGCATGTCCTTTGTCAAGCATATTTCCCAATCTTGAACCGTCTTGTTTTCTCAATCTGAATTCAGCCCATGCCTCCATAGCAAACTTATGAGCTGCACTTACATGGTGGGTTTTGAAAGCTGATGTAGCTTTCCGCCAGTTGCAGTAACCGGTGACAGTGAAGGAAGACTCAGAATGGAAACCATGTCCTCCACACAGGAAATGCCTGCATGCGAAGCAGAACATAATATCTTTCATGATCAAATATTCCAGCAAGGAGTACAGGTCAAACCAGCCACGAATAAAACTCCTTTGCTGATTGCCAAACTGTTGCGACGGATACTTTTTCAATGCTGGCTGACAGGGTCCTTCCTCAGGCTGCTGGCTAACATCACTAACAATATTCCCACTACCACCAAGAGCAGCTTCATCCACATTCTCTTCCGAATTCCGCTCCATTTCTTGTTCCTCTGCTTTGCCCTCACACTCCTTCAATGAACTGCTGTCGTCCTCATCCCCACTTACTTCTTTCTGCATGCCGCTTTCAATTAAAACAGGCTCAGGCTGAGACACCACTGATTTCTCTGGATGAGGTAGTTTTCTCACTAAAAATCGATCCATTTTTCACACTGGCCAAAATAATACACGTGCCAGGCCCACGCTAGCTTGTAAAAGAACAATGTGTGTGTGTGGCATCCGTTAGTCTCGCGAGACCTTGGATTTGTGCCTGGATCCTGCACAATGTATGTATACTATCAATCTCTCGTGTGAGTGAGAGTGAGGGACATCACCACCTTAAGTGATCTTAGATCAACTTAACTGATCTGAGGACAGCAACAGCAAGACATTGACAATGAATGAATAAGCAGAAGTGTACAGTGGATCTGACCTTAGACCAGCACAAAGTTTATAACCTTATTGCTGCGTGGGTGCTATGGTAATTGGGGGCGCTGTTTCACTAGATCAACTGGAGAAACAAGCTGTATTCAAAACTATACAGAGAAAGCAGCTGCAATTCGTATGTCAAATTTCAGTTAATTTCTTGGTGGTGCTATGGTGGTGCTATTGTAATTTCTGCTGGTGCTATAGCACCAGCAAGCACCACCTCAGCGTCGCCACTAGCTACAAATAGAATGTCTCTGAACAGATATGAAGGAAAGAAATTTTTCCGTTGTGGGAACAGGTCACATGACTCGGATGACTGTTGGTTTAAAGACAAAGAATGCAGAAACTGTGACAAACAGGGCCACGTTGGCAGAGTATACAAAGCTAGTAAACAATGTTACCGTTGTTGGAACATGTCACATGACCCTGATGATTGTGGTTTAAAGACAAAGAATGCAGAAACTGTGGCAAATAGGGCCACACTGGCAGAGTATACAAAGCTAGTAAATAGCAGAAAAAGGTAAAAATACAGAGAAACAAGAAACCCCAGAAAGGAAAATACAACAAGGTACACAAAATGAAAGAAGGCAGTTCTGATGAAAACGAATCCGATGAAGGTGAATTGTCTTGTCTGCAACTTCACAGTGTGAAAGAGACAGATGATCGAAGAGTAATATGTATCACTCCACAAGTGGTGGGCATGAGACTGAGAATGGAGTTGAACACAGGCTCAGCTTTAGCAGTGATCTCTGTACATGACTACAGATGACTGTTTTCACACATACCTCTGAAATGAACGAAACTTCTACTAAGAACTTACACAGGACAGAAAGTGTGTCCCAAAGGCAAAATTAAAGTGACAGTGACCTACGGAGACAAAACACAGCAGCTGAACATCTATATACTGAAAAATGGAGGACCACCATGGCTGGGACGGGAATGGCTCAGGAAAATCCAGTTGGATTGGCACACCATCCAGGCTCTAGTTGTGTCAACGAAGGAGGGCAGCTCGTTGGGGAAGACGTCTGCAGCTCTCCTCTCACTCATTGTCGACATTACAATGATAGGGAGGAGTTAGACAGTATCGACAGGGAGACAGATATTGCCAATAAGCAGGATGATGAAGACTACCTGGAAGTAAAAGAGCAGATGTACCAGGAGAAATTGACATCTCTCAAAGGACAGCTACAGCAGTTACAGGAAGGCACTTTGCAGGAGTATCAGAAAAGGATGAAGAAACAAGGTCAACAATACAAGGAAAGAATATGAAATGCAGAGCTTTTTCTGCAACTGGAGACAGAAGAAGTGGAAAGGAATTATATTAAAGAGAAGAAAGCAGCAGTGAAGGAATTTGAAGATAAAAAGATTGAGTTAGAAGAAAAGAAAAAGATGATTGAGAATGAGAGGCTAAGAACAGAACTCACAGGAGATCCTATAGAGGTAAAGCCAATAATGACCAGGAAACTAAGGAGGAGACCTAATGACCCTGTTCCAATTACAGCAAAAGACGAAAACTTGCATCCGTGCAGTTAAATCACTGGTTAACAGAAGAACAGATAATGGAAGATCTGCAAACTCTCAATAAGCTTAAATCTCTGAAAAGACCAGCATCTCTGTCTTCTGCTGAGCAATTTCCTTGGGAAAGATCCATGAAAATTGGTCATCCCTTAAAAGCTCTTGGACAAAATCAATTCCATTCAAACAGAACAGCTTTCGCACAAGATAAATCTTGAACCAATCATTTCCTACATTGAGAATCATACGCTTAATCCTTTGCAGGGAAGTTTCTTTTGCACATACATCTTTTGAATCCTTAGCCAATGTGTCTTGTATTGCACAAAGAAGTTGGGAAACAGCATCAAAACAGAGGCGAATTCTGGCAACAAACTGTGAGGTTTTTACTGTTGTATTTTCACACTTGTGCTGAATGTGCATCTGAAGGAATTCTCCCTCTTGAGCCTGGTCCGCAATCTCTTCTTGCACTGTGCACAACTTCATACATAGAATCCTCCAAACAATTCAAAAACAGTGCATAGAATTCAGTCTCATTTTCCTGACCAAGATTTGTTTTTTTTTGAACTTCAGACAGATAGCACTGCAGGTAATCCTTAATATCAGCAGAACTGTACTTTAACAGCCACTTAAAAACAATGGAATGAACAACAGGATTTCGATCAACTGCTTCATCAAATGGTGAAAGATTACTGATAAAGTATTGATCTTTCTGTGAATCATTGGATTGCCCTGACTTTTGAATAACTAGCGGAGCAGCAGATCACCGACCACTTCTTTTGTTGGTGGCAAGTCATCTTTGAAGCAGACCATGGAAAATGCATCACACCTCTTGCGAAATTTGACTAATTTTGCTACAGCTGCACTTATTTTTTCTGTTACCGCTGGTACATAATCATCATCTAGAGAGTACAGCACAGTGGGCAGAGTCTCCCCCAAAGACTTGAGTTATAAAATGGGTCTTAGACCAAAAAAAAGGACTTGTTATAATTTGATATTATTAAGTTACTAAGTAAACAATTGGTAGGCGTTTGTATGTTAAGGGTAAACATATTTGTTTAGCGTAGTGCCCCAGTTAAAAAAAAAGTTGATACACTATTAAAATAAAAGGGGAGGAGTGTACTGTATAGCTACTGTATAATGTGGGACACCTTTATGTGATAGGGACACGTCGTTGCATGCGCTATTAGGCACATATTGAGCATATGCCTTTAGGCGTGTATTGATCTGTACGTGCGTGTTCAGTTCGGTTTCAGTCAGCAAGGAACCCTGTTAATTTAGCTCCCGTCTCCAGCGTTTTTATTCATAGCTTTGTTGTGTAACCCGGCACATACACAACAACTTTGGACACTGTTGAGGGGTTGACCTCCCGGGGGCAGCCTCAGCGACTGGGTCTCTGGCACTGAGTCTGGTGCTGTGGCTCAGAAATAAGGGAGGTGAAGAGGACTACAGTGGTGATAGGTGCTCCTATCTTGGAGGCCAAGTCATTGGGTACATTTAAGGAAGAGGCTGATATTTTCTTGATTAGACAGGACGTGAAATAATATGGGAAGAAGGCAGGAGGTAGGGAGAAAGGACCAGACATGATGAAATGATGGAGCAGACTTGATGGGCTAAATGGCCTAATTCTGCTCCTATATCTTAAGGCCTTATGAAGTGTATGGTCATGCATTCTGGTAGAAGGAATAAAAGTGTAGACAAGTTTTTTAAACAGGGAGTGAAGTTGGAAATCAGAAATGCGAAAGGTCTTGGGAGTTCTGGTGCAGGCTTCCCTAAAGGTTAACTTGCAGGCCGAGTTCATAGTAGGGATGTTAAATGCAATGTTAATATTCATTTCAAGAGGACTAAAATATACAAGCAAAGGTGTAATGCTGAGCCATGTGTTTGTTGGACCACATCTGGAGTTTTGGTAGCAGTTTTGGGTCCCATATCTAAGGATGAAAGTGCTGGCATTGGAGAGGGTCCAGAGGAGGTTTACAAGTGTAATGCTCTGGTTAAGATTTTTACTTCTATGCTGTAGGTATTTTGCTTTAGCAGTTCTGTAAGAGCAGTCTGTGCTGCTTTCAGCTTGCTTGGGCTTGAGCTGATATGAGAGGCTTTGTTTTTCAACTTAGGAATGTGGTGTTAGCCAATCAGGATGTTAGAATTCGGAGAAGGTTCTAGAGAACGCAGGGCAGAGAGGTCTTGGTTGGTGGGAGCTGGGAGGAGACAGGAGAGGACATAGTGGAGGATGCCGTCCCTGTTGCACAAGGTGCTTTGTGCAGATGAATGGCTTTGAGGAGGAAGGACCAATGCTCCCATGGGAGAGCCCGTTTGTTGAAGATGGATTTTGAGTGACCTTCAGAAGTTAGTGTGTGCTTTCATGCAGACTGGGTGTCCAGCATATGAGTTACAGACAAGCTCAAGATTTGAGCTACACTGTGCACATGTGACTGTTCAAGTTTAATGGGCCCTTTTTGTCTTTTCTTTCTTTTCTTTAGTAACTGTTTGTTTAAGTTAACATTCTCAAATATACTTCTTTTTAGTTGTATGTAGTGTATGGTCTGTTATTTCTTGCTGGGGGCAGTAAATCAAACAGCATTTACACAAACTGGGTTTTGGGTGGGTGAGACAAACCAAACTCACGGATTTGGTGGGACCAAAGTCATAAACACCCTAGATGTACAAAGCCGGGGAAAGGTGTGTTTCTTATCATGGAATCCAGCGGCTGTTAGTGATGGGCTAACGAGCCACATTTCCAGGGACACCCAGTAAAAGGAGGTTTCATTGTGGGGGCATCGTCCTCAATTGAATTCATTAAGTGGGTTTTTGTTTAAGCCTGTGTTAAACTATTGTCCGGGAAAATGGTTATGGACGCTGCAGGGATTAAGCGTGAGTGCAATTCAAAGAGGTTGCCTGTAATTAATGCTTGTGTTTTGAGCGAGGTGGGTATCCGCAGCCCAGATGAACTGTTGATTAGGGTTTTAAGTACTGTTAGTGCATTAGGGAAAGCTATGCTCATGGAGTGGCAATTTGACCAAATGGAGGGGAAAGATGTTGTGTTAGTTCAGACTAGCGCTGACGTGATGGCAGTGAATCTGCCCAGTATCATTGCAGTACCTAGAAAGGTGGGGCCATGGGTCGTCCATACTTTCAGAGAAGTGGGGAGGGTAGGCGAGGGTGCTCAATTGGTAGTTGAGTTTCCCTTATAAAGCTGGGAAACCACCCACCATGGGTTAGAACTGAAGAAGCCTCTCGGATGAGCAGCAAAACATCTTCTAGACAATATAGCAAGTCCAATTGCCTTGATTTACTACTGCTTGATATATCTATCACTGCAAGTTAAAATAACTTGTTTTTCATTCTGATTCGAGGATTATGTTTGTAAACTTATGGTTGCTATCAACTACCAAGCAATTGTATGATTATCAACATGATTTCTATATTACCTGATGACAAATGTAAGCTAGTCAGACCAATAGACATCAGTCGAAAGGATTAAAAATTAACCAGAAAACAAAAGGATCCAACTCTATGTTCTGCTTCTGGGATCCTCTGAAATTAAAGTCTAATCCCAAAGGGAGGCGAATGTTTACTGATTTGAGGAGATTGCTGCTTTAAGCCTCTCCCACTTTAGGATAATTCTGGTGGCCACTCTGACAGGGGTGTGGGATGTGGAAGTGGGAAGGTAAAAAAAACTGCTGGTTTTCCATAGCAGCCAAACTTCAAATGGGATTTGGAAATATTTGGGAAATTAATTGCAGCCGTTTAAACCCGGAAAATACACTTTATTAAGTGCATGAGTGGAACCTGGTGTGGTCTTCTGCTGCTTCAGCCCATCAACTTTAAAATCTGATGAGTTGTGCATCCCGGGATGCTCTTCTGCACATCGCTGTTGTGGCATGTGGTTATTTGAGTTACTGTTGCTTTCCTGTCGGCTTGAAGCATTCTGGCCATTCTCCTCTGACCTCTCTCATTAAAAAGGCATTCTCACCCACAATCACCGGATTTTTTTTCATTTTTCGCATCATTCTCTGTAAACTCTGTTACGAGAATACACATAAAATTAAGATGTTTGCTGGCCTGGGTTAGCATCAGTGGCATCAGCAGTTGGTCTGCCACCTGCCCTCAGGGGAAGGAGAGATAAGGAACAATGGAGCAGCGTCTGGAGATGTGTAATGAAGGGATGTGGGAGAGAGAACTGTCTGGAGCGGCTCCCCCTTTGAACCCTGAACTTTTTGAACTGATGGACAGGCGATACCCCAGCAGGGGGATAAAAAGGGACAGGTTCGCTAAGACAGGGACACACGCCACCCGAGGTAACGAGACCCTGGAAGCGGTGCGCCTCTCACGAGTGGGTGAGAAGTACCAGACAACGACAAGGGTGGAAAGGTACGATCAGCGGGAACCCGGTGTGTGTCCGCCCTTGCCTGGGTGCCGGGTTCACTGCAGAGGATCGACCGCATCTGGAGGAGGGGTCACAGTCGGAGAGGACCCGCCCAAAAGTTGCTCGTGAGCAATCTCGCTGGTCTGTGAGTGAAGCTGTGCTGAATGATGAGTTGTTCCTGTTCTCTCTGTCTCTCTTCCCGCACGTTGTCCATCTCCATGGCAACGATTACTGCGAACTGAACTACTAACTGGACTGAACTTTGAGTCATTTTGAAATTTGGTCATTTACCCCTAGACAACGATAGAGCTTGATTGATGCTGTTATCTTAATTCTGTGCACATGTGTGTTTATCATCGCTGAACTGTTGCATTTATTATCCTTTCGATTACTGTGTTGCTTGTTTCTTTAATAAAACTTTCTTAGTTCTAGTAATCCAGACTCCAACTGAGTGATCCATTTCTGCTGGTTTGGCAACCCAGTTACGGGGTACGTAACATAAGTGGGGTTCTCGTCCGCGATTTTGAACGCTAAATTTGGGACGGAGTAAATTGATTGGGTTAAAATTCCCGAAAGAAAGAAAAGACAAACAGCAGAAATGGAGGTTGAGGAATTTATAAAGGCGCCGACCTTGGAGGCATTAGAGGATGCCAGGAAATCGGAATTGATAGCTGTGGCCAAACGGGTGAATCTTGCTAAGGTGAAGTCGACAATGAGGAGAGAGGAGATACACAGAGCTATTGTAGAGCACTATGTATCTAAAGGTGTGTTTCCCCAAGGTGAGCTGGGGATGGTGTCTATTGAAAAACCTGCTGGAGACGCGGTACAGGTACAGCTTGAAAAACTGAGACTCGAGCACGAGTTCCGGGTACGGCAGTTAGAACACGAAGAGAAGGAGAGAGAGTTAGAAAGGCAAGAGAGAGAAAGACAGTTAGAGAGAGAGGAGAAAGAGAGGGACAGACAGTTGGAGAGAGAGGAGAAACAGAGGGAAAGGGAATTTGAGCTGGAGAAGTTAAAGATAAGGGCCGAGCAAGGGCTCGTGCCGAACCAAGGTGGAGGGTTCCGGGCGACCCAGGAGGTAAGGCTGGTTCCCCCTTTTGACGATACCGACGTGGATCGGTACTTTCTCCACTTCGAAAAGGTGGCTATAAGTCAGGAATGGCCGAGGGATAAGTGGGCTGTGTTACTTCAGAGTGTACTGAAAGGGAAAGCCCAACAAGCTTACTCCGCTTTATCCGCGGAAGATGCCCAGAAGTATGAGGTGGTGAAGGAGGCCATCCTCAGGATTTATGAGTTGGTCCCGGAGGCATACCGGCAGAGGTTCCGGAATGCGACGAAGCGGTGGGACCGCACGTATTTGGAGTTTGCTCGTGAGATGCAAACATATTGTGAGCGTTGGTGCGCCTCGAAAGGGGTAGAGGGGGATTATGACAGACTGCTGCAGCTGATTCTGATTGAGCAGTTTAAAGGTTGTGTCCCTGAGGGTATGAGACCCTACCTCGATGAGAAAGAGGCAGCCACGTTAGCCGCAACTGCTAAGTTAGCGGATGAGTATGCGTTGACGCATAAAATGAAGTTTGCCCCGAGTAAAGGCTACCAGAAGGGTAGTCAGGACGGCGGGGAGAGTCCGCCGGAAAAGTCAGAAAGTAAGCCGGGGACTAGTGAAAAGGATAAGGTAGACCAGGAGCAGTCTGGTCGGAAGTCTCCTGGGGTCGTCTGTTATAATTGTGGGAAAGTCGGACACTTTGCGTCCAGGTGCTTTGCCCCAAGGAAGGAGACGGGGAAAGGAAAAGCGGAAATTTTGAATGGCTGTATCGAGCTGTCAAGCGAACCGCTAGGGAAGGACAGGTCTGAAAAAGTCCAGGAAGGGCGCGAGAGGTTTATCTCGGCCGGACTGGTGTCAGTGAAGGAGAGGTTAAAACCAGTTCCAGTGCGGATCTGGAGAGACACGGGAGCGTGTCAGTCATTGATATTGAAGAGTGTATTAGAGTTTAGCTCAGAGACCCAGACTGGGGAGGTAGAGGTCAAAGGTGTTGGGGAAGGGACAGAGTCAGTCCCTTTGCACCAGATACATTTACAGAGCAACCTGGTCTCTGGACTAGTCACGATCGGGGTGAGGTCCGAATTACCGATGAAAGACGTGGAAGTCTTGCTCGGTAATGACATCGCCGGAGGAATCGTGTTCCCAGTCGTGAGATTGACAGGTCAGCCTGCCAACAGTGAGGCCCCGCCCATGGACTCACAGGTTTATCATAGGGCTGCAGTAGTGAATTTAGCTGTGGTGGTAAATTTGGCTGAAACGTTTCTGCCAACCTTGTATGAGACAGGGTGTAGTGAGATAAGAGGTAGTGAGGGAGCTGGGACGGACGTAGCAGTAGCCAGGAAAGAATTTGTGCAGACGCAGGAGCGAGACGAGGGGCTGATGGTTTTGGCAGAGACCGCTCTCTCTGACACAGCCTTGACAAGCTATTGTGCGGAGGAGGAAGTGCTAAGGAAGAAAGGGAAATCAAGTACAGTACCCGCAGATGAGGAATGGGGGGTGGTGCAAAAGAGTTATGGGGATGAGGTTTTTAACATGGCCCACGAGGTACCCCCCGGTGGACATTTTGCGGTGCTGGAGGAAACAGTTGGTGGAATCATGAAAGAGAGTTACCGGCTGCCCAGGGGGAAAAATGTTATTGATCATGACCGACGCGAACTGAGACGGTCACCGGCTTTTGATATGCTAACAAACCTAGTCGGTGTTAGCGTGGAAATCAATGAAACTAGGGGCCCCCTGATAAGAGGAAAAAACCATTTTGAAAAGATTAGGATGGGATCGATCAGATGGGAGAAGGCTATTGTTTTGGCCAGGTCTACTGATAAGGTCTCTCCCTTAATCCCCGAACAAAGCGAATCTTTAGAAGGAGTAATTAAACGACTCGCACCCATGTGTTTGATTGTCCCGAGGAAATGCAAAGAACTGGGACGTTGGGTGATTGTGGTTACAATAGGGCGGCCAAGTAAACAACACCCATATTTTTTGAGTAATTCAGTGACTAAAGGGCTGATGAACACAGAGGTGTGTATTGGCAATTTAATACGGCTGTCTGAAGCCAGTTTGGTAGTGAACCTTGAAAAAAATGAATTCGGCCACACGAGGGTCACTTACCTGGGAATTGTGGTGACACAGGGGCAGCTGGCAATGATGCAAGCTACAGTGCAGGCTATCGCTGACCTCCCAACCCCGACAGACAAGAGGGCCCTCAGAAGGCTCTTGGAGATGGTGGGTACTGCAGGAAGTTTTGCAATAACTCTGCGGTCAATACCCGTCCCCCTCCTACTAAGCCCTTGCGAGAGAAAATTGAGTCGGAATGGGACGACCCTTGTTGTTGTGGTCCGGGACAAAACCAAATGAGAGGTTACATTGGTCGCAATTCATCAGTGTTTTTGGCCACTGTGAAGTTTGCTGAGTTGGAGCCTGGTCTAAGGGATTATTAATAACACGTGTAAAAGGAACAGAAAATGTGATGACTGTCTGTCAAGGTGTTGACAGCTTCAAATTCTCTGTATTAGCCAAATAACTGATAAAGATGCATATTTGTGTGTGTATCCAATAATGTAGTCATGTTTGTAATTTTTACCTCTCGGTAAAAATCCTTAAAAGGGGGGAAGTGTTACGAGAATACACATAAAATTAAGATGTTTGCTGGCCTGGGTTAGCATCAGTGGCATCAGCAGTTGGTCTGCCACCTGCCCTCAGGGGAAGGAGAGATAAGGAACAATGGAGCAGCGTCTGGAGATGTGTAATGAAGGGATGTGGGAGAGAGGACTGTCTGGAGCGGCTCCCCCTTTGAACCCTGAACTTTTTGAACTGATGGACAGGCGATACCCCAGCAGGGGGATAAAAAGGGACAGGTTCGCTAAGACAGGGACACACGCCACCCGAGGTAACGAGACCCTGGAAGCGGTGCGCCTCTCACGAGTGGGTGAGAAGTACCAGACAACGACAAGGGTGGAAAGGTACGATCAGCGGGAACCCGGTGTGTGTCCGCCCTTGCCTGGGTGCCGGGTTCACTGCAGAGGATCGACCGCATCTGGAGGAGGGGTCACAGTCGGTGACCTCAGGTGACATCACCAAGGACCCGCCCAAAAGTTGCTCGTGAGCAATCTCGCTGGTCTGTGAGTGAAGCTGTGCTGAATGATGAGTTGTTCCTGTTCTCTCTGTCTCTCTTCCCGCACGTTGTCCATCACCATGGCAACGATTACTGCGAACTGAACTACTAACTGGACTGAACTTTGAGTCATTTTGAAATTTGGTCATTTACCCCTAGACAACGATAGAGCTTGATTGATGCTGTTATCTTAATTCTGTGCACATGTGTGTTTATCATCGCTGAACTGTTGCATTTATTATCCTTTCGATTACTGTGTTGCTTGTTTCTTTAATAAAACTTTCTTAGTTCTAATAATCCAGACTCCAACTGAGTGATCCATTTCTGCTGGTTTGGCAACCCAGTTACGGGGTACGTAACAACTCTAAAGACTGTTGTGCATGAAAATCCCAGGAAATCAGCAGTTTCTGACAGACTCAAACATTCTGGCACCGACAATCATTCCAAGGTCAAAGTCACTTAGGTCACATTTCTTTCCCATTCTGATGTTTGGTCTGAACAGCAACTCAACTTTTTAACCATGCCTGCATGCCTTTATGCATTGAGTGCATAAAGACCATAAGACATAGGAGCAGAATTAGGCCATTCAGCCCATCAAGTCTGTTCTGCCATTACATCATGGCTGATCCCAGATTCCACTCAATCCCATACACATGCTTTCTCGCCACATCCTTTGATGGCCTGCCTGATCAGGAAATGATCAACTTCCGTCTTAAGTATATGCACGGACTTGGCCTCCACTGCAGTCTGTGGCAGAGCATTCCACAGATTTACTATTCTCTGGCTAAAAAAATTCCTCCTGAATGATTGGCTGATTAAATTGGCAGGTGTACAGTTGCAACTAATAAAGTGGCCACTGTGTTTGCAATGTGGCAGGCAAAACCAAGAGGAGCTTATCTTTAATATCTTCACCGTAAGCGTCCAACAGAAAACAAGTTTGAGTAGTTTTAGCTGAGTTTGTAGTGAGTGTGAAACCAACTATTTTAAGTTCCTGCCGTTCTGCAGTATTTGTATCACTCCTCAGAAATTATCTGGGATTGGAGAAACATAGCTGCAGAGAAGACCTTAGGATTTTTAGAACCATGGAGTCATAACGGCAAGGAAACAAGACCTACAGGTCACCAGGTCTGCACTCAGCTTCAAATATTACCAATCATAAAATATTCCATTTTTTACTCCCCTGCACCCCGTTAACTTTCCCCAAATTCTTCCACTTATTCACATAGTAGGTGAAATTTACAGTGGTCAATTGAGCTACAAATCCATATATCTTTAGAATGTGTAACGTAAACAAAATAAATTCATGTGGTCACAGGGAGAGCAGGCAGTCTCCACACAGACAAAACCAGAGGTCAGAATTATACCCAGATCACTGTAGTGGGGAGACTACAGCTCTACTAGCTGCAGAATGGATTCCAAAAGACAATATTATTTTTTATCAGTAGTGGACCTAGGGGGTGTATGGGGTGCCTAGGGAGAGGTAGCACCTCTGGTGGGCGGGGGGGGGCCTGCCGTTCCCTTTTTCAGGGCAGCTCATCCACCTTTGGTCCCCACCTGGTGCTCAGCTCTCACCTGTGGCTCCAAGTAGCTGTAGCACGCGCACCGTCCACACCTCGGTAAATCGTCTCGGCAGACGGGCCAAACCAGGTGGGGGAAGCTGACGGGTCTTCGACCCTCAGTGAGGTAGGGGATCTGCCTGTCCCAGCATGTGAAGTCTGGCCATGGCAGATTGAGCAGAAGAGACCAAGTAATGGTCCAACTGTTAAGAAGGCAGGCCAGCAAGCGTTGTGGAGCACTGAGAGCACGATAAGGCACTTAGATGTCCTGGTCATCCACTGCAAGAGGTGGTGATCTCTTTAAATTCACCTGGCAGAAGGCAAAGGCAAACCACTGCTGTAACTTGCCACGTACATGATTTCCCAATATGTCAGTGCGGCATAGAGGGAAATTGTGTCCGCTAAATGGAAATTCCAGGGGCGAACTAACGACGAGTGGTCTTAGATCTTCAAGCTCTTAATTAAAAGATTAAGAGGGCTGCAGCACTTCACAGAAGGTGGCTCAACTATACCTCTTCCAGTGTAACTAAAAATGGGCAATAAAAGACAATAAAGTCTACATTCCATGAAATGAATAAAAGATCATCTGCCCTGGGATCACATGATGTTGTTTCAGGATTCAAAAAGAAATCACTATGTCATCTTCCTGACCAATGGCTGCTGTTATCTTTCACTAAAAAAGCATAATACGGAGATGTGCAGTCCTGGAGCTGCTACAGTGCAGAGTCATGTTGCATCTGTTTGGAATATCAGTAACCATCACACCTACTTAACACCAAACCAAATACAGCCATGTCTTTTTAAAAATATTTCTAGGGGTGCACATTGAGGCAAAGGCTGGCTATTTATTGCCTGCTCCTCATTATCCTGGAAGAGTTTTTTAACTTAGTGTAATCCTTCCAATTAAGGTACCACAGTACTGTTAGATGGAGTGTTCCAGGGTCCAGACCCAGCAGAAGAACTAAAATAAAGGCATCCGTTAGTCTTGCGAGACCATGGATCTGTGCCTGGAAAGTCTTCACTCTCCAGGGCGCAGGCCTGGTCAAGGTTGTATGGAAGACCAGCAGTTGCCCATGCTGCAAGTCTCCCCTCTCCACAACACCAATGTTGTCCAAGGGAAGGACATTAGGACCCATACGGCTTGGCACCAGTGTCGTCACAGAGCAATGTGTGACTAAATGCCTTGGTCAAGGACACAACACGTTGCCTCGGCTGGGGCTCGAACACACGACCTTCAGGTTACCAGTCCAATGCCTTAACCACTTGGCCACGTGCTAGACGAACTAGCATTATAGCAAATAAAGGTGAGTAACTGTATAATCGATTGTACTTATAAATATATTAGGTGCCTGTTAAGTGTTCATGGTTTATGAAGAAGCCAGTTCTCTTTCACTCATTTCCCCAAACTCAGAGTGCAATCTATGTTGATACACCAGATAAGTTACGTCAACATTACCTTGGAAGGTAATGTGCAAATTCTTAGCACACAATACCAGTGAACATGGGCTAGACCAGAAAACAAAGCAAGATTGATTAAATTTTGGAACTGGAGTCTATCACAAATTTCTGTTAAATTAACTGTTCTTCAGAAGTTAGTCAGATAAGCAGATGAGAGATTTGGGGTAGGTCCCACAGCTAAATGAAGTTCATCATTCTATCTGCTTTTACATTGAATAGATTTGCTCAGGGGTTTATCTAAATCGAAAAATTATTTCAGGGTCATACTGTCCTATATTTAACCAAAAAGGCAAACAGATCAGAGCACAATTGAGGAGAAAAGAGAAAGAGAGATACTTTTTTTCAGGTGAATGCATATGAACTTTGGCTCAACATATTGACCAATTCAAGAAGATGACCCTGAAGTAAACTACTACTGGTGGTTGGTAACTGGTTTTTATTGTCATGTGTACTGATCTACAGTTTTGTTTGCATGGCATCCAGGCAGATCATTCCATACATAATTATATAGGGGTAGAAGAAAAAGGAAAAGATACAACAGAATCAAGAGTATAATGTTGTAGTTGTAGAGGATATACAGTGTGGATGGACAAATAAAGTGCAAGGAAAATAAAGAGGTGGATCGGGAGATCAAAAGATCAGCTTTAACATTTAAAAGGTCTTTTCAGGCAGTGGGATAGAGGCTGTCCTTGAGCCTGGTAGTAGGTGTGGTTAAGCTTTTATACCTTCTGTCTGATGAGAGGAGGAAGAGGAATGAATATCTGGGGTGGGATGGGTCTTTGATTATACTGGCTGCTTTCCCAAGGCAGTAGGAAGTGTAGACAGAGTCAATGGATGGGAGACTCATTTGCAAAATGGACTGGGGTGTGTTTAAAACTCTCCACAATTCCTTGTGGTCTACGGCATACCAAGTTGTGATGCAATTCTCTGTGGTTCACCTATAAAGATTGGTCATATTCATTGACATTAAGCTGAACTTCCTGCGACTTCTGTGGAAATGCAGCCATTGGTGTGATTTGCACCAGGAAAGGTACTGATGCTAATTCCACCTCGGAACTTGAAGCTCTCAATCATCTCCAACTCAGTATAATTGATACAGATAAAGCTATCCTGCTTCTTGAGGTCAATGACCAGCTCATTCGTTTTGCCAATGTTGAAGGAAAGTTTGTTGTCTTGACACCATGTCACTAGGCTCTTTATCTTCTACTGTACTATGTCTTCTTTGATATCTGGCTCACTATAATGGTGTCATTTGCAAAATTGTTATGGAGTTAGAAATTAATTTGACCAGTGTGTAAAAAGTAAAGCAAGGGGCTGCCAAGAGTGAGCTGACCCATGGTTTGATAGTTTCTTTGTTCCGTATATTACAGGGTACTGTGTATGTATATATCGTTCTGATATTAAAGGCAACTCACATTTATCTTTAACAGATAAACTGGTTTGTATCTTATCCTATTGGGTAACCTGTCTTTTGAAAATGCCCAAATCTTCTTTATCATTCCATTATCACAAATACACTTTTAAATCAAAGTGCTGTGTAACTTGAAAGGGAAACTGTAGGTAGTGATCATTCTATGTAGCCTTTTCAATGGCTGTCATAGGTCTGTGAGGTACTTGCCTGTGAAGCTGCTGTGACGAATTTTTCATTGTACCGGTACCTCATTGTACTTGTACATATGACAGTGAGCTTGACTTGACTGTTTTGCATTTTGAAGATGATATATAATGTGTCACAGTGGTGGGGAACAGAATACATATATTTAAGGTAGATGATGGTATGGCAATATGATAAAGGCACTTTGGATTCTATTGATTTATAAGTTATTTATAAGACAGTTGTTGCAGAGGGCTAGCTTATACTATTTTATTATTGTACCCTTTACTGCAGACAATATTCTGTTTTCTCCTTACTCAGTAGGTTATGGTTTCCTTTCTTTTCCATGTGAGATGTAATTCTGCTTGGTTGCTATTCAGTTTCTGTTCAATGGGATTTTTGCAACTTTTCTTATATGCATACTACATTCCTTACTTTACTTGGAAGAGGAAATTAGGGAGGCTGCCGTAATTGACATCCAAATATTATTTACTCTTTAACTATTGTTGTATCTTAAATTATTGACGTATTTCTTTGGGGTTTCACAATTTATTTATTTAAAATGTATAATTTACTAACATAAAATATTTGCAATTTTAAGAAAAGATAATTAGGTTTTCAAAAATCATCTGAGAAATCTTATAAATTGTGTTTTCAGAAATTCTAATTTAAGTATGCAAATGCTTTTTTATACCTCAGACTTCCCAAAAGTGCAATGTGGTTGTTCACTTTGTCATCATTTCACATTTGAAAATGACCATTACAAGTTATTATTTAACATGACATTTATAAATGAGCCCTACAGTTGTGATTGGATGTAAGTGTGGTCATTTTTCAATATTGTGCAATGAACTTCCCTAGCTGTCGGAAATCCAGGTATGTGTTTTACACAATTTCCTGACCAATTGGTCATAAAATCACATCAGCTTGTGTCGAAATTTCTAATAACATATTCCAGCAAGTGCGGTTCCATGCCAGAAACCAGGAGTTGTACAATTGCCCTTGAGGTTTATTTAATTTAAACCTGCGAACACAAATGGCATGTTGCATTATATCATTGTCCTTCATTCAGCGGTTTGTTGGAATGGGTGCTTGTGGTATTTGCAGGAAAATTCCACAGTGCAACTGGGAGATTTAAACTGATGTGCAGGTTTGCTCTTCAAATAACCTGTTATCTTCAATTATTCTCTCTCTGCTTGATTTTCCACTCTACTGGCTTGATCATTCCCTAGTTGCTTTATTTTCTATCCGACTGCCTAGAGTCACTTTCTACCCATTCTGTCTCTGACAGATCAGAACAAGCAAGGTTTGGGAACAACAGCTTATGAGGGCTCATAAGTTGATCATCCAAATTAAGCCAGACAAGCAGAGTGAAACTTTTCTATGAACTTTTCCGCGTGGTTTATTGAATTGATTCAACAGGAAACCCTAGGTTAAAGTTATACAGCTTACTTATTTCAGATAATGTAACTGAAATAATTCAAAGATCTATTTTACATAGTAATGAAACTTATTTTGTGTGGAAAATCCTAATCCTGACTCCCTGGTATAATGAGTACCAGGAGTTGTATTTATCAGTGTAATCTTTCTTTTCACTTGCTTTTCCTGAACAGATGACAAGAACTTCCCCATAAAGCTTTTCCCAATTTCTTTTCAATTAAGCCTTTCAGTTCCCCATGAAATACCTGGGATCTATCCTGAGTGGATTGTTAGAGCATCACAGAGTACTGGGGACTGACAGCTCAACTGTTGCCACAGTTTGCTTTCCTCTCCCATGGGAATACAGATGGCCAGTCCTCTCACCTCACAGCCACACAGAATGGAAATTCTGAGATGTTTTCTTGGTGACTCAAGTATCCCTATTTTCAGGCTTAGATTCTGAGGACTCAATGATTTGATTAATTCCTAGGTCTGACTCCATCACTGTTGTTGAGTTTTCCTCATTTACCAACTCTTGTTGCTATCAGTCTGTTCTCCTGCTTGGACTGAGAGGCAACCTCATCACCAGGTCTCTCACTCAAGTTATTTTTCACGACGTTATTATTTTGGAGCAGTATACACATACATTCTGAAAAACAAAGTTTTAATCAAAGCTTCTTGCCAACAGAACTGTGACAACTGCTAATGCAAAATCATGAGCAGAGACCTGTAACTTAGCTTTAGCAATAACACCAGTAAACTGGGATCAAAAGTCACATGATTAGAAGTCGCCATGATCAGCCTCCAGAAATAAATCTAACAAGCTAGCTTTCTTTTAGCTCAGCCTAGTGTAGGACTGGATGAAGACCAGAAAGGTTTCATAAAATAATTCTCTTTAGAGCCAATAAGACAACTTTATAGGGTTATGTTGCATGGAAGTAAGACCCTTGGCTCAATTTGACATGCTGATTAGCATATCTATCTATACTCATCCCATTTGCTTGTGTTTGGAACATGCCTCTTTAAAACGTTCTTATCTATGTACCTAGCCAATTGCTTTTAAAAAAAATTGTAATTTTACCTGCTTCTACCTCTTAGCTATGTTTGAGTTTAAGACTATGTCAACCATGAATTATGGGATAATTCTTTACGCGAAAATCAAAGACAAACATGAGAAATTCTTGTTGACAAAGAAGTAATAACTCTGCTAATGTGTTCCTACAGATGTTTCTGCTAATGAGAACATTATTGTCAATAAATAGCCTCATACTTCTGATATTTATCTGAAATATTAGTTCACATTATCAATTGCTAATGTGAGAATTTCTCACAGAAAGCGTTCAATCTTTGCTTCATACAAGTTCAGTTTTTTTCCTTTGGTCCTTGACACTGATCATCTGTTATCTGCTGCCTTAAAACAGATGTTTGGCAGTTGATAAAATATTGTGAAGGTTTATTGGTCTCTAGTTTCTCATATAAAATGTCTCTGAAGCAGATTCCAATTTGAAATACAATTGCTTCGACTCAAAGCTGGTAAATGCAATTATGATCCACTAAGGTGTAATTGGAAAACTTATGTAGAATAATACTTAAGACTATCACCATTACACCTCCCAAAGACCTCTCGCAGATTGTAATGTACATCACACAGAACTGAAGTACACTGCAGTCAGTGCAGCATTAAACTACGGAAGATATATGTTTGTCCATATACTTTCTTGTAAAGGAGATCTTCTTGTCCTAGTTTAATGGGTAAAACTATCTATATTATCGTAGTAATTTTAGGAACAAAAGAAATCTCATGAACCATACCTTTTTCTTATTAGTCTACTATTATAAACCTGATCAATGTTCTATCCAAAGGAGATCAAATCAAAATTTGCTGGGGAGTTGAGTTAACAATCTGCCTGAGAAGGCATTGCCAATTTTGAACAATAGTCTGTGTGGTTATATGGTTGTTAACCATCATTCACTAAATATATGTTAAGCAATTATTATAACTTTTCCAGTTCATTTTTCCTCATAGAAATTTCATATTAAATATAAGGCAATGTTAATTCAATGATTTCCTTGTCAGGTATTAAAATCCACAAAATAAAGTCACAATTAATATCATTCTTAAAAAATTCTGCTATATTCTTTTTCCTTTTTACTCAGTAGTTTCAACATTTTGCATGTTTGTTTTCAAATCTCATATTCAGCAAGCAACAATAATTGCTTTGCTTCGGGAGGAAATAGACATGTTAGGATATGTATATAAAGAAGGTCATAAAAATGACTTGCCTAAGGAAAGAAAAGCAGAAGTACAACTGTTTATATCTATCAGATTATA
Organism: Mobula hypostoma; assembly: GCF_963921235.1. NCBI lineage: Eukaryota > Metazoa > Chordata > Chondrichthyes > Myliobatiformes > Myliobatidae > Mobula > Mobula hypostoma. Next base: position 140,815,461 of record NC_086100.1, read on the forward strand.
CCAGACTATCTGACTGTCTTTGCAGTAATGTCCTAATCGTCAGTCATTCACAGAATCCTAAATAGCCTTCTGAGCAATAATAATACTTGAATAAGTTATATGCCACTTATTTTGCACTCAGTACAAATGCTTTGCGAGTCCTCTCATCTCCTTTAAAACTCAGAATTCATCAAACTCATTATAGGGTCCAGAAAAGTTCTTTTTCCCAGGAGCAAGATAAACTTTTGAATATGTATTTGGTATGAAAATTAGAGCACCAAATTATTCTTGTCATTCTCTTGCAAAGTTTCTGGCCATGAGCGTTGCTTGGATCATGACTCCTGACCTACACATTTTATTTACTTTGCTGTTACTTCCTTAGAAAGTGTTACCTTTTGGAGAACGATACCTGCCTAAGGAGGATTTTGACCTAATTCTGCTTGCTATGATTTAATACTGCACCCAGGGTGTATGTAAAAAAAAATTGATTCCCTGTACCTGAAATGCGGTTTGCATTAGAAATTGCCCATCATGAATCCCTCCATGATATAAATTAGTTTCTGTTGTTTGTGGACCTCAAAAGATTACATGGGTCCTAAGGGATAGCAATCAATCTTACATGAAGTTTTTAATATCAGGCTGGTTTCTTGACTCTATTACTAGGATTGGGAGGGAGGCCCATAAAAATTCTTCTACTGCTGTGTTATTTTGCATCATATGTCTTGTGCATTGGCTGATTAGTTTAAAAGTTCAGTGATGTCAAAACATTGTACTACTACACTTGCACAAAGAAACAGGAATATATGCTAATAGCAACTGATAGGGAAGAGGTTTTTACCTGAAAACAATCTCTTAAATGTTAGTACATTGAAAAAATAATTTCACAGTATCTTTGCAGAGGATTGCTGAAATCAAAACAAACAAAAGTGAATGAATATTTTTAAGAAAGTGTATTTGTTAAACTATAGATGAAAAGAAGTTAGATTTACTTTGTGATTCATAATTAAGTGCATGAACAGGTATGTATTATCCAGACAACACACAGGGGAGTGTTGCAGTGGGGATTTTTGCTTATTGTTTCTCATCTGAGGAATTCACAATCTGAAAGGGCTTGTCAGTAATAGATGATAAATGTGCATGTCAGTTTCCCATGGTGATGGAAGGGAAAACAGAGGGCCCACGAGCCTACTTAGAGAACATTTTCCAATGTTATAGAATGGCAATGGCAGACACCTGGGAGTGGATCAGCTGCCTGGTTTTTGACTGATTGTGGTAACTATAACATAAAGGAGAATGTAAACAACAGAAATAGCTGAAAAATAACTATCTGAAGTTGGAAGGAATTTAAATTAGTCAGAATTTACTAATTCACTCAGCTCTGGAACATCTGGACAGTGAAAATGCATCTATCAAGATGCACTTCATTGACTACAGCTCAGCATTTAACACTATCACCCCTTCAAAACTAATCAATAAGTTCCAAGACCGGGGCCTTGATACCTCCTTATGTAATGGGATCCAAAATTTCCTCAGTTATAGACCTCAGTCAGTACAGATTAGCAACACCATTTCCTCCTCAATGACAATCAGCAAAAGTGCACTGCAAGGCTGTGTGCTTAGCCCCCTCCTCTAATCATTTTATGTGAGGCTGAGTACAGTGCCAATACCCTATTCAAGTTTGCTGGCAACATCACAGTGTTTGGCTGAATCAAAGCTGGTGCCGAATCAGCCTATAGGAGGGAGATAGAAAATCTAGTTAAGTGGTGCCACAACAACAACCTCTCACTCAATGTCAGCAAAACTAAAGAGCTGATTATTGACAACAGGAGGAGGAAATTAAGGGTAAACACAAAATAATCTGCAGATGCTGGGGTCAAAGCAACACTCACAACACGCTGGAGGAACTCAGCAGGTCGGGCAGCATCCGTGGAAATGATCAGTCAACGTTTCGGGCTGGAACCCATCGTCAGGACTGAAGAGGGAAGGGGCAGAGGCCCTATAAAGAAGGTGGGGGGAGGGTGGGAAGGAGAAGGCTGGTAGGTTCCAGGTGAAAAACCAGTAGGGGGAAAGATAATGGGTGAGGCAGGGGAAGCAGGGAGGGGATAGGCAGGAGAGGTGAAGAAGGAACAGGGAAAAGCACATTGGATAGTAGAAGGAGGCGGAACAAAGAAGGAGGTGATAGGCAGCTGGTGGAGGGGGCAGAGTGAAACCGGGATGGGGGACCGGGAGGGGGAGGGAATTAGTGGAAGTTGGAAATCTCCAACTTCCGGTAATTCCCTCCCCCTCCCGTCCCCCATCCCGGTTTCATTCTGCCCCCTCCCCCACCTGCCTATCACCTCCTTCTTGGTTCCGCCTCCTTCTACTACCCATTGTGCTTTCCCCTATTCCTTCTTCACCTCCCCTGCCTATCCCCTCCCTGCTTCCCCTCCCTCACCCGTTATCTTTCCCTTTACTGGTTTTTCACCTGGCACCTACCAGCCTTCTCCTTCCCACCCTCCCCCCACCTTCTTTATTAGGCCTCTGCCCCTTCCCTCTGCAGTCCTGACGAAGGGTTCCAGCCCGAAACGTTGACTGATCGTTTCCACGGATGCTGCCCGACCTGCTGAGTTCCTCCAGCGTGTTGTGAGGAAATTAAGTGTCCGTGAACCAGTGCTCATTAGGGGATTGGAGGTGGAGAGGGTCAGTAACGTACTTGTTTATCAATATATTATTATTATTATTTGTTTCTTTTTGTAATTGAATAACCTATCTGTCTTTGTGTGTAGTTTTTCATTGATTCTATTGTATTTCTTTGTTCTAGTATGAATGCCTGTAACAAAACAGATCTCAGTGTAGTGTTTGGTGACATATACATACTTAGAACTTTGAATCTGGAAGAGAATAGCTATATACATTGTAATGTAACACTTTAAAATTATTTTCTTTAGCAGCAATAATATAGCTTGAAGAAAACATAATTCATGTTAAAATGATAGCAAGTTAGATATGGAGGTGACAAAGAATTTGAAACTTGATTAATGAGGTAAGTTTGAATGAATATCCTAAAGGATGATAAATAGAGAGATTTAGTCAGTGAATTCCAAAGTTTAAGGCTTAAGCAGCTATAGGAGCTCAAATGAAAGATCCTAGGCTATCCATTCTTCCTTCTTCAGATGATGGCAGACCTGCCATAAAAGCTGTATGTATGTCCTGGACTTAATTATTGTGTGTGGGATTTCAAAGTTTTATTGTTTACCTTTTCTTTTTGCCTCTGAAGTTTATTGGAATGGGAGAATGGAATTCTGTGTAAAAAAGGGTCAGATCTACCATTTATAGAAGGAAGAATTACTTGGTTTCAGCATTCGTTTTAACAGATTGCATATGTGAATCTATAAACAGTACAGATGAAAAGTACCAGTAATAGCTCTAAAAGCACATGTTTAGTCTTGGTTACCTCCTAAGGAAATGAGAAAATTCATCTGAGCTTATAAAAGCCATGCAGTGAGGAGCCAATCATGGAAAAAATTGCAGATGTGATCCCTCTCGCCTCTAAATTAATTAAGCAAGTATCTGTTCAGCAATAAATTAATGTTTGCCCTGAAACTATCCATTTTGTTACCATATATCAAAAGCATAAATCATAAAAAGCAGGATTTGGTATCTGTACATCTGGTATTTACTTTAAAGATGCCTCAATACTGTTGCTGTTTGACTTCAATTCGCAGCGTATATTTATAAATTACAGATTTGTCAAACTTCAGCAATTAGTTTTGGAGAGATTATTGTGAAAAAAGGAAGTTCCCCTGCTTCATCTTTCTCATATAAAAAGTGGTGTACAGTTCACATCTGCACTATTTGTTGAATTCCCTGATGGAATTGATGTTCTTCATAGCTCCATTATGGAATAAATACATAACTCACAGAATTTAGGACCAAGATAATACCACCCAATTATTCACCTATTTTCATTTCAAAGATTTTAAAAATGATCAGAGATCTGAAAAGTTTAAAGGAAGACTTGCGTGTAAACAGCATCTGGTACAAGTAGACTTTTGGACTTAATTTTCATCTTAATTGTTCTCTTCTCAAGCTCCAACTTTGCTCATCCTATTTTGCTTTAGTCTTCCCCTCTCAGCTCACCATAGTTAATCAAGTTCTCAGTGTAAGCATTCATTTGACATGACCCATCCAACTATTTTTCTATTTTAATGATCTCCTTTCTCCTGTACATTGGTCAGTTAAGGAAACCTGGCTTTCCAATTTCACTTGTAGGAATGTATTTTGCCTGTACCTGAAAGATAGAGTCATAGAACAAAGAATCACAGAGTCAAAGAACAACTCAGCACGAAACAGGTCCATGCCATCTAGTCCATGCTGAACAGCTAACCTGCTGAGTCCCATCACCTTGCACCCAGACCATAGTCCTCCACACCCCTCCCCTCCATATACTTAACCAAATTTCCCTTAAACATTGAAATCAAAACCACATCCACCACTTCTGCTGCAGCTCAATCCACACTCTCACCACCCTCTGAGCGTAAAGATCCTCCTTAAATATTTCACTTATCGTTCTTAACCCATGATCTTTAGTTCAAATTTTACCCAACCACAGTGGAAAAAGACTGCTTGCATTTACCCTATCAATATCTCTCATAATTTTGTACACCACTATCAAATTCTCCTTCATTCTTCTACACTCTAGCAAATAAAATCCTAACACATTCAACCTTTCCCTACAGCTCAGGTCCGCAGGTCCTGGTTCCCTGTGGACTTTATACGCCAGTTTTAAAAAGTGACCAGAGCCTGTCAGGACTTGTCTACTGATCAGGAGCTTGTTTGAGTTATTAGTAACTTAGCAAGGACTAATAAAAAGAAATGATGTTTAAGCAGAGTGGCCATTGTAGGAACGGCCATTGTTTGAGTGGGTCAGTGTTGAAATGGTCAGACTTTGGTTCAACAGGCTTTGATGAGAACAGGCGGAGACTAAGTGTGCTAAGTCATTTGGAATCATTTAGTTGATTGAATAACTTAAGATTGAGAAATTAGAACTGAAGATATACATTGTGTAGGCAATATGGTAGTTAAGGCGGTGAAATTATTTTCTTGTAAGATGTGAGATTGCGAGACACGTAATGATCTCCTTGATGACTTTATCTGTAGGAAGGGTATGCCATTTTAGCTCCCAACTGACAAGTTCAAATAACTAGAGCTGGAACTGGATGCACTCAGGACCGTCCGGAAGGCTGAAAACCTCATAGTTGAAACTTATACTGAGGTGGTCACACCCGGAGTGCAGGTTTCAGAGAGTAGGTGGGTGACCATCAGAAGATGTAAGCAGTTTGTACAGATTTCCCCACGGCCATTCTCCTCAGCAACAAGTACACCCCTTTGGATACTGCTGGGGCATATGTCCTAGTAGGGCACCCAGTAGCAGCAGCAGCCAGGCCAGGGGCACTGTGGCCGGCTCTGAGGCTCAGTCGGGGAGGGTAAAGTCAGGTACAAACGGTAGTGATAGGACACCTGATAGTTAGGGGGACAGACGGGAGATTCTGTGGCCATAGAAGAGCTACCAGGATAGTGTCACACACACACAAAATGCTGGAGGAACTCAGCAGGCCAGGCAGTGTCTATGGAAAAAACTGCTTGGCTTGCTGAGTTCCTCTAGCATTTTGTGTGTGTTGCTCAGAATTCCAACATCTGCAGACTTTCTCTTTTTTGTGCCACAATAGTATGTTGCCACCCAGGTGCTAGGGTCAAGGATGTCTCAGAGCAGCTGCAGAATATTCTCAAGAGGGAGGGTAAGGGTGATAGGCTAAGATGGCACCAATAAATGTTGGCACTTTGCATGTAGCTTTGATGGAAATAATCAAATATTCCTGTTTTGGACTACTCCAGCTGAAATTCACAGTCACAGCCATGGATGCTTCAGTAAGCAACTTTGTTTTAAGATTTTGAAAAAAATCTATTAATCTTCAAAATTGACAGATCCCGGACTGCAGAATCAGGCCACAAGGGCAGTTGTCCTTTAAGAAAATGGAAATGGGGATGGTTTGCCTGTCTACAGTACAACTGAAATACAGAGACTTTGGACATCCACTCCCAACTATCTTGCTGCCCAAAGTAATTCTGTGGAAAATAAAACTGAGAACCTCAGAGCATGATTGCTGTAGAGGATGAACATCGGGGACTGCTGTGTCCTTTGTTTCATGTAAACGTGGCTATACCCTGCCATTTTGGATGCAGCACACAGCTAGAGGGCTTCATGATTCTCCACAAAAACAGGACAGCTCAGTCTTTTACAGGTGAGAAGGGTGAGTATGCTTTATGATTAACTCAACACAGCACACAGACGTAGCAGTACTGTTTCAGTTTTGTTCAACTGAATAGGAACATCTAGCAGTCAAAAGCCGTTCTTTTTTTCTGCTGAGGGAGTTTTCTGCCATCTGGGTAGAGGTGTACATTCCACCTTAGTCCAACATCGTATAGGTAATGGAGTAGCTGAGCACCGTGATCAGCAAGCACAAAACAACATACCCTCAAGCTTTCCTGATCATTGTGGGGGATTTCAACTAGGCCAACTTGAAGAAGTCTCTAAACAACTAAAGCCAATATATCACCTGTGGAACCAGAAGAATCATCTCAATTGACCACTGTTATACCACCATCAAGAACATTTAACATGCCATCTCATGCCCACACTTTGGAAAGTCCGATCACTGAGCTGTACTTCTGCTGCCAGCAGATAGGCTGAGTCTAATGGCCACAGCAGCAGTGGTGAGGACAAAAGAAGTTTGGTCACAGAAGGCAGGGGAATGCTTTCAGGACTGCTTTGAGTCAGTGGAGTGGACAAAATTCGGGGATTCATCTTTGAATTGGAATGAATACACCACTGTTGTCACTGACTTCATTGAGAGATGTCTGGATGAGTATGTGCCTTCAAGAACTTAATGGACATACGCAAACTATAAGCTGTAGATGAAATATACTAGACACCCAGGTGCAAACTATGGAAGGCCATTTTAAGAATGAATAAACAACTCTGATTGACGTTAGAGATGGGATCATATGTCCATCGGCTCTAGCAAGGTTTGCAGGCTATTACTTCCTACAAAATGAAACTTAACATCACGAATGGCTGTGATGTTTCACTCCCAGATGAGCTCAGCACTTGTTATGCACATTTCGAAAGGGAGAATAAAACTATACCTGTGTGAATTCCTGCAGCATCTGGTGACCCTGTGATCTCTGCTCAGAGGCCAATATCAGAACACCTTTCAAGAGGGTGAAACTTTGCAGGGTTTCAGATGATGGTGAACCTGGTAGGCCTCTGAAAACCTTTGCCAACCAACTGATGGGAGTGTTCAAGGACATCTTCAATCTCTCACTGCTGCAGTCAGAGTTTCCCACCTCCATCAAAAAGGCAACAATCACATGAATGCCCAAGAAAGAGCAGGGTGAGCTGCCTCAATGGCTATCACCCAGTGGCGCTCACATCTAGCGTGATGAAGTGCTTTCAGAGGTTGGCCATTGTTAGTACCGAATCCTACCTAAACAAAAACCTGGACCCACTGCAATTCACCTATCACCACAATAGGTCTTCAGCAGATGCAATCTCACTGGCTTTCCACTTGGCCTTGTATCAACTGGAGAATAGCAATACCTATGTCAGTCCTCTGTACCTCCTTTTGCAACTGGATACTTGACTTCCTCACTGGGAGACCATAGTCTGTGCGGATTGGAAAGAACATCTCCTCCTCACTGAAAATCAACCCCTGTGCACCTCAAAGATGTGAGCTTAGCCCACTGCTCTACTCTCTCTGTAGACATAACTGTTTGGCTATGCAAAACGCAAACACCATCTATAAATATGTCGATGATACAATTATTATTGGCAGAATTTCAGATGGTGACAAGGAGGCGTACAGGAGTGAGACAGATCAGCCGGCTGAGTGGTGGTGAAGCAACAACGTTGCACTCAACATCAGTTAGACCGAGGAATAAGTAGATCAGCAGTATCCAGAGAGATCAGTAGTGGAAAGGGTGAGCAATTTCATGTGCCTGGGTGTCAACATCTCTGGAGCTCTATCCTGGGTCCAACATATAGATGCAAATACAAAGAAGCTATGGCAGTGGCTATATTTCATAATGTGCTTGAGGAGACTTGGTATGTTACCAAAGAAACTTGAAAATGTTTACGGATGTACCCTGGAGAGCATTCTAACCAGTTGCCTTACTGTGTGGTATGCAGTGGCCACTGCACAAGGTCAGAAAAAGTTGCAGTAAGCTGTAACCTCAGCCAACTTCATCATGGCCACTAGCCTCCCCAACATCGAGGCCACCTTCAAAAGGCATTCAAAAGCGGCATCCATCATTAAGGACCCCCATCACCCAGGACATGCCCTCTTCTCATTGCTGCCATCAAGGAGGAGTACAGAAGCCTGAAGGCACTCACTCAATGTTTCAGGAACAGCTTCTTCCCCTCTATCATCATATTTCTGAATGGGCAATGAAACCATGAACACTAACTCACTAATCTACTTTTTCTTTCTTTTTGCACTACTTATTTAATTTAATGCTTTATACATACTTTGTAATTTATAGTTCTTTTATTACTATGGATTGCAATACAGTGCTGTCACAAAACAGCAAATTTTATGACATATCCCAGAGATTCTGAGCTGCCAGAGGTCATAGTGCACACTGGCAATAGTGACAAAGGTAGAAAGGGGGAAGAGGTCCTGCGAAGTGAGTATAGGGAGTTATGAAAGAGGCGGAAGAGCAGAACCTCCAAGTTAGTAATCTCTGGGTTACTCCTAGATGCTGATTAAGGCAAGAATAAATGGTAGTTCAGATGAGGGAATGACTGAAGATCTGGTGCAGGGCACAGGGTTTCAGATTTCTGGATCATTCGGATCTCTTCTGGGGAAGGAATGACCTGTAAAAAAATATCTTTGTGGACAAGTATGCTAGAGCTTTTGGGGGGGGATTTAAACTAATTTAGCAAGGGGATGGGAACTGGAGTGATAGGACTGAGGATGGGGCATTTGGTTTACAAATCGATGCAATGTGCAGTGAGATTGAGAGGAATGGCAGGCAGATGATAGGACAAAGTTGCAGTCAGTTGGTTGAATCGAAGTTTAACATGGAATACACTAACAGTATGCCAGAAGTTCATGAGTGCAATGGGGCAGAAGTGAATATAGTTGCTATTACTAAGGAGAAGGTGCTTGGGAAGCTCTAAAGTCTGAAGGTAGATATGTCACCTAAGCTAGACAGACTACACCCCAGGGTACTGAAAGAGGTAACTGAAGAGATTGTGGAAGTACTAGTAGTGATCTTCCAAGAATCACTGGATTATGGAATGGTTACTGAGGACAGCAGGATTTCAAATGTCACTCAACACTTTAAGAAGGGAGGGGGGCTGAAGAAGGGATATTATTGGCCAGTTAGCCTGACTTCAGTGGTTGGGAAGGTGTTGTAGACCATTACTAAGGATGAGGTTTCGGAGTACCTAGAGACATAGGATAAAATAGGCCAAAGTCTGCTTGGTTTCCTTAACGGGAACTATTGCCTGACAACTTTGTTGGAATTTTTTGAGGTTTTAAAAAGCAGAATAGACAGAGGAGAGTCAGTGGATGTTGCATTCTTGGATTTTCAGAAGGCCTTTGACAAGGTACCATACATGAGGCTTCTTGATAAAGGTAAGAGCTAACGATATTATGTGAAAGATACTAGCATGCATAGAAAGAAGATTAGCTGACTGGCAGGAGCCAATGAGTGACAATAAAGGTGGCCTTTTCTGGTTAGCAGCTGGTGACTAGTGGTGTTCACAGAGCTGGAGTTGGGATGGCTTCTTTTCGCATTATATGTCAATTATTTGGATGAGGTAATTGATAGCTTTATGGTCAAATTTTCAGATGGTACAATGAATGGTGAAGGGGCAGGTAGTGTTGAGGAAGCAGGGAGAGGGCAGAAGGATCAAGACAGATTAGGAGAATAGGCAGGTGGAGTATAGTGTAAGTAAGTGTATGGCCATGTACTTTGGTAGAAGGAATAAAGGTGTAGACTACTTTCTAAACAGGGAGAAAATTCAGAGACCAGATGTGCAAATGGACTTGGGAGTCCTCAAGCAGGATTCCCTAAAGGTTAACTTGCTGGGTGGTAAGGAAAGCAAATGCAATATTAGCATTCATTTTGAGAGGGCTAGGATATATGAGAAAGGATGTAACACTGAGACTTTATAAGGCATTGTTCAGGCTGTGCTTAGGGTATTGTGAGCAGTTTTGGGTCCTTTATCATAGGAGTAATGTGCTAGCATTGTAGAGGGCTCAGAGGAGGTTCACAAAAATGATTCTGAGAATGAAAGAGTTATCATATGAGGAGAATTTGATGCCTCTGATGTGGTAAGTGCTGCAGTTCAGAAGAATGAGCGGGAACCCTCATTCAAATATTGAAAAGCCAAGATAGAGTGGATGTGGAGAGGGTATTTCCTACAGTGGGAGAGTTGAGTACCAGAGGACACTACCTCAGAATAGAGGGACGTTCATTTAGAATAGCGATGAGGAGGAATGTCTTTAGCCAGAAGTTGGTGAATCTGTGGAATTCATTGCCATGTATGACTGCGGAGGCCAAGTAATTGAGTATATTTAAAGCAGGGGTTGATAGGTTCTTGATTAGTAATGATGTCAAAGATTACAGGGAGAAGGCAGAAGAATGGGATTGAGAGGGATAATAAATCAGCCATGATGAAATGGTGGAGCAGATTCAATGGGTCGAATAAGTTAATTATGTTCCTATGTCTTATGTCTTAAATATTCCCTTGTAAATTTTCTCTACAATTTTTAATCTTATTGACATCTTTCCTGTAGGTGGGTGACCAAAACTGCACATAATGCTCCAAATTAGGCCTCACTTACATGTTATAAAACTTCAACATAACATCATAACTGCTGCACTCAGTACTTCGATTTATGAAAGCTAATGTGCCAAAAGCTCTCTTTACGACACTATCTACCTGTGACACTATTTACAAAGAATTATAGATCTGTATTCAAAGATCCCACTGTCCCACTACATTCCTCAGTGTCATACTGCTCACCGTGTCAGTAGTACCCTGGTTTGTCCTTACAAAATGTACCACCTTACACTTGTCTGCATTAAATTCCATCTGCAATTTGTCAGTCATTTTACCAGCTGGTCCAGGTCTCCCTGCAAGCTTTGATAGTTTTCCTCACTGTCTACTACTTCCTTGGTGTCATTTGCAATTTTGCTGATCCACTTTACCATGTTATCATCTGGATCATTGATGTAGATGACAAACAATAAAGGACGAAGCACTGATCCCTACAGCACACCACTGATCACAGGCCTTCAGTCAGAGAGGCAACCATTTACTTCTACACTGGCTTCTCCTGTGAAGTCAATGCCAAACGCCTACCTCATCTTGAATGCCAAGTGACTGAACCTTCTTGATCAACTTGCAATGTGGGATCTTGTCAAAGGCCTTGCTAACGTTCATGTAGACAACATCCCTTGCCTTCAGCAACTTTCTGGTAACTTTTTCAAACAACTGTATTAGATTGGTTAGACACGACCTACCATGCACAAAGACATGTTGACAATCCCTAATCTATCCCTGTCTATCCAAATACTTACAGTATATGGATATATACAGTATATTCAGTGCCTTAGAATACCTTCCAATAATCTCCCCACTACTGACATAAGGCTTACTGGCCTATGACTTCCTGATTTATTCTTAGGGGCTTTCTTAAACAACGATCTTTTGGCAGCTCACCTGATGCTAAGGACATTTTAAATATCCTTGCTGAGACCTCTGCAATTTCTACACTAGCCTCCCACAGGGTCCAAGGGAACACCTCGTATGGCCCTGGGTTTTTATCCACTCTAATTTAGCAAGATAGTAAACACTGCTTCCTCTATAATCCGTATATGGTCCATGACCTCAATGCTTCTTTGCCTCTCATCTATAGACTTCTATATGTTTTTAAAGATCACACATTAGTCCACAGCAGTTTTATCTACCAATATATTGTTTTTAACAGGTCCATTCTCATTCCATTGAATTTGATCATACACCAATTTAGAAGTTATCAACTGATTCTACTACTAATTTAAATCGTAGCTACTCGATGGCTATCATTTCTTGTACTCTATGGTTCTCTTGACCTATCTTGTTTTATGGGACTAAATCCAGTAATGCTTCATTTGTTACATAGAAACATAGAAAATAGGTGCAGGAGTAGGCCATTCGGTCCTTCGAGTCTGAACCGCCATTCAGTATGATCATGGCTGATCTTCCAACTCTGAACCCTGTACCAGCCTTCCCCCCATACCCCCTGATCCCTTTAGCCACAAGGGCCTACTGCTCTCTCCTGTCATATTTCTTCTTCTTCAGTCCTTTGATTCTTCGACCTATCACGTCCCAGCTTCTTACATCATGCCATTTCTTGCATTCTCCTCTGCTCATTACTTTCTCCTTCTCACTTCTCATCTTGTGCATTTCCTCTCCCCTACCTTCCTATTCTGGCTTCAGTCCTCCTCATTTCCAATTCTGATGAAGGGTCTCAACTGGAACCATTGACTTTCATGGCAATATTTATCATCAAAGATCCCCAGAATCCAGGTGAAACCATCTTCTTGCAACTACCATCAGACAACAGGTACAAAAACCTGAAGTTCCACTGCACCAGGTTCAAGAACACAACTCCCTTCAACCATTCATTTCTCGAACAGCCTACACAACCTTAATCACTACCTCAATATAGCAACACTACAACCATGTTGGTGACTTTGCACTAAAATAGACATTTTCAAAATGTAGCCTGGGGAAGAAAGTACACGCTCAGGACAACAAAGACTTTTTCGGGTTTTAATTCCTTTATCGGCTTTCAATGTTTAAGTGCCAGTAGAGGGTCGCGAAACAAAATGAACAAATTTACAACCAGTTCTTGCCATTACAATCTCTGTTTAACTTCCAATTCACACCCTTGTGTAGGGACAGAATTGCGCATGCAATATAAAACAAACCAGAACTTAAACGGTATAAATACAGTATGAATACAGTACCAATATGATACAAATACGGTACTAATACGGCAGTGGCAATCCTGGAGGAACACAATACAAACGACATTAGAATCCCACCCACCCTGCATCTTATACATAACAGTGAAAAATTTAAGTGAATACATCTCATCTAAGACGTACACACGTGCTGAACTTCCGAACAGAGACGAAACATTCACGCTACGCGGTTACGTGCACAATCAGTCCTGGTACAATAAAGTGAGACAAAAGGTACACTTTGGCACAACTTTTACAAGATATTGCCTGGTAGTTAAATTACAGGAAGCCTGACCTCCTTGGATGGTGAGGAACTTTGCCCAAGCCACGCTATCCAGCGTTGAGTCATTCACTCGAGAAAATCTAAAGCATCCACATGTAAAACATGTCAAACTACTGATATTCTCAATTCTCCAACCAGCATAAACGAATTCACATGGATATTGTCAATTAATACTCACCTTTCCTCACCATGCCCAGCACACTCTGGGAGAGGCCAATTCCAACGCCTTCAGCAGAAACAAAATCATATATGATCTTGAGCACATGACAGTCAACACTATTTTGGCTTCTGACTTTAAATGATGATTTGTGTTGCATGTGCTCTTGAACAGGAAAGACTACAGAAATGCACTTCAGTCTTAGGCTAGTACACCTGGGTTATATTCTTAACTGCATGTCACTTTGCTGCTCCATTCCTAGCAAGTTGGTGGTTGATTTTTTAAAAGTACAGATAAGAAGACCTTTTCAGAACTCAGTGGAATGCAAGTAGATTAAAAGGACTATGAAAGCTGTAGCTTTAGATCAGTCAGAGTTTCTTCAACAGTCACTTCCTATGCTGCATTCAGAAACTTCACTGTAAGCTAAGGACTGGTACTGACTGTTTTATTGAAGGAATGCTGCATTGTCACTATAATGCCACAACCAAATGAAGTGTTGAACTGAGATCAATTCTCCACTCTGAAATGGAGATGAAAGATTTTAAATCACACAGTTGAAGAAGTTTAGGCAATTATTTTATTCTTCAACTGACATCAGTAAAGCAGGCAGCTATGTATTGTCCTGTTGTCTGTTGGTTGTGCTGAGTACAATTAGCTCCGATATTTCTTAGGTTACAGCAGAGACTTCTTATAGAAAAGAAAAGATTATTTGGTTAAATTATTTACAATCCTGAAAAGTGTTAGATACATTCAGTGGCCACTTTATTAGGCACATTGTTCATCTGCTTGTTTATGCAAATATCTAACCAGCCCATCGTACGGCAGCAACTCAATGCATAAAAGCATGCAGACATGGTCAAGAGGTTCAGTTGTTGTTGAAACCAAATATCAGAATGGTGAAGAAATGTGATCTAAGTGACTTTGACTGTGGAATGATTGTTAGTGCCAGACAGGGTCATTTGAGTATCTGAGAAACTGTTGATCTCCTGGAATTTTCATGTACAATCATCTGTAGAGTTTACAGAGAATGATATGAAAAACAAATACCCCAATGAGCAGTAGTTCAGTGGGGAAAAGTGACTTGTTAATGAGAGAGGTAAAAAGGGAATGGCCAGATTGGTTCAAGCTGACGGGAAGGCAACAGTAACTCAAATAACCACATGGTACAACAGTGTTGTGGGGAAGAGCATTTCTGAATGCACGACACATTAAAACTTGAAATAGGTGGGCTACTGGAGCAAAAGGCGGTGAACATAAACTCAGTGGCCACTTTATTAGGTACAGGAGCTACTAATAAAATAGCCACTGAGTATATGTATGTTACTTCTCGTTCTGTAGCTGAGGACATCCAGTGCAGAAACTAACCCACTGGATTTTGCACTAAATTTTGCCTTGACTCCAAACTTACATCGTTTGTTTTTTTATCATTGCACTTCCAAAACTAGGTCCTATTGATATAATGCTCCATACATTTAAAAAGAAATATTTTTGTAAGACAAATTTAAGAATCATGTGTTGCTACTTTTCTGCACATTAATGGGCTGAATGGCTGTTGAATGTAAGTGCCCGCAAACCAAGAAATTCACCAACATTTTCAACATGTCAGTATGCCCGCAGATAATCAAGGCTCTGTGAATGAATAAGCTGAGAAGCTTGTCAGGGATAGAGGGAGGGTGAGGTGTGTAGGTTTTGACAGCTCTCAGCATAATAATTTTCACAATACTATTCTAGAAGCTGCATGTTTAGGGTTCTGTTCTAGCACCAAAAAAAGATTTTAGTAGTCAAAAATTATTGAACAGTAGTGGTGCAATCACTTGAGTCAAGTATGATGTTCTCCTAAAGGGTTGTCTTTTGGTGGGTCCTCAAGTGGCTGTAGAGACCAGTCTGGGATTCACACATTCTGGTGCAGTGTTGGCGAGAGTAAGTAATTGGTTGGGTCTTTTGGTTGTTTAGTCTCTCCTTTCACAGTTGCTGCTTGTTCTCTGCAGCGCATTGGAGGTCATTCTCATATAGCACAGCTCCCTCTTGAGCAGATTTCCTCCAGGAGTATTGATTGAGTGCAAAGTCTTTTTCAGGTTTTAGATGTAATGTTGATTTTCTTCAGGCTGATTTTTATGCTACCTTTGAAGTGTTTCCTTTGTGGCTCGCTGACCTATTTTCTTTGGGGAGTAAAGGATCTGCCTGGAGAGATGAGAGTTAGGCATCCCGATGATATGATCTATCCATTGAAGTTGGCATTGCTTTATTGTGGTGGAGATACTGTTCCTGTTGGCCTCCCTCAGTAAGCTGGTGTTAATGTGTCTGTCCTTCCAGCTAATCCTCAAAATCCTCAACTAAATTGAAAGCATTTTTAAAAAGTGCTGAAAGCCTTCTTTGTTTATATTTGGGATTTCTTGCTAATTTCCTGAGTAGTTGTTAATAACTTATTTGCAATGCAATGCTATTCTGAGTGTTAACTACACTGAAATTGCTTTCCTATGTGACAGAAATGAGGTGAAATAGCCCCATTATAAACTTTGAAATTGTGCTTAACCAGCTATAATGTAACTCAGAATTGACTTAAAAGTATTTCTGAACATTTGGAGAGGCAGAATATGATTGAGAATAGTCAGTATGGCTTTGTCAAAGGCAGGTCATACCTTACGAGCCTGAATGAATTTTTTGAGGATGTGACTAAACACATTGATGAAGGTAGAGCAGTAGATGTAGTGTATATGGATTTCAGCAAGTCATTTGATAAGGTACCCCATGCAAGGCTATTGAGAAAGTAAGGAGGCATGGGATCCAAGGGGACATTGCTTTGTGGATCCAGAACTGGCTTGCCCACAGAAGGCAAAGAATGGCTGTAGACGGGTCATGTTCTGCATGGAGGTCGGTGACCAGTGTTGTGCCTCAGGGATCTGTTCTGGGACCCTTACTCTTCGTGATTTTTATAAATGACCTGGATGAGGAAGTGGAGGGATGGGGTAGTAAGTTTGCTAATGACACAAAGGTTGGAGGTGGCTGTCAGAGGTTACATCGGGACATTGATAGGATGCAAAACTGGGCCGAGAAGTGGCAGATGGAGTTCTACCCAGATAAGTGTGAGGTGGTTCATTTTAGTAGGTCAAATATGATGGCAGAATATTAATGGTAAGACTATTGGCAGTGTGGAGGATCGGAGGGATCTTGGAGTTTGAGTCCATAGGGCACTCAAAGCTGCTGAGCAGGTTGATTGGGTGGTATATTGGCCTTCATCAACTATAGGATTGAGTTCAAGAGCCAAGAGGTAATGTTACAGCTATATAGGACCCTGGTCAGACCCCAATTGGAGTACTGTGCTCAGTTCTGGTCACCTCACTATGTGAAGGATGTGGAAACTATAGAAAGGATGCAGAAGAGATTTACAAGGATATTGCCTGGATTGGCGAACGTGCCTTATGAGAATAGGTTGAGTGAAGTTGGCCTTTTCTCCTTGGAGCGACATAGAATGATAGGTGACCTGATAGAGGTGTATAAGATGATGAGAGACATTGATCGTGCAGATAGTCAGGGGCTTTTTCCCAGTGCTGAAATGGCTAACATGAGAGGACACAGTTTTAAGGAGCTTGGAAGTAGGTACAGAAAAGATGGCAGAAGTAAGTTTTTTACATTGAGAGTGGTGAATGCGTGGAATGAGCTGCCGGTGACAGTGGTGGAGGTGGATACAATAGGGTCTTTTAAGAGAGTCCTGGATAGGTACATGGAGCTTAAAAAAAGTAGAGGGCTACGGGTAACACGAGGCAATTCCTGAAGTAAGTTCGACACAGCATTGTTGGCTGAATGGCTTGTATTGTGCTGTAGGTTTTCTATATTTCTATGTTTCTAACTAACTCAGATACCAGATAATGGGGAAGAAAAGAGAGCTGAATCCAGTGGGCACTTTATTAGTTACACCTGTAAACCTGCTTATTGATGTAAGTATTTAATTAACCAATCATGAGGCAGCAACTGAATTAAAATAGCATGAAGGCATGGTCAAGAGGTTAAGTTATTGTTCTGACCAAACATCAGAATGGTGAAGGAATGTAATTCAACTGACTTTGATAGTGGAAAGATTGTTGGTGCCAGACGGGGTAATTGAGTATCTCAGAACCTGCTGATCTCCTGGGATTTTCATGCATAACAGTCACTCGAGTTTACAGAGTATGGTGTGAAAAATAAATGATGAATTCAGTGAGTGGCAGTTCTGTGGGTGAAAATGCTTTTTCAATGAGAAAGGTTAGAGGAGAATGGCCAGGTTGGTTCAAACTGACAGGAATCTGAGAGTAACTCAAATAAATACTCATTACAACAGTGGTGTGCAGAAGAAAATTACAGAATACACAACACATTAGACCTTGAAGTGGATGGACTACAGCAGCAGAAAACCATGAACATCCATTCTGTGGCCACTGTACTAAATGTAGGAGGTTCCTAATAAACTGTCCACTGAGCGTAAGTTTGACGGGGTGTGTGAAACACAGATTTAGATTAAAGAGGGGTATTATACTCAAGATCCAAGATTTAAGATTGTTTCATGTCATTTCCAAAACGCATGTATAAAGGAGAATAAAATAATTCTTACTCTGGATCCGATGAAGAACAAAAGATATAGTAAGGTAAAGAATTCAATAATAAAAATACATAAGATAACATATATATAGATTGTATGTCCATTTAGTGACGCTTGGCATGATGTGACTTTGACAGGAAATGATAAAGTAATGGTGGTGAGATGTGCGGTGGAGTTGGTTAGCAGGTGGGATTAACTAGAATTTATTAGGATTTGCAAAGTTTACCTTAAAAAGACAAATGTGTTGCAATCAAGAACGATGATCTGTTCAGTTCCATATGCTGTGACCTACTGAATTATCATTAGATTGGCGTAGCCCCTCCCCCTATCAGTGATGGATATTTATTATCCAGGGCCAGGAGGCCTTTTTACCAAGCTCAATTGATCAAAAGAGTTGGTTTTGAGTAAGTTAAACTTCTATTCAATATCCTTTGTTTACCTTCTTGTCATAAACATGAACCAGTCTTCAGTTCTTAATGTATGTGGCAAACAATAATCTGTCAGAAGTTAAAAGGACAGTTTTGCAAAAAAAAAAGCACTTCTGGCCCACAGCATGAAGATGACTACTCAAGAGATGAAGTTTAAGCTAATGAAGTTATGTTAATTGACCTGCATGAAACCAGACAACACTAGCTAAATTACTTACAGTGGTTCAAGGAAGCTTGTAGACCAGACTTATATTATCAGTTAGCACATCAAATAGCTGATCTATTGATATTTGCAAGATTAGTTTACTCAAAGAGTCAGCTTCACAGCATTAATTAGAGGTATCTGGGATATCTGTCCCCAGAAGTTTTTAGACCATCTATGTGAAAAGATATCATATGTATGTGAAGTCACCTTTAGTGAGGATACCCATAGATGTCCATATTGGATATGGTTTAAGATATTCAATTGAGTTTAGAATTTTGCAATCAGCAAACCCAATATCATCACAGTTGGCACTCTTTGTGCTCACATTATACCAAAAGTATTATTTTAGAAAGAATTATTATTTAGCAGTAATCCAAACCAGAGTGTACTTGACAAGTGCTGTGGCACTCCACCTAGTGCTATAAAATGGCTGACATCCTGGTTTAAGCAGTTATACAGGTAAATGCTGGTTGATTTTATGAATGTGATAATAGTACAGCAGAAATATGGAATAAAACCTGAAATTGTCCCCAAATTGATCATGATGATTGTTTTATTCTTTAAGGCAGAGGCTGGAATGATGAAGGAATTGAACATAGGATAGGAATAGGAATAGGATGCAGATTAGTAAGACTAAACACTGCCGTACAACCCTGCTGTTTTGATACAGGTGCAAACACTTTGATACTAAATTCTAATATTATTGAAGGTGAAAGACTAGGGGAGCTGATAGGGAAGATTAAAACTGCACACATACATGGAAATAAAGTAGAGTGCCTAACTTATAAAGTTCCTGTACAGATATACAAGATTAAACAAACAATAGAAGTACAGGTTTCCCTCGCTATCCGAAGGTACAGCGTTCCCATGATACAGTTCATAAGCCAGAATGTCTTAAAGTGAATAAGCAATTACCATTTACTAATATGGGAAAAATTTTTGAGCATTCCCAGACCCAAAAAATAACCTACAAAATCATGCCAAATAACACATAAAACCTAAAATAACAGTAACATATAGTAAAAGCAGGAATGATATGATAAATACACAGCCTATATAAAGTAGTAATACTTTTCTGCAGCACTGTCTAGTGCAGTGAAAATCTCGTGGAAGCGTTCTCAGCAGAAACACTCTCTCCAGTAACCTTTAAGCTATGAAGCTGCCAAATCATACCAAATAACACATAAAAATACACAGCCTATATAAAGTAGAAATAACGTATATACAGTGTAGTTTCACTTACCGGAATCGGGAAGACTCCAATAAATTGCAGTTTCATCACAGTTAAACACTTGCTTATATGAATAACCACCTGATGCAATCGGCAATCGCCTCTGATCTGGGTCGACATTTACATGCTGGGCGGCACCTAATTAATTAGCTTGCTTATTTCGGCTTTTTTCTTAAAGATGTGCTGGGTGCATTCTGACTACTGCTGCACCCTGCATTCTTCGCGGCAATGTATTAGTCTGTGGCCTGGAGGTTGGGGACACTGCTTAAACTATGAAGCTGCCCTTGCCTCAGAAGCCGATGAAACCACCCATGACTACCTTTAAATTCCATTTTCCCAACACTTCCATCACTATCGTCCAGTGCTTTCTGTTTCAGCTTATTAAAAAGACTGACTGATTTCTCCTTAAGTATAAAAAAAACTTAACGGAACACCACGCTTTGTACACCCATCAATCCACTCAAGCAATAGACTTTCCATTTTATCCATTATTGGATGCCGACTAAGAGAGACCACTTTGCTACGAGCAAAACTAACAGTAACATCGGCGGCTTTCAAGATTCTTTCTCTCTGCGTATAAATAGTGTGAGTGGTGGACGCAGGCAAGTTCAATGTGCGGACAATGTCCTTACTTCGTTCACCACGATCGAAACGCTTAATTATGTCTAGTTTTACGCTAAGTGTAACACTCTTACAAGCTCTTTTAGGCTTTTCCGATACCTTAGAACTCATTTTGTTAACGGATGCACAAAATAAATCGAGATAAAGCACGTGTTTAAGCAATGCTGGCGAGAATGCAGTTCCAGGGCAGGAGCTTGGCTGCTCAGGCCTTTTCTCATAACAGTAAAAACACCTTCTGTTAGCGAAAACAGGTAACTAATTTAAGTCTTTCGTAACAGCGAAGTGTCGTAAAGCGAACGTTCGGAAAACGGGGCCACCTGTAGCCGTAAAGTCTTTACACCAGTTTGCCTCAGATTGTACTAATCCCACAGTTCTCATAGGGACACCGACTACATCCTGTTGGAATTGTACAGTAATCAAACCAGCAACTGATGCAACTGCACTGAATGAATAAGATATACAGTACATATTCAGCGCAGCTATACTGTCATCAGGATAAAACGATCAGGGTGAAAGTGAAACATATTACGTACAAATATTATGACACTCTTTAACAACATCCTAACCCCTGTGGGATGATTGATATTGGACTGACTAAATTAGGATGCAGTCCTTTCCCATACTAGAAACAGTGGTATATTCCTGACCATAGAGGAAAACAATCCCTATAGGAAACTGTAGATTCCCTCTATAATCAGGGTGTTTTGATCAAAGAACTTCCTCGTTTTAACTCGCCTATGTTTGGCATAGCAAAACCTGATGAATCATGGTGACTGGTCAACGACTACATCAGCCTGAATAAACACACAGAACCTAATTTGGCCCAGTAACAGTCATTACAACAAGTGCAGAAAGGACTAGCTCATAAAAAGCATAAATCTTACATAGATCTGGTCAATGGCTACTGCTCACTCCCAATTCTTGAAAGTAACATTACACAGCATTTATAGCACCTGATGGCTCATGATATGGTGGGAATCAAATTAAAGAGGCTAGGCGAGAGGAGGTTAGTTCACAACAGGGGGATGGGAACCAGTGCAGAGAGACAGAGGGGTGTAAAGTGAGGGTAGAAGCAAAAAGTACTAAGGAGAAAAGTAAAAGTGGCAGGCCGACAAATCCAGGGCAAGCATTAAAAAGGGCCACTTTTCAACATAATTGTATAAGGGCTAAGAGAGTTGTAAAAGAGCGCCTGAAGGCTTTGTGTGTCAATGCAAGGAGCATTCGTAACAAGGTGGATGAATTGAAAGTGCAGATTGTTATTAATGATTATGATATAGTTGGGATCACAGAGGCATGGCTCCAGGGTGACCAAGGATGGGAGCTCAACGTTCAGGGATATTCAATATTCAGGAGGGATAGACATGAAAGAAGGGGAGGTGGGGTGGCGTTGCTGGTTAAAGAAGAGATTAACACAATAGAAAGGAAGGACATAAGCTGGGAAGATGTGGAATCGATATGGGTAGAGCTGCATAACAGTAAGGGGCGGAAGACGCTGGTGGGAGTTGTGTACAGGCCACCTAACAGTAGTAGTGAGGTCGGAGATGGTATTAAACAGGAAATTAGAAATGTGTGCAATAAAGGAACAGCAGTTATAATGGGTGACTTCAATCTACATGTAGATTGGGTGAACCAAATTGGTAAAGGTGCTGAGGAAGAGGATTTCTTGGAATGTATGCGGGATGGTTTTTTGAACCAACATGTCGAGGAACCAACTAGAGAGCAGGCTATTCTGGACTGGGTTTTGAGCAATGAGGAAGGGTTAATTAGCAATCTTGTTGTGAGAGGCCCCTTGGGTAAGAGTGACCATAATATGGTTGAATTCTTCATTAAGATGGAGAGTGACATAGTTAATTCAGAAACAAAGGTTCTGAACTTAAAGAGGGGTAACTTTGAAGGTATGAGACGTGAATTAGCTAAGATAGACTGGCAAATGACACTTAAAGGATTGACGGTGGATATGCAATGGCAAGCATTTAAAAGTTGCATGGATGAACTACAACAATTGTTCATCCCAGTTTGGCAAAAGAATAAATCAAGGAAGGTAGTGCACCCGTGGCTGACAAGAGAAATTAGGGATAGTATCAATTCCAAAGAAGAAGCATACAAATTAGCCAGAGAAAGTGGCTCACCTGAGGACTGGGAGAAATTCAGAGTTCAGCAGAGGAGGACAAAGGGCTTAATTAGGAAGGGGAAAAAAGATGATGAGAGAAAACTGGCAGGGAACATAAAAACTGACTGTAAAAGTTTTTATAGATATGTAAAAAGGAAAAGACTGGTAAAGACAAATGTAGGTCCCCTACAGACAGAAACAGGTGAATTGATTATGGGGAGCAAGGACATGGCAGACCAATTGAATAATTACTTTGGTTCTGTCTTCACTAAGGAGGACATAAATAATCTGCCAGAAATAGTAGGGGACAGAGGGTCCAGTGAGATGGAGGAACTGAGTGAAATACATGTTAGTAGGGAAGTGGTGTTAGGTAAATTGAAGGGATTGAAGGCAGATAAATCCCCAGGGCCAGATGGTCTGCATCCTAGAGTGCTTAAGGAAGTAGCCCAAGAAATAGTGGATGCATTAGTGATAATTTTTCAAAACTCGTTAGATTCTGGACTAGTTCCTGAGGATTGGAGGGTGGCTAATGTAACCCCACTTTTTAAAAAAGGAGGGAGAGAGAAACCGGGGAATTATAGACTGGTTAGTCTAACGTCAGTGGTGGGGAAACTGCTGGAGTCAGTTATCAAAGATGTGATAACAGCACATTTGGAAAGCAGTGAAATCATCGGACAAAGTCAGCATGGATTTGTGAAAGGAAAATCATGTCTGACGAATCTCATAGAATTTTTTGAGGATGTAACTAGTAGAGTGGATAGGGGAGAACCAGTGGATGTGGTATATTTGGATTTTCAAAAGGCTTTTGACAAGGTCCCACACAGGAGGTTAGTGTGCAAACTTAAAGCACACGGTCTTGGGGGTAAGGTATTGATGTGGATGGAGAATTGGTTAGCAGACAGGAAGCAAAGAGTGGGAATAAACGGGACCTTTTCAGAATGGCAGGCGGTGACTAGTGGGGTACCGCAAGGCTCAGTGCTGGGACCCCAGTTGTTTACAATATATATTAATGACTTGGATGAGGGAATTAAATGCAGCATCTCCAAGTCTGCGGATGACATGAAGCTGGGTGGCAGTGTTAGCAGTGAGGAGGATGCTAAGAGGATGCAGAGTGACTTGAATAGGCTGGGTGAGTGGGCAAATTCATGGCAGATGCAATTTAATGTGGATAAATGTGAAGTTATCCACTTTGGTGGCAAAAATAGGAAAACAGATTATTATCTGAATGGTGGCCGATTAGGAAAAGGGGAGGTGCAACGAGACCTGGGTGTCATTATACACCAGTCATTGAAAGTGGGCATGCAGGTACAGCAGGCGGTGAAAAAGGCGAATGGTATGCTGGCATTTATAGCGAGAGGATTCGAGTACAGGAGCAGGGAGGTACTACTGCAGTTGTACAAGGCCTTGGTGAGACCACACCTGGAGTATTGTGTGCAGTTTTGGTCCTCTAATCTGAGGAAAGACATCCTTGCCATAGAGGGAGTACAAAGAAGGTTCACCAGATTGATTCCTGGGATGGCAGGACTTTCATATGAAGAAAGACTGGATGAACTGGGCTTGTACTCGTTGGAATTTAGAAGATTGAGGGGGGATCTGATTGAAACGTATAAAATCCTAAAGGGATTGGACAGGCTAGATGCAGGAAGATTGTTCCCGATGTTGGGGAAGTCCAGAACGAGGGGTCACAGTTTGAGGATAAAGGGGAAGCCTTTTAGGACCAAGATTAGGAAAAATTTCTTCACACAGAGAGTGGTGAATCTGTGGAATTCTCTGCCACAGGAAACAGTTGAGGCCAGTTCATTGGCTATATTTAAGAGGGAGTTAGATATGGCCCTCGTGGCTACGGGGATCAGGGGGTATGGAGGGAAGGCTGGGGCGAGGTTCTGAGTTGGATGATCAGCCATGATCGTAATAAATGGCGGTGCAGGCTCGAAGGGCTGAATGGCCTACTCCTGCACCTATTTTCTATGTTTCTATGTTTCTATGATATCTGTGGATCAGACTTTTCATAAGGTTTTCAGAATAGTCCACAGATATTTTCTGCAGGAGTCATTCAGAATCTACAGGGAATATCAACCATTTGTGTGTATGCTGATGATGTACACTTCAAAGCTGACACACTGGATGAGCATTTAAAACTAGTCATTAAAATGGTTATGTAATTAATATTAAAAAATATGAACTTTGTCAGACAGAAGTACACTTCCTATGCATGACAATTACCAATCAGGGATGTGGTTTTTAAGACCATAAGACACAGGAGCAGAATTAGGCCATTCAGTCAATCAAGTCTTCTCCAACATTCTAACAGGGCTGATTTATTATTCCTCTCAATCTCATTCGCTTGCCTTCTCCTTATAACCTTTGCTGTCATGGCTTATCAAGAAGCTATCAACCTTCGCTTTTAATACCCAATGACTTGTCCTCCACAGCTGTCTGTGGCAATGAATTGCATAGATTCATTGACATCTGGTTTAGGAAATTCCTTTTCATTTCAGTTCTGTTGGTTTGAAACACATGGACGTCCCTCTATTCTGAGTCTGTGCCCTCAGGACTTACACATTATAGGAAACATCCTCTCCACATCCACCCTATCTAGGCCTTTCAATATTTCTTCCTTCAGTTAGTCCTGACGAAGGGTCTCGGCCTGAAACGTCGACTGCGCCTCTTCCTATAGATGCTGCCTGGCCTGCTGCGTTCACCAGCAACTTTGATGTATGTTGCTTGAATTTCCAGCATCTGCAGAATTCCTGTTGTTTGCCTTTCAATATTTGACAGGTTTTAATGAGATTCCCCCTCATTCTTCTAAGATCCAGTGAGTACAGGCCCAGAGCTATCAAGCACACCTCATAGGTTAACCCTTTCATTCTGGGATCATTCTCGTGAATCTCCGCTGAACCATCTCCAATGCTGGATCACCTTTTCTTAGATAAGGGCCCAAAACTGCTCGTAGTACTCCAGATGCGGTCTGTCCAGTGCCTTATAAAGCCTCAGTATTATATCCTTGGCTTTTACGTTTGAATCTTCTTGAAATCAATGCTAACATTGCATTATATTTCCTTACTAATATCTCAATCTGCAAGTTTACCTTTAGGCAATCCTGCACCAGGACTTCTAAGTCCCTTTGCACCTCTGATTTTTGGATTTTCTCCTCATTAGAAAATAGTCTACGCCTTTATCCCTTCTACCAAAATGCATGACAATGCACATCCCTGCAATATCTACTTCTTTGCCTATTCTCCCAATCTGTCTACATTCTTCTGCAGACTCCCTGCTTCCTCAACACTACCCGTCCCTCCACTTAACTTCATATCATCTGCAAGCTAAGCCACAAAGTCATCAGTTCTGTCATCCAAGTTATTGATGTATAACTTGAAAAGAAGCAGTCCCAACAGCGATCCCTGAGGAACACTACTAGCCACCAGCAGCTAACCATAAAAAGCACACTATATTACCTCTGTTTTCCTCCTGCCATACTAATAGTATCTTTCCTATAATGCCATGGGCTCTTACCTTGGTAAGAAGCCTCATGTTCAACACCTTGGCAAAGGCCTCTGAAAATTCAAGTATACAACATCCACTCACTCCCTTTTGTCTATTCTGTTTATTTCCTCAAAGAAATCCAACAGATTTGTCAGGCAAGATTTCCCTTTAAGGAAACCTTGCTGACTTTGGCCTAGTTTATCATGTGTCTCCAAGTATGCTGAAATCTCATCCTTAATAATGGTCTCCAAAATCTTCCCAACCACTGAAGTTAGGCTCACTAGCTAAAAATTCTCTTTCTTCTGTTTCCCTCCCTTCTAAAGTGTGGGGTGATATTTGAAGTCCTCTGGAAACATTCCAGAATCTCGTGATTCTTGAAAGATCACTGCTAATGTCTCCACAATCTCTTCAGCAACAATTCGGAACCCTGGAATGTAGTCCATCTGGTCCAAATGACTTATCTATCTTCAGGCCTTTCAGCTTCCCAAGCCTTTCTGCTTAGCAATAGAAACTTCACTCACTCCTGCCTGCTGACAGTCTCAAATTTCTGACATACTGCTGGTGCCATCCATAGTGAAATCTGATGTAAAATACTTATTGTTGAAAAAGTTTATTTACTATTGAAATTGATTATATAGGCCTATTTCCAACATACGTACCAAGTCAACCCACTGGAAACCTCATAGATATATTCTTGTGATAGTTGATCTTTGATTGGGATGTATGTGGTTAGCCTCTACAACTTCTTGTAGTGAGGCCACAAATATCACAGCTCTCTGAAATTCCATATTCCAACATGCTGGCACCCTGTCTTGCATACATTGCGACTGAGGGGCTTTCTTCATTGGTAAAGGCTTTCAGGCCATGTATGAACAAGCAGGTATAAAATATGGTACAGCACTTTTTCCCGTCCACAATTAAGTGACATAGAGGAGAAAAGAATCAGATCAAGTGAGGCCTGGCAAAACTGGTCCCCTCTGGAGGTCAATAATAGGCCACACATGTCCCTAAAGTGCAACTGTCTGTAAACAATAAGGCAATTGTGAAAATAGGAATACTTAAGGATGTTACACCTTATTTGTTAATGTACAATGTCTATCTGAATACACCCTTAATCGCTAACTCAGGCCAACCGTCACCTATTACCAATACTACTCTCCTCAAGGTACTCAGAGCGCTTATGGGAATTTAAGAGAAAGCAAAAGAACCTGATTAGAAAGTTTGGATAAATACCACAAAAAGGGGACAGGGTCCAAGAAAAGAAATTCCATAAATACAATTCTGACCTTAGCTTCTATCTTAGATGGAAACCTCCTTGTCTCTTTACCTAGGTTATCAATGATAGGAATGTGGTATTCAAGATCGGGAGGGGAAACAAGACTATAAGTAAAACTGTCTTCATAATTAACATCAAACCTGACCCAGCAGGATTTATTACACCCCCACCCCGCCCCCCCGCAATGGGTGGAAGCCTGATATTAGATGGGTCCACCACAGAACCCTGTATCCCGATGGGAGGAGGGTGAAATATATTGAAAATATAGAACACATGTTTAGATCTAAAAAGAAGCATAGACATTTTTAATCATCTGAGGAATATCTCACGGATACCTTGCCTGGAGATAATACACCCAAAATATTCTGTTGTTTTCAGAATAAGAAAGTCTCAAACTCCAGGAGGAGATGTTGCTCTTGTTATACTATACTTTAAATATTTGTGCATATAATAATATTATACTATGCTGCCTTACTTATCATTTGCTTTTTCCACAGAAAAAGTTGCATTTACTATGGAACTTGCTTTATCCGTCTTGGACATTCCTAAATTTAATGACTTAGAGAATATTAGATTAAGAAGATCTGTGAGTAATGATGATCCTAATTGGTCCTTATCCCTTGGTCATATGTGAACAAAGGAACCCTCAAACCTTGCCTCCGGCAATGAGATGGTTCCTGTCCACTTAAACATTCATTTTGACTGCATTGTGGACAAAATGAACATAGATACATGGTAAGGCAAAGAACCACTGGTGGAAATGATTAATAACGCCCTAACAAAACTGAAATATTTCAGACCAGATATTGAAAATAAACTAATAGAGGATCCCTCAACACTTGAAGGAAAGTACAGACACTGTTATGTCATCGACTGATTCCACTTATGGGAACATGACATTGAAACTATTAGACTGGAACATTGTGAAAAATCATTTTTGAGTGAATTCTCTTCTGCATTTGATCAATATCTCATTGTACTTTCCCTGTGTGGCCAACAATACTAAATGCAAAGATTTTAGTTGTTTCCATTTCTCCAACTATGGCCACTATTTCACTCCATTATTAAATATCAAGATGACATGATAATTTTCTGCATTGCTGGTTTGTATTTTAAATGGTTCATCAAAGCCCTTGATCTGGTTTTTGCAATAGAAGTTAAGATGGAAAGATGCACTGATGCAGAAGGTAAGATAAACTGACTACTGAGGCTTTGGGCCTACTCTTGACTGCTCCAGGATTTAGATCTGAGGATTCAATTTGGTTTGGAATGCTGTTGTTGTTGTTGCATGCTTATGTTATTTGCATGATTTGTGTTTCTTTATCGCTTTCTCTACACGTTGGGAGTTGGTCTTTATCTTTTTTAAATTGGGTTCTTTCGGGTTTCTTGATTCGTAGTTGCCTGTAAGCAAACAGATTGCAAGGTTGTATAATGTATACAATCTTTGTTAACAAAATATACATTGAATCTTTAATCTTGAAAAAGAAAATGCTTTTGTTATGTTTTGTAACTTCAAAACATTAAACTAATTCAAAGGAAGACATGGGAGTTTGGGAATGTGGGTCTAATTTTGTGCTTACTTTAAGTGAAGTGCACGCGTATTATGTGGTAGTGTGATGACGTATGCAATTCACGGATTTGTACATATAACCCATAATGAATTATTTAAATGAACAAGAATGCTTACTCAACCAATATATGTACAAGATAAGTCAAATATTACTGAAGTATTAAATGTACAACACTACTCTCTGTTTAGCCATGAAGTCCAACTCAATGGAGAATGCACCTCAACTATATATACAGTATATTATAAAATACTACTACTATATACAGACATCCGCAGCATAGTAAATTTAAAATTGTCCCATTCAGCTAAAATATTGAATCGCTGCGGAGAATTTCTTACTCCTGTGGTATAACGTCTTTCCTGACAAGGGTGATCACTCTTGTTGGCAGCTGAAAATTGTGGCTGTGAAACTGTCTCAGATTCGGGGCCGTCTCCATGGTAGTTGTAGGAGTTTACTCTGAGACTGCAGGAAGTGGTTCTGACAGCAGTAGCCATATTTATACTTTTTCCTTCTTCTTTCAGGTTGTGCATCTTGATCTCGGGAAGATGCATTCAGTTCAATGGAGTATTCTTGTATCAATCCTTTTGACTGCCCCCTTTATGATCTTATCTCTCCTCTTGGTTTCCTCATCCACAATATTATCTGACAAATCCTCTGTTTTCATATCTCTATTGACTCCTTTCTTTTTGGCTTTGCATTCATTCAGCTGGGCTTTGATCTTTGCATCGACTTTTACAAACAGATTTTTATCTTCCACTTGAAGTTCATGCAATAATATTAATGCACACAGAATGGATTCTGGTTCCTTATATTTACAAAAACTGAATGCTTGCAACTTTCCTGAAGTGTCTTAAGCTCTCTTCCAGCTTAAAGTGAAGTCGCAAATATCTGCCTCATTAACATATCAGAAGCTACCAATCTGTAGCAGTTGGATCACTGCTTTCATCACTTTCATAATTCCTCTGAGGAGCAGGGTCCTTCTTTGGTCCAATATGCTTTTCAACCAGAGGCAAACCGGTTAGCACCAACACCTGCTGCCCTCTGTTGGGGAACAGTTCATGGTGTTGTGGCATCATCCAATACCTTTCTTAGTTCGCTTTCGGTTGACTCTATTGCAGGAGATGTGGCATGCAAATGGTGAATGAATCTCCAACCAACTTGTAGTTGTCTCATCCACTCATGTCCCCACAATGCTGGTCCTCCAGTATTTGCCACATACAACCTCAATGTGGCTTGTTGATTGTCATATTTCACTGTCATAAACAGGAGTTATTTTTTCTCTAGTGTCAGTTCTTAGCTGGGTATCTGCAGGCTTCAGCTTAGTATCTTTTAAATGCTGTTCAAACTCATCTTGTGGAATGACTGAAACAGCTGAACCAGCGACCAATTTCATTTTAGTTAATCTGGCTTTCACTTCCGACATAAGCTATACTGCTTGTCTATTAATTTATACTCTGTAAATCTCAAGGCTACTCAGTTCTGTGTCACCCTCATCATTATCAGAGTTTTCATCAACAGTGTGCAGATCACTGCTCTTTTAGAAACTGCACTTCTACTTTTTTCTCTTTTTCTCTTCTCCGTGCTGTGTCTTAATTTTGTTGCATTTTCTCCTTTAAAGTTTCACCTTTAAATCTGCATTGTAGTGGTGTATATGAGCACCTGACACAACGGTAACACAATTTATTTGGCTAGGCAGGTTTCTGCGTAGACATTGCAATTTTGTTCACGCTCACTTTCATTCCTGACTGCAACTCAATTGTGTCTCTGTCTGCAGTTTCCGTTAAAACAACTGTAGGATGGGGAAAGAGGCAGAACCAGCCTCTTGTTGGATTTGGAGTCGGCGAGAGCAGGGAAGCTGGAAGCCAGGAGCAGATGGGCAGTGATTTGGCCACCACTGCCGGCCCACCAACAGGAGAGTGTCATGTTTAAGGGTCGAAACACTCTGTGAAGGTTGGGAACCACTTGATGGCATCTGCTCCTGGCTGAAGGCTACGGTTAACTTATAAGGTATCTGGAGAATGCATCCTAACAGGTGTATGTAACAAGTAATCCTTGGCTTGTACCAGTGACCTCCAGGAAAGACTGGCACAGGCTCACAAGGCTAGCAACCTTGTGGGCAGCACTCGCAAGAGGGCACCACTCAAGCTACGATTGAACATGAAGAGCAATACCCCCAGAGTCTCCCGAGAGGGGGGGAGGATGAGAGACTCAACTGGATGGTCATACCAGCAATGGCCAGGACAGAAATCATGACTACGAGGAATCTAAAGCAAACAACACTGACCGGAGAGGAATTCACGGTAAGGTTTCATTGTGGGAAAGTCTGCAAAAACATCAGAGGGCTCAAGATACACTAGAGCAGGTCTAGATGTGGATCAATGGTGACCCAAGTGCAGCGCACAGACTTAGTGTCCGGTGAGACGAAGGAGAATTCCAGCCAGAAAGCACCCCACAGAGCTGAAGATCTCTCCGCATTTGCGTCACCTCAGCACCAAACAGCAGACCTAGTGAGTTCCTCTTCGGCTACCCCACTCCATTCGTCAAGGAAAGACAGGATCAAATGGCCTAGATCATCAGACAACGTCGCCAGAATGCAGTTCGATGATGATCTAGATGGCATCCTGGAGGTCACCTTATAAGGTATCTGGAGAATGCACCCTAACAGGTGTATGTAACAAGTTCTTTTAAAAGTAATTTGCACTTCAGTTAGGAGCCATTTTTGAATATTTTCTTGTAAGATTCCACTAACTCAATGATCTCTCAGCGCATCATTAAGCCGTTACTGAACAGGCAATGCCCAAACAATCTCTTGATAAGCCACGTATGCTGAAATGGAGTCCCCTTCCTTTTGATTTGGTTTATAAAGCACTCTTATAAAGGCTTATCAACAATGCCTTTGGTTCTAAATCATCCTGCATTACTTTGACAGAATCAGCAAAGCTCACTTCTGCTGGATTGGTTGGAGCATTTAAAAATCAAAACAAACTGTATGCCTTTAAACCCAATTAATTCAGCAAAATTGGTACTCATTTCTCATTGGTTACTTCATTTGCTGCAAAATATTGTTGAATTATTTCAGGATGCATTTTCCAGTTATCTTTTTTGTAACCAAACATGTCAATATTTCCAACATAGCCAGCCATTTCTACTTTTTTAAAGGTTCAAAGGTACAATTTAATGTCGGAGAAATGTATACAATATACATCCTGAAATGCTTTTTCTTTGAAACCATCCACAAAAACAGAGGAGTGCTCCAAAGGATGAACGTCAGTCAAATATTAGAACCCCAAAGTACCCCCCCAGCTCACCCCTCCCGCACGTAAGCAACAGCAATCAAAAAAACCCTCACCCCCACCAGTAAAAGGAAAAAAGATTTAATGATTATTATCACCCCGTACCCACCCTTTATTCCACTCATGAATTCCTCTATTTACTGCCTTTTTTAAACTTGACAGTCTGCAAAGTGCTGGTCTGCTTACTTCACTTGCCAATCCTCGCTGCATTGTTTTTTAGTTCAAATGTCTTGCTGTGCTTCAGAAAGTTGATAGCTGTCAGGATTCAAAGGAAGGCATGGGAGTCTGGGAATGCGGGTATAAATTTGTGTTTATTTTAAGTTCAGTGTGCGGATACCATGTGATAGCATGATCACGTATGCAATTCAAGTATTTATATATATAAAACCTGTAATGAATTGTTTAAATGAACAGGATGTTTAATCAACCAATATACAAGATTATATGATATTTACTCCAATATACAATATTACTCAAATATTACATGTGGGCACGTGGCCAGGTGGTTAAGGCATTGGACTAGCTACCTGAAGGTCATGAGTTTGAGCCTCAGCCGAGGGAACATGTTGTGTTCTTGAGCAAGACACTTAATCGCACAATGCTCTGCGACACACTGGTGCCAAACTGTATGGGTCCTAATGCCCTTCCCTTGGACAACATCGGTGTCGTGGAGAGGGGAGACTTGAGCGTGGGCAACTGCTGGTCTTCCATACAACCTTGCCAAGGTCTGAGCCCTGGAGAGTGAAGACTTTACAGGCGCAGATCCATGGTCTTGCAAGACTAATGGATGCCTTTATTTATATTACTGACATATCAAATACACAACAACTTTCTTCACTGGTTAACTGAAGCTGATAAATCCAAAACACTTTCTAGATATTTTATTCCAAATGAATATTGTTTCTACCCAGATTTGCTATTTGCTCTTTATCAAACAGTGGCCAGTTGTATGCACAGTGGTGCGAGTAATACCTTACAATAAAAATCAGTTCCAAACTATTGATGTACTTCCAAAGCCAATTATATTTTTCATAGACTTTGATTACAAGTTGGAGAATGGGGTAAACAAGTCTATAATAAATTTTACTGTTGGACACCAATTGATAATGCTAAATTTTGGCATTACACTGATAATATTACTCCCCAGATAGACAATGTTACATACACTGACTAGCCTTCCATTAGTGCTGTAATTTCAGTTGGATGATGTTATCATCTACAGGTCTATGTTGCCTATCTGAAGAACAAAATGCAAGTCATTTTTAAGGAGCAGTTTGTTTATAGATGCAACAAAGAATATGTTAGAAGTACTTGATATTCATCAACAATGGCTAGAGGAAACTCAGTCAAATCAAAAGAGTATTTCTCAATTCAACGCTAGAGTAACTGAACTCACACAATCAAACAAGTGAGGTATCTCCTTCCACAAGTTTTCTTTGCAGACTCGTACTAAGTCCCTGACTGGCTTATGCTCCAGCTGAAACAATAGCTAAGACCTTTCCCGATATTGTAAATATAACTTCTACAGCAGTGAATAAAGTTTCCAGGTGGATTGGCACTACGTTAAATCAGGTTAAAGATTTTTTGCGGGTTTCCAATGGTCAATTTCCTTAGCCTTTGGAATTATTATTTTTATAGTATTCCCTCTGTTGAAACGTTGAGGCCTGTAAGAACTGAAGTTTGGTGAATTCTGCCTTTTGTACAATATCCCCACTCTTTGTACTCCATTAATTCCAATTCCTTGCCTGCACTGCCATGGAATGTTGTGAATTTGGTCTATAACACAATCCCATGGGAAGTTGAGCTGTCAAACATTTTTCACTCACTTATTTGGATATTACCTATGTACCTTCTAACATGGATAAATTTTTATATATGGTTCTTAAGACTTTATATAATGTATGTTGTAAATATGCTGTTGTGTTAATGATGGCATTATGCCATCATGGTAAACACCTATGACTTTTATATTCAAACCATCTGTCTTAATACAGGTGTCCCCCGCTTTTCGAACGTTTGCTTTACGAAACCTCACTGTTACAAAAGACCTACATTAGTACCCTGTTTTCGCTTTTAGAAGGTGTTTTCACTGTTACGAAAAAAAAGCAGCGCGCGATAAAAGGCTGCACGCACCCCGAGCAGCAGCTCTCCCCCGGATTCTTGCCGGCATTGCTTTAACATGTGCCTGTAAGCAGCCGTTTGCAAGATGAGTTCTAAGGTATCGGAAAAGCCTGAAAGAGCTCATAAGGGTGTTACACTTAGTGTAAAACTAGACATAATTAAGCGTTTTGATCATGGTGAACGAAGTAAGGACACCGTGAGTTTGGCTTGTGGAAGCTGATGAACATGATGTTGAAGAGGTTTTGGCATCCCATGACCAAGAACTGATAGATGAAGAGCTGATGCAGTTGGAAGAAAAAAAGGATAATAATCAAAACCGAATAAGTAATGATAAAGACAAACAACATGAATTCTGCAGATGCTGGAAGTTCAAGCAACACACATCAAAGTTGCTGGTGAACATGCTAATTAATTAGGTGCCGCCGACACGTAGTTGTCGGCCCAGATCAGAGGCGACGCAATCGGAAATCGGCACTGATCTGGGCTGACAATTACGTGACGGGCAGCACCTAATTAATTAGCATGTTTGTTTCGGCTTTTTTCTTAAAGATGTGCTGTGCGCCTCCTGGCTACTGCTTCATTCCTGCATGCTTTGCGGCAATGTATCGCTTGGCGGCCTGGAGGGTGGGGGCCACTGCACCACCCCAGCCTGTGATGACTCAGTCTAGCACACCATCATCAGTGTGCTCTGCGCTGTCTTCCTGATTCCCGTAAGTGATACTACACTGCACGTACATTATTTCTACTTTATATAGGCTGTGTATTTTTATGTGTTATTTGGTATGATTTGGCAGCTTCATAGCTTAGAGGTTACTGGAGAGAGTATTTTGCCAACAGTGCTTGCATGAGATTTTCTGCCGACGGCGCTTGCGTGAGATTTTCACTACGCAGAACAGTTCAGTAATGATTGTGGAAAAGTATTTCTGCTTTATATAGGCTATGTATTTATCATATCATTCCTGCTTTTACTATATGTTACTGTTATTTTAGGTTTTATATGTTATTTGGCATGATTTGGTAGGTTATTTTTGAGTCTGCGAACACTCACAAAATTTTCCCATATAAATAAATGGTAATTGCTTCTTCGCTTTACGACATTTCAGCTTACGAACCGTTTCATAGGAACGCTCTACCTTTGGATGACGGGGGAAACCTGTATATCTTGTGGGTTATGTTATACAATGGTAAAAGACTTACCAGGAGGAGAGAGATGGATATCCCTGGGAATTCTATTGTCCTGATAACCTTTTATCCTGATCTGTTGCAATTTCTTCAGAAATGGTGATGTAATCCTATGGTCGAGAACAGTTTTCATAGTCTGGTGACAAAATCCCGTGGTCTGACTGAACTGACTGGATAGCTCTTTCTCAGTTGACATTTTCTGGGAAAAGAAAAAAGTTGGGAAGATGTGTCAATTCCTCTTAGTCGGGATCAATCCATAGCAAAGTAAAGTGGAAAAACCTGGACAATTATACCCAGAGTCCAGAATAATCAAAATGGGAACAAACTTATGCAGATGGTATGGTTATTATCAGAATGCCAAGCTACAGCATATGAATGGGTGTTCACTCCCATAGGAGGGACATAACCAACCCCAACGTTCAGACATCTTTTTCCTCAATAAGAGAACTGTACCTTTCCTTACCTCACTACACATAGACAAGTGGCAAGTTACCTCCATAATGTTTCACCCTTTAAGTATATTATTATGTTGTGATATTATGTAACTGATGAATATATTTTTCTATAACTAAAATATAAGATTATTAATCCTTAGGCAAAAGAAGACAGCAAATACACAATCAGTAACTTATTTACAAGGCTCATCTTCAGAAAACCTGATTAAAATTGTGCATAGCATGTGATGCAATGCATGCACCCGCTCTGAAAGAAATGACCTACCTTCAGCTCAGTGAAAGACATTGCCAGCTGGCCTGATGAACTAATGGTGATGAAAACAGTGATCCAAACTTGCATCAAGGAAACAGCAAGCTTGTGAGGAAGAAATTTTAAAGATGGACTAACATGGATTTATAGTGTGGACATTGATGCATCGTTGTTACATGTTTATGGAAAAGTGAAAACAGCAACGATCCTTTAGTGTTTCAAAAATGCATGCAGCTGAGATTAAAGAACTGAAAATCACTCAGAATCACCTACATTGGGAAGTACTGAAAAAGTTGTTTGCGCATCTGATAAAGGAGAGCAGTTCTTGCATTGGTAACCTACTGGAACAGTTGGTGGAGGCTGATGTTGAAACTGATTTCAGTAAGGAGATGCTGTGTTAGAAATTTTCCACCCTGGGCACTAACCTCACCGGCATCGAGGACATCTTCAAAACGTGACATTGCGAAAAGGTGACATTCATCATTAAGGACCCCCATCACCCAGGTTGTGCCCTCTTCTTATTGTTATCATCAAGGAGGAAGTACAAGAGCCTAACGACCCACACTCAACATTTTAGGAACAGCTTCTTCCCCTCCACTATCAGATTTCCGAATAGAAAATGAACCCATGTACACTACCCACCCATGTTTTTTCTTTTTTTGCTCTCTTTTTGAGAGCAGATAATTAAACTTATTTAATTAAAGTTCTAAATATACATTTCTTTCTGTAACTTATAATATTTTTACCATTATGTATTGCAATGAACAACAAATTTCATGACATATGCCAGTGATAGTAAACTTAATTCTGATTCTGATTCTAACAGAGCAGCAGAATTCTTCCTCTTCTGTAATATTCTACAACTGACTTGTGTGTGGGACCTGGTAGAAGCAAAAACCATGTTCTCTGGAGTTAACACTGTACAGCTCTCAAAGCTTTTGTTACTACATGCTCAAGAGTCCCAGAACAGTAATGATTGAAGTCAAAGTTTCTAAATGATAGAAAACTCAGCTCCCTTCCAATCCACAAACCACCAAGTATATCAAAATGAAAACTTTCTAACTTACTGCTTCACTTGAAAGTAAATATAGAAACCTAACTACAAGAAATAAATAGAAAGTCCAGATGAAGTTTCTTGGCCAGAAACATCAACTGTTTACTCTTTTCCATAGATGTGCCTGGCCTGCTGAGTTCCTACAGCATTTTGTGTGTTGCAAATAAATAGACATCCTATTTTTTTTACATTTTACAAAAGATTGGTTTGATTACTTGGATGATTTGATGGGACCAGGAAGCACCCCACAGTACCCAGAGCCTCCGTGTGGTGCAAGCCGTGCATCCCAACGTCATATCTCAAACCGTGCGGATCAGATGGCCCAAAGCCTGCCAGTCAGCAGAGTGGCAAAGATTTGATGAGGACGTAGATCTAGTATTGGAAACAGTGGCCAAAGTTCGTGTGGAGAGGAGATTGCAGGTAATGACAACAACTACCATAACTGCGGCAGCAGAAAGATTTGGTACTGAAGAAGAGAAGCAGGCCAAACAGCCATCTGTTAAAAACAATAGAAGCACCAAAATCCAGAACATCCGGAAAGAACTCAAGGCGCTCAAGCAACAACATAAATTGGCAAGCCATGAGGCAAGGGCACCACTGGAAGAACTGCGTGTGACGCTAAGGAAAAGGCTCATAACTCTGAGGAGAGCGGAGCAACATCAGAGGCACAGGACAGAAAGAGCACAGAAAAGACCTGCATTTATCAGTAACCCATTTCAGTTCACCAAACAGCTGCTGAGTCAGAAGAGAAGCGGAAAGCTGTCCTGCACAAAGGAACAGATGGACCATTCAGTAACCTGGACAGAAAGTTGAACTGGGAGACTGTGATGCCCTCATCGGCCCCGCAGAACCAACAGAGGCTTTCGACCTTCGAGAGCCTCTCTTCAAGGAGGTTCAGCAAGTAGTCAAGAAAACCAAAGCTGGCTCAGTTCCTGGTCTGAGTGGCACCACCTACAGCATCTACGAATGCTGCCCCTGGCTTCTCCAGCAGCTGTGGAGAATCCCCGAGGTCGTCTGGAAGAGAGGCAAAGTGTCCAAGCAATGGAAGTATGCAAACGGAGTGTGGATTTCAAAAGAAGAGAACTCCTAGAACATCAGCCAGTTTCGGATAATATCCTTGCTGAGTGTTGAAGGGAAGATCTTCTTCAGTATGTTGGCAAAGCGCCTAACAGAGTACTTCCTGAGGAACAATTACATTGACATCTCCGTCTAGAAGGGTGGTGTTCCAAGGGTACCTGGCTGCTTAGAGCACACTGGAGTCATCACACAGCTCCTGAGAGAGGCCAGAGAGAATAAGGGTGACTTAGTGGTTTTGTGGTTGGACTTGGCCAATGCCTATGGATCAATCCCCAACAAGGTTGTTGAGGACGTTCTGAGGAGGCACCATGTTCCTGAAGGAATCAGAGGCCTCCTTATGGACTATTACAACAAGTTCCACCTGAGAGTCTCAACAGGGCCAATAACATCAGACTGGTGCAGGCTGGAGTTTGGTATCATCACAAGCTGCATCAGCTCAGTCATCCTTTTCGCCTTGGCAATGAACATGCCGGTAAAATCTGCAGAGCCAGAGTGTCGAGGCCCGAAATCAAGATCTGGGATCCGTCAACCACCAATACGAGCCTTCATGGATGATCTGACTATCACTACGGAGTCAGTGCCTGGTGCTAGGTGGATTCTTAAGGGGCTGGAAAGGTTGATGAGGTGGGCAAGGACATCCCTTAAGCCTGCAAAATCAAGATCTGTCGTGCTGAAGAAGGCGAGAGTACAGGAGAAATTTTGTTTCTCTATTGAGGACATTCCAACACCTACCATCACAGAGACCCTGTTAAAAGTCTTGGGAAGATGGTTGATGCAACTCTCAGAGATAAGGCGGCAATAGGAAACACCTGTGGGGAGTTTGAACAATGGTTGCAAGAGGTTGACAGGACTGGCCTTCCGGGGCGGTTTAAGGCATGGATTTACCAGCACGGTATACGACCAAGAATCCTCTGGCCACCACTTCTCTATGAATTTCCAATTTTCATTGTTGCTGAATTAGAGAGGGTAGTCAGCCAGTTCCTGCTAGGATGGCCAGGTTTACCAAGGAACATCAGGAGCATCGCTCTGCACGGGAATAATTGCAAACTGAGGCTCCCCCTGAAATCCATCGAGGAGTAGTTAAAGGTTTTGCGAGCAAGAGAGGTGCTGCAGTTCTGGGAATCTTCAGATCCAAAGGTTGTTGGAGCAAGAGTGGCAGTGAGAACTGGAGAAGAGCGGAGAGCAGAAGCCGCAGTGGAAGAAGCTGAGGCGCGACTGCGCCACAACGTGCTGGTGGGGGCAGTCGGCAAGGGAGGAGTTGGATTTGGAAGCCTTGAAATCCCCGATTTTGACAAAGTACAAGGGAAAGAGCGACGAGAACTGGTCCAGAATGAAGTAAGGGCAGCTTGGAGGAGGAGAGGAACAGCAGAGCAGTGGCAATGAAACAGCAAGGAGCCTGGACCAAATGGGAGCAGGTGATCGAGTGAAAGATCACGTGGAACAATCTCTGGAAGGTGGATCCACACCCCATCAAGTTCCTTATCCAGGCTGTTTATGTCGTCCTTTCTAACCCATCTAACCTGCACTGCCGGGGCCTTGTAGAACGACCAGCTTGCCCCCTCTGTGAGAAGACCAGTACGCTAGAGCATATTCTGAGCTGCTGCCCCAGAGTTCTTGCCGATGGCCGTTATTGCTGGCGGCATGACCAGGTCCTCTGGACAATTGCTGAGACAATCGGCAGCACCCTTAACATCTGCCAGAAAACAAATCCGGTCAAGAATACCATCTGCTTTGTCAAAGGGGGAGAAAGACCAACAGAACATGAGAAAGCAACCGGGTTGCTCTTCACTGAGCAGAACTGGAATCTAAAAGCAGACCTGGGAAAACAGCTGCAGTTTCCTCCCCACATTACAGAGACCACACTGCGGCCTGACATTTTGTTGTGGTCCGACACATTAAAGCACGTCTTTATGCTTGAGCTTACTGTGCCATAGGAAGAACGCACGGAGGAGGCCTACGAGTAGAAAAGAGCCAAGCATGAAGATCTGAAGAACAACTGCTAAAGAAGAGGCTGGAGAGCAAAGTGTTAGTCCTTGGAGGTCGGGTGTCGTGGCTTTGCAGGCCAGTCGATCTGCAAAGTATACAATGCACGTGGAATCACAAGAGGGAGAAGAAGGAGAGCCGTTTCTACCACCACAGGTGCAGCAGAGGAAGCATCAAAATGGCTCTGGATAAAGAGGGCAGATCCGTGTGTTGCTGCTCGGACACAGGCCGGGGTCTGATCAACCCCGGTTGGGTTGCCTGGGCGAGGTGTATGATGTTGAAAAACCCGAAACACCTGACGACCCCAGGTAACATAATTGATGATGTGCCCTAGCTTAGCATCTTGCAGATGTTTCTGTAAGAAAAAGAAAAAAAGAAAAAAAAGGATACCAAAGAACTATTTCTTTCATTAAGATGAAATTCAGTATCCACGGTCTTTTTGCCTTCATCTCTTCTGTTACTACCTAATTTCCACGTTATAAACGGTTTTAATTAAAAACACAGAACAATAAACAGACTAAGATTGGCAATGAATATTTAAATGATCACAATGAAATTCCAAGGCCTATAACTTTTGTTTTAACATAAAATTAGGTACAAAGTAGGTTGGTATTGGTTTCAATAATTAACCTTGAATATTTGTGTTGAGATGAAAATGGAGTCAAACTTTCATCGGAAGAAAAAGATGCAAAATTAAATACAGGCTGTTGTTTGACTCGAGGCATAAAAAGTCAATGCAGAAACATTGTTACTCACCTTTGCTATTGGTGCTATTACTATTCAAAGGTACATGAGGAACAATGCGGTCACCATCAGTGACAGGATTGTCACCGTGCTATCCAATACTGGGAGCCAGCATAATGGTCATATTTTTGTCAAAGCAACACTCACAATACGCTGGAGGAATTCAGCAGGTCGGGCAGCATCAGTGGAAAAGATCGGTCGACGTTTCGGGCCGGAACCCTTCGTCAGGACAGTAGGGGGAAGGGGCAGAGGCCCTATTAAGAAGGTGGGGGGAGGGTGGGAAGGAGAAGGCTGGTAGGTTCCAGGTGTAAAACCAGTAAGGGGAAAGATAAAGGGGTGGGGGAAGGGAGGCAGGGCGGTGATAGGCAGAAAAGGTGAAGAAAGGCCCGAAACGTCGACCGATCTTTTCCACTGATGCTGCCCGACCTGCTGAGTTCCTCCAGCGTGTTGTGAGTGCTGCTTTGACTCCAGCATCTGCAGATTATTTTGTGTTCATATTTTTGTCAATTTGATTCATTCTCACCTTGTTAAGATTAACTATACAAATCAGGACCAATTGATTCTCTTTCACAGAAAGCGATCATAAAGAATGCAGATTTCTTTTTCTTTGCTAACTCTTTTGTGTATTTTGGCTATTTATTTCTAGACTAACCGTTAATCATGCAAAACCTGCACTTCCACCTCCCCTCCCCCTTCATAACACAGTCTGCTTTAACAGCCTGCTTCCTTTTTATTCTGTGTTTTTCTTCTTTTTCTCAAATGACACTGCATTTATGAAGTGGATTTTGAGTCCTCAGATGTCTCATTGTGTTTCGACCTGCTGGAACTTTATTGTTCCCACTGTGACAGTGAAAAATGAAAGAGCTTGGGCAATTTAATCTGAAGCAATGGAGCACATTGAAACAGACTGTGCCCTCTGGAATCACAAAGGTGAATTTATGTATCCACAGGGATGCCACAAATAAAACATACAGCAGACAGCCTTCCACAGAGGAATGGTTTTAATTTAATTATGTTGATGTTGGAGGAGCAGCAGGAAGTGCATTTATATTATTGCTCAGAATGTTTTAATCAGTTAAAAGTGAATGATGAGAGAATGGTGTTCAGTTTCATTTCTTTATTCATTTCATAACAAGCAGCCTTTAAGAATATAAAAAAAATCATGCCCTTTCCAACTGATGCATTTTAAATTGTTAGAAGCAAATTGTCTGATTTACCTTGTTCCAAAGAAAGTATTGTAATATTCAGCCAGCACTCAAAAAAGTCACACTTTGTCAGAGATCAGAATTATATGCTAGAATCTCCTCTTGTACATCATGTTTGTGTACTATATAGGATCAT
Source organism: Mobula hypostoma (assembly GCF_963921235.1). Lineage (NCBI taxonomy): Eukaryota > Metazoa > Chordata > Chondrichthyes > Myliobatiformes > Myliobatidae > Mobula > Mobula hypostoma. The sequence goes on from NC_086100.1 coordinate 140,857,943, forward strand.
CTCGTGACTCCTCCTGGCTAGATAATAAGTATGGAACCACAAACTTAAAGTGTAAAGATGCCAACTCTCCCGGGAGTGTTCTTGAAGAAATTGCCGTTCAACATATCTAGGCTATCACTCCCGCTATTGATCATTGATCACAACCGTTTAGGCTAATTGGAAAGGGTGTTAACACTCAAACCAATTGGATGATTCTTGACTGAGAAACTTCTACCATCTTTAAGAATTCTATAACTATTAAATTAAAGGGCACAAAGTAAGTCCAAATAAAAAGAATTTAAGTCATATCATTTTGTTCTTCTTGGAAGTTGTGCCCTGGAGATTGATCTTTAATTCTAGAAGCCTTTTGAAGGACCTTGGGAGAGTTAATGAAAGACATACAAGGCAGGGAGAAGAGCCTGATAGATGACTGAATATCTTATAGGCCCTTAGCTTATAATGGAATAAATTCTACTATGATAATGTGGCAGAAATTGAAAAACAGCATCAAACATGGTAAGTGTATCAAAGGACATGCTGTTCTGATGATGAGACCACTGCACAACAGAACAGCTAGTGATTTACTTTGTACTGAGCCCTCTGGGCCTGTGTGGGGAGTCAGAGGGTTTTGGGCTCCTAGGTTTCTAGTGCACCTGAATTTATCAATTGATGTTTTAGTGAGAGTTGTAAATCCCTGGTTCTTTCTGTTTGATCTCATTGTTTAATTTGACTGGCACTGGTCTTCTGCGTTCTGTGATTATTTAAGCAGATACCTGATTAGTGCTTGTCATGTGTCCTTACCTTGCGAATATTATGTCTTGCGATGCCAGTCAGCTGAGCCACCAAGATTTTGGTGGCACTCTTATCAATAAACCCTGGTCACCATCTCTACAAGGGAGTCTGTCTTTCCTCCACACTCGGATTCAGTCTTTGTCAACGTACACCGTGACACACTTGCCCATCATGTAAAGAATGATCTGAAGATAAAAGCACACAAAACATAAATATGAGCAATCCTGGGGCTACTGGAAACACACATAAAATGCTGTAGGAACTCAGTAGATCAGACAACATCCAAGGAGATAAATAAAGACTTGATGTTCCAGGCCAAGACCCTTCATCAGGACTGGAAGGGAAGGGGGAAGATGCCAGATACAGAAGGTGAGGGAAGGGAAGGAGGACGATCTAGAAGGTGATAGGTGAAGCTAGGTGAGTGGGGGACGGGAGATGAGGTAAGAAGCTGGGAGGTGATAATTGAAAAAGGCAAAGGGCGGGATGAGAAGGAATCTGATAGGAGGCAAGAGTGGGTCATAGTGGAAAGGGAAGGAAGAGGGGCACCAGTGGGAGGTAATAGGTCAGAGAGGAGAAGAAGTAAGAGGCCAGGGTAAAAAAACTAAAGAAGGGGAAGGGGAGGAAAAAAATACCGAAAATTGATGTTAATGCCATCAGACTGAAGGCTACCTTGATGGAATATGAGGAGTTGCTTCTCCAACCTGAGAGTGGCCTCATCATGACAGAAAAGAAGGATCTTGTGCGTTAGAATGGGAATGGGATAGCTATTGAAATGGTTGCCCACTAGGAAATTCCACTTTTTGCGGATGGAGCAGAGGTGCTCAACAAAGTAGTCCCCAATTTTCGTCGGGTCTCACCAGTATAGAGGAGGCTGCATTGGGAGCACTGGCATGAACATGAGTTTCTTCAGCTTGGGTGCCACAGTAGCATAGTGGTTAGCACAACGCTGGTACAGCTTGGGCTGTCAGAGTTCGCAGTTCAATCCCGGTGCCCTCTGTGCGTTCTCTCTGTGGAAAGTGGGGGTTTTCTCGAGGTCCTCCAGTCTCCTCCTATAGTCCAAAGTCATGCTGGGTACATTTACTGGTCGTGGTGAATTGTCCCGCGATTAGGTTAAAGTTAAATCGAGGTTGTTGAGTGTTGCTGGGCGGTGGGGCTTGATGGTCCGGAAAGGCCTATTCTCCTCTGTATCTCTAAATAAAATAAAACTTCTGGTAGTTTTCCCCCTCCCCCCTTCCATCTTCTATATTTCTCCATTCTGGCTTAACTTACCTCTTCTTTCACCTGCCTATCACCTCCCCCTGCTGCCCCTCATCCTTTCCTTTCTCCCACAATCCACTCCCCTCTCCTATCAGATTCCTTCTTTTCTAGCTTTTTGCCTTTTTCATCTATGACCTTCCAGCTTCTTACTTCATCAACGCCCCACCCCATACCCATCTGGCAATCCATCTCTGATTTAAGGTCAGAGAAACAGGTCATATCCTTGTCAGGACGTGATGTATGAACAGCAACTTATTGCCACTGTAGCTCATACGGAATGCAAAGCATAAACATGTGCTGCATGCAGTCATGAAGCTATTCCTCAACAAGTAAACAAAGTATAGAACAGAAAGTGGGCTCCATGTGTTGAACTTAGACTTAATGGCATTAAGTAAATAATTCTACCTGAATAACAGCCAGTAAAAATTCAACAAAGGGTCTCACAGAAATATGTGTGTTCTTATTGAGGAACTCCTATTCCATTTCCTTTCTTCTCTCTCAATTCTAGTGAATGGAGTCGACTTTTATCTCCAAGGTTGCAGGCTGGTGCTGGCACTGTGTCATGAACTATTCAGACCAGTGAGGGGCGCCGGGTAGCAGCAGGTCTCAACGCACCTGAACATCATTCCTTTGAGTTTATTGATGACTACTTTTATCATTAAGCTGTCACTATGTTTTTCATGTTGTTCTTTATGTGAATATGGCTTCCATGCTTCTTATTCTTAAGTAATTAGCTTTTGATGTTGACTCGCATGGGTTCGATGTGTTTTATGTTCTTTTTAAGGTAATTCTGGACCAGCGCTCATTGCTGACTCTTGAATTCAAGTTCTGTGTGAATTACGGTTCCGTGTGCTCAATTCCTGAGTAAGTGAGCTCTTAGTTTGATTATTCCCTGTATTATTCTCTGAATAAATCTTCATCGTTAATTTCTACTATTGAGTCCTGAGTTTACTCTGCACCTGGGCCCGCTTGTCTGAAGATCATTACATATTGATCATTTGGTCAATGGAATTTTCTTCATTTCCAAGAATGACCAACATTGTCATCAAGAAAAACCAAAGACCAGATTATTGACTTCATCAGCAAAACAAAAGAACTGACTGTTGACTACAAGAGGAACAAAACCAGAAGTCCATGAGCCAGTTTTCATTAGGGAATCAAAGGTGGAGAGGATTGGTAACTTTAAATTCCTTGGCTTTATCTTATAAAGGATCTATCCAGGGACCAGCACATAAGTGCCATCACAAAAAAGGCATGGCTATGCCTCTACTGTCTTCGAAATTTGCATAGATTTGGCATGTCATCTAAAATTTTAATGAATAGAAACGCTTTCAAGAAGTGTTGGACACAGCTCAGTCCATCACAGGCAAAGCTCTTACCATGGTGCCATAAGAAAGTCACATTCATCATCCAGGACCCCCACCATCCAGGCCATGCTCTGTTCTTGCTGCTGCCATTGGGCAGGAGGTACAGGTGCCTTAGGTCCCACACCACCAGGTTCAGGAACAGTTATCACCCTTCAACCATCAGGCTCCTGAACCAGCATAAATAACTTCACTCACCTCAAGTCTGAACAGATTCCATAACATATGGACTCACTTTCAAAGACTCTTCAGTATTATTGGTTTACTTATTCTTTTATTTGCAGTTTGTCTTCTTTTGTACATTGGCTGCTTGTCAGGTTTTGTATGTAGATTTTCACCCCCTGGAGTTTTCAGTACCACGTAGTCAATCAGGACCTAATGCCCTCTTGAAGAGTGTTCTGACATCAGCTTTCCAAGACAGAGATAGATGACAGGGTCACTGGATATTATGGGGATTTGCACAGGTGTAGTGTCATCCTTTTTCCTGGTGAATACTAATGTATTCATGATACAGTCATGACACACACATAATCACAAGCTTCACACAAAGATTTCCCTTTTGGTCCCTGAGGAAATATATCCTCTCCTTAGCTTCCCACTTACTTCAGTATATTTATAACAGGGTTTCAAAGTCTCAATTTCCTTTGTTAACCAAGGTGCATTTATCTTTGCTTCTTACCTTCACAATGGCATACTGACTTTGAACTTTTACTCTTTTTTTTCAAATATCTCTTGCTTACTGGGTGGTTATTTTCCCTATAGCAGCTGCTCCCAGTCTACATTTGCTAGGTCGTGTATCATGATATTGAAGCTCACCCTCTCCCCAATTTAGCAACTCTTTTGTGATTACTTTAAACTCATCGCAATGTGGTGACCGTTGGCATATTGTTCCTCTACTAGCCCATTCTCATTTCTTAAAATAAGGCTGATAACATCTCCCTCCCAAATCTCTACATACTGGTTTATAAACCAATCCTGGATGCACTTAACAAATCCCACTCCATCCAGGACCCTTGCACTGAGACAATCTCAGTCAAACTTGGGAAAGTTAAAATCATCCACTACTGCAGTTCTATTCTTCTTATATCCGACTGCAATTTGTCCCCATATTCATTCCTCCAAATTCTGCCCTTTTATTATTTTTAAGTTCCCATACATCCACACAGCTTCATTTACTGATTCTTCTAGATCAGTGGTCCCCAACCTCTGGGCCGTGAAGAATGCAGTGGTGCAGAGGTAGCTGGAATGCACCCAGCACAAATTTTCTGGGGTAGTATATATGAGCATTTGGAAATCCATGGCCTAATTAGGGAGAGCCAGCATGGCTTTGTGTAGAGCTGGTCAGGTCTTACCATCTTGATTGAGTTTTTTGATAAGTTGACGAGAGAGATCAATGAGGGTAGGGTAGTGGATGTTGTCTACATGGATTTTAGTAAGGCATTTTACAAAGTGCCTCATGAGAGGCTAATCCAGAAGATTAAGATGCCTGGGGTCCATGGCGAATTGGCTGTTTGGATGAAGGACTACCTTGCACATAGAAGACAGAGGATAATGGTTAAAGGGAGTTATTCTAGCCGGAGATCTGTAATTAGTGGTGTTCTGCAGGGATCTGTTCTGGGACCTCTGCTGATTGTGATGTATATAAATGACCTGGAGGAAAATGTAGATGTGTGGGTTAGTAAGTTTGCAGATGATACCAAGATTGGTGGAGTTGTGGATAGTGTAAAAGACTGGCAGATAACATAGCACAATATAGAGCAGTTGCAGGTATGGGATGAGAAATGGTAGATAGGGTTTAACCCAGGTAAATATGGGATGTTGCATCTTGGTAGGCAAATGCAAGGAGATGGTACACTCAGGGCAAGGTCTTTAACAGTATTGCTGACCAGAGAGATTTTGGGGTCCAAATTCATAGCTCCATGAAAGTGGTTATACAGGTCAATAGAGTGGTTTAGAAGGCTTATGGAATGCTTGCTTTTACTAGCCAAGGCACTAAGTTAAAAAGTCAAGAGATTATGTTGCAACTTTATAAAATTGACTGCATCTGAAGCATTGCAAACAGTTCTGGTCGTCCCACTATAGGAAGGTTGTTGAGGCTTTGGAGAGGCAGCAGAAGAGGTTTACCAGGATGCTGCCTGGTTTAGAGGGCATGAGAGGGTGGATAAACTTGGGTTGTTTTCTTTGGAGTGGCAGAGTGGATGGGAGATAGGGGTTTATAAGATTATGAGAGACATAGACAGAGTAGACTGGGAATATCTTTTTCCCAGGGTAGGAATGTCTAATATCAGAGGGCATGCATTGAATGTGAGAGGGGATGGGTTCAAAGGGGATGTGAGGGGTATGTTTTTTACTCAGAGAGTGGTGGATGCCTGGAATGTGCTGCCTGGTATGATGGTTGAGGAGAATACATTAGAGGCTTTTAAGAGACGTTTAGATAGGCACATGAATGTGAGGAAGATGGAGGGATATGGATATTGTGTAGGTAGAAGGGATTAGTTTTTTTGGGGGGGGGTTAGGGTTAGGGTTTACTTTTTAGATGGCTTGGCACAACATTGTGAGCAGAAGGGCCTCTTCTATGTTCTACATTTCCATGATTGCCACAATATCAAAATCCCATTTGTTGATTTGTGCTGTCAGTTAACCTGTCTTACCTGCAAGGCTCCTTGCACTTAAGTTTATCTCATCTATTAGGCCCCCAGCCATCTCTGGTTCTCTACCCCCTATAATGCCTGCTCTATTTAATACATATACCTGTCTCTCTCAGCTCCTGCTCACTGTCATTTTGGGTCCATCCTCCACCCCTTTATTTCATGCCAAGTAGTTCTGGCAAGCCTTCCTGGAGCATCATAACTATCTTGTAGTGGTTCCAGAAGAAACCCCAATTCTCCAAATACCTGAAGCTTTGCGTCTTGCACAAGTATTCTTCATTGAAATAAGCTTCTTGAAGAACTAAATTCAGGCCCCTCTTTTTTGTATACCAAGGTACACTTGCTTTTGTACACCAAGGTACACTGGCTCCTCTCTTTCGTGCTTCTTGTATAAGCCTGATTTTAATACTCCATCACTGGGAATGCTACTTCATTTGTCCAGGCCATAAACTTCCAGAAAACTTGCTGAAACACTGCATCTTCCTTTCAGATCCACCCACGCTCCAAAAGCATAGGGGTTAGTAGGTTAGTTGTTCACTTGGGCATAATTAGGCAGTGCGGGCTTGTTGGACCGGAAGAATGTATTACTATAATGCACACGAAAAATGCTGGCCTGCTGTGTTCACCAGCATTTTTTATGTGTGTTGCTTGAATTTCCAGCATCTGCAGATTTCCTCGTGTTTGAGTGTATTACTGTGCTCTGTCTCTAAATTAAATAAAAGAAAATAAAAAGAAGTTCCTTAGCATTTACAGCTTTGCCCAGGCATGTTGGTCAGCAGTAAATGTAGGTTGATGTTGTTTTTCTGATACACTGCACAACTCAGTAAAGGTGCCACATAAGTACAAGTTGCAATGTTCACTCCTTGCTTCTCTGTAAAGGAACGTTGGTGCAAGAAGCCACTGAATACAGCGTTCTTGCTGAGAGCAAACAGCAGCAAGTTGTGAACGAGGTAGGGGGGTAGTCACGTTGGAGAAAGTGACCGCTGTGTAGAATGAGATGGTGCTCAGCAGAGGAATGAAATGCTTCTCTGTACTGCCAGGCGAAAGTGCAATGCTATTAGTTTCTGTTGTGAGGGAAGCAGCAGATGAATGTGCGATCAGAGCGAAGAGAGTGAATGCAATTTCCCGTTGTGACTGGGGCAGGAACGTGTTGAGATAGGGAGAGGATTATTTGGAATGCTGGGAGAGGGGTTTGGGAGGGGTGGGAGCGCTGGCTGTGAAGGTTGGACTGAGATGAGTGATGTAACAGTCACAATCCAGACATCAATTCATAATTCTTTGCTGCCAATTTCAGGTGTTTGAAATTGTTCTATTTCCAAACCCATGCCATTGAGATGCTTTTCTATGTACTTGCAACTCCTCCATCCTAATTTGCTGCGAAGTCTTTGCTACCATTCCACACAAGGAAAATGGCACTCAAGGGATAATCTGCATTCCTTGTTCTACAGAGAAGGCACCACCACGGTGCTACCAAATTTCAGTGTTTCTAACTGTGACACTTTACTGATCTGTGTTTCAAACGTTTCAGTAAAAACTTCAGGAGAGTGAAAGGGCACTGCTCTTTAAGAATTGCAAGCATGCATCAAATTAGCTTCTGGCTCAGGCCAGTACAGTTCTCAGATCGGACAGCCAGCCTTTGCCCCTCAGTTGCACACATATGAGCACATCAAAAGTTAAACGTAAACCAAAGTGGACAATGTGAACATAGTTTCACACATTATGATATCTGAAAACCCCAGTCTCCGGAATAACAACTACTCGAGTCACTACTGTATTTGGTATGCACTCTTCAAGCAAACATCCAAGGACATGGTAACAACCTGAAAAGCCCTGAACCCTATTATATCAAAGATGCAAATAGCCCCTTTCAACTTTGTCATACAAAGGAGAAGACAGTCAGTATCTGGGGGGGCGGGTTGGGGGGCATCCTTTTCATTTACACTAGCAGGTACCACACAGTCTTTACTATTATTCAGTAGAAAATTTCAGCTATTGTCATTGGGGAAAGGCATGAACTGTGTATCATGGGAGTTTGAATGGAATAGCTCATAATAATCAAAGTTTGAGCTTGAGCATACAGGATTTTAAGTACCTTGCTGAATAGCTTGATGTGTTGGAAGTTGGAGGAACTCAGACTACATATGGCAAAAATTCATTTGGGTTTGAAAGAAAATCAAGACATCTTGTTCTCATCATCCAAGGGAACATAAATGGTTCTCAACAATTTTCATTCAAAGTTTCTTTTAAGCAGTGACTGTTCCCTCCAGAAGTCAAAATATTTAATCATGTGTAAAATATGTTTCACTATGAAATCTTTAAAAATCCTGAAATAAAGATGATACTATCATATTGGTAATTAGTGAAAATATCAAAATACTTATGTATTTTGGAGATTACCTTGATCAGAGAGTTAAAAAAAGTTACAGTGGCAGCAGTCCAGATGATAATGTCCCAGATATCTATGCAAAAGCTCAGCTGGAGAGGTTTAGAGTCAATAAGAGAGTGCTTGACTCACAATGTCTTTCTTCCTTATTTGGATAGAAAATCTAGCACCTTCATGTCACAGGTGGGAAGATCCTTTGCTCACCTGAAGACAAGGTTGTATTCTCCTCCCTTCCTTGCAGAAGAAACAGTACAATGTTTAAAGAAGGATGAATTATTTCCTGTTTCTGTCACTACGTCAATTGGTCTGGTAAGTGAGCTTGAGATTGTTTTGGTTATTAGATACTTGGAAAAGGCCAATAAAAAGAAGATAAGTTTAATCAGAGCAGCTATTGAGGGGATGGCCATAGGTGTGAGTGAACAGAGATAGAGTGAAGGATTGAGGTTTTTGCTTGTGAGGCTTTGGAAAGAAGAGCCAAAGTCTTGGTTGAGCTTTCTGTTAAGTTTCTCCTTATTTCTTTATTAATTCCTAGCAGGAGGAGTGAAATGGGCCTCTGTGAAGTGGTGTGCTCCTCTTGAAAGATGTGGGAGATCTGGGAGGTCTCCATTTCCCCTGACTGCTACATCTGGGTGCTGCTCCTTACAGATCATGCTAGGGAGCTGAGCTGGAGCTGGATGATGTATGGATCATTTGGGAGAATGAGGAGTTCATAGATAGGAGATACAGAGGGGCATTTATACTTAAGGTACGGGAGTCAAGTGGCTGGGTGACTGTCAAGAGAAATAAAGGGAATAGGTAGACAGTGTAGAGTGGCCCTGTGGAAGTATACTGCTTTGGATACAACAGGAATTCTGCAGATGCTGGAAATTCAAGCAACACACATAAAAGTTGCTGGTGAACGCAGCAGGCCAGGCAGCTTCTCTAAGAAGAGCTGCAGTCGACGTTTCAGGCCGAGACCCTTTGTCAGGACTAGAAGGGTCTCAGCCTGAAACGTCGACTGCACCTCTTCCTAGAGATGCTGCCCGGCCTGCTGCGTTCACCAGCAACTTTTATGTGTGTTGCTTTGGATACTGTTGGGTGGGGGCAACAACCTTCCATACTGTTGCATACTGTTGGGAAGGGCTGAGATTAGGTTGGCAGGGGATGGGAACCAGAGTGATTGGTCAGATAATGGAGCAGTTGGTGTAAAGGTAGATGGAAAAAATAGAGAGACAGTGAGGAAGGATAGGGAGTAGATAGTGCATAAGTACAGTGAGTTGGATGGGTTTTAATGTGTCTACTTTAATGTGAGAAGGCTGAAGCAGGAAGGGAGCCATCATTCTATTGAGAGTATTCTACAGAACACTCCCCACCCTTATAAGAACGGAAACGTTAAGGAGCACACCGGGAGGCAAAGGTGCAAAAATAATAGGGGTGTTGTCATGGGTGACTTCAACTTCCCTAATATTGATTAGCATTTCCTAAGTGCAAAAGGATTAGATAGGGCAACAGTTGTTAGGTGTGTCCAGGAGGGGTTCCTGACAGTATATGTGCACAGGCTGACTGGAGGAGAGGCCATACTAGATCTACTTCTAGGCAATGAACCAGGTCAGGCGACGTATCTCTCAGCGGTCAACATTTCAGAGACAGTACCACAATTCCCTGACTTTCAGCGTAGCCTTGGACAGGGATAGGAGCAGGTGGTATGGGAAACTGGGTGGAGGGGGCATGGAAGGGTGAGGTTCAATTAGGCAGGAACTTGTGAGTATAAATTGGGAACATATATTCTCAGAGATATATACAATGGACATGCAGAAGTTGCTTAGGGAGAATTTGCATGGGATTTTGGATGGGTTTATTCTGTTGAGACAGAGAAATGGTGGCAGGTTGAAAGTTGAAAAAAGAGGTGGAAATTTTAGTCAAAATGAAGAAGAGACCATATTGAGCTTCAGAAAGCAAAGATCCAACAGGGATCTGAAGAGTCATAAGGTAGTCAAAAATGAGCTTAATAAGGGACTTAGGAGAGCTAGAATGAAACATGAGAAGGTCCTGGTGAGTAAGATTAGGGAAAAACCCCAAGGCATTCTGCATGTATGTGAAGAATAACAGGATGATCAGAGTGAGGGTAGGATCAATCAAGGATAAAAGAGGAAATGTACCTGGAGTTGGACGATGCAAGAGAGGTCCTTAATGAATATTCTTCTTTAGTATTCACCAGTGAGAGAAACTTTGATGAATGTGAGGTTAGTGTAAAACAGGCTAATATGTTAGAACATATCAAGATTAAAGAAGAAGCAGTGCTTGAACTTTTGGAAAACATCAGGATAGATAACTCTTTAGGGATGAATGAGAAATACTCTAAGTTACTATGGGAAGTGAAAGGAGAGATTTCCTGTGCCTTTGGCAATGATCTTCATGTCCTCACTGACCATAGGAGTGATACCAAGAGATTGGAGGATGGCAAATGTATTCTTTTGTTCAAGAAAGGAAATAAGTATAAATATGGAAATTATAGATCAGTGAGTCTTACAACAGTGGTGGGCAAGCCATTGGAAAAAATTCTTAGAAACAGGATTTACAAGCATTTGGAGAAGTATAGTCAGATTAGGGTTAGTCAGTATGGCTTTTTGCGGGGCAGGTCGTGCCTCTTGAACCAGATTGACTTTTTAGAGAAAGTGACAAAACAAACTGATGAAGGTAGAGCAATGTACTGGCTGTGATGTATATGGGTTTTTGTAAGGCATTTGGCAAGTTTCCCAATCATAGGCTCATTCAGAAAGTCAGAAGTCAAGGAAACCTATCTACATGTATTTGAAATTGACAGAAGGCAGAAGATGGTAGATGATGGAGAGTAGTCTCTCTGGAGGTCCATGACTTGTGATGTTCCACAGGGATCCTTGTGATTCTTATGGGTGACTTGAATGAGGAAGTGGAAGGATGGGTTAGTAAGTTTGCAGATGACACAAAAGTTGGTGGTGTTGTCGGTAGTGTAGTAATTTGCAATTGGAAATTGATAGGATACAGAGCTGGGCTAAGAAGTGGCAGATGGAGTTCAATCCAGAAAAGTGTGAAGAGATTCACTTTGGGAAGTCAAACTTGAAGGCAGAATACATGATTAATGGCAGGATTCTTCACAGTGTGGATGAATTGAGGGACTTTGGGGTCTAAGTCCATAAACCTGTCAGACCTTCCATACAAATTGATTATTAAGGGATATTGTCTGTTAGCTTTTATTAGTTGGGTTATTGTGCACAAAAGCTCTATAAAACTGAGGTTATATCACATTTGGAGTATTGTGATCAGTTCTAGTTGCCTCATTATAGGAAGGATGTGGAAGTTTAGAAAGAATGCAGAGGAAATTTGCCAGGATGCTGCCTGAATTAGTGAACATGTCTTACGTGGAAAGGTTGAGTAACATAGGGCTTTTCTCTTTGGAGCAAAGATGGATGAGAAGAGGCTTCATGGAGATGAATGAGACAACAAAAGGCATAGATAGCATGGATAGCCTTTTTACCCAGGGTGTCAATGAGAGGACATAATTTTAAGGCAATTGGAGGGGTGTATACAGAAGATGTTGGAGGTAGGTTTTTTTACACAGAGAGTTGTAAATGCATGGAACATAGTGCCAGGCAAGTGGTGGAGACAGAGTCTTCAAGAATATTTAAGAGACTCTGATAGCACATAGATGAAAATAAAATGGAAGGTCATTGTCTGTGGGAGGGAAGGATTAGATTGATCTTGGATAGGTTAGAAGATGACACCACGTCATGGGCAGAAGGTCCTGTACTATTTTGTATTGTTCTGTTCTATATTTTATAAGAACGTTCATCGTCTGATAAATAAGTGTGCTGATGACATGAATATTGATGGAGTTGTAGGTAACAAGGATGGCTGCCGAAGGATACAGATGCTCATGGTTCAGCTGGAAAGTTGTGCCGAGTAGTGGAAGCTGGAATGTAATTCAGATATATGTGAGGTAATGTATATTGGGTTGTCTAATACTGGTTTAACACATATAATAAATGATAGGAACCTTAGAAGCATTTATTCACAGAGTAACCTTGATAAGAAAATCTATAGCTCCCTAAAAATTCTGACATAAATGTAATGAAGAAGGCATTAATGAGGGTAATGTCCTGAAGAAGGGTCTTGGCCTGATATGTTGACTGTTTGTTCATTTCCATAGATGCTGCCAGACCTGTGGAGTTCCTCCAACATTTTGTGTGTTTTGCTTTAGATTTTCAGCATCTGCAGAATCTCTTGTGTTAATGAAGAGGGCATTTATCTTACTTGCATTCACAGGAGTGGTATTGAGTATAAGAATTAGGACATCATATTGCTGCTGTACAAGACATTGCTTACGCTAGATTTGGTTGGAATAATGCGTGCATTTCTGGTCAACACAATGTAGAAAGAAAGTGGCAGTACTTGAAAAAGTGCAAAAGAGATTCTCTAGTGCAAAATGACTAGGGAGTCCTAAAGCAGTATTCCCTAAAAGTTAACATTTAGCTTGAATTAGTAGTAATGAAGGCAAATGCAAAGTTAACATTAATTTCAAGAAGTTTGGTATATAAATGCAAGGGTGTAATTCAGAGGCTTTATAACGCATTGGACAGAATACATTCGGAGTATTGTGAACAGATTTGAGCCCCATATCTAAGAAAGAATGTGCTAGCATTAGAGAGAGTCCACAGGGAATCTGCAAGTATCATCCTGGAAATGTAAAGCTTAACATATGAAGAGCGATTACTGGCTCGGTGTTTGTCATTACTGTAGTTTGGAAGAATGATGGGGAGTGTGGAATCTCATTGAAACACACAGGATATTAAAGGGCCTGAAAAGAGAAGACATGGAGAGCATGTGTTCAATTGTGGTAGAGTCTAGGAGCAGAGGGCACAGTCACATATAGAAGGATATCCCTTTAGAATAGAGATTAAAAGGAATTTCTTTAGCCAGAGGGTAGTGAATCTTCGGAATTCACTGTCACAGACAGCTGTGGAGGCCAAGGCATTGGGTATATTTAAAGCAGAGGCTGATAGATTCTTAATTAGTAAGGGCATCAAAGGCTCTGGGGAGGAGGCAGACAGATAGAGCTGAGTGGGAAAATAAATCAGCCATGATCAAATGACAGAGTAGATTCGATTGGTGAATGGCCTAATTCTGATAATGTTCTTCCGGTCTTGTAGTTTGCAGAATATTGTCACATATATTACATACATTACTACATGCCTTTAGTCTCAAGCTCATTTAATATTATTTAATATCTTTCAAATATGCTGGAGATCTCATTCTTGGAGGCTGTTTGACTTCCATTTGAGACACTATAGGATCTTTTGCTGTCCACTGCCTGACAGAGGCCAAAGGATCTATCAACAGCAGTTGTCTTAGCAACCAAAAGACAACTAACAAGCACTTCCATTGCATGGTATCTCCCTTCCTTGAAAACAACAATATATTCATACGCTTTTAAAGTCAAAGCCCGTCTTGAGGGGAAACCATTTGAGATACTCTCTTTTCTTTCATGTACCAGGAAAATCAGAGAGATTTGTGATTTGTTTAAATGGTCAAGTAATATCTAGTTAAGGGTACTTTATCTCTGCAACTGTCATCTTTTTTTAGATATAAATCCTGTCACTTTTTTACTGAACCATCTTCTCTCCAATGAGACAAACGCTGTATGTGCTTGTATCGCAAGACATGACTAACTGTCCGTTGAGCCTTCGACTAGAACATCAGCAGACTCACGGTTCTTTGGAGTAAACAGAAGCCTTTCCTTGATCTTCAGCCTACATCCACTTCACATCATTTTGCAGTAACTGATGCAAAGGACTCATGAAGGTATGGGAAAATATGGAGCCCTGATGAATGAGAATCAGTCTTCAAAATATGCTGTCACTCCTAAAACTGGGAGTGCAGGACTCTCATTTCACTGTATTGTTATGTTTTCTAACTCCAAAAATAATCCAAAGAAAAACAGGGAGCTGGGAATAATGTGCCCACTCTTCGTTTCCTTTGTACTTCAGTGAGGCACACACGTATGACATGGTGGCATAATGATATATGCCATTCACATACTTCTTGCATATAAACTGTATGAATTATGTAAACAATAAAGAATGTTTAATCAAACAATTTATTTATACTGACTCAAATATTACAGATAGATTAAATACACAACACTCCTCCCTGCTTTGCTATGAATTCCACATCAATATAGAAAGTACACAGTATACTATATAATACAAATACTATATACAGACATCCACAGCATAGTAAGTTTTAAATTGTCCCATTCAACCATGAAGATTTATTTGTTGTGGAGGGTTTCTTACTCTTGTGGGATAACGTCTTTCCTGACAAGGTGAGGTCACTCTGCTTGACAGGTGAGACTTGTGGCTCTGAAAACAATGTCAGTTCCTGGCCCTCCTCTGTGGTGGTTGTCGGAGTTGACTTTGGGACTGCAGGAAGCGTTTCTGACAGCCCTGGTCACCTCTCTTCTCTAACAATTGACTCTGCTCTCATCAACTGGTCGATGTGCCATCTCCAGATGACATCAGACACAATTTCCACTGTTCAGGAGAGCGGTCCAGTCTTGTCCTTAATCCTTTTAAGGACACTTTTGATCACCTCTGTAGTCCCTCACCAGGACTACTAGTTCAGGAGTAAACCATTGAATTTTGTTGTTGGAGGAGCCTTTGATTTGTCTCAGCAGTTTGTCCTGCATATTCCTTCTGAAAGTGAGTTTGAGGAGATCCAAGTGTGAGTGCAAGGGAAGATCCAGGAACAGCATAGCTGGTGAATTGTTGGTTGCAGAGTGTGCTTCATTTTGATAAGCCAGGAGGAAACTGGTGTGCTTCTGATTCAGTGCCAGTGCAGTATGTTCTGCTGACATTGCTCACAGTGCATTTTTTAGACTTTGGACAAATCTTTCCGCCAAGCCATTTTTAACTGGGTGGTATGATGCAGATATACAATAATACGTCTTATTCCATTCATTTTCAGGAATGACTGAAACTGTTCCCAAAAAACTGTGGCCCAAGCTGTGGTGAGAAGCACTTTGAACTCTTCCATTCCCATCTGTAGATAAACCTCAGCTATGTCTACTTTGCTGAAGTGTTTTCCTCCAGAGAGGTTTGCAAAGATATCTTTTATGCTGAGCAGAGGGAACTGATCTACTTTCAGTACTGGGTTGATGGTGAACTTAAAGTCACTATGGATTCAGATATACCCATTCTCCCTGGCTACTGAGACCACTGGCATTGCCCAAGGGCTCCCTTCAACCTTGGAAAGAAGTCCTTCAGTCCCCATGCAACCTAACTCATGGTCTACTTTATCATCGATGGTATAAGGAAGCAGGTGGCCTTTGTAAATCTTAGGTGTGGCATTTTTATTTAACACTATTTTACCCTTGATATGCTTGAGTTTTCCAGTGCCATTCTTGACAACTGTTGTGGCATCATCCACTACCTTTCTTAATTCGTTTTCAGTTGACTCTTGCGGAGGATGTGGCATGCAACTGATGGATGGATCTCCAATCAAGTTGCAGTTGTCTCAACCAATCACTGCCTCTCATTGCTGGCCCTCATGTTTTTACTACATACAAGCCCAATGTGGCTTGTTGGTTCTTGTATTCCACTGTTACAAATGTCATTCTCACGGGAGTTTTCTTTTCTCCAGAAGTTCTTAATTAGATATCTGCAGGCTTCAGGTTGGTATCTTTGAAATGCTGTTCAAACTCATTTTGTGGAATGACTGAAACAGCTGAACCAGCATCCAATTCCATTTTATATTGCCATTCACTTCTGGTGTAGCCATATTGCTTGTCTATATTAATTGTCACATTGTAAAACTCAAGGCTTCACAGTCCCGTGTTACTCTCATCATTATCAGATTTGTTTTGTCAACAGCATGCAGATTAGTGTTCTTTTTGAAACTGCAACTTGACTTTTTAACTTTTTCAGGGAACTAAGCAGCCCATTTATTTTTGTCTGCCTGACATGCTCTTTGTATATATCCTACTTGATTGCATTTTCTGCGGCTTACTTTCTTACTGCCCGTTACACTGCTGGCATTTAGGGCAGCAATGAAGGTGCTTTATCTCGATCTGTCCATAGCATTGCCAAGATATAGAAGGATTCTTCATTGCTGTTTCTGTAACAATTTTATTTTACCAGTCAGGGTTGTTAACCCTGAGCTGAAACCCTGAACCTGCAGGACCGGTGGACCACCATTAGTCTGGCCTTTACCCTTTGACCTGTTTGGCATGTGTAACCCTACCAAGAGCCAAAGCATAAAGCCATGTTTCCAGCCAACATGCTTCTTTGGATCATTGAGGCATGCAAGCCTCCAATCCCTATGACAAGTTTACAGTCTGGTTGGAGGCATTTTCTGCGAGTTTCACTTTTAAATCTGCATGTGTTTGGTGTTTGTGAGGCTTGCCACAACAGCAACACAATTGGTTCGGTCAGGCCAGTTTCTGTTTAGACATTAACACTTTGTTCATGCTCACTTTCATTCCCGACTGCAACCGAACTGCATGTCTGCTGTTTTCATTGATACAGTGTTTTTCACGGCTCTTTTAAATGTGAATTGTTCTTCAGTTAGGAGCCATTTTTGAATGCTTTCTTGTAAGATTCTACAAACCAAATAATATCTTTGTACATCATTAAGCCCATCACTGAATCTGCAATACTTGGACAATCTCTTCAATTCAGCCGTGTAGGATGAAACAGACACCAGTTCCTTTGGATTCTGCTTATGAAACCTAAAGTATTCTGTAATCAACAATAGGTTCAGTTCTAAATGTTCCTACGTTACATTCATGATATCAGCAAAGCTCGTTTCTGATGTTTTGTTTGAGGCAGTCAAAGCTCTAAGCAAACTTTATGCTTCTGCACCCAATGCATTCAGCAAAACTGTCACTTGCTTTTCATTGGCTATTTCATTTCCTTTAAATTACTGTTCAATTTGCTCAGTATATATCTGCAAATTATCTGTTGTGTATTGAATATTTCTATATTTCTGATGTAGTCAACCATCTCTGCTTTTATTTAGTATCATTATCACCCAGTACTCACTGTTTATGAACACATGAATTACATCACTTTTCTACCTTTTTTTAACTTGAAAGTTTTGCTGCACCTTTTTGAGCTTGGCTGTTTCACTCTCTCCTTGTGTGAAAAGAAGTCTTACCGCGCTTCAACAGGTAAGTAGTCATCTCCGGTTCATTTAGAACTTACTCACCACATTGTTATGGTTTGTAACTCCAAAACTAATCAGAAGAAAGAACACGGAGCCGGGAATATCGTGTCTACTCTTAGTTTCATTTTTACTTTAGTGAGGCTTGCGTGGTGTAATGGCATAATGCTGTATGCCATTCACATACTTCTTACCCATAATAAGTTATGTAAACAATAAAGAATGCTTAATTGAAGAATATATTTACAGTATTATTCAAATGTTGCTGCTATATCAAATGCACAACATGTACTATATGGTGTGGGCTGCTCAGCTTATCAGGCACCTTGCACTAACGTGAATACATAGTGTTGCAGGTTTCACCCTCAACAAAAGTAATTGACAAGGCACGAAGTGAATCTGAATTAACCAAGAATTACCTTTATTTGTTCAGTTACTGTAAAAACAAACATTCAAGTCATACAAAATTAAATATCTGCACACACTCCTAGGAGGAGGAGAAGATGGCAGTGCGATGGCAGCGCGCGCGGCCACTTCAGTGGTGATGTCTGTTATCTGTCCAGTAGGGGACCGTGCACGATTCTGATTTGGTGGAGACGGATGTGAGAGTACAGAGGAACGTCTGGAAAACTTCTGAAATGCCCGCTTCACTGCCGCTGCTACAGTGTGGTAAACGGAATCTCCGGAGCAGAAGGCCCCGAAATCCTCGGCCTTGCGTAATTCAGCGGCCGGGGCGAGGTCGAAGGCGCTCGGCAGAGGATGGCGCTTGGGTGGCTGTATCGGAGAGGCTGGTCGGAAGCTCTAAGTTTTCGGACGGATGGACTCAGTGTCAGCTGTGGTCGGCTGCTTCCAAGGCATCGGCAAGTTGACGGAGCCTGGAGGTTTATGGCAGGGAGTTTCTCCCTTTTGCTGCCTGCTATCGGGGACTCCGGAGTCAATCGACTTGGGGACTTTGAGACTTTGTTTACCATGCCCATGGTTTGTTCTTCATCAAATTATGGTATTGCTTTGCACTGCTGTAACTATATGTTATAATTATGTGGTTCTGTCAGTGTTTGTCTTTGGTTTGTCCTGTTTTCTGTGATATCACTCTGGAGAAACATTGTATCATTTCTTAACGCATGTATGCATTTCTAAATGACAATAAAAGAGGACTGAGTGTTTTCATAATCTAACACCTTTTAAGTTTCTTGGATGCTCCCTGAATCATCAAAGAACAAAAGGTGCAATATCCATTGAAGGAATTCATGGTGGCCAGTTGTTCCCTTTGATTTGTATGCAATCTGCATGTTTTCTATGCGGGTCATTCACTTCTATGCTGGTTGATCTCCAGGGATTCCGTTGCTTCTACAACCAAAGCCTTCCATTCTTATCTTCTTTCTTATCAAATAAAACTGTTGTGTTTCTGTTTCATTGGCTCTGGCTCATCTGTCTAGCCTGTGTTAACTTCTCATTGGATTTGGCCCAAGGCTACAAACTGTAATACTTTATTACTTTTCCACCAGACTTGTGCCTCATGTCACTTTCTTTGTTCTCCTTTGACAGACAATTTCAAACCCATTTAGCCAAATATTGGGCTCAGGTTACTTCATGTCACAGGCTATTCTTTGATTAACACCTCCATTTCTACCTAACTAAATAAACAGTGTGTTTGGAAATGATCTCTGGTTTAGCAGATTGTTAGTAGGGACTCAACTGTGTCCACTTTCAATTGCTCTAAGCAAACCATCCCTAAGCAAGAACCAATTCACAAAATAGTGACTGCAAAAACAGTCTCACAAAATGGCAACCTCCATTCCTTCAACCACATGGCAGGAACAAAGACTTTCAGTTTGTTTACTTCCACGGGCCTTCACTCTTTCCAGTTAAATAGTTTACAGATTTTTATTCCTTTTTTGGCCAAAAATAGAAATGTTGTACTTGTTGAGGAGGTGTTGTCATGGTCTGGTCTGGTCCGCGTTCTGATTCGTGGTCCACTCCATGGACTCTGGACCAGGTCTTCCGGCTGTCCTTTGTTTTAGTTGGGCTTAATCATAGGCACCTGATGCTCATCTTGGGGCTGGGAATATAAGTAGTCCTGGGTTTGTGTGTGGGTGTTGGTTCATCTTGTCAGTATCCTGTCCTTGCCTCTGTGGGGTAAGTCAGGCCATCTTTGTTGTTATCCTACGGTTGGTTCTGTCTCTTCCCGTTCTTGCCTCCATTGGGTAAACCAGGCTGTCTTTACTGTTACCCTGAGGCTGGACTGTTCCCTTCCCTTCCCTTCCCCTTCCTTTTGGAGCCTTGCCTGCAACCTGTGTCTGGAGCTTTGCCTGCAACCTTGTCAAGTTCAACCACCGGAATGAGACTGGAGCCTTGCTGTGTCTAGATAAGGAACTGTCTATTGTTGAGCTGGAACTGTCTCTGTGTCCACAACTTCACTAGGTAGGTCCGGCTGTTTGCTGCTACCTAGTGTTGGGAACCGACTCGTCGTGTTCAGCATTCTGTGTATGAGTCCTGGCCCTATGTCCTGTTACCAAGGAGGTGTCCCAGCTCTATGTTCCATGTTCCTGTCTCTCAAGACCAAGGCTCTGTGTTCTGTGTTCCTGTCTCCCAAGATTACCAAGGCTCTGTGTTCCTGTCCCCCAAGTCCAAGTCTTAGCTTCGTTTCCTCATCCAGTTCTGGTCCCGTGTCCTGCTGTCACATCCAGTCCTGTTGCTTTGCCACGTCTTGTCCTCGGCTAGATCCGGAGTCCGAGCCTGAGTCAAGACCCAGGTTCCAGATCCCTGTCCAGTCTCTGGCACAGAGTCCTTGTCCAGGTTCCAAGTTCCTAGTTGCTCATCCAGGTGCCGCTTCCCTAGTCTATCCTAGCCCAGGCCCTGTATCCTAGCCTCGTCCAGGGCCTGTGTCTTGTCGAGCGTCATTTCTTTCCCACTTCCCTTGCTTGCTTGACTCACCTAGTCCTGTTCCTAGTACTTCAGTGTCTGTGTCTTGCATTTGGGTCTGCTCCCAGCGCCCCCCCTCATATGACAGAACAGTCCAGTCAACCATAGACCCAGCGACACAGACGCTGTTGTGTTACTCTCGCCATCCTGGGTTCTCCCCTGTTAAATGCCCCCCCCCCCACCCACGCATGTCTTCCATAGTTTGGGGAAGCTTTTTGGGTTGCCAGAAGGCTTCCATAGAGGTTGGGGGGGGGGTGGTGGAGGAGGTGGATACTGACCTGGTCTGGTCTGTGAAGTCCACATTCCAGTTCACGGTCCGGTCCATCGTTCCTTATTCCAGGTTTTCTGGTTTTCTCCGATTTCCGTTGAGGCACCTGATTCTCGTTTGGGCCGGCTTCATAAGTAGCTTCAGGATTCAGCCTCTAGCTGTTCGACTGTTCCCTTCCTTTCACCTTCTGCCTGCAGCCTTGCCTGCAACCTCATCTGCGTCCTCGCCTGTGTCGCTGTCAAGTTCTACCACCGGAGCAAGACCAGAGCCTTGCCGTGTCTAGATAAGGAACTGTCTATTGTTGTTTCAAACAGTCTCTGTGTTCACTCCTTTGCTAGGTAGGTTGGGCTGTTTGCGGCTACCTAGTGTTGGGAACTGTCTCTGTGTCCACCCCTTCGCTAGGTAGGTCTGGCCATTTGCTGCTACCTTGTGTTAAGGACCGTCTCCGTGTCCACGCCTTCGCTAGGTAGGTCTGGCTGTTTGCCACTATGTTGTGCTGGGAACTGTCTCT
The DNA here is from genome assembly GCF_963921235.1 of Mobula hypostoma. NCBI lineage: Eukaryota > Metazoa > Chordata > Chondrichthyes > Myliobatiformes > Myliobatidae > Mobula > Mobula hypostoma. The sequence continues at coordinate 140,879,244 of NC_086100.1, forward strand.
CTGTGTTCTGTGTATGAGACCCGACCCTATGTCCTGTTCCCAAGGAGGGGTCCCGGCTCTGTTTTCCATGTTCCTGTCCTCCCAAGTCCAAGGCTCAGCTGTTCCTTAGTACCAAGTCAAGCCTTCGTGTTCTCGTCCTGTCAATGTGGTCTGGTTCCCTGCACCCCGCCCCCCGTCTATGTGCCCCGGTCTCGCCCCCACACCGTCTATGTGCCCCGGTCTCGCCCCCCCCGTCCACGTGCCCCGGTCTCGCCCCCCCCGTCCACGTGCCCCGGTCTCGCCCCCCCCCGTCCACATGCCCCGGTCTCGCCCCCCCCCCGTCTACGTGCCCCGGTCTCGCACCCCCTCCCCCCCGCCGTCCACGTGCCCCGGTCTCGCCTCCCCCGCCGTCCACGTGCCCCGGTCTCGCCCCCCCCCCACCCGCCGTCCACGTGCCCCGGTCTCGCCCCCCCCCCGCCGTCCACGTGCCCCGGTCTCGCCTCCCCCCGCCATCCACGTGCCCCGGTCTCGCCCCCCCCGCCGTCCACGTGCCCCGGTCTCGCCCCCCCCCGCCGTCCACGTGCCCCGGTCTTGCCCCCCGCTGTCCACGTGCCCCTGTTCCCCCCCCGTTCATGTGCCCTCATCATCCTGGGTTCCCACCTGATTGTATACCACCCTCATAACCTGCCCAGGTCATCCTTAGTCCTGGAGAGCCTGTTCAGTAACCCGGAGGCTCCCATAGAGGAGGGAGGTGGGGGGGGAACTGTCATGGTCCGGTCCATGAAGTCCATGTTCTGGTTCATGGTCCGGTCCATGGACTCTGGACTCCAGGTCTTCCGTCTGTCCCTTGTTTCACTTGGGCTTAATCATAATCATAACCTGATGCTCGTCTTGGGGCTGGGAATATAAGTGGCTCTGGGGTTGCGTGTGGGTGCTGGTTCATCTTGTCAGTATCCCGTCCTTGCCTCCGTGGGGTGAGTCAGGCCGGCTTTGTCATTACCCTGTGATTGGATCTGTCCCTTCCTGTTCTTGCCTCCGTGGGGTGAGTCAGGCCAGCTTTGTCATTACCCTGTGATTGGATCTGTCCCTTCCTGTTCTTGCCTCCGTTGGGTAAGTCAGGCTGTCTTTGCTGTTACCTTGAGGCTGGACTGTTCCCTTCCCTCCCCCTTCCTTCTGGAGCCCTGCCTGCAACCTTGTGAAGTTCAACCACCGGAGTGAGACTGGAGCCTTGCTGTTTCAAGATAAGGAACTGTCTATTCGTGAGTTGGAATTGTCTCTGTGTCCACACCTTCGCTAGGTAGGTCCGGCCATTTGCAGCTACCTAGTGTTGGGAACCATCTCGTCATGTTCAGCATTCTGTGTATGAGTCCTGGCCCTATGTCCTGTTCCCAAGGAAGGGTTCGAGCTCTGTGTTCCATGTTCCTGTCTTTCAAGTCCAAGGCTCCGTGTTCCCTTGCTCTAGACCAAGGGTCTGTGTTTCTCTCCTCGCCAAGACCAAGTCAAGGCTTCTGGCTTTGTGTTCCGATGTTCCTGTCTCCCGAAACCACATCATGTCTTCGCCTAATTCCAGAGTCCGAGCCTGAGTCAAGACCCAGGTTCTGGGTCCTTGTCCAGTCTCTGTCTCGAAGTCCGAACCCAAGCCTCGAGGAACTCAAGCCATATCCTGTCCTGCAGCCACGTCATGCCCTCGCCTAGTTCCCAGGTCCGAGCCCAAGTCAAGACCCAGATTCTGGGTCCTTGTCCAGTCTCTGCCTCGGAGTCCAAGCTCAGGCTCCTAGTTCCCAATTCCTAGTCCTGGTCCCGCTTGCCTAGCCAATATCGTAGCCCAGGTCTGTGTTCTTGTCCCAGCTTCTAGTCTGCATTCAGTCACGTCCCTAACTCTGGTCTCTAGTCCTGTCCTGTTCCTAGTACTTCAGCATCTGTGTCTTTCATTTGGTCTGCTCCCAGCACCCCCGCTATGACAGGTGTACAGTAATACCTCTGTATATGGACTGCACATTGAAAAATGAGCATAGTTACGGAGGCTGTATGTGAGGAACCAGTGTTGCATCAGGGACCTTTTAATTCATTTACTATTGTTGGTACTTTGTTTTCATGGATCCTATAAATGAAGGTCATAAAATGCACGGTTATGCATTCATTTCATTCAGTAATCACAGAAATGACTGTTGAGCACCTAATGTTACCATTAGCTACATGACTAATACTGGATAAATGTCAACCATGTCAAAGAAACTGATCACAGGGGTTCCTAGGCCTCTTTCCTAATTGATACTAATTGGTCTGTAAAAATTGTTTATACTATTTAACCCACAGAAATCTATCTTAAACACAACTTACGTTTAAATATATTCACAGAGAAAGGTTCAATTTCCAGGCTGAGAATGCAACGGAGATTAAATGAAGATAGGAAAATGCAAACAACTTTAGCAAATTGGAAACTGAAGTGCAATAGATCAGTGGACTCAAGTATTCAGCATGGAAATAGGAATTTCGATTAACTGAATCCCACTAGCCATTAAGCACCCATTTTGCACTTATTCTGCACTAGTCCTAGTTTTGTTATTGCTACTTCCTTACTAATTTGCTCAAGACAATTGGCAGTGGGATGTTAAGCTAAGTCATACAGGGAAGAAGTCGGATCTCCTCAAGGAAGCCCACTAATCGCAGGTGTGATGGTGTTTCAGGGCCTGATGGGTTTATAGCTGACCTTAGCTTTCTAGTACAGTGGCATGACCTTTCCAAAGCGTCAGAGTTATTTCTGGTGATGTTAAACTTTTTTGTTGTAAACAAGAATCAGTCTCCAGTTCTTAGTGTAAGTTTGAAGCAGCAATCAGTTTGAAGTTGGAGGCACAACTTTGCAAAAAGAGTTACAGATAACAGGCTGCTTGCCCACAGCAGGGGAGCTGGCTGCTGAGGGATGTGGTTTGCAAAGTGAAATGACCAGGAAGCTTCTTGTCTGCATTAGCCAAACACATCAATGGAGTTATGTCACCTAGCCCATCAAACATGGTTACAAGTTGGGATGTTTGTGTGCTCAGACGGTCTGCCTTCACACTATTAATTATGGATGATTGAGATTTCTCTCACCAGAAACTTTTAAGGCCCTCTTGTGTGAGCTAATTTATCCCAGCACTGATATCTGGAAAGCATCACATGCAAATAATGTCATCTAGCAGCAAAAACATTATAAATGTTGGAAAGCATTGGAGATTGTTAGGAATGAAAAGGAGAATGACAGAAGAAGGGTTGACAGAAAGAAGAACTCAGATTCATTCCTCAGCCTTCACTGTCTGATGGAAGACTCATTCGTCTGCATCTCTTTGGTATGTTCCTCTAGTTCATAAGAATTGTACCTATGTTTTGAAATTCTTTGTAGTTTGTAAATCTTTTGTAATTCAGAAATTTTATAAATCTGAAACCCTCTGTGAGTGTTAAAAGTATGTTAAGAATTATTTATCTAAATCTGAAAGTGCATCATTAAAGAATAAATTAACTGTTTTTGGGCTACTTTGTTAGCTGTAAGTATTTCCTCGATAGGGAGGGGGCGACATACTACTCAAAGAGTAGGTATGGCAGCTAGACCTCGCCACAAAGACTAGATAGTTAGTTCTTGAAGTGTAGGTGGATACAGTATAACCTCCCTATAGTGAGCGATACCCTAGATATCTACACTATATAGGACAGCGCTTAAAATATTCTTTTAGGTTGAGGGCTTTGTGCACAATGAATCCAATACCATTAACAGGGAGATTGTGCAATATCCACACAGAGAAAACACAGGAGAGGACAGAACTGGACTGAAACCAGGTCAATGGAACTGAAGCAGCAACTCTATTAGCTGCATCAAAGCACTACTAGTAGACTGTGCCAGCATAACTGGGAGGCTGGGGGGCTGGGGGTTGGGGGGCAGCAGATTGCTTCCTTCACTTACTGTAGTATTTGTAGTTTCTTTGACTTTATTCTTCAGTAAAGGAAGTAAATAAGTTTCTAACCAAACATCATTAAACAGCAAACTTTTGTCAAAAGTCAGAGAAAACTGCATACTATACATTGCATTTACTTGTGTTCTTCTAACAAATGTATTGTAGTGCAATGATTGCAGTCCAGGGATTATATTCCGAATTAATTGATTTCAAATCCCTGAGAACCTGAATATAAAATGTTAGAGCAACACACATAAAAGTTGCTGGTGAACGCAGCAGGCCAGGCAGCATCTATAGGAAGAGGCGCAGTCGACGTTTCAGGCCGAGACCATCCCACTCTGCAAAAACTCATTTCAGGGAGGTAGCACCATCAATTTGCGGGAGACTTACGGGAGAGGTGGAATGTCTGCAAGAGAGTAGCTCCTTAGCAGCTAGCCAGCTAGTTTAAATAACGTTAGCTATGCTAATGAACGAATGACACCTGTTAAACTCACCTCAACATGTCTTTGACAGTCTTAACCCACCATGGGCAATAGAAAAGTCACTGTTGCAAACAGCGCAGCGAGCAACACTGTCATTATTTTGACCGTTATTAGGCAGGGGTACACTTTAGTGTAGTCTGGGGTGACATATGTTTTATATTTTTTTTGGAACACTCTGTCATGGCGCGCTCTCGCTCCCGCTCTCTCGTGGTCGCTCGCGCGATCTCAAGTGCTCTCGCTTGCTTTCTCTCTCACTCGCTCTCTCCCTCGCTCGCGCGCTCTCTCTCGCGCGTGCGCGCTCTCTCTCTCTCGTGGTCGCGCTTGTGCTCTATCTTGCTTTTCTCTCGCTTGCTCTCAAAAAAATTGATTTCCGTGATATTGTATATAACTTGCGGGCATCAGGGAGCCACTATTAATATGCGGGAGACTCCCGGAAGTTCCGGGAGAGGTGGGATGTCTGATATCAGTAAAAATTTTTTGAAGCAGCTGCTGAAAATTGGTTTGCACATTAATGAATGAAAATATATTGATGTTTAAAATGTTTTGCTTGTGGAGTGCAGATTTAACATCTCATTGATTCTGTGTAGTGCTATACCGCGTACTCCAGCCTGTCACTTCAAGTGCTGCCAGTTAAAGCCATCAGCTACCAACGTGAGCTTCAAACACTACCATGCAACAGGGAAGGGTCGAGCTACTTGGATACTGAGTTTCAGGAGGCATTCAAACCCATTAAATTAAGCACCTGAAATTCAGTCTGAGGACTGGGACGAGAGCGTGTGACTGAGGGTGAAGCAGGTAGAGAGACTCAAGAGGTAGTGCTGAAGGAACCTCTGCCCTTAAAGGTGCTCAACAGGTCTGAGGTTGTTGCACACTGAGGGTGAGAGTGGGCAACAAAACCATGGCAATGTGAGGGGTATCTAGACAGAAAGGAGATCACTGAAAACTATACAAAGTAGGGAAGTTAGATCTTGCTTAAACCTAGGTACAACTTCTTTCCCCATCCCCCTCCATCCCTCTATTGGGTCACACCCTCCCGACCTAAACCAAAACTCGACAGCCCTCATTCCTTTAGCTCCTCTAGCCCCTCACCCCAACCTCCCAATTCTATTCTCCACAACCATATGAGATGGCCCACAGGCCTCCTCATGGGGAAAGAGAGGATGGGACCTTGTGATAGGGAAGCTTGGTTGTGGGGATGTGACCAGGGTTAGTCAGGGTGTGGCCCAAGTTAGTCAGGGTGCGTGGGCCCTTGGACGATAAAGTAAGGGTTAAGGGTAAGGTTGGGGGACGTTTGTGTGCGGCTGGAGGAGATAGATCAGAGTTAAATGTGTGGCTCGAAGATTAATGACGGAGAATTAAAACATTGGCACCAGTATTGGGGAAGGAGGAAGCTCTTCAATGGGATGGTGCCCAAATCTTGAATCTGGATCCTGGTGAATTGCATAACTAGGGATGCGCTTAGGGCTTTAAACTAAGTAGCAGGGGAGTGGGTTCAACAGCTTGGAAAAATATGGATATAATAAAAGGGAAGGAGAGTGGAAGAGAGGTTACTGAAGTCTCCAAATAAAGAATAAGACAAAAGCTTTAGAAAGGGATAAGAATTTAAGTTCGGGCAACACGAATGCAACATTGAAAAAGAGGACTGAAAATATTACAGTATATTTAAATGTACGCATTACATGAAATAAGGTAGATGATCTTGTAGCACAGTTAGAAATAGGGAGTTATGATATTGTGGGCATCACAGTCATGGTTGAAAGAAGATCACAGCAGGAAGTTTGACATCCAACAAAACACATATTGTATCGAAAGGACAGACAGGTGAGCAAGATGGATGGGATGGCTTTGATGGTAAAAAATGAAATCAAATCCTTAGAAAGAAATGATATAGGATCAGAAGATGTAGAATCTTTGAGGGTAGAGTTGAAAAATGCAAGGAAAAAGAAAATCCTGTTGGGAGTGTCACCACCACCAACATGCCTGGCAGAGTGATTGGCTCCGCTGACAGTTAAGGCCATTCACGCCAGGAGAAGAGGTCTGGTTGGCTGACCAGGGGATCTCCTCCTGAATATCGAGAGCTGCAAATTGTCTCTATGCTATGTGGGATCATTTGTAGTGGAAAAGGCTGTCAACAAATTCTTGTATAGATTGCGTCTACCAGCATCCACCCAGGATTCCATGCTCAAGCCATTTACTACCTCTCCTCTGGCCCCTGTCACCCACTTCCCCCTCCTTCCTGCTTAGTAGATAGTTCCCTGGTCTATACAGTGCGGCATCTCGCCGGGTACATGGTAAGGTCCAGTACCTTGTAGACTGGGAAGATATGGTCCTGAAGAACGTTCTTGCATCCCGATGAAGGACATCTTGGACAAGTTGCTCAGCGGACAGAGGTCTGTGTCGCCCCAGGAGCTGAGCTTACGGAGGGGGGCCCTGTAACAACCACGGACTTGGCAGCGCAGCAGATTTGATGACTGTCAGCTAATTATAAATTACTCCCTCCTTTTTATTGCAGCAGTTATTAAGACTTGAGCAGAGTACAGCAATGTTATGCTGCCTTGCCTGAGAAGGTGGACTATCAAGTCGACTGATGCTGAAGACTAGCGGTATTCTTTTTAACTTTAGATATTCCTTTCAGCCATGGTGTTGGCATCTAGTTTTCTGTTCGAGGGTTTTAGTTAATGAGTCTGAATTGCCTAAAGTTTATTGTTTTCTTTTCCCTTAAAACCTTGTTCATGTTAAAGTCTGTGAACCATCGACCCGCTTCAATGTCTCTCAATGTGCACTTGGGCCATATCTGAACTTATTGACAGGGAGTTATAAACAGACCTCTAAAACGTAGCCAGGATGTAAGTACAAATTACAACGGGAGATAGAAAAGACATATAAAAAGGGCAATGTTATGATGGCCATGGTGGATTTCAATATGGTGGTAGATTGGGAAAATCATGTTGGTACTGGATCACAAGAGAAGAAATATGTAGAATGCCCATAAGGTGTTTTTTTTAGCCCAACTTGTGGTCAAGCCAACTAGCAAAAAGGCAATTCTGTATTGGGTGTTGTGTTAAGAAAGCCTTGGGAAGCAGTGATCATAATATGATAGAATTCACCCTGCAGTTTTAGAGGGAGAAGCTAAACTCAGATGTATCAGTATCACAGTTGAGTAAAAATAATTACCGAGGCATGAGAGAGGAACTGGCCAAGTTTGGTTGGAAGGAGACACGAGCATGGATGATGGTAGACCAGCAATAGCTGGAGTTTTTGGGAGTAATTTGGAAGATGCAGGATTGGGTTCATCCCAAAGAGGAGGAATTGCTCTAAAGGGAGGATGAGGCAACATTGCTGATAATGGAAGTCAAAGACAGCATAAAAGCAAAAGGGAGGGTAAATAATATGGCAAAAACTAGTGCAGAGCTGGCATATTGGGAAGCTTTTAAGACGAATGGAAGGCAGCAAAAAAATAATGAAATATGAAGGCAAGCTAAATAATAATATAAAATAAACTTTCTTCAGTTTGAAAGTAGTAAAGGAGAGGCAAAGGTAGACATCAAACCACCGGAAAATGTTGCTGGAGCAGTAGTAGTGATGGACAAAGAAATGATGAATGATCTGAAGTTGTATTTTGCATCACTCTTCACTGTGGAACACACCAGCAACATAACAGAAATTCAAGAGAGTCTGGAGGTAGAAGTGACTGTAATTGCTATTACTAAGGAGAACTCGGTAGGGAAGCTGAAAGGTCAGAAGGTGCAATAGTCACCTAGACCAGCTGGATTATAACCCAGGGTTCTGAAAGTGGTATCTGAAGTGATTGTGGAGGCATTAGTAGTTATCTTTCAAAAATCACTTGTTCATGGAATGGTTCCACAGGAGCAGAAATTGCAAAAGTCACTCCACTCTTTCAGTAGGGAGAAGACAGTAAATTGCGGGCAAATTAGCCTAACTTCAGTGGTTAGTAAGATATTAGAGTCCTGTATTAAGAATGAGGTTTCAGGCTCCTTAAAGGAAAATTTTGCCTGACAAATCTGTTGGAGTTATTTTTGGAGATAACAGGCAGGACAGACAAAATGGATGTTGTTAACTTGGATTTTCAGAAGGCTTTTGACAAGGTGCCACACAGAGGTTGCTAAACAAGAAAAGAACTCATGGTATCACAGAAAAGATACTAGCATGGACAATAGATTGGCTGGCTGACTGGCAGAAGACAAAGACTGGGAATAAAGCTGACCTTTTCAGGTTGGCCGTTAGTGTCTGGTGCTGTTCCACAGGGGTGGATGTTGGGGTTACTGCTTCTCACTTTGTATATAAGTGATGTGGATGACAAATTTTAATCACTTTGTGACCAAGTTTATGCAGGATACAAAGACAGGTGAGGGGTAGACAGTGTTGAGGAAGCAGAGATTCTGCAGAAGGATTTTGATAGATTAGTAGAAGGAACAAACAAATGGCAGATGGAGTACAGTGTGGGAAGTGTATTGTTATGCACTTTGGTAAAAGGAATTGGTCTAGAGTATTTTTACATAGGGAGAAAATGCATAAATCAGAAGTACAAAGGGACATGAGTGCCTAAGTGCAGGGTTCCCTAAATGTTAACTTGCAGATTGAGTCAGTGGTAAGAGATGACTGAAGAAACAAGTCACTGGGTATATTTAAAGCAGAGGCTGATGGTTACTTAATTTGTAAGGGCTTCAAAGATTATGGGGAGAAGGCAGGAGAATGAGGTTAAGCAAGAAAGTATATCAGCCACGATTGAATGGCAGAGCAGATTCGATGGGTCAAATGGTCTAATATGCTCTTATCTCTTATGATTTTATGGCATTATGGTCTATGACCAATTCTTGTTGCCTATATTGTTCTGTTGGTGATATTAGCAGTTGAACACCTACTGTACACGTTATATCTTTACCTAGGACACTTATGACCTGGGTTCCTGACCCTGATAGGCATCTCCTTACAACCATCAGGCTCCTGAATCAGCGTGGATAACTTCACTCACCACAACTCTGTACTGATTCCACAACCTACGGGGTTACTTTCAAAAACTCTATCACTCATTTTCTTAGTATAATAGTTTTATTTGCACAATTTATCTTCTTTATACATTGGTTGCTTGCCAGTTTTTGTTTATGTGTAGTTTTTCATAAATTCTGTTGTATTTCTTTACTTTCTTGTAAATTCCTGAAAGAAAATGAATCTCAATGTAGTATTTGGAAACATATATGCACTTTGATAATAAATTTTACTTTGATTGTGACCCTGTTAAAATAAGTGCATTACTGCCTGTGTTATGGTTGTTGACAGGATTTTTTTGCAAGGATATTAAAATACTGCCAGCTGATTTTGTGAATTAAACTTCCTGGGAGCTTTAGTAATGCATGTTGTGTTGATTCAGATACAAGTACTTTTTTAGAATATACCTCCATTTCCGTTTTTTCTAAAATATTGAAACCTTGGGAAAATTAAGTACTCATTACAGTCCCTCTCTCAACAAAGTCTCTGTAATGACCACAGCATCACTGTTCCAATTACTGATTCATGCTTTGAGTTCATCACCCTTACCCATAATACTCTTAGCATATGAACAAACACACATCACACTGTCCATTCCATTGTGTCTATTACTTTGCTCCAACCTGTTATTTCTGGTCAAGATATCTACCTTCTCCTCGATTGTTCTACTATCTGACCTAAACCGTGCTCTTGCTAAACTAGTTTTGATCTTCCTGAGTAAAACTTCCAGTTAGTTCCCTTCCACTTAAGGTGCAACCTGTCCTCCATGTATAGGATATTTCTGACTCAGAAAAGGTTCCATTAATCCAAGAACCTGAACTATGTCCCTTGCACCAGTTTCTCGGCCACTCATTTATCTGTACTATCCTTCTATTTCTGCTCTGACTGACACATGGCTCTGTGAGTAATCCAGAGGTTAATATTTTGAGGTCCTGCTTTTCACCCTCTCTCCTAAGCAGGCTTCAATCATACTGGTGCCCAAGAAGAGCATGGTAACCTGTCTCAATGACTATCGCCAGTGGCACTCACATCCATGGTGATGAAGTGTTTTGAGAAGCTGGTGTTGAAACATATCAGCTCCTGTCTGAGTGGCGACTTGGATCCATTTCAATTTGCCTACCAAAGCAGCAGGGTCACAGCAGATGCTATCTCACTGGCTCCTCAGACAACCCTGAAACATCTGGATAGCAAAGATGCTTATGCACATCAGGATGCTCTTTATCGATTACAGCTCAGCATACAATACCATCATCCCTCAAAACTAATCAGACATGGGCCTCAATACTCCCTTGTGTAATTGGGTCCTGGATTTCCTCACTTACAGACCTCAGTCTCCTCCATGATCCCACCCCTTTATCTTTCCCCTTACTGGTTTTTCACCTGGAACCTACCAGCCTTCTCCTTCCCACCCTCCCCCCACCTTCTTTATAGGGCCTCTGCCCCTTCCCCCTACAGTCCTGATGAAGGGTTCTGGCCTGAAACGTCGACTGATCGTTTCCACGGATGCTGCCCGACCTGCTGAGTTCCTCCAGCGTGTAGTGAATGTTGCTTCTCCATGATCTCCATCAGCACAGGATCATGACAGGGATGTGTGCTTAGCCCCTTGCTCTACTCACTTTACACCTATGACTGTGTGTCTAAGTACAGCTCCAACACCATATTCAAGTTTGCTGATGCAGGCTGTATCAAAAGTGGTGATGAATCAGCATACAGGAGGGAGATTGAGAATTTTGCTGGAGTGGTTTCATAACAACAACTTCTCACTCAGTGTCAGCAAGACCAAGGAACTGATTGTAGACTTCATGAGAGGGAAACTGGAGGTCCGTGAACCAGTATTCATCAGAGGATCAGAGGTGGAGAGGGTCAGTAACTTTAAATTCCTGGCTGTCACTATTTCAGAGGACCTGTCCTGGATTCATCATATAAATGTAATTGCAAAGAAAGCACGGCAGTGCCTCTACTTCCTTAGGAATCTGCAGAGATCTGGTGTGTCATCAAAAACTTTGACAAACTTTTATAGAGGCGTGGTATAAAGTGTATTGACTGGCCGCATTACGGCCTGGTATGGGAACACCAATGCTTTGAGTGAAAAATCCTACAAAAGGTAGTAGAGTTGGCCCAGTACATCATGGTAAAGCCCTCCCAACCACTGAGCACATCCAAGTGGAACGTTGTCATAGAAAAGCAGCATTTTTATCAAAGATTCTTACCACCCAGGCTATGCTCTTTTCTGCTGCCGCCATCAGTTAGAAGGTACAAGTGCATCAGGACTTGCACCACCAGGTTCAAGAACAGTTACTACCCCTCAACCACCAGGCTCTTGAACAAAAAGGATAACTGCAGTCACTTTATTTCTGGTGTTCCCACAACCAATGATCTCACTTTAAAGACTCTTTATCTTGTTATTTCATGCTCTTATTATTTATTGCTAATTATTAATATTTGCATTTGCAGTTTGCTGTTTGTTGATCCCATTTACAGTTTCTGTTCTATAAATTTGCTGAGTATGCCTGCTGGAAAAAAGAATCTCAGGGTTGTATGTGGTGATATGTATGTACTCTGATAATAAATGTTACTTTGAACTTTGAACTCCCTATACTCACTTGCAGGACCTCTTTCTGCACCCCCCCCCCCGCCCCTTCTACCCATGTCATTGGCAGCAATGTCCACCATAACCTTTGGCTGCACATCCTCTCCTTTGAGAATGTTCTGCAGGTTTTTGAAGATGCCCTTCACCCTGGCACACAGGAGGCAGCACACTATCCTGCAACCAAAGAACCTCTTCTCTGTACCCCTAGTTATCAAGTCTACTGTCCCTATCCTCTGCCTGAATTTATCCTTCCCTTCTTAGCCTCAGAGCCAACCACAGTGGCACTGGCCTGTCTGTTACTGCAGCCACCAGTCAATTCTTTCAGTCAAAATGTTTGTAAAGCATTACTGTAATAGCAGAATAACTCTTGTGATAGCTTTTTAAAATAATGAATGTGAACTTTCAATGTGATATATGGCATATTTTAGGGCCATTTTCTATAATTGGTATATTTTATGCCAAGAACATAAACTCTGTCAAGCCAGATGTTCACCTTTATATTTTTTATTCGCAGGATGTGCATTCTTTGAAAATTTTAGGTTAAAATGCCTACAAAGTATGCAACATGAGAAAATAAGTATTTGGATTCCAAAATGCACATTTTTCACATCCAGATGGTATCAACTGAGCTAAAGTGAGCACAAAGGGCTTTAACTGTAGGAGAATACATTATGAAGAAAGTCCCTCTCAAAATCATTTGTACCCATTTGCTGTTACAATGCTTGAAAATATTTATATTTTACTATCGACACAGTGAATTTTACTTGTTATCTCAGGAAGTTTGGTTTACAAAACTTAGAGGTGATAATAACTCATCACAATGAAGATGCTCTTCTGTTGGATGAAAATTGTTGAAAATGCATGTTGTGATTCTATTATTGAAATGTGGAAAGAACATAGAACACAGAACATAGAGCTACAGACCCTTTGGCTCAGAATGTTGTGCTGACCTATTAAAACCTATGCCACAATCAATCTAAATCCAACACTTCCCACCCACACAGCCCATATTTCTTACATCCATGAGCCAGATAGATTGAGTGACTGGGTAGAAATGTGGTAAATGTGGGGAAATGTGGGGTCACACACTTGTTAAGGGGCGTTAAAAGCTAGATTTATTCCCAAAATGGAAAGAGACTAAAAATCTGAGTGATCGTGGTGTTCTAATGAATAAGTCACAAATCATTAGCAGACAGCTGTAACAAGTAGCTTAGAAGGCAAATGGTATATTGGCTTTGATTGCAAAGGGGCTGAAGGATAGGAGAGTTTTGTTACCGTATACGTAATTGCACAGGGTGTTGGTGAGTTCACCACTTGAATACAGTGTACAGGTTTGGTTCCCTCACTTAAAAGAAGATAAATTTGTAGTTTATTTAGTTTATATTATTATTGTCACATTCACTGAGGTGCAATGAAAATTTGGTTTTGCACTCCTTCCGTACAAATCATTACAGAATCATTACAGGTAGTACAGAAGAAAAGCATTAACGGAGCAGCATATGATATTGCAGTTATAGATAAAGTGCAGGGCAGGCAGATAATAAGGTGCAAGGCCATGATGAGGTAGGTTGTGAGGTCAAGAATCCATATAATCATTCAAGAGGTCTGTGTAGCTGTCTTGTAACAATGGGGTAGAAGCTGTCTGTGAACCTGGTGGTACATGCATTTGGCTTTTGTACCTTCTTCCTAATGAGAAGGGAGAATGTCCAGAGGGGGAGGGGGGTCTTTAGTTTTACTGAAGCAATGAGAAGTAGAGATGAATCCATGGAAGGAGGACAAGGAGGCTAGTTTTTGTTATGTGGTGAATCGTATCCACAAACTTCTGCGGTATCTTGTGGTCTTGTGCAGACCAGTTGCCACACCAACAAAGGATGCATTCAGTTAGGAATCTCTCGATAATAATTGGTGAGAGTTGTAGGAAGCCTCCTTAGGAATTAGAGGCATTGGTGAATTTGTTTTGGCTTCAACATCCATGAGGTTGGACCAGGACAAATTATTAGCAATATTTTCCCCTTGGAATATGAACTCACTCTTGAAGTTGGTCTGGTTGAATTCACTTTTCCTGATATTTTTTGCTTATTTATTTATGGCATCATTTCTTTATTTTCATGTTTGCACAATTTGTTGGCCCTTGCACACTGGTTAAATGCCCAGTTGGGCAGTCTTTCCTTGATCCTGCTATAGTTATTATTGTATAGATTTGTTGTGTATGGCCACAAGAAAATGAATCTCGGGGTTGTACGTGGTGACATATATGTATTTTGATAATAAATTTACTTTGAACTTTGAAGAGCTCTGTCTCTGGGTCAGAGGCTGACATTTGAACATCTTTCAAGAGGGTGAACTGTCGCAAGGTGTTAAGGCATGATGGAGTACCTGGTAGTGGTCTGAAAACCTGTGCCAACCAACTGGCGGGAGTGTTCACCGACATCTTCAGTCTCTCATTGCTGCAGTCGGATATTCCCATCTGCTTCAAAAGGTTGACAATCATACCAGTTCCTAAGAAGAGCAGTGAGAGCAGCTTCAGTGACTATCACCCAGTGACACTCACATCTACTATGATGAAACGCTTTGAGGGGTTGATCATGGCTAGTATCAATTTCTGCCTATGCAAGGATCTGGACCTGCTACAATTTGCCTGTCACCACAATAGATCCACAGTGGATGCAATCTCACTGGCTCTCCACTCGGCCTTGGTTCACCTGGACAATAGTATTACTTACGTCAGGCTGCTGTTCATTGACTACAGCTCAGTGTTAAACACCATTCTACCCTCAGTTCTAATCGACAAACTGTGGAAGAAAAGGAAGGAGCAGGTGCACCAGAGGGTCCCTCTTGCTCCCCTTTTCTCGTGTTCCAGAGCTCTGCCAGCCTTTCTCACTGCCACACAAATTATTCAAGAACTACTTTTTTAATGTAATCAGTGCTTGACAATGCCCAGTTATCACCTTTGACGTATTTATTATGCCTTAAATTAATGATGATTACTCCTACTGGGCTAATATTTACTGTGTTTGCTAAAATTATGGTTTTGCAAGACCTGCAGAAAACAGTGATGTGACCCTTGAAGGTTAAAGTCTGGTTTTCATTAGGAATGGGTAGCTTTGAGTAACATTCCATGATAAAAATCTTTTTGATCTACATCTCTTCCCTTAAAAGTGGAATGATCTGGTGAACAGTGTGCCTTTTGCCAAAAGAGCTGTAAAGTTAATAGCTTTATCCTGAATGATGACAAGTGGTTATTCAGTTAAAAGCCAAAGCTTGCAGAAATCCTTTTAACACTGTGAACTTTGATTGTATTAGACGTTCGAAGCTGAGATGGCTTGATAATGACTGCCGCATTTCATTGCAAAAGTTCAACAAGAGACTGATTCAATAATGTAAGCAATTATCTGTTGACTGCTTTTCATTTGGTCACCTCTGGGTCAGCTGAGCTAATACTGCATAATCAAAATATTTAATGTTTCTTTTTACCTCAGCCATAGTGTCAAAGCCAATTGTGGGACTCTGGGTGATTGATTCAAAGTACTGTCTGATGGATCAGAAGGCTTGTAAATGTATTTTTAAAATCTAGTAAGCAGAAAGCTATCTGTATTGCTCTAAGTGTCTCATCGGGCCTAATTTTACGTGCTTGGATGCCTTTTCTCCATGTCAATGTAACAACTGCTCAATATATCAATGTGTTATATCTGTAATGCAAATATTACTTCCAGACATCTCTTAAACATTTCTCACATCATGATTATTCAGTCATTGTTCATTGCGGATGGCTGCCTTTTGTTGTTTCTGGTACAAATGCTCAGTTCATCTGACTTAAAAACTACAGAATTAATTTCTCATTTTTGAATTTGTGTTGATATATGCTAACACTTTCAGCAACAGCTTCTTCCCCACTGCCATTGGGTTCTTGAACCAACCTGTAAAACACTTATACTAGCTCGGATGATACTTCTTTTCCCTCCCTACTTGCACTATTACCGTTATGCTTATTTTGTTGTGTTGGTTATATATAATTTATGTTAATTTATGTTCATGATGTTATAATATTCAGGGCTGTATCAGCAAAATGCTCATTTTCATGGTGTATGTATGCATATGTCAGTAAAGTTGAATTTGTTTCCACCCATATGAAATTATGGATATAGGGCTTTCAAAATTTGATGAGCTGTTATTATTTCCATTGAACAATGGCTGAACAAAGCTGATTCTAGAAAGACATGTTCTATCACAATTGCAACAGCATAGATCCATACTGATGGGTGATAAATAGTTATGATTATGATTATGAGGACACACAGTCCCATTTGTCATTTAGTAATGCATGCATTAAGAAATGATAAAAATGTTTTTCCAGAATGATATCACGAAAACACATGACAAACCGACTTAAAAACTAACAAAAACCACATACTTATAATATATAGTCACAACAGTGCAAAGCAATACTGTAATTTGATAAGAACAGACCATGGCACAGTAAAAGTCTCAGAGTCTCTCAAAGTCCCATCATCTCACGCAGACGGTAAACCCCCAGCTCTGCCAACTTGCCGTCGCAGCATCCTGGAAGCATCCGACCACAGTCCGACTCCGAGTCCGTCTGAAAAAGTCCTAGCCTCCGACCGCCTCCCGACACCGATGCACCAAGCACCATCTCTGCCGAGCGTTTCGACCCTGGCCCCAGCAACAGGCGATACGCAAAGCCGAGGATTTGGGGCCTACGTCTCCGGAGATTCTTGATCGCACAGTAGCAGTGGCAGCGAAGCGGGCATTTCAGAAGTTGCTCTGGATGTTCTTCTGCGCTTTCATGGCTGTCCCCATCAAATCCGGATTGATGCACGGCCCCCTAGTTACACATATCGATATTCATTCGGAACGGCCGCATGCGCTGCGTTGCGCCGCCATCTTCTCCTCCCTCCCTGAGTGTCCTTGCTGGTAACACAACTATCTACAAGGGATTTTTTGAAGTTATTGGTTGATTTCGACCAGCAGTTTATGTCCATGTTCTCCTCTGTTACCAGGTTCTTTGTCATCATTAACGTTGATGGCTTTCATGTGCCTTTTTGTAACTATCCTTATATCTAAATGCTGGATGCTAAATGGTGTTTGACTTGGACTACTTCCTCATATGTACAGTGTGCCCTTGGAGACGTAATGCTGCCATATTTCTCCTTGTGCACAAGTCCAAGTCATTGAATGAATGCTGGGAAGTTTGGCATCTTTACTTCCGAGTGGACTCATAGTGTCGTAGGGATCCAAACAGCCCTTCTGGGGTGTCAAATCTGAGTGAACCATCAAACACCCATTTTCACTAATCCTACATCAATTCCACTTTTTACATGCCTCGCATTCTCATGAATATTGTGTTGGAGGCACTTTCCTCCAGGAGACGTCAGGAACACCATGCATTGAGTAAATGTGAAAGCTGTTTAGTTGCATGTTGCATGTAATCCATGTTTCACTGCCATAAAGCAACATATAGATGTTATCAATTATTGATCTTGGTACCAAATTATCTGCTGAACTTCCATGCCCGCTTTATTAATCAGCCATTCTTGGTGGCAAATACAGTTCGTCATTGAGAAGAACTTTGTCTCATTACCATAAACCTAAAATATTAAATTAATTGTTTGGATCCAGTGAAGTTCCATTCAGTCAGCAGGTGAAGGCTGAGACTGAAACGTTTCCCATCTGATCATATATAATGGCGTGTTCCATCCTTGTCTGCAGGCTCAACGCTCAAAGTTCGAAGTGCATTTATTATCAAAGTATGTATAGATTATACAACTCTGAGATTCGTTTCTCCACAGGCAGCCACAAAACAAAGAGACCCAACAGAACCCAGCAAAACAACAGAAGACCATCAAACACCCACAGGCAGAGGCAAAAAAAAACAAATCATGCAAACAATAAAAATAAGCAGAGCATCCAGAACTGAAGTTTATGAAAGTGAGTCAGACATGAAGCCAGGCATCACAGCAGCCGATTCAATAGCCCATTAGCTGCAGGCCACAGCCTCAGTTCAGCGCAGAGATGAGTAAACCTCGTGGAGTAGTGAACTGAACCAGCTCATCCCTTGCATCTGGTCTCGACACCCTGACCTTTTTTATCTGGCCAAACCTTGGGTTATCCCTTGCTCTCAAACCCAGCCCCTGCCGCTTTGATATGCTCTTAGGCCTGGGCACCCCCCTGAGCGCTGCCTTGCTTTGGACTGTACCCGACCTTTCCAATTCAGTTTGGTGCTTAAATCAAACAACCCTCAGGTCTTACCTCGCTCTTGGGCCCAGGCTCTACCTCGACCCTGCCTCGCCTCTGCTTTTCTCACCTTGGGCCCAGCGCATCGAACTGCCTCCAAGTCTGCTCCAGCAATGGCCACGCATCAGCTACTTCCCACTTTTTCAATTCAGCCCACACACACTTTTCAGCAACCATCCTCCTCTGAGCCATCAGCCCACACTGCAAAAATGTCAGGTCAAACAGGTGGTTCAGAAGCTCAATCTTGACAGGGAAGTCACAGGCTACTGTTTGCACTGATCATTTACCAGAAAAGTGTGATTAATAAATTATTTTAGAATAGATTAGAATAGATTGAGGACACACAGTCCTCTTTTATTGTCATTTAGTAATGCATGCATTAAGAAATGATACAATGTTTTTCCAGAATTATATCACGAAAACACATGACAAACCGACTTAAAAACTAACAAAACCACATAATTATAACATATAGTTACAACAGTGCAAAGCAATACCGTATTTTGATAAGAACAGACCATGGCACGGTAAAGTCTCAAAGTCTCTTGAAAGTCCCATCATCTCATGCAGACGGTAAACCTCCTCACTGCCAACTTGCCGATGCAGCATCCTGGAAGCATCCGACCACAGTCCGACTCCGAGTCCGTCTGAAAACTCCGAGCCTCCGACCACCTCTCTAACACCGAACACCGAACACCATCTCTGCCGAGCGCTTTGACTCCGGCCCCGGCAACAAGCAATAGGCAAAGCCGAGGATTTGGGGCCTTCGTGTCCGGAGATTCTGGATCGCACAGTAGCAGCGGCAGCGAAGCAGGCATTTCAGAAGTTACTCCAGGTGTTCCTCCGTACTCTTACGGCTGTCTCCATCAATTCCGGATTGTGCACAGCCCCCCTAGTTACACACACGATATTCATTCGGAATGGCCACGTGCACTGCGTCGCGCTGCCATCTTCTCCTCCCTCCTTCAAGTATTTAGTTGTTTTCTTGGCTTTATTCATCACCAGCAAGTAGTTGCTGGGCTTCACCATCTTAAACTGGTTTCCTTGCAGAAGCAAAGGAAATACAATTAGGGAGCACAGAGGATAAAATGCACCTGCAGCAGAGTGCTCATTCCATTTTTCTTTTCAGTACTATCAGAAGCAAAGCCATTGATCTGTAAGGTGCTGTGTAAGTTGTCATGGAAGGAATGAATAAGACCAGATAAGACAGCACAATGAAGAGCTAGTGAAATGCTGCCTTCTGGAACTAGAGATCCTGGTTCAGTCATGACCTAGAGTGCTGTCCATGTGGGGTTTACACATTCTTCCTGTGACCCTGTGGGTTTCCCCTGGATACTCTTGTTTCTTCCCATATTCCAACGATGTGCAGGTTGGTATGTTATCTGGCCACTGTAAATTATAACACATGTGTAGGTGGGTGGTGGAATCTGAGGGAAGTTGATGAGAAAGTGGAGAGATCTTTAACACTGTTGATCAAAGTATTCAAAGTACATTTATTACCAAAGAATATATAAATTATACAATCTTGAGATTTCTTTGCTTACATGCAGTTGCAAATCAGGGAGCCCGAAAGAACCCAATAAAAAAAAAATAAAGACCAACCCTCAATGTGCATAGTGAAAGAGAGAAAGAACACAAATCATACAAACAATGGAAGCGAGCAACACCAATAGCATCCCGAACCAAAATGAGTCCTTGGATCCAGATCCCTAGAGCAGTCTGGATTAGGCCCAAAGCCTTGGTCTTAATTTCATCATATTAGCAGGGCAGATCGCTGCAGAGTTCACAGACATGAAGCACAGCAGCTGGAGCCAGTGCCACAATCTCAGCATCATGGAGAAGGGAGACCCCAGTTTATTTGGGCAGTATTTAAATTGACTGAACAGTGGATCACTCCTTACACTGGGACCCGGGCTCTGCCACGGCGAATCGCTCCAGGCTAGAATACACCGCCGAAGAAACAGTTCTTGACCTCTCCAAATTGGCTTGGTGCCCAAAGCAATCCAACCTTGCCCAACTCTCAACACCCTGATAGTTCACCACAATTCACCTCCAAAAAAGTGTTATTAGAAATGTTTTAAATAGTTTTCCTCTGCTTTTGAACTGCCAGCAAGCTGTTGCATACCTTTGATGGTGCCATCTTAAATCGGATCAAAGATTTTGTATCACTCTCCAGCTCCATGACTCAGTTGTGTAAATGGTGCTCATCATTGAATAGCATTTTTGGGACTTTGGAAGACCACAGATTCTCTGAATTACAGTGGAATTGCTCTCTGCTTACGGTGTCAGATGGTTAATGAAATTCATGAAAATAAAGTGAGTGATCTTTGTCATTTCCTTCAGTTCACTCAGAGACTACTTGGGAGAAGATCATGCAGATTGTGGGTCTTCCCCCTCTAAAGTGACATTGTGCCTCTGGATATGTTCTATCAGTTAACTGTTGGAGATTTCTTAAAATGGCAACTGTCTTTCCGGTGACTCCAAGAGCGTGATGGTTTGGGAGCTCTTGCAGTTTCTTCAATTATTCTTCATGATGTGCAACATGAGATATCTGCTTCATGCAGGTTCAATGAAACACAGACATTTTCTTTCCGTCATTGGACCATATAGTTTTGGCACCAGGAGAAAGACAATTGACAATAGTTGAGAAGTTAAGTGGTCCTGATGTAGGGCTTTAACCTGACATGTCAATAATATTTTCTTCCACCAATGCTGCTTGACTTGCTGAGTTCTTCCAGCAGTTTGTCTCTCAACTTGAATTCCATTCTCACTAGGAAGAGAATCAATTGCGATGCTCACCTGGAATACAGAAGGTCTGATATTGCTTTCTGCCAATAACAGGCTGCCACGGATGAGCACCAGACACAGGCTGCAGGGGTAATTGTCTCACCTCAGTCATAGCTCAGAATAATAGGTGCCTGAAATTTACTCAGAATCAGAATCAAAATTAAGTTTAATATGTTATGAAATTTGTAGCACCATATTGCAATATCTAATAATAAAAACTATCTATTATAATAAGAAGAATATATATAGAAAATTAAATTAAGTAGTGCAGAAAGAGAGGAAATACTGAGGTAGTATTCAGGGGTTCATTATCTATTCAGAAATCTGATGGTGGAAGGGAAGAAGCTGTGCCTGAAATGTTGAGCATGTATCTTCAGGCTCCTGTGCCTCCTCCATGATATAAGCAATGAGAAGAGAGCATATCGAGGGTGATGGGGGACCTTAATGATGAATGTCTCTATTTTGAGGTATCACCTTTGGAAGGTGTCCTGGATGCTGGGGAGGCTTGAACTGCAGGGATGGTGGAACTGGCTGAGTTTGCATCTTACTGCAGCCTTTTCTGATCCACTGCAATGGCCCCTCCATACCAAATGGTGATGTAACCAGTTAGAATGCTCTCCACAGTACAGCTGTAGAAATTTGAGAGTCATTTCTATTAGTATTCCACCATCTGTAGATCTTCAAGAAACAGTTTAGATGATGGTAGGACTAAGTGCTCTCTCAATGGCTTCATATGTAGTGTAAAGTGTCTTGGTAGGAGCACAGCGCTTATGTTAGAGTTATCCTAAAGAGGCTTTTTGATCATGGACTTTACATCAAGCTGACGAGATCCAAATTTCGCATAACTGCTAGTTCTTTTTAGGCTTCATCATTTCTAATTGCAATCTCAAGATGGACCCTAGTATGACACAGGTAGTCAGAGATTGGCCACAACCATTCAATGTGAAACAAGTCCAGTGATTCCTGGGATTTGCCAGCTTTTATCAAAAGTTTATCAGAAACTTCAGCTCAGTGGCGGTTTGGGTGACAGCACTAACTACCGAGGTAGGGGTTGCCTTGGCAGAGCTCTGGCAGAGGATCATGACAGCTCCTATTGGTTGCACCCAGCGCGGACCTTCCCTCCACCATGAAAGTGGATGCCTCGGACGTCAGAGCAGGTGCAGAGTCGTCTCAACGAGCATCTTCGAACAAGAAACTGCACCCAAGTACATTCTTTTCCTGGTGACTATCCCTAGCGGGGATATTACAACATTGGGAGCAGAGAGCTGCTCATGGTCGAGTTGGCTCTGGAGGAATGGCATCACTGGATTGAGGGGACCAAGAATTCTTTTATCGTATGGACAGGCCACAAGAACGTGGCTAATATTCAGGAGGCCAAGAAGCTGAATTCCAGGCAGGTCAGGTGGTCCCTTTTCTTCAAATGTTTTAATTTCATCCTGACATATTGACCAGGATCTATAAATCAGAAGCCAGTTGCTTTGTCCCAACAGTTTGACGAACCCAAATGAGTAAAGCAGCCTACCACCATTTTGTTCCGAGCCAAGGTGATTGCGCCAATTTGTCAGGGCATCAACACACTTGCTCGTAAGGCTCAGGCACAAAGGGTAATATCTCATAACAGCCCTCCGGGTCGGCTATTTGATCCTAGTTCCATCTGGTCGCAGGTTCTTCAATGGGGACATGTATTGAGATTAGTATCTCACCTAGAGATTGCTAGGACCCTTGAGTTCATTAAGAGAAGATATTGTTGTCCTGGAATGGTGATGGAGGTCCATCAATCTGTGTAGGCATGCTAGGTGTGCACTCGGAACAAGGAGACCCGCACCCAACCTCAAGGGCTCCCTCATCCTCCGCCTGCTCTGGAAAGACCATGGGCTCACATCTCCATGGACTTTGTCACAGATTTTCCTTTTTCCAAGGGGAAGGCCATTATGATGGTAACTGTGGATCGTTCTTTGAAGGCCTTCAAACTTATCACCTTGGGCAGACGTCCATCTGCAGTGGAGACAGCTGAGATTGTCCTGCAGCAGGTTTTCAGCATCCATGGTTTTCTGGTGGATGTTGTATTGGATGACAATCTGCAATTCGCATCACATTTCTGGAGGGCGATTTTGCAAACTGATTGGGTCAACAGTATGTCTTTCCTCTGGGTTTCACCTGCAGTCCAACGTCCAGACGAAGCAGGCGAACCAAAATATGGAATGTACCCTAAGATGGCTGGCTTCTGACAGACCGAACAAGTGGATCGACCATTTAACATGGGCAGGCTCACCTACATCACTTTATGGCATTCGGCTCATGGAACGTTTCCTTTAAAATGCCAATTTGGGAATGCTCCGCCATCCTTCCCTGAACAGGAGGGAGAGGTTGGGGTTACTGTGCCTGAAGATCTCATCCGATGCATCAAGGAGAGATGGACAAGGACAATGGAGATTTTGTTAGCTTACACTCAGAAAGCTGAAATAAGGGCTAACCGTAAGAGAAGATAGGGACCAGTTTTGCAGTCTGGGCAACAGGTCTGTCTGTTGTCTCATGATTTAACTCTCCGAGTGGAGTCCAAGAAATTGGCACCGAAGTTCATTGGACCCTTCTGGATTCTCAGGAAAGTAAACCTGGTGGCCTACACCTTGGAGTTCCCCAAGACCATCAAGATCAATCCCAATTTCCACATTTCCAAGTTGAAGCCTGTGAACACCAGCCTGTTAGGTTTTCTGATGGGGAGCAGGTTTCACCATGAGAAGAATTTTGGACTCACGTACTGTTTGAGGTGATCAGCAGTATCTCATGGATTGGGAAGGATTCAGACCGGGGGAGAGGTGCTGGGTGCCTGAAAAAGCCATCTTGGATGTGGCTCTCATCCATGACTACAATCATATTCTCTCCGAGCAGACAGTGCCGTCAGGAGTCGGCCATAGGGGAAGGGTCCTGTTAAGACACGCATCCATCCACGTCAGCTTCCGAAGTTTAGACACTCTAACTCCCCGGAGTATGGATAGCTGGCACAATCCCTCTAGAAATTCAAGACAGACCCATTAATTGGCAATCATGTTTTTGGTGCCAAGGATTGAGCATTTAAGTTTTACTGAGCTGAGGTTCACTGCTCAATTGTAAGCCTACTCATGATTTGATCTAGTGATTGTTTTGTGCTCAGATTCTCAATTCTAGCCCCGGACACTCCAGCATTTGGGTCCAAGCCATTCTCATCAAGGACTCTTGTCACAGTCATCCTGTGCACAATTTTTCAAAATTGAACAAATTTCCCTTTATTCCATTTGATCATCAACTATAGATTATCCAGGGCATTATCAGATGCAATTTACTTATGTACTACAGACATAAAAGTTTTGTAAAGTGTGGAATGGTGAGGGAGACTACGGTAATGTATCAGAGTTTTATCTGGTGGGATAAGAGTCGTCAATTATTAGACAGACATTTCAGCATTGAGAAAGTCTTGCAAAAATTAATTTTTAGCAAATTAGTTCTGGGCATGATAGTGGAATTTCACAGCTATGCTAGAAATAAAGACATGAAAAATAAAATCCATGAAGTTAGGGAAGTGATTGGAAATAAAAGCAAAGGTTTAAAGTTCTAAGCTGGATTGCTTCTGTTTCAAGGTATTTAAAATTGGATTTAAAGCATGGTTTCAAAATTGATAGGAAGTATTAAAGTTGAAGACATTGCAAATAATTGTGATCCACAGAGCCTGCAAGGAAATGTTAAGAGGAGAAGAGAAAAGCAAAAAATGCAGCAACCATGATTAATTGATAGTAAACAAAGGATGCTTCATTTTAATTAAAAATATTATACTGATATCGAGGTAAGACAGGACAGTGTTTAATAGCAGAAGAATTTCATCTTACAAGGCATTAAAAGGAGCTTATCAAATGGATATGGTCATAACAAAGCTAATGGAATACTGATAAAAGTACTGAATATAAAAACTAAATAGCAATTATAGAACAATGCATAACCATAGTGAAATGCTATAGTTCAAGGACTATGCTAAATTACAAAACTCTAAAAGTACAGTGAGGTAATGGTGAACTAACAGCAGATATCCTGAGATACAGCAAGGAATAAAAAAAATAGAAGTATCTCCTGAAATGTAGAAAGTGCTTCCATCATTACAAAGAAATTATGGTGTAATTTGATAGCAGTGTTTAAAATTATGAAGGCCTAAAACAGAGCTAATAGGAACATATTATATGAACTGAATAATATGGATTGAGTGAACAAAAACCTTGATAAAATCTGAAATATTTTCAAAGGTTTCAAAGGTTCAATTTAATATCAATTTAATATTTTGGTTAAAAGGCAGGAGAATTTTTTTTAATATATGGTGCCTTGTGATTTTATAAGGTGCCTTGTGGAAATTATAGAGAATTTGATGCAGGAGACTCATTAACGTTTAAAGACAGGATAAAATAAATGTAGGAAAGAGGATGAAGGCATAGGCGAACAGTGTGGGCACATGACTAGATGAACACTTGGATGAATTGGGCCAGACATTCTGCTTTAGTGCTATAATTTCAGAAAAAAATACTATACAGTTTGCAAATTTATAGTCAACATCTTATGATAAAGAATCAAATCTTATGCTAGAGAATCATCAGGAAGCTGTTTTGAAAATGATAGCACTGAGGAAGTCCAATACCTGAAATAAAGACTGAAAACACGCTAAATCAATGGGCACAATTCTAAATCCAACACAAAATGAAGTAAGTGTTTGGTGGTTCGTTTTTTTACATCATTTTTAAATTTGGACTTCGAGAAAATGAAGATGAAGGCACACTTGTGGAGAGCTTCCTGAAGCGCGTTGTTAATACAGTCCTGGAAAACATCTGGCGAGTTCACAAGACCAGATACTCGTAGTGCCCTGTCGGTGTGTTGAATGCTGTCTTCCACTTGTCACTCTCCTTTATGTATGCATTCCACAAGTCCAGCTTCATGAATACTCTTACCCCTTGGAGAATCTCAAATGTAGTGTCCATGAGCGGGAGAGGGTAATGAATCTTGACCGTTGTACGATTCAGCCCTCTATAATCAATGCAAAGACGTAGGCTCCTGTCCTTCTTCTGTACAAAGAAGAAGCCGGCACAGACTGGAGAGGTGGAAGACCTCCTTAATATCCTCCTCCACAGCGCTTCTCTCCAGGCCTAAAAGCACATATAATCGACTCTGTGGAGGACACGTACCTGGCAGTAGACCCATTGCATATTTGTAAGGTCGGTGCAGTGGAAGAGTCGAGGCCTTTCTCTTACTGAAGACCTCTTCAAAATCCTTGTAGATGGAAGGGATTTCTTATGGCTTGGATGCTGCAATTAGCCCCAAACCTTCCTCCGAGGATGACTTCTGAGACTCTGTTGGTAGCGGGGGTGCTTTGGCATATCCCAGAGGTTCCCCCATATGTCCATAAGTGTTCTTTAGTGAAAACAGAAGCTGAACCGCAGTACCAATCCTAGTCAGTCTCCTTTGGCTGTGAGGTGCAACAAATGGTCCTTGTGCTCCTGGGACTAGGTTCCAAGGATCTCCATCTTGGAGTCTTCCTCTTAGACAGGACCTGGCAACTGAAGCCCTTTGGCTTAGCTGCTAGTGTTCCATGCTGCTTGAGCACTTCCTTAGTTTGCTCCTGAACTAGGGATCTGGTTGACTGGACTGAGTCAGGACTTTCATGGGCCTATTGGCTGTAGCCGGCTTGTCTTCGCTTGAAGTTAGGACTGGGTTGCCTAAAGGCTCCAGGTTATCCTGAGCAGAAGTCTGTTCCCTCGTTGGCTGCTGTCTTGGGAGAGTCTGGGTGTCGGAAAACCAAGCCAAAAACAAGTTCTCTTTCAATGGCTGGACTAAGCCATGATTCTCCCCTCTCTCCTGTCCACAGAAGTGTTATGCTAAGACAGCCAAGGGTATCTGAGGATCGGGGGGTGTGAGGGGTGAGTCAATAATGTAGAAACTGTTGTCTTCCACATGATCCCCTATCCTCATCTGCAATTCCACAGTCTGTTGCTGGAACTGCCTGGAAGCTTGCGGGCAGCCGTCCAAGCTAGTTGCAGGCAAAGACTGACTCAACTTTCGCAGTGATATCGAACCGATGGGCAGTTCCTCTATCCAGAAAATTACCTGCTGCCTCAGAGTCCAGAAAAGTCTTCACCTGCCTCAGGTTCTTACCCCAGGTAATTCCACCTTCAGCATGAAACCAGAATCCATGGGGCTGGGCATAATGGATGCTACTATCACATTCCTCCTGACATTGGATGATATTAGTAGTCTCTCAGGTGGCTGTAGCTTCAGAATTTAGCATGCAGGTGACCTACTCCCTGCAGTAAAAGGAGCAACATTGACTCTGGTGCTGGGTTCTCTCATTGGCAGAGTCTAGTGCAACTCACCTTGATGGGTTAGACTGGATCTTGGGCAGGCGATGGGATGTTCATGGTCCGAGGTTGGGGACTGGAACATCGCTGTGTTGAGTCTGGGCTCAGACTAGCCCTACTCAACCTCATGGTGTAATCCCACTTACACTCTGCTAGACGATTATCAACACTGTTGAAACCTCTAAGTTCCCCGATGGTTTTCCCAAGGCTTCAAAGGTTTCAAATGTACTTTTAATGTCAGAGAAATGTATACAACATACATCCTGACATGCTTTTTCTTCGCAGCCATCCACAATAATAGAGGAGTTCCCCAAAGAATGAATAACAGTTAAATGTTAGAACCCCAAATCCTCCCAGCTCCCCCCTCCCATGTGTAAGCAGTAGCAAAGCAGTGAATCCCCCTCCCCACCAGCAAAAAAAAGCATCAGCACGCCCCATCGAGCACTCAAGCGTGCATCAGCAGGGACACAGATGACTACTTGTTCACCTGGTATTCGACATACCACAGGCTCTCTCTCTCTCCCTAATAAGGGAAAAAGAGGTGCCCCTGTTTCACAGCAAGAAGGCAGACATAGCAAACAAGTCGCTGATTTACGATTTTAAAAGTCTGCTGCATCGCTTTTTCCGAGCTCTGTGCCCAAAGAACTTGGGTCTCTGGGCACACAGCCAACAGCCAGCTCTTCCGTCTCCCACGACACACCAGACGGCGGCACTGACCTCGAGTCTGCCAACCTCCAGAGCCACGAAATCCTGATGCTCTGAAAGTGCACTCGTCTTCTAGGCCGTGTCCTTAGTATATCGAGTAGTGGCCAGTCATGAGACCCCGAGTGTGGGTCCCATTCTCGCAAAGAACCGAAGTCAGTGTGTAACTCCAGGTCAGGGTCTTCAAAAGAACCCTGAAAGGGAAAAATAGAGATATTAAAGATAGAAATAGAGCTGTTTCTGAAGTTGCAAGCAAAGGAGTCACCGTTAGGTACCATTGTCTCTCCTAAGCTCCACTTTCTTTAGGGCATGTTCAGTTTATTTCTGAGTCTGTGGTGGTATAACATGGCCAAGGCCTCCCTGTTCCAACCACTCTACTGGGCTAAGGTCTGAAATTCAATGGCATATTTGCCCACTCACCGTTCCCCCATCGAACCTTCATCTGATGGTCTGAGGCTCGGCTGGCTCCGGTGGGATGATGAAACACCTCCCTTATGGTGGCCATGAATTCCTCTGAGCCCAAGCAAATCTCCAACCTGCATTCCTAGTGCACAGTGGGCTAGGCCAGGGCTCTTCCAGTCAGAAGAGAGATAATGAAGGCCACCTTTCCATGCTCCAAAGGCAACTGGGACAGCTGGAGCTCAAACACGAACAAGCACTGGATGAGGAAGCCATGGCAAGAACCCAAGTCCGCATCAAATCTCTCCAGGGTTGGAATATGTATTGGTTCCGGAGTGGGACCAACTCATTTTCCCAAGCTTTCTCCTCACAAAAGTTGACGAATGACCACCTGGAGGTCATGTATCTCCGTGCTTTGTTGAGAAATACCTTTGCTGTAGCAGATCACAGTGGATGAAAGGCTTTGATAGCCTGCTGGGCTTATACTGGGTCAATTGTACTGTGACAAGAGTCCTTGACAAGAATGGATTCAATCCAAATGCTAGAGTGTCCAAAGCTAGAATTGAGACACAGTTTCAAAATGGATTGACATCTGAGCACAAAACAAACACTTGACAAAGTCATGAGTGGGTTGATGATTGAGCACTGAACCTCAGTTCAGGTGCTCCTTAAATGCTCAATCCTTGGTGCTCAAAAAAATGATTGCCAATTGGTGGGACTGTCCTGAATCTTTAAAGGGGCCGCACCAGCTAGCCATACTCCGGGGAGTCAGAGTATCTAAACCTTGGATGGCTGTGTGTCAATAACAATGACGTTATCACAGTTGAGTATTACAATCAGCAATGATAGCAACCATTTGATGTGTAAAGTACAAGGCTTGTATAAAAACTCAAGGTAGATAGAGCAAGATTATTGCAAAGTCCATGGTAGTCTTTTATTGATAATTTACTGTGTAGCAGAAGGAAATTTTTTTTCCAAGTACTAATTTAATACTAATGTATAATGCACAGGATCTGAGGATGATTTTTTTGCCCAAAGCTCAAAAAAGAATGACATAAAACATTGCATACAGCATATTGATTTGGTACTTACATTTAGAGGGAGATGTTAACAGATATGCACTGCATGATTTCAAGCAAACATATTGGGTGCAAACTTCAAATCTTCACTGTCTATTTTTGGCCAGTACAAAGCTACTTTGGTTTCAATATGCTTTGGGCTCCCTGCTGGGACATATAACCTCACAACAGCTTGGTTAGTACTGGGTGAAGTGCAACCACACTAATTATCACAGCATGAGGTTAGAGTGTAGCCTGCATGAGAACTACGGGCACATGTTAATCCTGCATTTCAATCCTCACACCTACTTCCAAGCTAACAAACCTTTCCACAATTATAGCATTTGCTTCTCATCACATTTAACAACTTCAGATTTATAATTTATCTTGGCTGGTCTAAATGTGTACAGCTGTTAGTTTGTACAAATATATATCAATACACATGTACTCATAGACAAGTGCATATATAACAGGCAGCTATGTCTAAATTGCCTTTACATATTTAATACAAAAATCAGCAATTAATCATCCTGGGAATTCCACAGATGGCAATGGGACCAAGAAGAGTACATAACTCCACTTAAACAGCAAGCACTCCATCTTACTATAAGAGCAAGGCAAGGTGTCGAAACTTGATTAAAGACTTGAGCCAGCTCTGAGTTTGGCAATTCATTCTCTCATAATTAACTGGTACAAAAGTAATAGAAGAGCATTCATCTAGTCTAGAAAGGATCAAACCTCCTCAGTCTGTTTTGCTAATAAAAAGACAAAGATAAATTTCGACTGTTCATTGTGACTTGTATTACCCATGTAATTATTGTTACCAAGGCCCTTTTTCAATAGTCCTTCCTCATGTAAATCATTATTGATTCCAGAAGCTTCTTTCACCATATATTGAAATGTTTTGATTAAGAAATTAGGTACACATTCTTTACTTCCTTTCCATTTTCCATCTGTTCTGGATATATTTAGCAATGGGGTTATTGCAGGGGCTTTGGTTTTCTCAAGAGGTTTGGAGGCAGGATTTGGAAATGCATTCTGGAAATGTAAAAGAATTTCATACATTTTTTCACTGTAGCTGATATATAGGAGTTCAGTAATAACGTATTACTCTTAGCAATTGACAATCTCCTCGTACATCAACTGTTCATATCCTGGACAGTTTTCTCTAATGGATGGAATATGATACTTTGATAATATTCATGGATTACCTCCATAGAATCTGATTCCATTTAGCTAGTTCCAATTATAACACTTAACTTTAAAAAAAATATACTCTGTAACAAATATTGAAGAACCAGAAGCAAGATCATGAACCATTGCACTGACCGTACATTAAGGAGGAACACTGGGGATAATTTTGTTAGGTTGTGAAACTCCAGAAACTAATCAAATGAAAAACATGGGAGCCAGGGTGTGTGTGTACTTATTTCATTTTCTTTACTGAGGCGTACACATATGATGTGGTGGCATAATGACGTAAGCCATTCTCATGCTTTGTACACATAACCTGTAATGAATTATCTAAACAAACAAAGAATTAACTCATATTTGGGCTTCCTTACAGGTATTGATTATAACCAATGTTTCAGTGAAAAACTCTGCCATCTTCTTCAGGGATGATGCCTGGGCACATGTAGTTCGTCCCATCCAATCAGGTTTCCGCTCTCCTACCTTGCTTACAATCGAATTCCAGTTCTTACTTTCCCATTTCTTCATTGTTAAAATTCTTTTCCTCTAATTTTATTTCAACCGTTTCCTTCACCAGTTAGTCCCAAAAGCCACTGGCCCACAGTAGTTTTGTGCCAGCGAAGTCAATCCTATGGCCATTGCGAATGTGGTGTTCTGCTACCACCAATTTCTCCAGGTAAATCTCCTGTGGTTCCATGGTTTCTGGAAGGATTACCAGGATCCTGAAGAAATACCGGACTAATACCACCCACAAACCTGTAACGAAGCTTAAGTCACAGTGTATGTGGGCCAAAGATGACCTGGGACTCAGATTAACTGACGTTTACAGGTTTCCCTGCGAATGCTGAGCAGCGTATATCGGCCAGATGATGGAAACCAGCGTCAAGGAGCACAGGAGGTGTATCCATTTGGGTTAACTGGAGAAATTGGTGGTAGTAGAACACTGCATTCGCAATTGCCGTAGGATTGACTTTGAAGGCATAAAACTACCGTGCCGCACCAGTGGCTTTTGGGATTGGCTGCTAAAGGAAACCATTGAAATAAAACTAGAGGAAAAGAATTTTAACAAAGATGAACTGGAAAAGTAAAAACTGAAATTCGATTGTAAACAAGATGGGAGAGTGGAAACCTGATTGGATGTTGGACCACAGTACAGGGGTATAAATACCACCAGACTAGACGCGCCCAGACATCATCCCTGATGAAGATGGCAGAGTTTGTCATTGAAATGTTGGTCAAAATTGATATCTGTACCTGCCTGGAAGCCCAAAAAGAGCTAATTTGTCATACATGCCAGAAAAAAATCACTAGATCCTTTTTCAAACAAAGTATTCTTAATGAAACAATATATGTACAATATTTCTCATATATTACAGAAGTATTAAATGAACCAAAAATTTTGTCTCTGGATATTTATGCAGGTATTATTTCATCCATTTATTAGAAAATCCACTTCCATAGATCGCTCAAAGATGCTGAGCAATTTGATAGGTTTGTTAGGAAGGCATATGGTGCGTTGGACTTCAGTAGTCATTGGATTGAGTTCAAGAGCTGTCAGGTAATAATGCACCTTTATAAAACCCTGGTGTTACGTACCCCGTAACTGGGTTGCCAAACCAGCAGAAATGGATCACTCAGTTGGAGTCTGGAGTACTAGAACTAAGAAAGTTTTATTAAAGAAACAAGCAACACAGTAATCGAAAGGATAATAAATGCAACAGTTCAGTGATGATAAACACATGTGCACAGAATTAAGATAACAGCATCAATCAAGCTCTATCGTTGTCTAGGGGTTAAATGACCAATTTCAAAATGACTCAAAGTTCAGTCCAGTTTGTAGTTCAGTTCGCAGTAATCGTTGCCATGGCGATGGACAAGGTGGGGGAAGAGAGACATAGAATAGGAACAACTCATCATTCAGCACAGCTTCACTCACAGACCAGCGAGATGGCTCACAAACAGCATTTGGGCGGGTCCTTGGTGATGTCACCTGAGGTCACCGACTGTGACCCCTCCTCCAGATGCGGTCGATCCTCTGCAGTGAACCCGGCACCCAGGCAAGGGCGGACACACACCGGGTTCCCGCTGATCGTACATTTCCACCCTGTGCGTTGTCCGGTTCTTCTCACCACTCGTGAGAGGCGCACCGCTTCCAGGGTCTCGTTACCTCGGGTGGCGTGTGTGTCTGTCTTAGCGAACCTGTCCCTTTTTATCCCCCTGCTGGGGTATCGCCTGTCCATCACTTCAAACAGTTCAGGGTTCAAAGGGGGGAGCCGCTCCAGACAGCTCTTCCTCCCACATCCCTTCATTACACATCTCCAGACGCTGCTCCATTGTTCCTTATCTCTCCTTCCCCTGAGGGCAGGTGGCAGACCAACTGCTGATGCCACTGATGCTAGCCCAGGCCAGCAAACATCTTAATTTTATGTGTATTCTCGTAACACTGGTCAGACCACATTTGGAACATTATGTTCAGTTCTGGTCACCTTGTTATATTAGGAAGCATTAGAAACGATGCAGAGGAGGTTTACTGGGATACTGCATGGATTAGAGAGCATGTTTTATGAGGATAGGTTGTGTAAGCGAGGGCTTTTCTGTCTGGTGTGAAGAAGTATGAAAGGTGACTTGACAGAGCTGTACAAGTTGATGAGACAGAGATTGAGTGAATAACCAGAGACTTCTTCCCAGGGTGGAAATGGCTAATGTGAAGGGACATAATTTTCAGATGATTGGAGGAAAGCATAGGGGGATGTCAGAGATATATCAGAGGTGAGTGTGTGGAACACCCTGCTAGGGGTGGTGCAAAAGACATATACATTAAGAAACTATTAGATAGGCACATGGATAATAGAAAAATGGAGGGCTATGTAGGAAGGAAGGGTTAGAATGATCCTAGAGTAGGTTAGATGGCCAGTGCAGCATCATGGGCCGAAAGGCATGTACTGTGCTGTCATGTTCAACACTCTCTGTTCTAATTCCTTTATTGTCAATTCTACATACTTTAATGTGAGAATTGTATAGAAGAGACTAAACAGGTAATGCCTGCTTTATACAATTACTCCAAAGCTGAACCTTATGCCATAATTCCCCAGGACCATCCAATCACAGGTACCGCAATCTGTAATAATGATTCCCTCAAGCAGAAATTTGGATTAATTTGAGAGCCACATCAGTAATACTTTGCTCATGAGTTAGAGAATTTGCATGGTAATCAATTTGTAGGTGTATTAATGAATCTCCCTTGTTTAAGTTTTATTGGTTTAGAAATACAGAACACTATTTCTACATCTAACACCCACCATGTGCTGCATTTTTTGATAGATGTTGGAGACACTCAGCTCAAATTGAGAGTCGGCCACCTATATAAATTTCATTTTTTAGCATCATTGATCATCAAGAAATGCAAAGTTAAATTCAAATTATACAAAGTACTTTTTAAAAAATCCAGATACATATATAATATGTATTTTAATACAAATAACTGTAGAGGGGAGCTGAAGTGAAAATTATTGATGATTAATTTTGTACATATTGTTGGGATTACTTCAGAAACGATTATTTGCCTTTATTTCATCTTAAGGCTCTGAACATAATTGATGGATTATTTTGCTTGAATGTTAGAGAAATGCAATACTACATGAACAAATGGCAATATGGAACAGTGATGTTAGAAGAGTGAATAACATTGTAAACAGCCAGTATTAACATTTATTTGAAATGGCAGCCAATGAGCTGCCAGTCATTTTCTGAAATTCGGGTTTCCAGCAGAAATAATGGATCTCACAGACAACCCTTCTCTACCACTAATAAATTGTCAATGTCATGGCACCTCAAGAAAGTCCAGTCAATTTATCACATTTTCAGATGCTGGATGTGCTGTTGGAGTTGACATTGCCTGTTCATACAAAGGATAATCACTCTCCAAAGCGATGCAAATTTAATAGTTGGGTTTCTCAGTATGTGAACAGTGTTTGCTTTTATTGGTCAGCTGCTGAACTGATCTTTTGAAAAGACAGACTCATTTTTATTGATGTCACAGTTTACCTACCTGATAAGAAATATTGAAGGACATTTAGGACTAATAATACACTGGAACATCACAGCTCCATATTACACCTACGCTCTGTCCGCCAGAGAAAGCAGGATCTCCCAGTGGCCACAAATTTTAATTCCACGTCCCATTCCCATTCTGATATATCTATCCATGGCCTCCTCTACTGTAAAGATGAAGCCACACTCAGGCTGGAGGAACAACACCTTATATTCCGTCTGGGTAGCCTCCAAACTGATGGCATGAACATTGACTTTTCAAACTTCTGCTAATGCCCTACCTCCCCCTCGTACCCCATCCATTATTTATTTATATACACACAATCTTTTTCTCCCTCTGTCCCCCTCACTATACCCCTTGTCCATCCTCTGGGCTTTCCCCCCCTCCCCCTTTTCTTTCTCCCTTGGCCTCCTGTCCCATGTTCCTCTCATATCCCTTTGCCAATCAACTGTCCAGCTCTTGGCTCCATCACTCCCCCTCCTGTCTTCTCCTATCATTTTGGATCTCCCCCTCAAATCTCTTACTAGCTCTTCTTTCAGTTAGTCCTGACAAAGGGTCTCGGCCCAAAACGTTGACTGTACCTCTTCCTAGAGATGCTGCCTGGCCTGCTGCATTCACCAGCAACTTTTATGTGTGTTGCATGAAGTTCTAAAGCCTTCTTATGTCCATAACACAGCACTTATTAAAGTGACCCTTTGCTGAGGAGGGGGAAGACCCATCAGGGTACAGCAAGAGCACCAAGCTAGTGGCACCTTGGCTGGTTCTGAGGCTCAGCAAGAAAAGGTAAAGTCAGGCAATGTGATAGTGATAGCGAACTCATGGTTAGTGGGACAGACAGGAAATTCTGTGCCGCAAAAGAGACACCAGGATGGTGTGTTGCCTCCCAGGTGTGAGGATCCAGGATGTATCGGAGCAGCTGCAGGGTATTTTCAAGGTGGGCGGTGAATAATTAGAGGTCATGGGTCATAATGGGATCAATTACATAGACAGAAAAGAGGAAAATGTGAGTATATAGAGTTAGGAAAGAGGCTAAACAGAAGGATCCCCCAATGTAGTAATCTCCAGACTACACCTGGTACCACATTCTAGTGCGGGGAGGAATGGAATGATAGTACAGATGAATGAGTGGCTGAGGAACTGGAGCAAGAGGCAGAGTTTCAAGTTTTTGGATCCTTTTCTGGGGAAGGGGTGACCTGTACAAGAGGATCAGGTTGCACCTGGACTAGAGGGGAACCAATATCCTGGCTAGGAGGATTGCTAATGCGACTCAGGAGGGTTTAAACTAGTTTTGCAGGGGGCTGGGAACCAGAGCACCAAGGCAGTAAGTAAAGGCAAAATCAAATTATTAGGTATGATGGGTCAGTTAGTTTGAAGTGTGATTATTTTAATGCCAGGAGATTTATGGGTAAGGGTGATGAACAGAACATGGCTCAGTACATGGAACTTCAGTGTTGTGGCCATTACAGAATCTCAGTTGAGAGAGGAGCATGAATGGGTCATTAAGGTACCAGGTTTTCAACGTTTTAGAAAAGATAGAGAAGGAAGTAAAGGGTGGAGAGTTGCGCAACTAATCAGGGAAAATATCATAGCTGCTTTCAGGGGTGACATAATGGAGGGATCAGATTGAGTCCATTTGGGTGGAACGTAGGAATCGGAAGGGTGCAATCACACTAACAACAGGAATTCTGCAGATGCTGGAAATTCAAGCAACACACATCAAAGTTGCTGGTGAACGCAGAAGGCCAGGGAGCATCTGTAGGAGTCCTGACGAAGGGTCTCGGCCTGAAACGTCGACTGCACCTCTTCCTACAGATGCTGCCTGGCCTGCTGCGTTCACCAGCAACTTTGATGTGTGGTGCAATCACACTGATGGGATTTCACTACAGACATCCCCCTCCCCAATAGTCATTGGAACATTGAGGAACAGGTTTGTAAACAGATAAAGGAAAAGTGGAAAAATAATAGGGATGTTGTCATGTGGGATTTTAACTTTTCTAATGTAAACTCAGTGTAAGAGGTGTAGGGGGCAGAATTTATTAAGTGCATCCAGGTGGGTTTCTTATATCAGTATGTAGAAGGTCCAACAAGAGGAGGGTCTGCACTGGACCTAGTGTTTAATAATGAGCCTGGACAGGTGTCTAACTTCTCAGTGGGTGAATAGTTAGAGAACAGTGACCAGGGCTCCTTAAAGTTCAGGTTAGCTATAGATAAGCATAGGTATAGACCTTGTGGGAAAGTATTAAATTGGAGTAGGGCAAATTATGAGGGCATTTGACAGGAACTAAGAAAAGTTAATTGGGAACATCCATTTTCTGGCAAGTCCACATCAGACATGTGGAGTGTGTTTAACGATCAATTGCACAGAGTACAGGATTTTGGTATGGGCCTGTCAGAATTAAAGACGGGGATGGAAAGATAAGAGAACCTTGGATGTCCAGAGAGGTGACGAATTTAGTCAAGATGGAAAAGGGAAAGTATGTAGAGCTTCGGAAGTTAGGAACAAATGGAGCACATGAGGATTACAAAGAAGCCAGAAGAGAACTAAAGAAGGGAATTATGAAAGCCAAGAGGGGCCATGAAATGTCCTTGGAAAATAGGATTAAGATAAATCCCAAGGCATTCTATACATACATCAAGAGCAAGAGGATAACTAGGAAGAGGGTAGGACCACTCAAGGATAAAGGGGGGAACATTTACTTGGATGAAGAGAATGTGAGTGAAGTACTTAATGAGAACTTTACTTCATTATTTGCCAAAGGAGAGAACATGGAGGAGCAGGAGGTCAGTGCTGAGTGCATAAATCAATAAGTATTAAGGTCTATAAGTCCCTCAAGCCTGAATGGGATTTACCTCAGGTTATTGAAGGAAACAAGTGATGAGCACAGGTAAGGTCCCAGAGGACTGACGAGTGGCTAATGTTGTACCTCTATTTCAGAAGGGAACATGCAGAAATCCTGGGATCTATAGACTAGTGAGTCTCATGTCAGTTGTAGGGAAATTGCTGGAGAAAGTTCTTAGGGATAGGATATATGAGCATTTGGAAACCCGTGCCTAAGTTGGAAAAGCCAGCATGGTCTTGTGCGGGACAGTTGTGTCTTACCAATTTGACTGAGTTTTTGACAAGGTGGTGAGAGATGATGATGAAGGTAGAGCAGTGGATGTTGTCTACATGGATTTTAGTAAGGTGTTTGACGAAGTCGCTAATGGGAGGCTAATCCAGTAAAATTAGGAAGCATAGGGTCTGCGGCAATTTGGTTGTGTGGATTGAGTCAATAGATGTTTGCCCATAGAACACTGAGGGTAAAGGTCAAAGGGACTTACTCGAGCTGAAGATCTGTAATTAGCTGTGTTCCACAGGGATCTGTGCTGGGACCTCTGCTGTTTGTGATGTATATAAATGACCTGGATGAAGATGTGGATGGGTAGGTTAATAAGTTTGAGGATCATACCAATATTGGTGGAGTTGTGGATAGTGTAGAAGCCTTGCAAAGAATACAGCACAATATAGATCAGATGCAGATATGGGCTAAGAAATGGCAGATGGAGTTTAACCCAGATAGATGTGAGGTGTTGCACCTTGGTAGGGCAAATGCAAAGAGACAGTATGCTGTTAAGGGCAATACCCTTAACAGTGTTGCTCAGCAGAGAGATCTTGGGGTCCAAGTTCATAGCTTTAAAGCCCAATTTATACTTCTGCGCAAATGTATGCCATAGGTACCGCGTACCCTATGCCGTAGGGCGATGTGCTCCTCCCCAAAAAAGTAACTCACGCGTCGTGTCGACACAGACTGCAACAACTGTGATTGGTCTGCTTGGTAGCATCGCATTTCCTCCTACGCATTTCCGGTTGCTTTTCTCTGCCATGTCTGTACACTGATGCAAAATAAATGGTTGGAGATGATGAACCAAATCATCAAATCTACCTGCCGACATCCGACAATATTTGAAATGCATTTCCTCATCCAAGTCTCTCACGAAGAAACTCAACACAGCGGCATAGAAACCCCACTGCCAACTAGCATTTTGGCAGTGAACTGTAGAGCGACGCAGACACAACTACGCATGCTCGTTACGGTGTAGGGCTACGCAGAAGTATAAATCTGGCCTACGACGCAGCCCTTATGCACAAGTATAAATCAGGCTTTAGAAAGTAGCTACACAGGTCAATAGGGTGGTTAAGAAAGCTTATGGAATGTTTGTTTTTATGAGTCGAGACATTGAGATCAAAAGTCGAGTGAATATATTGCAACTTTATAAAATTCTGGTTAGGCCCCATCCGGAGTATTGCAGCTAGTTCGGCTGCCCCACTGTAGGAAGGATGTTGGCTTTGAAGAGAATACAGAAGAGGTTTGCCAGGCTGCTGCCTGATTTAGAGAGCATGTGTTGTCATAAGAAGCTGGACAAACTTGGGTTACTTTCCTTGGAGCGGCAGAGGCTGATGGGAGATTTGATAGAGGTGTATAAGATTATGAGAGGTTTAGATAGAGTAGACTGTGAGTATCTGTTTCCCAGGGTTGAAATGTCTCATACCAGAAGACATGGATTGAATGTCAGTGGGGGTAGTTTCAAAGGGGTTGTGGGGGTTAATTTTTCTTTTACTCTGAGACTGGTGGATGCTTGCAATATGCTGCTTGGTATGGTGGTTGAGGCAAATACATTAAAGGCTTTGAGAGATGTTTAGATAGGCACATAAATATGAGGAAGATGGAGAGGTATGGATATTGTGCAGGTAGGAGGGATTAGCTTTGGTGGGGGGTGTTATTTACTTTTTAGCTGGTTCGGCACAGCATGGTGAGCTGAAGGGCATGTTCCTGTGCTGTACTGTTCTACGTTCTATGTTGACCCAGAAGATATCTCAGATCTTTACATATAGTGCAAGACTCAGTGCTATAGCTTGACAGTGTATGACAAAGGAATTAAAGTCAGGATACATGTAAAACTGGTACCTATTTAAAGATAAGGCAGCCCTATGTTTTCCATGATCTCAAAGTGATTACACCAGGAGTTCCCAATCTGGGATCCATAGACCCCTTGTTTAATTGTATTGGCCCATGGCATAAAACAGGTTGAGAACCCCTGGATTACACTGTGGAAAACTTGATGAAAAATAGCGATATTAAATGCTTGTAAGCCTTCTTCCAAGTAAGATTGGACTATTTTACAAGGTACACTCCAATAAATAATAATATAATTGATAAATAAATTTGACATTTTTGATAAGATAGGTCAACATTATCAAATGTTAAATTAATGAAAAGGTGAAGGCGACACAAAAACCCAGGAGCTTGCATTTGTACCTCGACTATAATGGAGTTTAATCCCAAGTAATATTTGCATTTACTGAACTTGGAGAGAGATAGCAAGGCAGAAAGGGCTAAGAAAGGGAATTCCAAAGCTTGTGGAAGTTGTAGAAGGTTTAGCCAACAATATAGAAAATATATCTTAGAACAGTATAGCACAGTATAAGCCCTGCAGCCCACAATGCTGTATCAACCTTATAACCTATTCTAAGATCAATCTAACCCTTCTGTCCTGCATAGTAGTCCATTTTCTATCATCCATGTGCCTTTCTAATAGCTTCTTAAATGTCTCTTATGTATCAGCCTCTAACACCCCCTTCACATGCACCACTCTGCGAAAAAAATCTTGTCTCTGCTGTCCCCCTTATGGTTTCTTCCATACACCTTAAAATTATGCCCTCTTGTATTAGCTACTTCTGCCCTGAGGAAAAGTCTGACTATTCACTCAGTCAATACCTTTTATCATCCTGTACACCACTATCATGTTACCTTTCACGCCAGAGAGAAAAGCTTGAGCTCACTTACCTATCCTCATAAGACATGCTCTCTAATCCAGGCAGCACCTTATTGATTGATTTATTATTTATTTGGCGATACAGCACAGAGTAGACTGCAATTAACCCTAACCTAATCACAGGAAAATTTACAATGACCAATTAACCTACCTGGTACGTCTTTGGACTGTGGGAGGAAACCAGAGCACCCGGGAAAAACCTATGCATTCCATGGGAAGGACATACAGAGACTCTTTACAGAACAGTGCCGGAATTGATCTCTGAACTCCAGAACTCCCTGAGCTGTAACAGTGTCACGCTAACTCCTACGTTACTGCGGCGCCTATCTTGGTACATGAAAATCTCCTTACAAAAACTTCCAAGATCTCACCATCTTGGTAAATCTCTTCTGCACCATCTCTAAAGCTTCCACATCCTTCCTATAATGGGGCTACCAGAACTGAATGCAATATTCTAAGTGTGGCTTTGAGCTGGAACACTATCTTGTGGCTCTTAAACCCAATCCCTCAATTAATGAAATCTGAATGATTTAGCAAAACTCATGAAAATCTGGGTGGTTCAGGAACCTGGCATTTAGAGTTTCCTGAGGACTATAGGGCAAGAGATTTATTATCTAGTGACATTGCTTAATAAAACACTGAGATCGTTATTTTTGCAGCATGAGCAGAATATCTAATGATTACGTCATCAATATTTTTTAATTTGAAGATGCCTCAAGATCAGTTTCTTGACACAGTTACACATACATTAGAGTGATGCCTTTGCCTGAGACTAATCAATAGACAATAGATTAAATACAGAAGTGTACTATGAAGTCATGAGTGGTTTTGATTACTTCTTGCAGTTAATAAATGCATTTGAAACCAATACATGACCATTTCCTGCTGTGATGCATTTGAGATATTGTGCTCAGTTGTGTGGTTAAATATCAACAAAAGGTTATAAGACACATCAAAGTTGCTGGTGAACGCAGCAGGCCAGGCATCATATCTAGGAAGAGGTACAGTGGACGTTTCAGGCCGAGACCCTTCGTCAGGACTAACTGAAGGAAGAGTGAGTAAGAGATTTGAAAGTTGGAGGGGGAGGGGGAGATCCAAAATGATAGGAGAAGACAGGAGGGGGAGGGATGGAGCCAAGAGCTGGACAGGTGATTGGCAAAAGGGATACGAGAGGATCATGGGACAGGAGGTCCAGGAAGAAAGACAAGGGCAGGGGGAACCCAGAGGATGGGCAAGGGGTATATTCAGAGGGGCAGAGGGAGAAAAAGGAGAGTGAGAGAAAGAATGTGTGTATAAAAATAAATAACAGATGGGGTACGAGGGGGAGG
The DNA here is from genome assembly GCF_963921235.1 of Mobula hypostoma. Lineage (NCBI taxonomy): Eukaryota > Metazoa > Chordata > Chondrichthyes > Myliobatiformes > Myliobatidae > Mobula > Mobula hypostoma. The sequence goes on from NC_086100.1 coordinate 140,921,175, forward strand.
TGGGGCATTAGCGGAAGTTAGAGAAGTCGATGTTCATGCCATCAGGTTGGAGGCTACTCAGACGGAATATAAGGTGCTGTTCCATGAGGTTGGAGGAACAACACCTTATATTCCGTCTGGGTAGCCTCCAACCTGATGGCATGAACATCGACTTCTCTAACTTCCGCTAATGCCCCACCTCCCCCTCGTACCCCATCTGTTATTTATTTTTATACACACATTCTTTCTCTCTCTCTCCTTTTTCTCCCTCTGTCCCTCTGAATATACCCCTTGCCCATCCTCTGGCTTCCCCCCCCCCACTGTCTTTCTTCCCGGACCCCCTGTCCCATGATCCTCTCGTATCCCTTTTGCCAATCACCTGTCCAGCTCTTGGCTCCATCCCTCCCCCTCCTGTCTTCTCCTATCATTTTGGATCTCCCCCTCCCCCTCCAACTTTCAAATCTCTTACTCACTCTTCCTTCAGTTAGTCCTGACGAAGGGTCTCGGCCTGAAACGTCGACTGTACCTCTTCCTAGAGATGCTGCCTGGCCTGCTGCGTTCACCAGCAACTTTGATGTGTGTTGCTTGAATTTCCAGCATCTGCAGAATTCCTGTTGAAAAGGTTATAAGAAATGTGATTATGACTAAAATTACTGAATTTGACAAGTTTTAAAAAAAGTGACATAGGGTAATGTTACAGCAGGGGAACCATCCTTAAGCTTAACAATTGATAAAAATTAATTTAATATGTAAAAGTAATAAGTTATACAAATAGTGGAATTGAAAAGAAATGAAGTTACCACAGGAGTGAAAAGATTGCTAGGTACGTAGGAGTTAAGCACTTAATAATCTAAATCTCCAAAGGCACACGGTGCCTTTGCTATTTCTACAGAAGGAGGTAGAAATGTGTGTAGGCATCCTATTTTGGAGAGGCAGATTATGTAAAAATATTTAAAAGAATGCTTGATCAGGTTCCTACGGTGCAGTGGGAGTCTAATTCTAACTTAACTTCTAGTATTTATATATATGTTTTATAAGCTTCCACATTGATCAAGGAGAGTAGTAATAGCAATTCACCCCCTCAAACAAACCTTATACCAGATTTTTCCATTCTCCAACTGCATTGGAGAGCTCCCCCTACAATTTCTAATCTTTTGTCTATACCCTTGCTGTACTCTGACCATCACCACCAATCATCCTCATATTTCTTCTCATTACTATGGCTTGAATCATTTCTGTCTTCCTGTCAATAACTTTCTGATGATGGTTTCTTCTGTTGCTTCCCACTTGATGAGTGGCAATCCAGAAGCAACAGAAGAAAATATGGTAGGAAAATTAAAATAATACCAGAAATTGGAAATAAGGACAGAAAATTCTGCAAAAACTCAGCATGTCAGGTGCCATGTGTAGAAAGAACAAACAAAGTTCCCATTTCAAGTCGACAGATCTAGAAAAAGTTACAAAACAAGCAATCTTGTTTTAATTATTCTGTCATGGCATCATCTTAACACAAATATTAGTTTTGTTCACTCCATCCTTGCAATTTAAAACATGCTTATTTTCTAACTTTTCTGATGATTGTTCATGGATCTGAAATATTAGCTCTGTTTCTCTCTTCACAGATGCTGCTGGACATGTTATTTATTTCCATTATTTAATGAAATTCTGGTTGGCAGAACATCTGTGCCTTTGACATTTCTTGGTTTATCCACATCTAACACACTCCCCTGCAATTCCCGTATAATTGTGGGGGCAGTGGTGTCAGTTATTTCAAAATGCTGCAACATCCAAATCTAAAGGATTACTGGAACATCTGATTCACACTGCAGTGCTACAAAATGGTTTTTTTGCATACAGAGAATAACAGATGGTGAAGGCTGGGCTACCGATGGGTTTTCTGAAATGCACAGATTTATCTCCATTACAATTTATGATGCTGGAACAATTCTATACAAAAGAAACCACAGCAGATTATTTTGACCCATGTCTTAGTAATGACAGTACATAAATTATGTGATTTCCCTTTACAGAATGAGAAATGGAAAAATAAATATGATACTTCAGATGATGTACTATAAAAAATGCAAGAAGAATTTGCTTTGCCAGATTATTATGAGTAAAAGAGTTAATAGGAGATGAAAATGCTACTTGGTTAATTATTTAAAATAGCATTATTTAATGTAAAAAACCTTTATTAATTTTACACTAGGTCTGTGGATGCTATTAACAAGATGAGTTGTTATTGTTTGTTCCCACAACCCCTTGAGAATATGAGCATAAACCATGGAACTGTTTTGAACTACACTGTCAGGAAATTCCCAATGTGCAATTAGTAGGACATTCTTCGCTTTTGACCAGAATATTTCAAGAAAGGCAGGTATGCCAGGACACTGGAAGAACACTTCCTCATTTTAGGAACTTGGAAGTTCATCTGAAAAGAATGTTGACTTAATGTCATTTAAAACTTCACCCAAGCAGAATTACAGAGAAGTGCTAAATTCATATTTATTTCCTTTATTTTGTAGCATAGTTGAAACTCACGCTGAATTTGGTAGAATGAGTTTCCACCACCAGGCACACTGTCCATTTTATTCCCATTTCAACATTTCAAACTGACGCCCTGGCAATTCCCTGGTACATTCTTGCACTTCCACCAAGCACTCCACTTCTCGCAGCACTTCCTAATGCAACCACATATACCTGTCCTTTTAAATCATCATTCTTAGCATCCAGGGATGCAAATAGCCCTTCCAGGTGAAGCATCAATTCACTTGTATTTCTTCCATTCTAGTGCTTTATGCTCACAATGTGGTCTCTTCTACATTGGAGAAGCACACACAGACTGGGTGACTATTCTGATAATCTCCTGGACACATTTGCTGCACCAGCCCTGCGCTTACTTTTGCTTGACACTTTAATTTTACATCCCACTACCACTCTGACTGTCTGTCTGTGGCTATCTGCATGCTATTACAAGGCCCTGCATACATTTCAAGAGCATTATCTCAACTTCCATCTGGAGAAATTGTCACCTTACTGACCCCATATTAAAGGCAACATCTTCAGGCATTTTGTGTTCTGCTTGAGTCAGTTTTGCCAAAGTCCATCCAGATGTAAGAGTGAATCAGTGTTTCTCTCATCATTACTTGATCTGACCTGCTGGATAATTTCTAAACTGTGCATCACATCTTTTGCTTTGTTTTTGTTATTGTTCCCTTAGAGTGTGCCCATCTCACAGCTTTTAAGTTTATTTGTCCTTGTTATTTTCTCTATAGCTGCTCTCGTTAACCCATTACCCTGACTACATCATCAGCAGTTTACAGCCATAGAAACCCTGAGTCTACCTGAGACATTCTGTTTGCCACCTCCACCGGCTCCTCCTCAGTTTATAACTAATTTATTTTCTCTCTTTCTTGGTTCTGACAAAATGGTCCAAAAAATTAACTTGGTTTCTCTTCCCATTGATGAGGCCTGACCTGTTGAGTGTTTCCAGCATTTTCTGTTGTAATTGCAGATTCCCAGCAATTGCAGTTTTTTGATGATCATAAAATGATGTTTGTCAGTTGTAAAAAGATGCAAGTCTTTATTCTGATTATACACTGATGAAATCCTAGCATGCTGTGTGAACCACATGAAGAATCAGAGAATAACATTGTTGTGTCTGAGCACAACTACGTATCTGTTAAATAAAACCATGCTCACGGGAGATGGCTTTAACTGGTGTATTCACATTGCAGCAAGAGAGAAAGCGAGAACAATGCGCATGCATAGACAACAGCGTATGCGCAAACAACAGATCAATACATAGTGCTAAAGGGGGGGGTTATCACTATAAAAGAAATAGATCTACACATTACACTTAGATTAGATTAGATTATGAGGACACTCAGTCCTCGTTTATTGTCATTTAGAAATGCATGCATTAAAAAATGATACAATGTTCCTCTGGTATGATATCACAGAAACACAAGACAGACCAAGACTAAGACTGACAAAACCACATAATTATAACATATAGTTACAACAGTGCAAAGCAATACTGTAGTTTGATAAGAGGAGACCATGGGCATGGTAAAAAAAGTCTCAAAGTCCCGATAGCCCCATCATCTCACACAGATGGTAGAAGAAAGAAACTCTCCCTGCCAAGAGCTTCCAGCACCGTAAACTTGCCGATGCAGCATCCTGGAAGCACCCGACTACAGTCCAACTCAGTCCATCTGAAAACTTTGAGCCTCCGACCAGCCCTTCGACACCAAGCACTGAGCACCATCTCTGCCGAGCATTTGAACCCCGACCCCGGCCACCAAGCAACAGGCAAAGCCGAGGATTCGGGGCCTTCCCCTCCGGAGATTTCAGATCACACAGTAGCGGCGGCAGTGAAGCAAGCATTTCAGAAGTTTCACCAGATGTTCCTCCGTGCTCTCACATCTGCCTCCATCAAATCAGAATTGTGCACGGCCTCCTACTTATTACAGATATTCATCACAGCAGAGGCCACACGTGCTGTGTCGCGCCACCATCTTCTCCTCCTCCCACTTCCTCCCTCTTTAGATTAGTACAACATAAAACTATACTGTATATGAACAAAACATTCAACTTCCCCTTCATAAACCCATATTCCAAATAAACATGCTTTCACAATAACAGTCCATATCTAACTTCACAGTTCTAAAGCTTCAGTGTTTTGGGTGGCATTCTGTTTCTTTTAGGATAGTACTTCTGGACCTGTGGAGTAGCATCAGGTCTGGTAGGTGTCTTATCTAAGACAACGTTCTCAGTTTCCAGTGAAACTTTGCTGCCAGTGACATCATCACGGAGAGTTAATCCTGTGACTGTAATGTGTCTGTCTTGATGGATGCAATTAACTCATGTGTGTTCTTCAGTTGAGCATCCAGTATCTGGTCCTCATGACGTCTCCATGTCTGATCTCCAACATCCCCTGTGTACTTCAGTAGTCCAGTTCCTGTAGCTATCCTACCAGGAGTCCAATTGTCTTCTTGTTAATCACATGCTACGACTTCCTATCCAATCTCAAAGCTCCTTGCTGCTTCATGTGGCAACTGGCTACACTTCCCTCCATAGAACTGGTTTCAGGAGGCCTATGAGAGATCTCAGATTCCTGTTCATGAACAGCATTGCAGCTGTTTGATTTGTAGTTGCATGAACAGAGTTCTGATACCCAAAAAGAAAGATGTCCACCTTGTGCCCTAGAGAAATGTTCTCCTTGTCCATTACTTTAATGGACTTCTTAAAGGTTTGAATAAACCTTTCAGCTAACCCATTCATTGCTGGGTGGTGAGGATCTGTCACTAACATAAACTTTTAGACAACAGACAATAGGTGCAGAAGTAGACCATTCGGCCCTTCGAGCCTGCCTGTAGAGGTAGTGGGACTTCTTTTTTTCCCACACTAGACCAAGGACCTCTTGGTCGATCTGTGTGCAGTTAATTTCTATGTTTGTTAGTGATCTTGAAGCAAATGCAATCAGGCATTCAGATCCATCTTTCATAATGTGTAACAAAACAGCTCCAATGCCATAAGGGGTCGCATCGCATGCCAATCTGATGGGTAGGGATGGGCCATAATGGGCGAGTAGTTCATCTGATATTATTAGTTTCTTTGTTTCCTTAAATACTTTTTCACATCTTTCTGACCATTCCCACTTTGCTACTGTCGTTAACAGTGTATTCAATGGGTGCAGTACTGTAGCAATGTTTGAGAGAAATCGGTGCCTGTAGCACTGCTTCAGTCTTCTCTGGTGACTTATTAAAGCCATCCTTGACAATGACATGTCCACAATATGAGACTTCATTCTTGAAAAATTCATGCTTCTCTCTCTTTGCATGCACGCCACACTCACTCAGCCTGGTAAGCACTCTACCAAGGTTCTGGAGATGCTCTTCATCATTTTTGCCAGTTACAATGATGTCATCAGGGTAACATTATGTTCCTTGGATATCTCGGAGCACATGGCCCATTGCTCTTTGCCAAATTGTGGGAAGATGAGACGATTATACTGGAACAGTCCCTTGTGAGTTTTGATTGTGAGGAATTTCTTGTTGAACTCCTCAATCTCCATTTGCAGATAGGCTTGTGACAAGTCAATCTTTGACAACCTCTCCCCGCTTGCCAAAGATGCAAAAATGTCCTCTATTCGTGACAGGGGATACAGCACTGTACACAGAACTAGGTTGATGCTCAACTTGAAATCTCCACATATGCGAACAGCTCCAGCCTTCCCTTTCTTGATCGTTAGGACAATGGGCATGGCATAGTTGCTCAACTCAACCTTGGGGAGAAGTCCAGATGCTTCCAAGTTCACCATCCACTTTAGGACATTGTGTGTACTGGATGTGTGTTATGGAATCTTGGTGCTGCTGTTTCATCCAGTTCAGTTCTGGCCTTCATGTCTTTGAGTTTACCAATAACCTTCTCATTAACATTAAGCAGCTGTGCCAGTCTCTGGTTAGTGCTGCCATTGCCTTTTGATGTCACACAGAGCTTTGACTGAGTGCCAGTCAAGTTAAATTTTTCTCAACTGTTCACATCCGAAAAGAGGTGGCCCTTCACTTTTCAATACATAAAGCTCTAACTGTTATGTTTGGCCTCCATATGTCACATTTACCTTCAATCTACCTTTAGGGGATACTTTTCACCTGCGTAAGTCTTTAGTAACACTGAGGTCTTCTCTAATGGTATCTTAGAAAACAGTCTGTTGTAGTCAGCCTCTGGAATTATGGACAAAGCTGAACCTGTATCCAGCTCCATTTTCAGTTTTACACCAGACACATCTATTGTGATCCAAATCATTTTCTGATCTGCTTCAGTTATACTATGCAGTTCTAGGCATGGCAGTTCACCTTTATTAGACACTATGTTGTCTGATTCTGTTTTACATTTGGTAACTTTCTGAATATGCTTAGTTTTGTGCTTGAGATTTCTCACTTGCTTGTGCTTTCCGCCTGCCTTGCCCACTCTCTCCTTATGACCTTGTGTATGACACTTTCTGCAGACTTTAACCAGCAGTCACTTACATCATAGGAGGATTTGCCACATCGATAACATTTTTTGCTTTTTGCACCATTCAGAGAAATTTTGTACATTTCACATTCTAACCTCCTTCTCTGTAGTTCTTCTGCATCCTTTGATGCAGTCTCTGATGATATTGCAATGGTCAATGCCCATTCTAAGGTTAGGGCTCTTTGGGATAGTAGCCTCGTTTAAGTGCTTTGACTATGCAGGCCACCTATAGGCCTGTCTCTTAATTCATCAGAAAGTCCACCTCTAAATTCACAGTATTGGGAAAGTTTGCACAGTTCTGCAATGCGTTCAGAAAAGCTTTTATCTTTTGACTGGTTCCTTTTGTAAAATTTAAATCTCTCAGCTATTACCGATGGTTTAGGGCTCAAGTGATTTTGTAAAATTTTAACAATTTCCTTGAGCATCATGCTTGCTGGCTTCTCAGGGGTTACTAGGTTGTGAAAGAGACTACATTCCTGGGCCCATTTAACTAAGAAGTGTAGGGGTTTTCTTTTGGTCCTCCATGTTGTTCGTGTTACAATACAGTTCTATATACAACTCCAAGTATTCATTCGCGCTATCAGATACGTCAACTTTCCCAACTGCAGTCATCGCCATGTTATTTCCACTTTAAATTCACCGCGCCTTTCACTGTTATTCATGGGTCTTTCAACTTTCTGGTACTGTTTAATTTTCGCTGTTTCATCCCGTATCTATCAGTGCAGTTCATGATATTTTCTGACATTCAGGTTTGTACTCGTTGCCAATTTGTTGTGTCTGTGCACAACTACATATCAATTAAATAAAGGTACACACATGAGAGATGGCTTTAACTGGTGTATTCACATTGCAGCAATAGAGTGAGCAAAGCACATGCGTGGACAACAGCTCAACCACAGACAACAGATCAATACATAGTGCTAAGGGCGGGGTGAGGGATTCATTTCTCTAAAAGAAATAGATTCCCTACATGACAAACATTGATATTTCTCATGCAAGTTTTCACTTTGCGCTGGCCTGTAGGCTACTGCCTGTAGATAAGAATGTTACTGTAAACTGCAGAATGTTTAAAGTGAAGAATACTACTCCTGGCAAGATCTACAGTAGTGATTGCAGTATAAGAATGTAATCCTTCTGAGCATTTAGATCACTGGAAACAGAGGCAGAAAAATGTGCCTAGTTTACAACCGAAATTGGGATTCTACTCCATTCCCAGTTCCAACACAAATCATTTAATATCTTAATTTTCAGACAAATTTAACCTGCCATCAAGATATTGCTGCATTATCATAAATAGTCACCTGTTGAAAACAACAGGTTTTCTTGGGAATAAACAAGTAAATATACTAATGTTGTGATTTAGCATTTCAAATACTATTTCTTATCAAGGAGGAATTTTAAGGGATTTCTTTTTAAATTGGCTTTAAGCTCTCTGATTACATAAGGACTAAATCTAACACAGGTTACAGGATTTCCAGGTGAAGTAGAGAGACTAAAAGAAAAGATCAAGGATTGAGGATGGAGTGGTGTGAATTATTACTGAAATAAACTATGACTGCTGTAAACGGGAATTATATTGCAATAGGATTATCAAGTGAGTCTGCATACGCTGAAAGAAAAAAGCAAAGGGTGGGATTTTTTTTCTATTTCAATTCTACTACAGACTTAAACATTCAAAGGGGAATAAGTATATGGCCATACTTCTGACAACAGTGGTAACAAATGGTAATAGTGCTGTAATTATAATTGTAGATTTACTGTAGATCCATTGTAATAACATTAATAGTAATGACAATGGATTTCAACTCTGTTTACCTAAAAATCCTAATGTGCTGAGCTGACATGCAACGTACTCATTGTAGAATGAAAGTAAGGCCACTTTAATGTAGCAGAAAGGGTAGCAATCAACCCCATTTGCTGTTGAAAGTCCCTGAATGGGACCGAGAAAGATTCCAGCAGTGTTTGTGGAACAAGGAGAGAGCTAGAGTTTATAGCTCAGGTTGGGAGCTTGGGAGCATAGAGTGGACAGGAAGGGAGAAGTTAGGGGTCTAGGCCAATCAGGTCATTTGGGAGAGATTAGTAAGTGGAGAGAATCCAAATTTTGGATGGGGTTTACTGAAAGATAACAAGTATATTATAAGGGCCACGTGAAGGGCTATCATCATCACAATGCAAAGACCAATTTGTCCAGCAAATAGTCAATATTTTCCACCTGAGAAAATGTAGAATAATTTCCTCAGAAATTTGTATTTGTAATTCAATTGGATTCAATGTAAATTCAATTACATTCAAGACCAAAATAGACCATGCTTTCAGTTGGAAAAGGCAAGCCATAGTATAGCAAAAACCGAATGGAAATAACCACTTAATGGAAATTCATGTCAAAGCAATGAAAGAAGCATTAAAGCTGGGGTACTAAGGATTTATTGTAATGTTCTTCTAAGTAAAGTGGGAAGAACATCCACATCTGGAGCCTCTGGAAGTCATGCAGGAAACAGGACAGGACAAAACAAAGGGAAGCATTATCCAGATGCTGCGAAACCAAATTTATTAAAGGCCTAGTTGACTATGAGTATCAAAGTGTTAGAAAAATGGTGAGCATGATATTGGTAAGCAAAATCAAGGAAATTCAAAGAATGCATATGCAAGGGGGTTTCGTCTTTTATGTTACTGTGTAGGCTAATTAAAATGGCTTCTTTGTTATGGTATACTTGGGAATGCTTCTTTGTTATGTTAAACGCTGAGAAAGTTCTTGCGCTGACAGTTTGTTTTGAATTATCTGCTGATAAGAGGATAACTGAACCAATTGGGTTAGTTGTTATGCCTGTGGGGTGTCTGTAAGAGATCGTATGTGCGGGGTTTTGGGGGGAAAGGGCGGGACAGAGAGACAGAGGATGGACCAGGTGCTGTGAGTCCGCTAACCGGGTCGGCGAGGAGAGAAGACGGAGATGGACTCGTGTGGAGCGTCTGGTCGACCACCGTTGTTGATCCCAGGCGGCCAGTCGAGGTGGTCCGAGGGGTCGCAGGGTGAAGGAGAAGGGTTCTGAGCTCCAACCACTTGTGCACAAAGAGATTGAACTTTGATAAGTGTGGCGCCTTTTATTTTCCTTTTATATTTTATTCTCTATTAATTATATAGTTCCAGTTATATCTATAAACTGTAAATCACTTAATCATATCTGGTGTATTGTCTGTTATTTGGGTGGGGTGGGGTACATCACACAGCATCCACACAAACTAATTACCCAGTTTGGCGGGGCCGAGGGCTGTTTCCCTAGACGGCAGCGAGCCGAGCGACCCTGAGGCTGGCCGGGGGGCTACACATACAAAACAAATGAAACCCAGAGCTTATTGACAGAGTAGCTTTAATACCTTTAGGCTAACTTTGGTATTGGATAGAAAGAACTCTGAGAGAAAATGAAATCATTATTTAAAAAGGCATAGGTCAGTGGAAGAGGATGTTCATGGAGTTGTTAAGGAAAGGCTATGAATTAGGCTTTTGGATGCCTGTTTTGTGATACAGAACAATCAATCTATTACTAACAAATCTTCCATGTCCTCACAAACATCTATAGGCAATTTGATAGTTATAACAATGTTTATAAAGATAAAGATAAGATTAGCTTTATTTGTTACATGTATATCAAAACAATAAAACATACAGTGAAATGCATTGCTTGTGTCAATGTTACACATACAGTAGATAAGAAATAAAATGGAAACCAATTTCATCAGACTTTACACTATTCATCCTGCACACAACATCACACCAGCAGTGAATACACTCATCTCCATTTTGTTTGTAAGTCTATGATGTTTAAATGCTGAGAAATGGTTACTGATCTGCTGACTCCTTTCAGTTGGCAGGAAGGGTTGGGATGTAACAATGTACGTAACTGCTGTTTGGAAATTTGGGATCCATACCATAGAACCATAGAACTATAGAAACTACAGCACAGAAACAGGCCTTTTGGCCCTTCTTGGCTGTGCCGAACCATTTTCTGCCTGGTCCCACTGACCTGCACACGGACCATATCCCTCCATACACCTCCCATCCATGTATCCGTCCAATTTATTCTTAAATGTTAAAAAAGAACCCACATTTACCACCTTGTCTGGCAGTTCATTCCATACTCCCACCACTCTCTGTGTGAAGAAGCCCCCCCTAATGTTCCCTTTAAACTTTTCCCCCCTCACCCTTAACCCATGTTCTCTGGTTTTTTTCTCCCCTTGCCTCAGTGGAAAAAGCCTGCTTGCATTCACTCTATCTATACCCATCATAATTTTATATACCTCTATCAAATCTCCCCTCATTCTTCTATGCTCCAGGGAATAAAGTCCTAACCTATTCAACCTTTCTCTGTAACTGAGTTTCTCAAGTCCCGGCAACATCCTTGTAAACCTTCTCTGCACTCTTTCAACCTTATTTATATCCTTCCTGTAATTTGGTGACCAAAACTGAACACAATACTCCAGATTTGGCCTCACCAATGCCTTATACAACCTCATCATAACATTCCAGCTCTTATACTCAATACTTCGATTAATAAAGGCCAATGTACCAAAAGCTCTCTTTACGACCCTATCTACCTGTGACGACACTTTTAGGGAATTTTGTATCTGTATTCCCAGATCCCTCTGTTCCACTGCACTCCTCAGTGCCTTACCATTAACCCTGTATGTTCTACCTTGGTTTGTCCTTCCAACGTGCAATACCTCACACTTGTCAGTATTAAACTCCATCTGCCATTTTTCAGCCCATTTTTCCAGATGGTCCAAGGCCCTCTGCAGGCTCTGAAAACCTTCCTCACTGTCTACTACACCTCCAATCTTTGTATCATCAGCAAACTTGCTGATCCAATTTACCACATTATCATCCAGATCATTGATATAGATGACAAATAACAATGGACCCGGCACTGATCCCTGTGGCACACCACTAGTCACAGGCCTCCACTCAGAGAAGCAATTCTCTACCACCACTCTCTGGCTTCTTCCATCGAGCCAATGTCTAATCCAATTTACCACCTCTCCATGTATACCTAGCGACTGAATTTTCCTAACTAACCTCCCATGTGGGACCTTGTCAAAGGCCTTACTGAAGTCCATGTAGACAATATCCACTGCCTTCCCTTCATCCACTTTCCTGGTAACCTCCTCGAAAAACTCCAACAGATTGGTCAAACATGACCTACCACACACAAAGCCATGTTGACTCTCCCTAATAAGCCCCTGTCTATCCAAATGCTTGTAGATTCTGTCTCTTAGTACTCCCTCCAATAACTTACCTACTACTGACGTTAAACTCACCGGCCTATAATTTCCCGGATTACTTTTCGATCCTTTTTTAAACAACGGAACAACATGAGCCACTCTCCAATCCTCCGGCACTTCACCCGTAGACAGCGACATTTTAAATATTTCTGCCAGGGCCCCCGCAATTTCAACACTAGTCTCCTTCAAGGTCCGAGGGAACACTCTGTCAGGTCCCGGGGATTTATCCACTTTAATTTTCCTTAAGGCAGCACGGACCTCCTCCTTTTCGATCTGTACATTTTCCATGATCTCACTGCTTGATTCCCTCAATTCCATAGATTTCATGCCAGCTTCCTTAGTAAATACAGACGCAAAAAACCTATTTAAGATCTCCCCCATTTCCTTTGGTTCCGCACAAAGCCGACCACTCTGATCTTCAAGAGGACCAATTTTATCCCTTACAATCCTTTTGCTCTTAATATACTTGTAAAAGCTCTTTGGATTATCCTTCACTTTGATTGCCAAGGCAACCTCATGTCTTCTTTTTGTCCTCCTGATTTCTTTCTTAAGTATTTTCTTGCACTTCTTATACTCCTCAAGCACCTGATTTACCTCCTGTTTCCTATACATTTCATACAACTCCCTCTTCTTCTTTATCAGAGTTGCAATATCCCTTGAGAACCAAGGTTCCTTATTCCTATTTAATTTGCCGTTAATCCTGACAGGAACATACAAACTCTGCACTCTCAAAATTTCCCTTTTGAAGGCTTCCCACCTACCAATTATATCTTTGCCAGAGAACAACCTGTCCCAATCCACGCTTTTTAGATCCTTTCTCATTTCTTCAAATTTGACCTTCTTCCAGTTCAGAACCTCAACCCTAGGACCAGATCTATCCTTGTCCATGATCAAATTGAAACTAATGGTGTTATGATCACTGGAACCAAAGTGCTCCCCTACACAGACTTCTGTCACTTGCCCTAATTCGTTACCTAACAGGAGATCCAATATTGCGTCCCCTCTAGTTGGTCCCTCTATATATTGATTTAGAAAACTTTCCTGAACACATTTTACAAACTCTAAACCATCTAGACCCCTAACAGTATGGGAGTCCCAATCAATGTATGGAAAATTAAAATCCCCTACCACCACAACTTTATGTTTCCTGCAGTTGCCTGCTATCTCTCTGCAGATTTGCTCTTCCAAGTCTCGTTGACTATTGGGTGGTCTGTAATACAAACCCACTAATGTGGCCATACCTTTCCTGTTTCTCAGCTCCACCCATAAGGACTCAGTAGACAAGCCCTCTAATCTGTCCTGCCTGAGCACTGCTGTAATATTTTCCCTAACAAGCAATGCTACTCCCCCACCTTTCATTCCTCTGCCTCGATCACATCTGAAACATCGGAACCCTGGAATATTAAGCTGCCAGTCCTGCCCCTCCTGTAGCCAAGTTTCACTAATTGCTACAACATCATAATTTCACGTGTCAATCCATGCCCTCAACTCATCCGCCTTCCCCGCAATACTCCTAGCATTGAAATATATACACCTCAGAAGATTTTTACCACCACTCACAACCTTTCTATCAGCGGATTTGCTTAAACTTTCAACATCATTTATTTTCACCCCAGCCATACCTGAGATATCTGAGGGAAGTTCAGTTCTTTTTCACCAGGAGAGGTTTTATTACATTCTGACTTAGCATTGAAAGCTCTGCCATTGTCTCTTTTACAAGTTTACTAATGGGAACACTCATTCATGGCGGATGCTTATCATAAATTTGGATGATCAGTCTTCCCTTCTGTTGATAAGAAACGTCAATGTGATTCATTTCTGACAAAGTAAACTGGTAAATTGGTTTATTATTGTCACACATACAGAGGTATATTGCAATATATTCCTGCAGATCATTTCATCACATCCGTACTTTGAGGCAGTACAAGGGAAAACAATAATAGAATACAGAATAAGTTGTTATAGCTACAGAGAATGTGCAGTGCAGGTAAACAATAACTTTCATAATGAGGTAGACTGTGAGGTCAAGAATCTGCTCTATTCTAATAGGGAACATTCAGTATTCTTCTGACGGTGGGATAGAGACTGCTCTAGAGTCACCTGTTACATGCTTTCGGGTTTTAGTATCTTCTTCCCAATGGGAAGGGTGAGAAGGAAGAATGTCTGGGGTGGATGGAATCTTTGTTAATGTTGAATAGGCTACTGAGACAACAAGAAGTGTGAACAGAGTCTATGGTGGAGGGGTTGGTTTCTGTGTTACTCTGAGCTGCATCCACAACCCTCTGGCAGTTTTTTGTGGTCTTAAGCGGAGCATTTGCCATATCAAGCCTCGATGCACCTTGACAAGATGCTTTCTATGATGCATCTATAAAAGTTGGTGAGGGTCACAAGGGAAGAGCCAAATTTCTTTGAGGAAGTAGAGATGCTGGGGCGCTGGCTACTCCTAGGAAACAGAAGCTCTCAGCCCTTTCGATCTCAGCACTGCTGGTGTAAACAGGAACATGTGCACCACCTCACTTCATGAAGATAATGACCAGCTCTTTTTTGGATGCATTTTTGATATAGGTAGCTCATGCATTCCACATCATGTCCACTACATATTTAAAGCAGGAAACTATTCCCTTAAATGGAGATCATGAACATGGATTTGAAAGTAAAACACAAAACACAGATGAGGAAGGTCAGGATCTTTGTCCAAAAGAAAGTCAAGAAGAAGCATTATTTATGGCCACAAGGTTTTACCACTGAATTCAGATTTCTAAAAATATCCTTGCCAGTGAATGAAATAGTAAGAGCATTAGCATTTGCTTCAATCATGTGGATATTTGCCTTCGTATAAAATCCTTCTGAAAGAGCATGTTAAATCTCATGAATTGATCTAGTCATTATTTTCTCCATGATAAGATAATTGCTAGTCCTATGGCATAATGCATGCACGAAGAGCTCAGTCTGTTTATGGAAATTGCTTATTTTACTGTGAACACAAGTTAAAAACTATTGCAGCATTGCTTGAATTGCTATGCTGTTTAATCACAATGACTTCCGAATGCTAATTACCTGTTCACTGACTATATTTGTTCAGGAAACTGCTTCACCATTTTACCGAAGATGATAGACTAGTGTAACATCGGTCACATTTTAGCACTGAACCTTTTCAAACGTTCATTGAACTGAATTTCAAAAACAAACAGCAATGTGTAATGCGACTGAATTTCTCAGTGTGAGTGTGTGTGCACCTGTATGTGTTTGTGTTTGAGTGGCATGCATGAATGTGTGAGTCTACCTGTGCATGTAGTGCCTATAATTAAGGATAAATTTCAAGGTGTTTTCTTAACCTTCCGAAGGTTAGCTACAGTAACTTTCAAACAATTATTGAATGACTACAGCCAAGGAACTTGGCCACTACGTGCTCCATAATAGTAAATATCTAAGTTCAGTGAATTATTCATATAAATTGGTGCAAAACACATGCTTACGATTCTGTTCATGGAATGGAACATGTGTCCTGCCTGCAATGTTCTTTCCTCTGTGATGCTCAGTAGAACAGAATAAAATATCTGTCTTCTTCTGCAGACAACTTTTACAGACCATCCAGGCCATGCTCACTTCTCACTGCGGCCATTAGGATTGAGGTACAGAAGCCTCAAGGCCCACACCACCAGGTTCAGGAACAGTTTTTACCCCTCAGCCATCAGGCTCTTGAACCAACTTCACTCATCCCAACCCTGAACTATTCCACAACCTGTTTCACGTTCAAGGACTCTTCTTCTCATGTAATCGGTACTTAATGTTCATTTCAGAATCAGAATCAATTTATTATCACCGCCATTTGTCGTGGACTTCGTTAACTTAGCAGCAGCAGTGCAATGCAATACTTAATGTAGAAGAGAGAAAAAAATAAATAAGTAAATCAATTACAGTATACATCTATTGAATAGATTAAAAGCCGTGCAAAAAACAGAAACAATATTTATTAAAAAAAGTGAGATAGTATTCACGGGTTCAATGTCCATTCAGGAATCGGATGGCAGAGGGGAAGGAGCTGTTCCTGAATCGCTGAGTGTGTGCTTTCAGGCTTCTGTACCTCCTACCTGATGGTAACAGTGAGAAAAGGGCATGCCCTGGGTGCTGGAGGTCCTTAATAATGGATGCTGCCTTTCTGAGACACCGCTGCTTGAAGATGTCCTGGGTACTTTGTAGACTAGTACCCAAGATGGAGCTGACTAAATTTACAACCCTCCGCAGTTTCTTTTGATCCTGTGCAGTAGCCTTACCCCCCACCCCCCGCCATACCAGACAGTGATGTAGCCTGTCAGAATGCTCACGGTACATCTATAGAAGTTTTTGAGTGTATTTGTCAACATACCAAGTCTCTTCAAATTATTATTATTTTTAAACATTTTTAAATTGTTATTACGTTGTTTTTTTTTATCTTTGCACAATTTGTTGTCTTTTGCATATAGTTTGCTTGTACATCTTGTTATGTATGGTGTTACATTAATTCTACTGAAATTCTTTGTATTTACGGTCAATGCCTGCAAGGAAACTCACCTCAATCTAGTACATGGTGATGTACATGTACTTTGATGATACTTTTACTTTGAATTTCGAACTTTTTACAGAGAAAGAAATGATTTGTTGCTCTTATTGTGAACAAGGGAATAATTCAACCAATGCTGATACACCACGAATTATGTTTTTTTATTGTTCTAATAGTATATCAAAGCAAAGCATGGAAGATAGGTGATAAGTATTCCCAGAAGACTTAATTCTCATTTTCTTTCCTTCAATCACCATTTATATTAGGGATTGTTTCATACAAAACACCATGCAAACCCCTTATGATGTGGGCCCCTATTTGCAGTCTCATCAGGGAATCCATCATATCATCTAAAGTGGTCTCAAGAAGAGAGCTGGTGTAAGTTCATCTTCTTAGACCCGTACATTTTTAATGTCTATGTCAGAGGTCACCAAAAGAGCAGAGTGGATGTTAGAACGTTTCCCCTCCTCTGAATAGCACTGAAACTCATCTCATACAATCCTATTTCCTGTCTTATTTTAAACTTACAGAATTCATTATAATTCTTTGTCTGGCTGATGGATTGATGGTGAAAATTTGTGAGTTGTGACTTCTGCTAGCTCTATGTGGAATTCCTAGTTTCCAGAATCATTGTTATTTGGTATCTCCTTGCTGGGTCCACAGGCAATTCCGCCTCCCGAGGTTATTCATGGGATCAGCGCCTATGGGGCTTTATATATGAAAGAATTAATAAAATTATTATTTCTTAAAAGATTCAAAAGAAGGCTGCAAAGTTGAAACAATCATCTTATGATTGCTGTGATCTTTAGGAGTTCTTTTCTTTTTAGGCAGACCTTTGGATAAAGAATTATTTGTTTTCTCTCTAGCTTTGAGGTGACAGGTGAGATCAATGCAAGACCTGAAGAATCTGCCAGAGGTGAAGCATGCCTGACAGATAGGTAAATGGGTAATTTGGGAAGTAGAACATGGGTTTCAGCCATTTATGATGGTCATGCATATACTTCTGATGAATAGACTTGAGATTCTGAATTTTCCATCTCTTATGAGTGGTCATGGTACATGGATTACTCTGAGTCAGTGGGAATTATTTCTCTCCTTTGAGGAATGTTTTGACATAACCTTAAATCTTTTCACTTGCCACAAACCACGATGGACCTCAGAATAGTGTGAATAGTGTGCTGTTTTGTGAGTTAGGTGTTAGGCATCCAAGTAATGTGGCCTTCCTGTAAGAACTGACAGAGTGTGCACTAACACTGCACCTAATGGTGAGAGAGAGGATATTAATATTGTTTCACTCCTCCTGCAAGTAGATTTAGAAGATTTTGCAGGGATGTAATTGATGATATCTTTCCCAGTGCCTCTCGGTGTCTGCTACAGTTAGTCAGAGTCACAGAAGCATTGCCAGAGGACAGGGATCATTGCTGTTCATATTCCATTAGCTTTGTGCTGAGCTTCATGTTTTGTTCTGCACTTTTTACGCCAGATGACCGAAGGTTGGACTGGAACGTAGCAGGCAAAATTGGCACATAGTTTGAAATTTTATTGATCTTTGCTAGTGAGTTTTCTGGAGTTATGTGAATATTGCAGTTATTAATTCAAACACAAACCAGGCTTCTGTTCTTATTGTAAATATATGTAGGTTCAGGAAGTTTGCAAATAGCCTTCTGTTTTTGTGTAAATTGTAAGCAGCAAACTGAAGTTAAAAGCCCACAGACTAGGAGATATGGTTTGCAAAATGGTGGCCATGAGTCATTTACATATGCATGAGCTAATAGTTAAGACACAATCGGGTTGTGTAAATTGACCTGCATCGAAGCAGGTAACATAGGCTAAGTTATTAACATCACTGTGACATGAGTTCAAGCTGGCAGGCCAGATGAATGTTGTTACTTACCATAACTAATTTGGTCACAGGTAGAGGCACTCAATTGCTTTTGAGTACTAATCAGAGATAGCCATGACAAAATTAATTTTGGGTATCTGGTTCTCTGTCATCAAGAATGTTTAGAATATTTGTGTTAATTAGCTTCTCCCAAAGGTGCTTAGATCTTCAGAGATGACTTATCAATTACAATGTGCTTCCTATACAATTACTATATCTCAAAGGAACCGTTTGTCAACCCAAAGTATTGAAGTAAACAATGTCATTGTAACTAGTGAAACTGTATTGAATCACCTACAGTGATCTTAAAGGTTTAAAAATGTGATATCCCTTTGGGTTTGTGAGCCTCTACTGAGAGTGTCTCCAGAATGATAGCCTGCTTGTTGTGGTGAATATAGACTTCTTTATCTCCAGCATTAGTGTCTCTCCATTGATCTTTATCAGAGTCACAACAATCTTCACAAACGTTCAATACATGTTAACAAAGGTATCATTAAAGTGATTAAAAATAATGAAAAATTGAACATAAAACAATGAAATGTTGGTAATTGAAACAATTAAACCAAGAAGGTATAAATTACATGTAATTTGTTCATCTCCCACCATCATTTCATTCCTAAAAATGAATTGGGTTGCTGAACTTGCACCAGGTTAAACAAGGCAGAGAACAATACATAGATTTCGCTGTGTATTGCTTGGAAATGTCTAAGTTTGTGTTCTACTGGTGAATGGAGGAACCTGCCTTTAAGAGAGTGAATCCAGGGAA
Source organism: Mobula hypostoma (assembly GCF_963921235.1). Lineage (NCBI taxonomy): Eukaryota > Metazoa > Chordata > Chondrichthyes > Myliobatiformes > Myliobatidae > Mobula > Mobula hypostoma. The sequence continues at coordinate 140,940,636 of NC_086100.1, forward strand.
AGCATCCAGCCCAGACGGAGTACCTGGCCAAGTACTGAAGACCTGTGCTGACAAACTGGCTTGTGTATACACAGATATCTTCAACCTCGTGTTCTGGCAGTGTGAGCCACCCACCTGCTTCAAGCAGGCTTCTGTCATACCGGTGCCCAAGAAGAGCGTGGTAACCTGTCTTAAACGACTATCGCCCAGTGGCACTTACATCCGCAGTGATGAAGTGTTTTGAGAGGCTGAAGCATATCAGCTCCTGTCTGAATGGTGACTTGGATCCGCTTCAGTTCACCTGTCAAAGTAACAGGTCTACAGCAGATGCTGTCGCACTGGCTCTTCACACAACCTTGGAACATCTGGACAGCAAGGATGCATACGCACATCAGGATGCTCTTTATCAATTACAGCCTGACATTTAACAGCATCATCCCCTCAAAACTAATCAGTGAACTCCAGTACCTGGGCCCCAATACACCCTTGTGCAATTGGATCCTGGATTTCCTCAGTTGTAGGCCCCTGTCAATTCAAATTGAAAAAAAAATCTCCTGCATTTTCTCTTTCAGCACAGGAGCACCGCAGGGGTGTGTACTTAGCCCACTGCTCTACTCGCTTCATACCTGTGACTGTGTGGCTAAGTACAGCTCCAACATCACATACAAGTTTACTGATGACACCACCGTTGTGGGCTGTGTCAAAGAGGATGATGAATCAGCATACAGGAAGGAGACTGAAAACTTGGCTGAGTGGTGTAATAACAACAACCTCTCACTCAATGTCAGTAAGACCAAGGAATTGATCATGGATTTCAGGAAAAGAAAATCAGGGGTCCATGAGCCAGGAATCATCGGAGGATTTGAAGTGGAAGGATCAGAGGGAACTTTAAATTCCGAGGTGTCACTATCTCAGAGGATCTGATGACCTTCCTTGGACCTATGATATAAATAGTATTGCAAAGAAAGCACGACAGCCCCTCTACTCCCCCAAGAGTCTGTGGAGGTTCGGCATGTCATCAAAAACTTTGTCAAACTTCTATAGATATGTGGTGGAAAGTGAACTGACTGGCTGCATTACAGCCCAATGTTGGAACACAAATGCTTTTGAGCAGAAAATCCTTCAAAATGGAGTAGATTCAGCCCCGGACCTCACAGGTAAAACCCTCCCAACCATTGAGCACATCTACATGAAATGTTGTAGAAAAGCAGCATCCGTCATCAAAGATCCTCACCACCTGGACCATGTTCTTTTCTCGCTGCTGTCATCGGGAAGAAAGTATAGTTGTCTCAGGACTCGCGCCATCAGGTTCAAGAACAGTTACTGTCCCTCAAGGCTCTTGAGCAAAAGGGGATAGCTACACTCATTTAAGGACTAAGGTGCAGGTGCCTCAGGACTCGCATCACCAGGTTCAAGAACAGTTACTACCCCTCAACCATCAGGCACTTGAACAAAAGGATTCATTTAAGGACTCTGTTATATTGTAATTTCATGCTTGTTATTTGGTGCTATTTATTTATATCCGCATTTGCAGTTTGTTGAACGGTTCCCGATGGTTGTAGTTTACAACTACTGTTCTATAGATTTGCTAAGTATGCACGCAGAAAAAGAATCTCAGGGTTGTATGTGGTGACATGTATGTACTCTGATAGTAAATTTTACTTTGACTTTGATTAGTGTCAAAATGCGATGTGGTGTCAAGGTGTGGGACTTTTCCATTTGTTGATCTGTATGTAGGACATTTGAACTGCCAGACAATTACAGAGCCATAAATTTGGCACAGAACCGTAAGCCTCTTAGGATAAATTTCAAGGTGACCCAGTTGCAGGTTTTCCATTTGTAAAAAGAAAACATATCAATTGTTTGTCGTTTGGATCCGGTACAGACCATGCAAGTTATTTAATACGGGGTTCTCTACATGAAATAGAGTTCCTTTCTTTGTATAAAATTGTATATTCCTCTACTTGAGATCAAATTCAGCATTTAACAGACTAAGCTTTTAATACATGCTTCTGTTTCCCTCAAATAATTTTGGAGTGGAACTAATCCGATGAAATATACCAATAGGTGGTGAGATAAGATAGTGTTACTGTATCTTAGGAGACTGCACCCACTATAAATTGTCTGACTCCAGAATCTATTTTCAGACTAGGTCATCAAAGCCCTTGGTGAATATATTGTCAAATTCTTTTCAAGTGAAAGTTTTAAGTGAGGTATTGAAAAACACTGAAGACTTCAACGGTAAATCCATCACAATATTGTGAAATATTTAATACTTTGTTTTTGCTTTGTATCTTATCAGACATGGTTCAAATGGATAGCACGCTTGCCTCTGAGTCAGAAGAATGCAGTTGTTAACATCTGTGTGTATCTGGGCTCCAGTGAAAAACCGAGGGAAAATTGTGCTCTCAGGACTGAGAAGTGCTTTCATGAATGAGAAGTAAACCTACTGCTCCATCTTCTTCCTGAAGCAGATGTAACTGATCTATGGCATTACTTTGAATAAAAGTAAAGGAATTGTTTCGACAGTTGCAACCAATATTTATTCATCAATCATAAATCAGGAAAAGAAGGTTATCTGGTCTTTATTATTGCTTCTGGGAGACAGCTGTGTGAATTTCAGTGATGCATTCACCAGTAGTGATCATACTTCTGAATTTAGTTAACTGTTGCAAAGTTCTTCAGGACATCCCAATGCCAATGTGAAAAACGACAGTTTAATGCTTCCATTTTTTAATTCCTACTGCATACTTGATTTTAGAGATTAGGGGCTAGAAATTCCCAAGTGCATAAAGACATGTTGAAGAAGTGCTGTCTTGGGAGGATGAAGGATTTTTTTTGTAATAGAGAAGAGGGTGGAGGCAATGTTAATTTGGTGCATACCTTCAAGGCTTTGATATTCTTCTGTAAAACAGCATTAATACACTATGCTTAATATTTTAGGTCTTCTGCCTACATCTTTTCCTTCACAATTTCCTAGAGTAGAAACCATGGGGAATCTGTGTGTGGCAGCACATTGCAGTAGGATTTACACTTCGGGGAAAATTAGAGATGGTAAGAAATGCAGTAGAAGGCAGAAATTAAATAGGAAGAAATTGTGGGAATGCAAGGGTATGGGGTGAGGAAAATCTGGAAAGGATTGTAGAGAATGGAGCTGGGAGTATGAGGGCACAATCAGAGAGAATGATAGTAAATTATCTTGGTATGGGGGTGAGTGGTATCATTTACACTGAAAGTGTAAAGAACTTTACAATGAGAAGAAAGAAAGCAAAGGAAAGGTTTGGGATCATTAATGATGAGAAAATAAAAGAAAAATTACTTTAAAGTTGATTAATGCTTTGGAAACCTTGGCAACAGTTCAAATATGCTTAGGCAGATTTTTGTGTTTGCAATTTGTTGCTGTTTTTTGCACTCTGGCCGTTCTCCATCCTGTTGGTGCCATCTTTCATTGTTTTCATTGTGTTTCCTGTATTTACTGTGATTGCCTACAAGAAAATGTATCTCAGGGCTGTATATGGTAACATAAATGTACTTTGATAATTAACTTTAAACTTTGAACCTTGTACTTTAATAGCTTCTTACCAATTCATTTTTGCTGAGCTTTGAAGTTCTTATCGAAGTATTTTCAAGGAAAACGCTTCAGGAATTTTATATATTTACAATGAAATGTATGTATTATGCTGTAGATAAATTATGGTAACATAAGTTGCATTATATATTAATTAATGTTTAACTGAAACCCACTGCATAACCAATTATTTATAAAATATACAAATCACACCATTTGCCCTTGGTTTAGATTTGCCTTTGATGTGTTTTGAATCATTTATATTATTTAGAGATGATTAGGTAGCTGGAGTTGTGGAAATGACAATTTATTTTTGAAAGGTGCTTCTTTAACCAATGTTACGAAGTCATGTTTGTTTCTATGTATGGAGAGAGTGGATGTGCTTATCAGACTTTTCCTTCACCTTTATCAAAATCCTTAGCAATTCGGCACAAAGTAACTCAAGAATTAATTTCGGTCAGATCTGAATTTTATTAAAGTGGACTCCAGCTCCAAATAGATGGAGGCCCCTTGAGGACGGAAGGTTAGTATAAAATTTCAAGCATCTTCGTCATATGTACTGAATACTGAACTGATTAAGAAGCTTTTGACATGAACAATGCCAAAAAGGAATGGAAAAAATAGAAGATTTTGAATGCTTCAACAAGTTCACAATCTGAAAATATTAAAATAAAATGCACTGGCCAAAGAAATGATTCAATTATTTTGATAGTTAGGAGTCTAAAAGCTGACAGTATAACCTTATATCCAATGTTAAATTATTATTGTTACCATAGTAACTTGACTAGGCCCCTCCTCACCCCAATGACTCAGCAAGAAATGTGTATATAGATTCTTGAATTGACTTAGGGCAAAAGAGGCTTTTGAAGAAAAATAAAGAAGGAGTAACAGAATAAAGTTAACAGAATATTATTTTGTAGGTCAAAAACTATTTGAAGCTGCATTCAAGCTGTTATTTACTGCTTGTTTTATATCACCTTCTGGCAGTTATTTTATCTTTAAAATCAAATGACACATACTCTGTTGGCTTTGTGTATTCTGTGTTTTGCAGCATCATCAGAACAACTAATAAGACAAAACTCCAAATGAGACAATATGTGAAGACTGAAGAAAATAATCGCATTTCTTCCGTTGAAATTGGTCAATAATTCAGCTGCTGGTTAATCAAAGGTTGACTGTCAAAAAGGAAAGTTTTCTTAATTTATTGTGTTCATGTAAATGTTACACAACGTTTATAATTCATGAAAAGCTGGTGAAACTAACATTTGGCACACATTTCACCAGGCAATCATTTCATTAATAATGTGTGTGTTTTTGGCCCTCCATATTAATTCCCATAAATAATTTAATCCAATAAGAAAAATTGAAGAAGAAAGCAACACATACCTTGAATTAATCCTTTGCTTTACTAATGTGGTTCCTTTTGGTCACTCCTTTGTTTCTGAATCCTGTTTAATTGAGTATAGTTACCAAATATTTGATGTTAGTTTTGTTCATAATTTTTCAGCTAGTGTTTTTTTTTATCCTGGTCTACATCAATAGTGCTCTTTCTGGATCTCAGTCTTTCTAACCCATCTCAATCTGTTCTCTGTCCTCTAATTATTTATAATGTAGTTCTCAGCTTCTCCATCCTCTCTTCCATCTACCACTGTCTTTACACTCTCTACTCTTTCTCATTACATTGTCATTTAAAGAATTTACACTGCTGAATAAGATAAAATAAAAAAGGATGAAAGTCATAGTCATAGAACCCTAAAGCACAGAAACAGGCCCTTTGGCCCATCTAGTCCATGCCAAAGGATTATTCTGCCTGGTCCCATCCACCTGCACCTGGACCATATCTCTCCATATCCCTCCCATCCAGCTACCTATTCCAAATTTCTTTTAACTGTTAAAATCAACCCCCCATCCACCACTTCCACTGGCAGGTTACTCCATACTCTAATCACTCTTTGAGTGAAGTAGTTCCCCCTCATGTCCCCCTTAAACATTTCATTTTTCACCCTTAACCCATGACCTCCAGTTGTAGTCTCACCTAACCTCAATGGCCAAAGCCTGCTTGCATTTGCCCTATCTATACTCTTCATAATGTTGTATGCCTCTATCAAATCTCCACTCATTCTCCTTCGCTCTACGGAATAAAGTGCTAACCTATTCAACCATTCCCTATAACTCAGGTCCTCAAATCATGGCAATATCCTTGTAAATTTTCTCTGCACTCTTACAAACTTATTTATGTCTTTCCTGCAGGTAGGCCACCAGGACTGAACACAATACTCCAAATTAGACCTCTCCAGTGTCTTACACAACTTCAGTGTTATATACCTACTCCTGTACTCAGTAGATTGATTTCTGAAGGCCAATGTGCCAAAAGCTCTCTTTATGACCCTATCTACCTGTGATGCCACTTTCAAGGAATTATGGATCTGTATTCCCAAATCCCTCTGTCCTACTTCTCCACTCAGTGCTCTACCACTCATTGTGTAATTCTTACCTGGTTAGTCTTCCTAAAGTTTGCACCTCACACTTGTCTGCATACAATTCCATCTGGCAATTTTCAGCCCATTTTTCCAGCTGTTCAGATCCTGGTGCAAGTTTTGAAAGCCTTCTTCTCTGTCTACAACAAACCCAAGTTTAGTATCATCTGCCAATTTACTACACTATCATACTTGATCATTGACCAAGCTGATAAACAACAATGGACCCAGCGCCAATCCCTGTAAGCCACCGCTACTCACAGGCCTTCAGTCAGAGAGACAACTATCTACTACCACTCTTTGACTTCTGCCGCAAAGCTAATGTCTAATCTAACTTACCACCTCATACTGAATTCCAAGCGACTGAACCTTCTTAACTATTCTCTCATGCAGGACTTTATCAAAGACTTTGCTAAAGATCTTATAGACAACATCCACTGTCTTGCCTTCATCAACTTTCGTGGTAACTTTTTTGTTCATAACTAAATTTTATTTGCTTGTTGGGAATTAAATGAAAGCTGGCATCAATTTACTGTGGATTTTTACTTCTTTTGTATCCTGTTCATGTTCTTCACACCAAAGGAATGAAGTTACATTTCATAACAACACATATTTGACACCCTACAGCAGGATTTCTTAACCAGGGTTCTGTGAGAGGTGGCTAGGGATTCTGCAAGAGATTGTGATTGAAAAAAACACTGCTTTTTGAACTTCGTGCAACACATGATGCTAGCGCTCATAGTGATGGGCGGTGACTAAGCAGCCCTATTAGCAATCTCGTTAGAGGTCCCTCGGCGGTGTGCTGTAGGACCATGTTTATTTGGTTGAGTCCATACTCAGTTTTTGATCATTGATGAGCATTCTATTGCATGGAGTGGAGCATGAAGTGTGTTTTCTGAACTTAGGCTTTGATGATAGCCTCTCCCTCCTGAATTACTTCCCCCAACTTCCCCTTACTCACTGCCAAAAGACATGGGAGCAAACAAACTACCACTGTAGTTGAAAAGTGGAGGGAGATTTTCATTCTAAAGACGGTCCAGTGTTGCGTTTTTTGAAGAGGACGTGTGAGATGGAAGAGGGTGATTCTAGGCCTGGGCCTGTGGACAATTCTGATAAGGTTAATAATAAAGAATTACAATTTTATAGATATAGATATAGATATAGAATAGTACAGCACAGTACAGGCCCTTCGGCCCACAATGTTGTGCTGACCCTCAAACCCTGCCTCCCATATAAGCCCCCACCTTAGATTCCTCCATATACCTGTCTAGTAGTCTCTTAAACTTCACTAGTGTATCTGCCTCCACCACTGACTCAGACAGTGCATTCCACGCACCAACCACTCTCTGAGTAAAAAACCTTCCTCTAATATCCCCCTTGAACTTCCCACCCCTTACCTTAAAGCCTTGTCCTCTTGTATTGAGCAGTGGTGCCCTGGGGAAGAGGCACTGGCTATCCACTCTATCTATTCTTCTTATTATCTTGTACACCTCTATCATGTCTCCTCTCATCCTCCTTCTCTCCAAAGAGTAAAGCCCTAGCTCCCATAATCTCTGAGTGCTGAATTTTCTGAGTCATTTTACTGCACTAGTGCAACAGTAGACACAATAAAGTCCGTCTTTACAATGAAAAGTACTGGTGATCCACAATGTCCTATTCCATTTTGCTTTATCATAAGGGGGGTGCTGAAGGCAGATCCAAATGCAAGATACAGACACTGAAGTACTGGGAACTGGACTGGACTAGAGTTAGGGACGGGACTGGACACAGACTAGGAGCTGGGACAGGAACACAGACCTGGGCTAGGACTTCGGCTGGGAAGGTGGGACCAGTACAAGGAACTGGGAACTAGGGGCCTGGGTTTGGACTCTGAGCCAGGGGCTGGACAAGGACCCAGAACCTGGATCTTGAGTTGGGCTGGGACCCCGGAAATAGGCAAGGACATGACATAGCTATAGGACTGGACACAGGCTTGGGTTCTTCGAGGCTCAGGTCGGATAGGCCCTTGAGTACGGAGCCAGGACTCCTTCTCAGAGCACAGGGCCGGGACCGTTCTTAGGACGCAGGGCCGGGCCCCTTCCTTGGACACCGGACCAGGATGACTGTTGAGGTAAACCGCCGACGAAACTGTCAGGGATTCAGATGGAGAGGGGAAGGGAACAATCCAGCCTCAGGGTAACGGCAAAGACGGCCTGGCTTACCCAATGGAGACAAGGACAGGAAGGGACAGATCCAACCGCAGGGTAATGGCAAGGACGGCCTGACTTACCCCATGGAGGCAAGGACAGGAAGGGCGATCAATCCTTTGCTGGCCACAAAAACAGCTGAAGCCATATCTAGCTAGGAGTGGCAGACGGCCACACAGCTGGCCCCAGAAACGGCTGAATCCATACCACAATGACTGCTCCGACTAGAGACAACAAGGCACCATGAAGTGGTGGTCCTCCCACCAAGCCTAGAGACCACGAATGGCTGCTCTAGCCTTCCACTGGCAGGTTGCTCCAAGGGGATACAGATGAGACGAACCAGCACCCACACTCGATCCCGGGGCCACTTAAATTCCTAGCCCCAAGACGAGCATCAGGCGCCTATGATTAAGCCCAACTGAAACAAGGGACAGCCGAAAGACCCGGAGTCAATGGACCGGACCGTGAGCTGGAATGCAGACTTCATGGACTGGACCATGACAGCCTAGTCTGTGGCAAACAACTTAACAAAGGCTGCAGTAAAATTGAAAAGCACTTACTTCCAAATTACAGCCATATGGCAAATATAAGTGCTGGTTATTTGAAATGACTATTGGATTCTCAAAACAAACAGATTAAAGCTTTTGAAAATAAAGTCACTGTCAGTAAAAAACTTAGGAAGCAAGTAATTTAGTACCTTTAAGACCAGTTCACTTGAGGATGTCTAATAAACTGTGTGAAAACTTGGACAAAGAGCACTCCAATCTGCTACTGCATACAGAAATCAGAGGCTTAGCAGAGGAAGAGTTCTCAACAGGATGCTTGAGCTGAAAGGTGAATTGCAGGAGTACTTTCAAGACAATAGTTGGCCAGATTTTGCTAAGTGCTTTGAAGATAATGAATGGCTGCAGAAAAAAAACCTACGTAACAGATGTTTTTCATCATATAAACCAGTTGAACTATTCTCTGCAAGGCCCTAGAGAAAATGTTTTGACTTCAAATGACAAGATTCTTGGATTTAAAAGAAAACTGAATCTTTGGAAAATATCATGTTGCAAAAGGAAATCTTGAAATATTTCCACTGCTGGTTGGTCATGAGAGTGAGGAAGGATATCAGAAAGTCTTGAGTCTTATTGAAAACCACCTGGAAGAACTGCAGAACAAAATTGAACAATGTTTTCCTTCCTTTCAATACGTGTATAACAGTGTGAGGGAGCCTTTCTCTGAGCCTTCTGCTCAGCTTGAGAACTTGACTATGAGAGAAGAGGAAGAACTTTGTGACCTGTACTGTGATCATGCACGTAAGATGAGATTTATTGACCTGCCCCTGAACAAGTTCTGAGTTTCTGTGAAAGAAGAGTATCCTGTCATTCATAGGAAAGCAATGACTATTTTGCTACAGTTTTCAACTTCTTACATAAATGAGCAAGCTTCTTCTTGTTTAACAAGCATCAAGAGCAAGGACAGAAATTGTTTCATTTCAGTTGAAGGTGAAGTCCGATTGTGTGCTTATCTCAAATTCAAACCAGAATTCAGAAGTGTATTATGTTTGCATTATGAGTTTTTAAAATTTATGAAAGGGAAAGAAGGAGATTAATTTCAAGAAAAGTAAGCTAAGCTTAACTGTCTATTTTTTTCCCCAAGAGAGATTGGCTAAAAGTTCATTCTCTACTTAAAAGAGCATTGTCAATTATTTTTGGATTATCATATCTACAACTTACTGATCACACTGATGTACCATGAGCTGTAGATATAATAATTTTTGTGCAAAGGTTCCCTGAGACCTGAAAATGATTTCAAGGGTTCTTCCAGGGCAAAAAAAATTGAAAAAGGCTGCCCTACAGTGAAATTTTATTCACAATTCCACAATATAGCTTGTGCAATTTTGTACATATTAATAGTGGAAGTCATCAAGGTTACACTGTATCGGTTTCAGTGTGCGAGAGACTACAGAGGAGAAGTTAGTGTCTCTACATGTTGTGTACATTGTGCACCTTCCATTAAGGAAAGGTGATAAACATTTCAATGATTCAATATTGGGTTACTGGTTCATCATATCTGTGAAGTAGCAGTTTTGACTATTGGAGAAGAAACCTTTTATATTTTAATGTTTAATTGTAAATGCGAGAATGTTAACTTGCTTGCAAAGCTTGCGTGAAAATTACAGATTTTCAGATCATAATACGGTAAGAGGGTAATTGCGCTTACTCCATAGTGGTTAGCTTGCCGTAGATAATTGAACTTTTTACAAGTTTCAGCACACTTGTTACATTCTAAACCACATCTTTTCCTTTAATTAAATATTACTTTGAACCACGAGATCAGTAACCAATAACTGCGCATGAAGTTAAATTATCTTAATGTTAAGTTATCCAAAATATCTTAAAATTGAATAATGCTGGATATAAACTTTAAATTAATGAATATTTTTAAATTTGTTCAATTTTGTAAGTTCCAATTAAAAATGTGAATGCATATTTAGGATAATTAATTATGCAGCTGTACACCAGTATAATTGCAGCTAAGTCATACTTCATAAACTCGAGGACAAAAATTTAGTTGGGCAATGCATTGATGTATTACATGCCTTAAGTGCCGTGCTGTTAAGGGTGAACATCTTCAGGAATGGAGTTAACTTGAAGCTAGACTTGCCCTCTGATGTATGAGATCCCATGGCACTACTTTGAAGGGTAAACCAGTTTGAAAGGCAAACCATGGTCCGGTCCGTGAAGTCCGCATTCCAGTTCACGGTCCGGTCCATTGACCCTTGCTCCAGGTTTTCCTGTCTACCCTGTTTCTGTTCCTCTTGAGCACTAATTGAGGCAGCTGATTCTTGTTGGGGCTGGCTGCATAAATACCTCCAGAGACCAGGGCATGGCGGCTAGATTGTTCTTGTCCTTACTCCTTGTATCCCTTCTCCTGCCTTCTGTTTCCTTGCCTGAAACCCTGCCTTGTCTTGCCGGTAACTCTCGCCTCGCCCCGCCCGAAGTCCTTGTCTCGCCTTGCATTACCAGAAACCTTGCCTTGCCTTGCTGGTAAATCTCGTGTCATCTCGCCTGAAGTCTTGTCTTGGACCCACCCTGCATCTAAGTCCCTTCCTGTCCCTTGCCTCCGTCGGGTAAGCCAGGCCAGATTGCCGTTACTCTGCGGTGGGTCCTGTCCCTTCCTGTCCCTTGCCTCCGTCGGGTAGGCCAGGCCAGATTGCCATTACCCTGCGGTGGGTCCTGTCCCCTCCTGTCCCTTGCCTCCGTCAGGTGAGTCAGACCAGATTGCCGTTACCCTGTGGTGGGTCCTGTCCCCTCCTGTCCCTTGCCTCCATCGGGTAAGCCAGGCCAGATTGCCGTTACTCTGCAGTGGGTTCTGTCCCCTCCTGTCCCTTGCCTCCATCAGGTAAGCCAGGCCAGATTGCCATTACCCTGCGGTGGATTCTGTCCCTTCCTGTCCCTTGCCTCCGTTGGGTGGAGATCCGCGCCCTGCCCAGGAGGAGCTTCAAGACCCTAAGCCTCTAGCCAAGCCTCGCACCAAGCCAAGCTTCATGACGCCAAGCCTCAAGCCTCTAGTCTCAAGCCTCACATCAAGTCTCTAGTCTCAAGTCTCTGGTCTCTAGCCTCGCCTCAAGTCTCTGGTCCCTAGCCTCGCCTCAAGTCTCAGAGCCTGAAGACTCCAGCCTCATCCTGCCTGCCAGCCAAGTCACGTCCTTGCCTAGTTCTGGGGTCCGAACCAGAGGCAAGACCCAGGTTCTGGGGTCCGAGCCAGAGGCAAGACCCAGGTTCTGGGTCATTGTCCAGTCTCTGGCTCGGAGTCCAAGCCCTGGCTCCTAACTCTCTTGTCCTGTCCTGCCCTGGGTTCCCAGTTTTCGTGTCCATGTCCTAGCCCTCACCCTGTATCCTAGTCCTGTCCCTAGTACTTCAGTGTCTGTGTCTTGCATTTGGGTCCGTTCTATATTTAATATATTTATTATATTGGCTATATTTAAGAGGGAGTTAGATATGGCCCTTGTGGCTAAAGGGGTCGGGGGATATGGAGGGAAGGCTGGTACAGGGTTCTGAGTTGTATGATCAGCCATGATCATACTGAATGGTGGTGCAGGCTCGAAGGGCCGAATGGCCTACTCCTGCACCTATTTTCTATGTTTCTATGTTCACAGCCACCTCCTTATGACACCAGTCTTCCTTAGAATCTGTTCAATATTTATCTTTCAATCATAAGGTAAAACATCTGGAATTTCTTTGTCTCTATATAGCTCGCCACCTCCCCCCCCCCCCCATTGGCCAGGTTAGCACTGCACTAAACTAGTGATCTCCGCAATGATGGAAAGTAACTTAATGTTTAGTTACAGTCTTCCTATGTTGTCCCTGCTCCCCATGTCCACCTTTTCAATAAACAAGGCTTGAAAGGTTACAGATTCTAGAAATCTGAAATAAAAACAGAAAATGCTGGAAGTTCTCAATAGATCAGGGCATTTTTGAAGGAGAAATTGTTCAAATAGATTTCAAATAGATGGAAGGTCATTGACCTGTAATGTTAGCTCCGTTAACTACCTTCTGTGTTTCCACCTTCTGAGTTTGGTTAGTGGCTATCTTGGACATCGAGGGAAAAAAGCAAGATGCTCAAATGATCCCGTCACTAATTGGAGGATCTCTGCAACATCTGTACTAATGGGATTTCCTGATGCAATCACTCCCACTCTACATCTGCTCTCCTTTTCTGCCTCAAAAGATTACCTCCATAGAGTTAAATAAAAAATATTGTTCGCATTTAATTATTAATGCCTGTAAAGTGTACAAAGTGATTGCAGAGAACAGATTCACTTAGCAATATTTTCTTTATAAGCAAGGAATATATTTCAAGCTGTTATGCAATCTCCCAATTCAAATTATTCTCTGGAACTACGTTAACCTTGGTTGAAGTGTTGCTGTTCTAGTTCAATCTGTAAAGACCACTTCTGTATTGTGACTGAGGAAATAATGTGTACACAATAGTGGTCATCCCTCCCAGACTTGTTTGCAGGCTTCAGTTGTTTTGTAAGATCTCACACCACTAAAGCACTGCATAACGAGTTGAATCATTAAACATCTGTGAAGCAACCGTCAAATATCTGGCACAATAAAGGATTCATTCTCATTCACTTTTAATAAATGCCTTTAATAAATATTTGAGGTTTTCATTGCTTATTTTTAAAGACCAAAAAAAAATTCACACTGTTTAGCATACCCTCCCAACATAACCATCATTTTTTTTTTGGAAAGAGTAGGCATGGATGAGTTATCCCCAGGCCGTTGCTGATGTTTCCTCTGAGCAGTCTACTGGGGAAATTTGCAATACACCTCTTGGCATCACTCATAGAAGTGCATCCAAGACTGTAAGGGACTACCGTAATGAATCATTCAATTAGGCATACTGCTGTGAAGCAGTTTTTTGGAGAGCATACAGGATATATATATACACACACACTTTATAAGCAACAGAATGAACACTTGTTTGAACAGAAAACACTAAATCTCATAAAAATAACTGAGGCTTCATTTTCACCATAAATGATAACAATGCAAAATAGTGTGACTTAGAATTACTCTATAAATAAATGCCTGTCTGGAACTGCTGCAGTGATTCTCCTGTGAGAGATTTGGAGAAATAATGTGAACACCATGATGCCCGTAACAAAGCTTCTCCCAGAATTCCTGTTGAATTTCTGCTGAAGTTACAGCCACAGCTCCCCGCGAAAACTATCTACCACATGAAGACATCAAGTTGGAAGAGATCTCAAGGCTGAATCTGCTTGCTGAAACTTTAATACAGATGTGAAGTGTAATTGTTTCATTTTCATGTTATGATCGTAGGAAGAGGTTCTGCCTAAAATTATTATTTCCAGAGAAGTGGACCAGGGGACTGGAAATGAAATGCTATAGGTACTTCTCTGATTCATACACTGTCAGTTTTCCAGGGTTCACCCGTAAGGTAAATACTGGGCTGTGTTGAATTGCATTTACTCATTATCAGTGAAATATGGCATCACAGAATCACAAACAGTGTACTCAAGGTGCTATCAATGCACCAATTGTAGATTTCTGCTCTGAATTTACCTCTCATGAAGCGATCCACTTATTAGGCATACCGTAAGACCATAAGATATAGGAACAGAATTAGGCCATTTGGCCCATCACATCTGTTCTCAATTTCATCATGGCTGATCCAATTTTCCTCTCAGCTCCAGTCTCCTGTCTTCTCCCCATGTCCCATCATGCCCTGACCAATCAAGAATCTAGCAACCTCTGCCTTAAATGTACATAAAGACTTGCCCTCCATAGCTGCCTGTGGCAAAGAATTCCATAGATTCACCACCCTCTGGCTAAAGAAATTACTCCTCATCTCTGTGCTAAAAGGACACCCCTATATTCTGAGGCTGCGTCCTCTGTTCTTAGACTCTCCTACTTCAGGAAACGTCCCTTCCACATCCACTCTATCAAGACTTTTCACCATTTGATAGGTTTCAATTACATCACCCCTTACTCTTCTGAATTCCAGTGAATACAGGCCCAGAGCCATGAGACTCTCTTCGTATGACAAGCCATTCAATCCTGGGATCATTTTCGTGAACCTCCTTTGAATCTCTCCAGTTTCAAAAATAAGGAGCCCAAACCTACTCGCAATACTCCAAATGCAGACACACCAATGCTTTATAAAGTCTCAGCATAACATCCTTGCTTTTATATCCTAATCCCCTTGAAATAAATACTAACAATGCATTTACCTTCCTCACCACAGACTCAACCTGCAAATTATCCTTTAGAGAATTCTGCACAAAGACTCCCAAATCACTTTGCATCTCAGTTTTTTTGTATTTACTCTCCAATTAAATAGTCAACCTTTTCATTTTTTCTACTAAAGTGCATGACCATACACTTCCTGATGCAATATTTCATCTGCCATTTCTTTGCCCATTCTCTTAATCTAAGTCTTTCTATAGCTTCTCTACTTCTTCAAAGCTACCTGCCCCTCCAACTATCTTCCTCTCACCTGCAAACTTTGAAAGAAAGCTATGAATTCCAACATCCAAATCATTGGCATACAACATAAAAAGAACTGGTGCCAACATAGATCCCTGTGGAATGCCACCAGTCACCAACAGCCAGTCAGAAAAGGCTCCCTTTATTCCCACTCTTTATC
Organism: Mobula hypostoma; assembly: GCF_963921235.1. Taxonomy (NCBI): domain Eukaryota; kingdom Metazoa; phylum Chordata; class Chondrichthyes; order Myliobatiformes; family Myliobatidae; genus Mobula; species Mobula hypostoma. The sequence goes on from NC_086100.1 coordinate 140,956,013, forward strand.
TCCTGCCAATGAGCCACTGCTTCATCCATGCTAGAATATTTCCTGTAATACCATGGGCTCATAGCTTGTTGAGCAGCCTTGTCAAGGCATTCTTGTGTACTTTGTCAAAGGGCTTCTGAAAATCCAAGTACACAACATCATCTGATTCTCCTTTGTCATTCCTGCTTGTGTTTTCTTCAAAGAATTCTGATGGATTTTTCATGCAAGATTTTCTCTTGAGGAAACCAAGCCTATTTTATCATGTACCTCCAAGAACCCTGAGACCTCATTCTTAATAATCGACTCAAACATCTTCCCAATCACTCGGGTCAGACTAACTGGCCTATAGTTTCCTTTTTCCTGCCTCTCTCCTTTCTTGAAGAGTGGAGTGACATTTGCAAGTTTCCAGTCTTCTGGAACCATTCTAGGATCAGTGATTCTTGAAAGTTCATTACTAATACTTCCACAATCGCTTCCACAACTTCTTCCACAACTCTGGGGTGTACACTATCTGGTCCAAGTGACTTATATACCTTCAGATCTTTCAATTTCTCAAGAAATTTTTCTCTAGTTATAGTAACTTCACACACTTCATGCCCCCTGGCACCTGGAACTTCCACTATACTGCTAGGGCCTTCCATGGAAAAGACTGATGAAAAATTCTTATTCAGTTTGTCTGCTATTCCATTGTCCCCCATTACTACCTCTCCAGCAGTTTTCCAGCAATCCAATATCCACTCTCAACTCTCTTCTACGCTTCATGTATCTGAAGAATCTTTTTGTATCCTTTTTAATATTATTGGCTAGCTTACTTTCATATTCCATCTTTACCTTCTTAATTACCTTTTTAGTTGCCTTTATTGGTTTTTAAAAACCTTCCCAATCCTTTAAGTTCCCACTAATCTTTGCTCTATTATATGGCCTCTCTCTGGCTTTAATGTTGGCTTTGACTTCTCTCATTAGCCATGGTTGTGTCATCTTTCCTTTAAGGATACTTCTTCCACTTTGGGATGTATATGTATCCTGTGTCTTCTGAATTACTTCCAGAAATTCCAGTCATTGCTGCTCTGCCAGCATTCTTTTCCAATCAATTCTGGCCAACTCCTCTCTTATGCTTCTGTAATTCCTTTTATTCTCCTGTAATACTGGTACCTCTGACTTTAACTTCTTCTTCTCAAATTTCAGGGTGAATTTGATCATATTATGATCACTTGCCCCTTCGGGGTCATTTACCTTAAGCTGTCTAATCAATTCTGGTTCATTGCACAACACCCAATTCCTCTAGTGGGCTCAATTTCAAGCTGCTCTAAAAAGCCATTTTGTAGGCACTCTATAAATTCTCCCTCCTGTAATCCAGCACCTACCTGATTTTCCCAATCTACCTGTTGAAGTCCTCCATGACTATTGTAACATTACCCTTTTGGCATGCATTTTTTTAATCTCCTGTTGCAATTTGTAGGCAACATCCTTACTACTGTCTGGGGGTCTGTATACAACTCCCATCAGGCTCTTTTTACCCTTACAGTTCCTTAGCTCTATCCCCAATGATTGAACACCTTCCGACCCTATGTCATCTCTTTCTAATGATTTGATTTCATTTGTTACCTTCAATATGCACCCTTTCACCTAATGTTTACTCTTGCTATATGAAAGAAGATTCTTTAAATGCAGTGGCAGTACATAATTATGAACTTTTCCTTGTATTAGAGAAATACATTAATTTGTATTATAAATGCAACACGTGATGTCATATAATAGCTAAGAAATTAGATTGCCCTGTACTACTTATTTCATGTGAATTAAAATATGTTTTAGATGGAGTGAAATCAATGACCAGTTGCCTACTAATTTTATGGGCAGGTCATGTTGAAAGCCGAGCTTGTAATTCAAGTGACTTCATTTTGTGAAAAAAATGCCAAGGGAAGTCCCTGGAAATAGCAATTTTCATCTTTTCCTTAGCTGTACTTTTAATCACACTGCTGAACTGGAAGCCCACTGACGAAGTCCAATTTTTAACTTCTATTCTTCAACCTTCCTCAACAACACAACCAATCATTTGCCTATCACCCTTCTACCTGTGAATCTGCCAGTGGCCTAGGTCCCAATTTCTCCTGTCAAGATGGGAGCTCAATCAAAAATGTCAACTATCCATTTCCCTCTACAGATGTTGCTTGTCCAATTGAGCTCCTCCAGCAATTTGTTTTTCAGTTCAGATTTCAACATCTACAGACCTTTGTGTCACCTGTTCATGACTCCAGAGCTTATGGTCCTGACAGTCCCAATTTGATTACTTGCTGCTCGGATGATTCTGACTCACAGTACCACTGACATTCAAATCCTCTGAGGTTCTAAACCTTTGATCCATCATATTCCTGATAACCCAACTTTGCAGTGCCTTGATGGCGTAGATTGCCCAGACGCACCACTGCCCTCCAATGAAGTTCCAATGCCATATTGGAACTTCAATTTCTCCCCGTGATTCACATCCTCCTATGCTCACAATCACTTGACCTTGCGATTATCTAGATAGAGATGCTGATCTTTGATTTTGCCCTGATCCCATTCTGATGGCTGGACTGTCTCACCAGACTGACAATCCTAGATCCCAGCAGATCACATGGCTTCTCTGAAAGCCCATCTGACCTCAATCTTGCACAACACATTTTCCTCACAGACTATGCAGCTTGCAAGAAAAAACGCATTACGGCAGTTCAGAAGTTTGACTGAAGCTTGCTAGCATTGGGTCATGACTGAAATAGTCACAATGCATCATGCTACAGATGAAACTGCACTACAATTTCAGGGCCAGCGGAGAAACAAGAGAATTCTTAAGTCACTTAAATTTTAAGTAATTCCTACTCTACATGCTCCAATCTGATTTACATTGATTGTCAAACAATCTTTGTTTCAGTTAATGTAAACTTGGACTTGATTTGTGATGCAATTTGCTCACTGAGGCATTTTAGATTACACAGAAAACCATCTCTGAAATCAAACAAGCTGACAGTGGAGAAAGAGCAAAATAATAATAGTGAATGTTAGTCTGATTTACCGCCTCAAGCAGGATTTCCCTTCACAACACCTACCAGCAGCAGATCATTCCAATTCAATACCGTACATTGGAAGAGGCAGCGGGCAGAGAGTAGACAAGGCTCTTGGTAGATATTTCTTCTTCTGGCTTATCTGGCCACTGCTTTCAGGGATCACAATGTGGAAAATCACTATTTGCTTGATAACCCTCAGTGAAAACCCAGGATCCAAAAGCCAGTCTCTCCTTGCTTTCATTCTCTCTAGTGGCCTTGTAGCAGTCTATGTCCTCAAACACAAAGACACAAAACTGCTAAAGGTTTAAGTCTCAGTTGAGATCTTCAGTGGAAGACACTGTTCTGATCTTTAGAATATCTTTACCAATTCAAGGTCGGAGTCAAACAACAGAGAAACAGATCCTTCAGGCCACTTCGTCAGCACAGACTACCAAGTGTGCCTTTACATTTATCCTACACTCACCATTTTAATCTCCCTATACTCCCACCAACTCTTACCTGAGGATGAACCATTCACCTCTACATTAGGGATAATTTACAGTGGCTAATTAAACAGTTCACAAGCCTTTGAGGGGTGGGAGGAAACCAGACCATCTAGAGGAAACCGACACAATCACAGGGAAGGCATGTAAAATCCACACAAGTCAGCACCAGAGCTCAGCATCTGGGTTGCTGAAACTTTGAGGAAGCAGATCTACTGATTGTACCACTACACCATTCGTAATGGTACAGCTACAGTTCCACTGGAAACTTGCTCTTCCAACTGCTGAGATTGCTGGATAAGGATATGATCCTTTCCAAACACTTGGCATGCATTTTGTGAGAATCCCCGTGCAGGAAATGGAAAAAGTCAGGGTAGAAATTAAAGGGCAGTGGAACCTTTCTAATGTACCCTACTTCAAAAATTTGATTCCCTGCAGTTTTGCGAGGCTAGTGGGCCTCCTGTAGATGCTTGCAGTGTTTGGGACTAAGAGCTTTTATGAGCGAGTTTCCAAATGTTTGCTGGTTTCAGCTACAAGTGTCATGATCTCTGTCCTAGGTTTTGGTTGTGAAACAGCAATAACTAACGGAAGAAATGTGAAATGTAAGTGCCAGGAACTATCAGGAGGAGGTAGGCATCTACAGAATACAATGCTGATGCTCTCCCTGCTGCAAAGCGGCCCTCTCTCAACATTGGGAAGTGCAGGCAATTCAATTGCCAGCATTTACCTACCGTAGAAATAGGTGTCCCATGTGACTGTGGAAGACCAGGATTCTTTGACCTAATACCATCAATGATTTCCTGGAATGTTCCAATCAGTGGAGCATGAAATTACTGAATTTCCAGCACCTATGCTGGAGAATCTTCCCACTAAATCTATACAATGTTAGGTGTGGTGCAGCATCTGAAATCCCATTCACTTGTATAGAGAGAAAGGAGGAAAAGATAAATATGTAATTTACATTCCTATCATAGCTAAAATGCAAAGAACTGCGGTTACTGAAAACTGAAATTAAAAAAAGCAGTAAGTACTGGAACGTATGATATGGAAAAAGAATAATATTCAGTCTTGGCTTCATTATTAAGGAAAGAAACCAGAGAGTATTTTCAGCATTATCTGTTTATATTAATTAAGTTTGTCTTCATACTTCAGTATCTTAAAATGTTTTTAAGCACACTGTGGTACAAAACATACAAATTACAATATGTTTAATTTGTTTGGATTGTTCAGTTGAATTGTAATCAACAAAAACATTCAGAAACATTGACAGTCCTTGCCAGCTTTCTCAGCCTGGGGCCAGGGTTTCGTGCCAGAGTTTCTTCAATCATTTCATAGACAGGGCTTATTCTAGGTTATACACACATTCACACCACATTGTGTATGGTCTCAGCATTTTGGGCACAAACCTTACCACCTAGCCTTTAAATCTCTATGTTTAGAAGACAACTCACCACTGCCACCAAGTTCTGGACAATGAATTCCTATGGTGGCCACTGGGAGGTTTACCTAAACAGATTTGCTGCCTTGTATTTTATATTTGTAAGTATAGGCAGCTGAACCAGATTCTGACTTAATTTGATACTTTCATACACTATCTTATACCTTGTTGAGTGCAATGTGCTTAAAAAAACTTGCCTTATTTGTCTTTCAGAATGCTCACTGAGAATATGTCAATCTGATCACTCACTATAAATTCTCAAGTGTTTTATGTTCTATATTGATTTTAACTCAATTTCCAAAGGGAAGCATGGAAAATGTTACAGTAATATTCCCACTCAGCTAATTGGTGCTTCTTTGTTACAAGAAGAAGCCCTCCCCCCAAAAAAACAGTTCTGTAAAATCCTGGTTAGACCATATTTGGAACATTGTGCTCAGTTCTGATTGCCTTCTTATAGGAAGAATGTGGAAGCTTTAGAGAGGATGCAGAGGAGATTTACCAGGATGCTGCCTGGATTAGAGAGCATGTCTTTGACGATAGGTTGAGCAAGCTAGGGCTTTTCTCTTTGGAGTGAAGGTGGATGAGAGTAGAAATATCTCATATGGTACAAGATGATAAGAAGTATACATCAAGTCAAGAACTAGAGACTTTTTCCTGGGTTAATACGAGGAGGAATAATTTAAGGTGACTGGGGGAAAGTCAGAGGCAAGTTTTTTTTTACACAGGAAGTAGTGAGTGAGTGTAACATTTTGCTAGGGAGTGTAGTTGAGGCAGATACATTAGAGGCATTTATGAAACTCTTAGACAGGCATCTGGATGATATGGAGAGCTATTTAAGAGGGAAGTGTTGGATTGATCTTAGAGTTGGTTTAAAAATTGGCACAACATTGTGGGTCAAAGAGCCTGTATTATGTTGTAATGTTCTTTGTTCTTAAATAAAATCATATAGCCCAATACATCACAGGTACATCCTTTCCCATTATTAATGGGATCTACATGAGGGACTACCTCAACAAGGCTACATCTCTTCATCAAAGATTCCCACAACCTGGTCCATGTCATCTTCTTGCAACTACCTGTAGGCAGGTGGTACAGAAGCCTGAAGTCCCATATCACCAGAAGAACAGGCTTTTTCCTTTCAACCATTTGGTCGTTGAACCAATTAGTACAACCCTAGTCACCAGTATAGCAAAACTACAGTATAACCACATTGCACTAACATGGACTTCTAATTGGTTCTTTGCGAGAATGGGACCATCTCTCGGGGTTCCATAGCTGGCCATTGTTCGGCATGCCAAAGGCTTGGCCTAAGAGACCGGCTCGAATTCAGAAGCCTAGGATCTCAGGGCTCTGGAGAGACAGGTGGATCGAGAGTTGGTGTCACGACAGGGGACCCGTGTGTCGTTGAGGGGGTCAGGATATCTGCTGTGTGCCTGGAAACCCGGGATCTTTATGGTCTTCAGGCACAGAGCTCGAGAAAAGCGACGTAACAGACTTTTAACATCATAAACCAGCGAGTTGTTTGTTATGTCTCTCGGCTCGCTGGGAAAATGGAGACACCTCTTTCCCCCTTATTAGGGAGAGAGAGAGAGAGAGAACCTACGGTATGTCGAATGCCAGGTGAAACATAAAGTCTTTGGGGTAACTGCGAGTCTGTGTCTTTGCTGTTGCTTTGCTCACACTTGAGTGCTTGGTGGCAGTGACGGTGCTTGCTTCTTTTTGCCGGTGGGGGGAGGGAGGATTGTTGCTCGCTGCCGCTTACGCATGGGGGGTGGAATTTGGGGTTCTAACATTTAACAGTTGTTCATTCTTTGGGGCACTCCTCTGTTTTCGTGGATGGTTGCGAAGAAAAAGCATTTCAGGATGTATATAGTATACATTTCTCTGACATTAAATTGTACCTTTGAACCTTTGAACCTATGTTCTAATTGTGTTTTTTCTTGTAATACTGGTGCACAGTTTATGCTTAATTTGTACTTTCTCGTGAATGCCGTTTATGTGATGGCCTTTTCACTCATGCTGCTGCAAGTAAGTTTTTCATTGCACCTATGCATACGTCTAATTGTGACAGTAAACTTGAGTTTGACTTTGATTTGCCAACCCAGAGTTATAAGTGAAAATCTAGAACAAAATGCAAATACTAAAGATCTGAAATAAAATCAGATACCACTGAAAATGCTCAAGAGGTTCAGGAGCATCTGTGGAGAGAAAACCAGAGTTAATATTATTGGTTGAAGACCATACATCTGAACTGGGAAACGGAGTAAACAATCTAGTGCTTAGTTGCATGGAAGAGTGGATCGGACACAAGAATGTCTATGATAGGTGGAGACAGAGCTATGGTAGCCATGTTGAAGAGATAACCTGGTTGATGGATTGGTAGGGGCAGTTCGAGAGAGAGAAAGAGAGATAATCAAAAACTGAAATGAGGACTGTTGGAGATTATATCACAGATGGATGATATATAGTCAAGTTGTCCAGTTCTGATACAGAAAGAGAAAGCTAGTTACTTGAAGTTGCGCAATGTGATATTCAGTCAGCAAGGCAGCAATGGGTCCAGACAGAAAATGAGGTACTGTTCCTTATGCTTACGTTAGGTTTCATTATAACAGTGCGGGAGGCCAAAGCCAAATAGATGGGGATAAAATGGAGGATTAAAGTGGGAGGCAGCTGGTCTGAATATAGGAACTGTGCAGAATGGGCTTGGCTTTTCCAATGCAGTATGCTAGATTGATAGAATCTTTGCTTCATTTTGTAAGGGTTTCTGAGTCCATTTGTTTGGAGCAATTGGGTGATATTTAGAACTTAGTCCAGCGTTGGGATTTTACGTAGGATCCAAACAACTGACACCATAGATCCCCCAAATACCCAATTCAAACCAGCACACCACTCCAGAGCCAGGCAGCCCCTTCCTGCCTACTGACCATTTCCTACCAGCAGCCCACACAGATTGTTGACATCTGATCCTTAGCTCAACACTACACATTACTCTTAGATCTTCAGTCCTCTACTGGCCTTTCTACCTGGGAAAGTTTTTGATAGAATTTACCTCAATGCTTAAAATCTGCCAATTCGAGCTCAATAGTAAAACTATTACAAAGGAAATAAACACTTTCGTTATACCCATATTAACACATTCCTTTGGCATAATACCTTAGGCTGAAACTAATCTGGAAAATTTACAAAGAAAAATGAGAACCGAAATGACAAATTTTAGAAAACACTATGCACACTTGAATGCACTTAGATTGACACTACCTAGGACAGAAAGAGGAAGAGGAATAACAGAAAAAGAAATTGCACAACAGTCAACTAAAACATCTAAGGATATATATGCATCTTCATCAACGAAAACAAGATACAGCACTCCACGCAAGCATATGCAATTTTGATGCAAGTGCACACCATTAAACTGTGGTGAGAATCATGGAAGGGAACTCTCTCGGTAAGTGGAATGGAGGACACTTAAACAGTTGATGTTTAAAGTCAGAAGACAAGAGTACAGCAAGAGCACTACTAGAAACAGGAACAGAAGGTCAGTTGTTAAACCTTTCACTATGGCTGACATGTGAGGTATTTCCAAAAATTGATCTTTTACATATTCTCAATACCATTGATGAACAAAAAAATCTTCTAGACTTGGTTTTAAAGTTAAGAATTAACAAAGCACCAAGTGCCATTTGCAGAAAAAAGTTCCTGATCTTTATCACTCGCTGCACATATCACTGCTCATCCTGCAATCCTTCCTCCAAAATTGAAAGTTACAGAAGTATTATTTTCTTGGATTTGCTTACTTCTGATATGGATACAGGCATAAGTGCATTTTGATACAATCTCTAGTGATTGTATCCTTGTATGATAGTTCAGATTCTTCTTGAGTGGATTGTTAGCGTACTATCAAGAGAAAAGACTGTAAAATTTTACTCTGGTTTGTGTCATCTATAATATACAGTTCAACCAAATTCAGCAGTATTCCTTGAGACAGCTTAATCACTGAATATCCCCATATGATTAGAAGTATTTTTGACAGGCACACCATTATGACATTATGCATAATCTTCTAGCTTTGGTTGAACCCTCTGAGGCTCCTAGTTGAATATATTAAATATTATGTACTCTTAGATAATAAGGAATTAAAACTGAGTGGAATATCCTTCACTATTGATCTTCTCTTCATTACTTAATGTCACATACATCTGAAATAATGACAACAGTGTACGGTATAAATGTAATTTCATTTTGTAGTGACAATAGCAACACGACTTCACAATCATTCTGCTGGATCCTTACTGTGTAAAGCATCAACAAAAGACAGCCAAGATGGTGTGGCAAAATAATACTGGGGGCTCAGTTTTTGCATATTGCAGCCAAAATATTTCTGCTAGTATTGCACTCAGAAGTGACTTCCATGGCTTAATCTATCGGGATCTGAAGAGTCAAGTGGAGAATCACTAATTAACAAGGGGCAGTCATCCTGTCTATAAAGTGCATTTTGGGTGCCCATGTAAATCCAGAATCTGTGGGATTTCCTATCTGTGCAGAGTAACTGAGGTTATCAGAAAATGAGAAATATCAACTCCCAAACTCCATTTACTGCCTTTTATGTACTATAAATTAGTACCTTTAAATTAAACCAATGTTTTAAAAAATCAAGGAACAAAGAATAATAATTTGGTTCATTAAAATGCCAACCATATTATACTTTATACTTTATACTTTATTGCCACCAAACAATTGATACTAGAACGTACAATCATCACAGCGATATTTGATTCTGTGCTTCGCGCTCCCTGGAGTACAAATCAATAGTAAATATTAAAAATTTAAATTATAAATCATAAATAGAAAATAGAAAAGGGAAAGTAAGGTAGTGCAAAAAAACCGAGAGGCAGGTCCGGATATTTGGAGGGTCCGGCCCTGATCCGGGTCAGGATCCATTGTGAGTTTCAAAGGAGATTTTTATAGGAAAACCTCTGGTGGCTGACAGACCTGTAGGAAGAAGAAAATTTCTCAACTGCAAGGAAATGGCCTTAACTCCTAAAAATGTTTGAAAATTTCTTCCAAGGGTTAGATATAGCATCAGTTCCATAAGCAATATAGAGCTCAATATAGGCTACAGGAGAGATTTTTCAACCCTTTGAAGTTTGTGGGCAGTGTTTGAAAAAGTTGACATCCAGGTATACTACAGATAGTTACAGTTTTTACATGAACAGAAGGAATTCTGCAGACACGGGAAACCCAATCGCATTCCAATTTGACTTCCTATTCCAATTCTGTCTCACAGAAAGAGGGGAGACATAACAAACAACTCGCTAATTTATGATGTTAAAGGTCATTTGTGTGGCTTTTTCCAAGCTCTTGGGTTTCTGGGCACACAGCTAGCTAGCTGCTTTTAATCTTCTGTCTCCCATGACACACCGATTCACTGCAGAGGCACCGACCACAAGTCCACCCGCCTCCAGAGCCATGAAATCCCGGAACTCCAAAGACGAGCTAATCTTCCAGGCCGTGCCCTTGGTATATTGAATAACGGCCAGTCATGAAACCTCAAGAGCGGGTCCCATTCCAACAAGGAATTGAAGTCAGCGTGTAACTCCAGGTCAGGGTCTTCAAAAGAACCCTGAAAGGGAAAAATAGAGATATTAAAGATAGAAATAGAACTGTTTCCAGAGATGCATGCAAAGGAGTTGCCGTTAGGCATTGTCTCTTTAGCGCCACCTACATTTCTTTTAGCTTTTCTTTTAAAGTTGTATTATTTTGATAAAGTTGTGCCTCTACTTCAAAGTCCAAAGTACACTTTATTATCAAAGTATGTATGTTTTATACAATCTTGAGATTCATCACCTTGCAGGCAGCTACGAGACAAAGAAATCTAATGGAACCCATTAAAAGGAAAAGTAGACCGTCTAAACACCAAGTGTACAGAAATAGAGAAAAAACAAATCATGCAAACTATAAAGGCAAACAACATTCAGAAGTTCACAACATCAGATATCACTACAGCTGATTTCAGAAGTCCACTAGTTGCAGTCCACAGCTTCAGTCCAGCACAGAGACAAGCAAAGCCCCATAGAGCAACAAGCCTCTCGACTCTGACTCTGAAACACAGACCAGTTCAAATTGGCCCAGTGTTTAAATTTGCCAAACCACATTTTTCAACCACAGGCTTGGGCACAACTGCCTTGATGCGCCTAGTTCCTGACCTATCTAATTCGGCATGACTAATCAATGAAATTTTGGATTGTTCCTCGCCTTGTCTTGGTTCCACTGCACTAAATTATCTTATTACCTTAATCTTCCTATCAAAACCTATCACTTCCATTCATTACATTTCCATGCATATGTGCATTTGTCTGTGTTCTTTCAAATGGTGTTGTTATTCACCTCTCTGTTTTTTGCATTTCCAAGTTTTGTGACATTTACAGTCTTTCAATTGTATCCTGTATAGCCAAATCATGGATGAGAATTGAAGAAAATGTCTTCAGGTCACCAATAGTGGAGCCTCCACTCACAAGATGAAAAGTTGATGCAGTCTAAAGCCTGGTTTATACTTCTGCGTTAACTGGATGCTGTAACCTACTCAAGTGGCCTATGTGCGTTGCATTTATACTTGTGCGTTGGTGTGTCCGCGTCGTTCGGCAATTCGCTCACCTCACGCATGTGCACTCACCTGCCCGCGCAAGGCTTCATGGTCATGGTAGTCTCGGGGTAAACAAGATACGAGTGACTTTTTTCGTGCAAAATGTGTCCTCCATAATTTCGGAGGTCTGTAAAGCTTCCCTGCCCTTCAGTCGCCCAATGGGAACCTATTGCAATGTAGGATGAAATGCGATAATACCAAGCGGACCAATCATAGCTGTTGCATTCTGCATTTCCACGACGTGCTTTACATTTTGGGAGAGGTGCGCGTCGCAGCAATGCAAGCTCTCGCGTAGGGTTCCGCGTTGGCTTTGCGTAAGGTTTGCGGAGAAGCAGACCTTACGGTGACGCGTTGATGCAGAAGTATAAACCAGGCTTGAAACCCTTACCACACTTACAAAGAAACAAATTGGTGTTTGATGTTCAGTAGCCTAAAGGGATATGGATGAATAACTGTAATGTGAGGTTACTCCATATAGCTCTATTTATGGCTATCACAGGATGAATGGGCTGAAGGACATCTTCTATTACAATGAGCTGATGATTAATGAATATTAAACAGAGCTGAGAAACTAATAGTGACCTCTAGGGAACACTATTGTATGTCCCCCATTGTAAAAGGCAACCATACTTCATTTTCTGTTATTTTGTATTCATGCCACCACAGTTAATTTAATCCCACAAGCTATCATTTTGCTAACAAGTCTATTATGGTGTTATTTTACCAGACAATTTTGAAAGTCCATTAAGAGCACTATCTTTATCAATTCTCCTCACTACTTTATCAAGGAACTCAATCAAATTAAACAAACATGATTTGGCTTTAATTGATCTTTATTGACATTCATTTATAAATGCATTGTTTCCCAAATGACAATTAATTTAGAGATTAATGCCCCCTTCTAAATTGAAATGTAATATTCATAGTCACCCAGTCTGATGGTGTCACTAACTAACACAAAGAGGACTGGTCAGATCCCTGCAATTTCTAACAAATCTTGTTCTATCACCAAAGGAGAATCCTCTCTTCAGGTTCAGGCCTAGAAATTGAGGGTTAGCTATGTGTTAAAATGGATAATTCAAGGCAGTTTTCACAGTGAGGAATACTTTTTGTTGGCATTGATTTTATGTGTGCAAACAACAATATTTTTAGCATGATTGAACTTATTAACTCTGAACAAATCAGCATTGTGTGATCTTTTAGCTGCCGGACCTCCTAAAGTGGTGGTGCTCAGCTTCATTCAGTGCTGGCTAGATTGATTAGAGGCGTGCTGAGAAAGACAAGGAAGCAGCCACTTTACTTCCCTGATCATGATTCATAAATTTTGGCAGTAGAGGAGTCACCAGGAAAAAAAATCATGCTGTAGTCTTGGTCCAGAAAGAAACCCATAGCAAACTGAGATCAGTCCCATCATTGAAACTGATTGGTTGGTGACTGGAGAGGGTAGCAGAAAGGAGAGACTTAAGGGTACAGATACAGAATCTACACTATGTTTAAGAATGCATATGAGTTACCTCCATGGAATTGTGTCATCCTAGTGTTCAGAACATGGTGAATGCAGTGGAGAGTCATGATTTTATCAAGCATTCAGTTTTACTCTACAAATAATTTCTGTATCTTTCAACTGTTTTCTGATGCATTTTGCAAATCCATTCAGTGTGGGTCTCTAATTAGCTTTGCCTAGGAGGGTGAGGTAAGGATACCCATTGTAGTGCTCTCTCTTAGTCTCATTCATGATCAACTAAGCTGATAAAAACAAAGGGTTAAACACAGAACCTCCGTGCACATTTGACTCAGGTTCACAATCATGGGTCATTGGGCAAAACAAGGAAAACAATTTAAGCAAATTACTATTTCCTCTATAGCAAATATATAACTTCTTTGAGTTTTATTCGTGTCTTCTTGCCTGACTTTCCACTCTGTTCAGTTTGGAGAAATTGCCCAAGGACAACGAGGGAACTTATCACTCAAATGCTTGTGTACACGAGTACACATCCCAACTGTGGTAACTGTGAACAAAGTCACCGGAGAGATGCTGAAGCCTTTATAGAAGTATTTATTCTAGGAACATGAGTTTACAGGCATCATATTTGAGACAATCTTGGAAGAAGAGGCCTGCCTAACCCAATAGTATTTGACATTTACATGATATTTTATCTACTAAATATCAAAGGTAACAGCAGGACAATTCTATAGTTACAAAGTATCTACAATTTTTCCTTTGAAATGCATATAATTTCACATATATTTCATATATCTTCACATCCACACTCCTGACATCCAAAATTAATCTTAATCAGCACTGTCCCTCTCTCTGGATTCATGAATGTGCAAACATCAAGTGAATGGGTGTTTCCTGATTTGTAATCAACCCCAATCTGCAGCTCCAGGAAGACTTTTGTTCAAAGCTGCCTTTTAAATTCAATCTACAATCCACATTCAAATCTGAAGATTGGATGTAGCTGAAATTAATATTTGCTATAGACCCTCACTCCAGAATTTGTCCTAACATCAACATTCCAACACCATGCTGGGCTGTTTTACTGTCAGGCACAACCACCTCAAAGGGCAATTAGAAGCTCATTACTGAAGGAAAACAGAAAATTAAAAACAAACCATGAAGATTTTTTTTTAAACTGAGCACAGATTGATGATAATAGAAATAGTAGCCATTTTTTCTGGAACATTATGCTATTTCCTAGCCCGGAGGCAGGTATTAGGTCTAGTAATGATGATAATGTCCTTCAAAATAATGTTCCTATTATATTAGCAGTTGACTATCGGAGCATTTCCTTGACCCCCTTGGCTTCATTGAGTTATAAACTTTCAATCTTCATGCTCCATAGGAGTTACAGCTTCCAGACAGCACTCTCTTGGGAATGCAATTCTAGTGTGGAGGTGTACAATCATAATACAGTTCCAGTTTTAATATTCATCTTTCAAATCTAGCCCTTAGAGTATGCTAGACCTTGTTTTGCAAGTGACATGCTGTTCCCTTCCTTTTGCAGGCAGAATTCTTCCAGCTCTGAGAAAATAGTGTTATACTTGTACAATCATAATAAATGAAGAATGCAACAAAACAAACAGGTCAGAACCATAAATGTACGTCATCCAAAGACTAATGAGTGCAAGAGAGAATAAAGACACCATAAGATTTCTTTGTAAACATTTTTGGAAAACTGTATAAATTCTCAGCAGTGAGATATGCAGTTTATTTTCTGTTTTATTTAACAAGTCAGGTTTCATGTTCATTCTTGTTTTATATGATTTGTCATGCCCTTGAAATAGCTGCTTTCCAATCCTTGAGGCGAGCTCAGAAATGAGTAACACTGAAAATGCATGCACATACATTCAGGTGAGAGATGAAAGACCAGGGCAATGGAACTGTCTCAATGATTGTATCGTACTCTCCCTGGTGAGGATCACAGAGATAAAAATTCAAGATGCAGCTCCCCCATTTTATCTGATAGTAGCACCTCAACAACCTTCGAATCATGTCCCCTATTACTACACTGAAGTAACGTTTCCCACTCTGCTTCTCTGAATAAAAATTCTGAACTTGTAAGGTAGTGTTAAATCAATGACAATTTTGTACTCGAGGCAGATATCCTTTGGAGAGTGTACACTTTTCTTCAGCAAAGGCTTAAGAATAATGGACACATGGAATGAGGTTAGAAAGCTGTACATTAGCAAATAGCATTCACCATGTTAACAAATGTTTACTACATTAATATAACATTACATAATTCACTATTTTAGCAGAAATTACAACCCATTTAAAAAGTTTAACTTTTAAAAGCTGTTGCTTGTGGTAAGGTTAAAATTTAAAACACAATAGGGGCTTATGGAATTTTTGGTGGAGCTTGACGGAGTTTTGGTTTTTAGGCACCTGGCAAGGGTCAACAAAAAAGGAGTTATGTTTAAGTGGAGCGGCCATAGTGAGAGTGGCCATTGTTGGAATGGGGAGCTGAGGCTCGCAAGGCTTTTGTGAGAAAGGTGGAGACTAAGATAAGCTTCTGGTAAGTTTCTTTCTTATTGCACAGTTAGAGCAGTGGGAATGACAATCAGGACTTTGGGTTGTGGGAAGACAGGGAGACCTCCAGTGTCACTGAAGACAACAGCTACAAGAAAAACATCCAGTTGAAGCTTCTCACAGACCACATTAGCGAACTGGAGTTGGAATTGGATGAACTCCGGATCATTGGAGAGGCTGAGGGGTTTGTTGACAGAGATATAGGGAGGTATAGGGAGGTGCAAGACACAGGTAACTGGGTGAACATCAGGAGAGGGAAAGGGGATTGGCAGCCAGTGCAGGGTATCCTTGTGGCTGTTCCCCTCAATAACAAGCACATTGTTTTGGATAATATTGGGCGGGAATGGCCTCGCAGGAGAAAGCCACAGCAGTCAGTTCCCAGGCACTGAGTCTGGCTCCATGACTGAGGAGAGAGGAGAGAAGAGGAGAGCGATGGTGATAGAGGATTATCGGTTAGGGGAGCAAATAGGAGGTTCTGCAGATAAGAACAATATTCATGGATGATTTGATACTTCCCAGATTCTATGCTCAGCGTCTTGGTCCTTGGACTTGCTGACACTGAGTGAAAGGTTGTTGTTGTAGCACCACTCAGCCGGATTTTCAGTCTCTCTCCTATATGCTGATTCAGCACCACCTTTGCTTCGGCGAATGATAGTGGTGTCGCCAGCGAACTTAAGTATGGCATTGGAGCTGTGCTTAGCCTCACCGTTATAAGTGTAAAGTGAGTAGAGCAGGGGTCTAAGGCCACAGCCTTGCGGTGCACCTGTGCTGATGGAGATTGTGGAGGAGATATTGTTGTCAATCCAAACTGACTGGGGTTTGCAAGTGAGGATATCAAAGATCCAGTTGTTCAAGAAGGCATTGAGTCCAAGGTCTTGAAGCTTATTGATTAGTTTCGAAGGGATAATACAGAGTGCCAAGCTACAGTCAGTGAAGTGTATCCTGATGTACGCATCTTCACAGCCCAGATGTTCCAGGGTTGTGTAAAGACCCAATGAGATGGCATCTGCTGTGAACCTGTTCTGCTGATAGGCAAATTGGAGCAAATCCAAGCTGCTTCTCAGGCAGGCGTTGATGTGTTTCGTCATAAGCGTCTCAAAACTTAATCACAGTGGATGTAAGTGTTACTGGATGATAGTCATTGAGGAAGGTTACCAGATTCTTCTTATGCACTGGTGTAAATGAAGCTTGCTTGAAGCAGGTGGGTACTTCAGACTGCCGAAGTAAGAGGTTAAAGATATCACTAAACGATCAGCACAGGATTTTAGTACTCCACCAGGTACCCCGTATGGGTTGGATGCTTTTTGTGGGTTCACTCTCCTGAGCGATGCTCTCATGTTGGTCTCAGATACTGAAATCACAGTATCATTGGGGGCTGCAGGAGTTCATGAAGGTTCCTCCATGTTCTGATGGTTAAAGTGAGCCCTAAAAGCACTGAGCTTATCGCAGAGTGAAGCCCTAGTGTCAGCCATATTGTACTGTCTCAGTACTTTTATATTTGTGCACCCATATTGTACTGTCAAAGTACTTTTATATTTGTGTGCTGTAGCACATTTTAATCGCAGTTATTTTGTAAATAACACTATTCTTTGCATTTCTGGTTAGATGCTAACTGCATTTCATTGGCTTTGTATTTGTACTCCGCAAAATGACGGTAAAGTTGACTCTAATCTAATCTAATCTCATCCAGTGTCACCCCAACAATAACTTGAAAGACATCAGGTTAGGCTGTTTCTTGATTGCTGATGGTGACAGTCAGTCCTTGAATGCCTGCATACAGGTACTGAGTGCCAGCAACATACAGCCTTTGGCGGTATGACTACTGTAGTCAGGATCATGGAGAAGAACTCTCTTGGTAAGTAATAGAATATCTAATTATTAGATGTTCTAGTTCAGGGGAACAAGAGTGCGCCAAGACCACTGCTTCTGAGCACCGCAAAGAAAATTGCCTGATCAACTACCAGTCCTTCCTCACAGTCTCTCTACTTCCTGCATGTACCTGAATACCAACTGCTCCATCCTCTGGTCTTTCAGCCTGGACCCATCCCCTTGCCAAACTACTTTAAACCCTCCCAAAAGATCCAGCAAATCTGCCCACAAGGATATTGGTTCCTCATCAAATTCAGGTGTAACCTATTCTTTTTGTACAGGTCATACCTCCCCAGAAGAAACCCAATGATCCACAAATCCGAAACCCTGCTCGCTGCACCAGTTCCTCAGTCACACATTCATCTGCCAAATCATCTTATTCTTACCCTCAGTGGAGCATGGCATAGCCAACAATCCAGAGATGACTACCCTTGATGTAATGCTTTTCAGCTTCTTACCTAGCTCCCTACAATCTCTCTTTAGCACCTCATCCTTTTTTATGTAATTGTGTTACGTAACCGGCAACAATGAATATTAATCGAGGGGACAGGTTATATAAAAACAAACAAACATTTATTAAAGCAACACACATCAAAGTTGTTGGTAAATGCAGCAGGCCAGGCAGCATCTCTAGGAAGAGGTACAGTTGACATTTCAGGCCGAGACCCTTCGTCAGGACATTTATTAAACACGTATAAATGATAAGGGAAAAAAAAACAAAGGAAAATTTTAACCGGAAGTTAACAGACATGCAGCCGTTCACCAACTCCACTTGGCTCTGGTTCTTAAAGCATTAAATGCTTAAACAGTTCTTAAAGCGATACAGTCAGATATAGTTCTTAAAGCGATAACTTCGAAAGTCCAACAGATTTACACGTTCAATTGGGAGAAACTTCTCTGGAGAAAGATTTCTTCACAGACGCACCTTTACTGCTGGTTCTGTCCACAGGATTCACGATGCCGAAAATAAACAGTTTAAATCAACTGATCTTAAATTCCTTTAGAGAGAGAGAGCACTTTTTTGCATGAACTCATTGCTCTTTCTGGCAAGAGTTATCTCAATGCAGGTACTCTCCAACGAAGACTCAATAAGGTCGATTCTTTATTAAACTGCCAAACGATGCCGACTTCTCTCGATCCTTCGATGAATTCTTCACTGTCCCTTCACCTGTTGGAATTGAGTAAATTGGCACTTCCAGCCACAAATATCCAGTCCAAATATACTACATCTTATAAGAGAACGCATCCTCCATTTTAAAAATGAAACGGCGTCACAAAAACAAACACGCAACAGAAACGGATGCACAACATGTTCTACCTGGAAATCTACAAACTCAAAAATCCCACTGCCGTCACCTGAGTCAACCCTTATATAGTCATGGGGCACATGTCATCACGTGACCTCACATCGGCGGGAAAATGACATCAGGTGACCTCCAAAAGACCATTACATCATTCTCACAAAAAAAAACAGATCTCCTTGAGCATGTAACAATTGGCACAAATATGGATCTCAATTTCGGGCTGATCACCCCTCCCCCACCACCCACACCCTACGTTGATCTGAGAAATCCCTGGCCTTGCACCTGGGAAGCAACTTCCCTTCCAGGCGTCTCTTCCATGTCTACAGAATCTCCTGTCTGCTCCCCTAACTATTGATTCCCCTATCATCACTGCATTCCTCTTCTTACACCCCGCTCCCACCCTTCACCTCTGAACTACAGAGCCAGACTCAGTGCCAGACATCTGGTTGATGTGACTTTCCCATTCTAAGTGGTACGCTTATTATTGACAGGAATGATCACAAGGGTCCTCTGATCTATCTGCCTAATCCCTTTCCCTCTCCTGACAGTCACTCAGCTACCTGCCTCTTGTAACTTAGGGATGACTACCTCCCTGTAGCTCTTATCTATCACCTCCTCATTCTCCTGAATGCGCCATAAGTCATCCAGCTGCAGCTTCAGTTCCCTAACACAGTTGGTAAGGAGTTGCAGCCGGATGCACTTCACACAAATGCAGTTATCATGGCGACGGAGGTCTCCCAGAATTCCCACATCCCGCATATAGAACACATCAATGACCCTGGGCCCACTCCCACTGCATTAGCTAGGCAATAATAGACAAAGAAAGAAATTTACCAGAAACTTACCTTAGCCTCTGCCTCTTCTCACCAAACCCTTTTTTGCAAAGTACTTTGAGATACCTTGAAGTTGTGAAAGGCTCCATTAAATCAAATCAAAATAAAAGACCTCATAATATTGTCCAGTGAAGCTCAATGGTGTTTTCCACACATGCTTCTGAAGCAACATCTAAAACAAATGGACTGTTATTGATTTAATTGTTATTTGACTAGTCAAATTGCAAACTGACTTTGCATACCTCTGACCTTACAGTTGTCACAACACAAACAAGAGAAGATCTGCAGATGCTGGGAATCCAAGCAACACACCAGAGTTGTGGAGGAAATCAGCAGGCCAGGCAGCATTGATGGAAAAGAATACCCAGTCAACATTTCAGGCTGAGACCCTTCATCAGGACTGGACAGGAGAAGTCTGCTCTTTTCACCTGCAAACTGGACTGGTAAACAATCTACAATGGAAAAACATATACATAAACCATGAAATGGGGTTCTAGAATCTGTATTTGATGAACGACTAAATCAGGCACACTGGGATTATAAACTAAGGCATCATTCACTTTAATTATATTATTCTTTGCTCCAATTGGTACAAAAATGTTTCCTTCTGGGTGTGTCGAAGAGGGGCCAGCTGATTACCGGATGGAGAAAAAAGAAGCAAATGAAGTTAATATAGGGGTCATAAACGTTAAAATCTGGAAATATTCAATAGGTCAGAAGATATCTGTGGGGAAAGAAAAATGATACTATTTCTGACTGATGACTAATCTTTCTCAACTGAAAGATTAACTTTATTTCTCTTACCACAGACACTACCTAACCTGCTGAGTATTTTCAGTCTTTTCTATTTTTATTTCAGGTTTCCTGAAATAAATCTGCTGCTTCAAAATTCTAGTGACCTGTGTTTAATCCCGAAATCTGGTTCTGTCTTGTGAGTTGTTTGCACATTCTACCAGAGACTGTGGATTACCTTCACACTCTCTGATGTCCTCTTGCATTACAAAGACATGTGACTATTTAACCATTATAACTTGTTAATTGTTGTATAGGTGAGTGGAAGAATTGGTAAAAATGTGGAAGAATATGTTACGGGGAAAATAGGTTAGTGAAATGGAAACGGATTGGTTTTGTGAGCTGACATAAATTTGTTGTGTCTAGTGTTCCACTTCTATGTCATACAGAAATATGTAAATCAGCAGTATTTTGCTTTTGGAGTGGAATTGTTGTGATTCTGGTAAATCTGGCAATAAAATGTTGGGTATATTTAACATAATCTGCATTTTAACTGCTCTAGCTGCAAAAGTGCTTCTGTGGGGATGGATCTGCATTGCAACCCTGTGTTGTCAAAAGCTTCATGCATCTGTGACTGATACTGCTTCTCTCCATTTCCTCGTCTCACTGAGCTTCCCCACCCATCAGACCACAAAATATCGCAGCAGAATTGGGGCACTTGGCTCGTCACGTCTGCTCTGCCCTTCAAACATATCTAATTCTGTTTGCAGCCCCTCCTCCCTCTTTCTCACCATAATCCTTAAATTCCTTTGCAACCAATAACTAATCAATCTTACCTTAAATATACCCATTTCCTTGGCCTCTACAGCCATCTGTGGCAGTGTATTCTACAGACTCACCACACTGACTGAAAGAATACCTCCTCAGTTTTAAAGGGAGGTTCCCTTTATTCTGAAGCTGTGCCCTCAGACCCTAGACTCTCCTACTAATGGAAACATTCACTTTATCATTGCCTTTTAATGGATGAGATCCCTCCTCATCCTTCTGACCACCTTCAAGTTTGGGCCCAGAGACATCTTCATACATTATGACTTTCATTACTGGGGTCATTCCTGTGAATCTCCTCTCCAGGGCCAGCCCATCTTACTTTATATATGGGACCTAAAATTGCTCACTATTTTCTAAACATTCCAGTCTAAGTATGCATGTCACGTCTGTAAGGACTTTGTATGTTCTCCCCATGACCCCATGGGTTTCCTCTGAGTACTCCTGTTCTTTCTCTACACTTCTCCCTTACCTCCTCCCCCAAACTTGGCTCCACCTATCTTTTTTTCTCATCCCTTACATTCCCATCTCTCACCTACCAGCCTTTTGTCTCTCTCTTCCTCCCTCCTTCACCTGGTTTCACTGCCCATTGCTCCCTACCCCATCCTGTTTATCCGGTTTTACCAGTCTATGTTTCGTGCCTCCTACTCACAACTACACTCACAGTTCCAATATAGGGCCTTGACCCAAAACATCAACCATTCCTTTGCCTCCATGGGACTTGCAGAATTGTTCCAGCAATTTATTTTTTTTCTCTAGATACCAGAATATATAATCTCTTGTGTTTCCCCTTTCAAAGAAAAATAATTTGTGGAGTGCGCCAGGGATTGCTTCTGGTATATTATAGAACCTCTTCAGAACAAGACAATTTTAGATGTGGTCATGAGTAATGAGGAAGGACGGAAAAGAGATATTGTTTGGGAGATCCCCAAGGAGGTAGTAAAGCATGAGGGAATTTCAGATGCAGCCTGAGGGTGAACATCACAGGGCTGTAACCACTGTCTTCAATTTAAATAAGAACAATCATATTGGTGTGAATAGGGAGTTGTTTACGGACACATAAAAAAGAAGGTAATCAATAGATTAGGGGATGAACAGCAGCAGATACTCAAACAGCTGGTCCCTAACACTCACCAGCAATTTAACCCAATTAAGACAAAAGGTTCTATGAGGAAACAGCACATTTCTGTGGTGAACATAGGAACTTAAGGATAATGTTAAATTGAAAAGTAGGACATACAAAATAGCAAGGGCCAGGAGGGAGAAAATTGATTTTGAAGGGAAACATGCATATTATCAAAACAAACAGAAGGAATTGCTATGATTATGTAAATAGAAAGGAGGCAGCTAAATTCTGTGCAGAACTCTGGAGAACAGGGATCATGAATTAATAACAGGAAATGAAGAAATGGCACATGTGTTTAATCATTTTTTTTGCTTCAGACTTCACCTTGGAGGATACTGCAAATATGCCAAAGATAACAGATGGGGTAATTTTAAAAAATAGAGAGAAATTTGTTAAAATGCTAGTAGCAAGGGGTAAAATATTAGTGCAATCAAGGTGCTAAAGACAAACAAATGACCAGGTCCTGATGGACAGTCTTTAAAGGAATTGGCTGCAGAGATATTGGATCCATTGGTTGAAAATTTTCAAAACTTCCTTGTTCTGTGAGTTTATCAGAAAATTGGAAACAGCCTATGCAAATAATTGTCCTTAAAGGGAGCAACGTAGAAGTATGGGAACAATACAGCAATTAGATTAACCTTTACTCTTTGCAAGATACCAGAGTCAATAATCAAAGAGGAAATAATCATTACTCAGAAAAGTTAAATATAATCCAACCTAGTTAATAAGATTTTCAAAGTTCAAAATAAGTTTTTATCAAAGGACATTTGATGGCTCTGGGCCTGTATTTGCTAAAGTTTAGAAGAATGAGAGGGTGAAGTCATTGAAACCTATTGAATATTCAGCAGGAGGCAGAGAGAATGCTTCCTATAGTAGGTGAGTCTAAAGACCAAAGCACTTTAGTACCAAGTAAGGCCATAAAACCATAAGATATAGGAGGAGGATTAGGCCATTTGGCCCATTGAATCCATTTTGCAATTTCCTCATGGTTGATCCATTTTCCCTCTCAGCCCAAAACTCTCCCCATATCCCTTCAGGCCCTGACTAATCAAAAATCTATCAACCCCTGCCTTAAATATACCCAGTGACCTGGCCTCCACAGCTGCCGATGGCAAAGAATTCCACAGGTGCACTCCTCTCTGGCTAAAGAAATTCCTCCTCATCTCCATTCTGAAAGGACTCCTCTCTCTGAGTCTGTGTCCTCTGGTCTTAGACTCCACACCATTGGAAACATCCTCTCTACATCTACTCCATGAAGGACTTTCAAATTTTGATAGGTTTCAATGAAGTCACCCCTCATTTTTCTGAATTTCAGTGAGTGCAGGCCCACAGCCATCAAACGCTCTTCATATTACAAACCTTTCAATCCAGGAATGTTTTTGTGAACCTCCTTTGAACCCTCTCCAATGTCAGAACAAAAGGGCCCAAAACTCAAAATATTCCAAGCGAGGCCTCAGAAGCACTTTATAAACCCTCAACATTACATCCTTGCTTTTATATTCTAGTCCTTTTGAAATGAATGCTAACATTACATTTGGCTTCCTCACCACAGCCTCAACCTGAAAATTAACTTTTAGGGAATCCTGCACAAGGACTCTGAAGTCCCTTTGCACCTCAGATATTTGAATTTTCTCTCTCTTTAGAAAATAGTCTGCATTTTTATTTCTTCTACCAACGTGCATGACCATACACTTACCAAAATTGCATTCCATCTGCTACTTCTTTACCCATTCTGCTAATTGTCTAAATCCTTCTGTAGCATCTCTAGTTCCTCAAAACTTCCTACCCCTCCACCTGTCTTCATATTGTTTGCAAACTTTGCAACAAAGCTAGCAGTTCTGTCATCTAAGTCATTGACCTATAACGTAAAAAGAAGCCGTCCCAACATTAACAGCTGTGGAACACCACTAGTCACTGGTAGCCAACCAGAAAAGGTTCCCTTTGTTTCCACTTTTTGCATCCTGCTAATCAGCCACTGCTTTATCCATACCAGAATCTTTCCTTCTAATACCATGTGCTCTAAATTTGTTAATCAGTCTCATGAGTGACGCCTTGTCAAAGGCCTTCTGAAAATCCAAGTACAGAATGTCAACCAATTCACCTTTGTCTATCCTGCTTGTTATCGCTTCAAAGAAGTCCAACAGGTTTGTCAGGCAAGATTTTCCCTTGAGGAAACCATACTGACTATAGCTTATTTTATCATGTGCCTCCAAGTACCCCAAATCACATCCTTAACAATCAACTCCAACATCTTCCCAACCATTGGGGTCAGACTAATCAGCCTAAAGCTTCCTTTTTTCTGCCTCTCTCCTTTCTTGAAGAGTGCAGTGACATTTGTAATTTTCCATTCCTCCTGAACCATGCCAGAATCAATTGATTCTTGAAACATCATTACTAAGAGATTGTTATCTCTTGCACTTTGGTTGTTTATAAATCTTCTCGGGTGCAGCCTTTCATTGATTCTACTGCATTGCTTGGATTCCGTGTACAGCATGCCTGCAAGAAAATTAATCTCAAGGTTGTATATGGTGACATATATGTGCTTTGATAATAAATATACTTTAAACTTTGAAATTCTAAGACCAGAATAAAGGCACTTTCATTTAGAACAGAGATGAAGAGAATTTATTCAGCCAGTGTGTAATAAATCTGTGGAAATACAATAAATAAATAATATTGAGAATACGTGATGTGGGGTCCTTGAAAGTTTATCCATAGGTTGTGGAATCAGTTCAGAGTTGAGGAGTGTGTGAAGTTATCCACACTGGTTCAGGAGCCTGATAGTTGAAGGATAATAACTTCTTGAACTTGGTGATGTGAGCCTTAAGGCTCCTGTACTTCCTTCCTGATGGCAACAGTGAGGAGAAAGCATGGCCTGGGTGGTGGGGTGTGGCGGGGGGAGGTCCTTAATGATGGATGCTGCTTTCTTGTAGCAGTGCTCCTTGTGGATGTGCTAAATAGTGGGCTGTGCTTTTCTTGTGATGGACTTGGCTGTATGTACTACTTTTTGTAAGTTTTTCCATTCTTGTTCATTAGTGTTTCCATACTAAGCCATGATGCAAACAATTAGGATACTCTCCACTGTGCATCTGTCAAAGTTTTTGATGGTATATCGAGTCTAAGCAAACTTTCAATAAAGTAGTCATTGTCATGCCCTCTTTGTAATAGCACTTGCATGCTGGTCCCAGGAAAGATCCTCTGATATGATAATGACAAGGAATTTAAAGTTACTGACCCTCTCCTCCACTGATCCACTAATGAGGATTGACTTATGGACCTCCTGTTTCTTCCTCTTGTTGCCAATAGTTAGTTTTTTGGTTTTGCTGATGTTGAGTAGGTGGTTTTGTTTTGGCACCATTCAACCAATTTATAAAAGTTCTGACTAATTTCCTAGAATTCTTTGAAAATGTGACAAGGAGAGTTGATAGAGAGGAGCAGCCCTCTTGATGTGCATTCAGATTTCCAAAAGGCATTTGAGAAAAAAATAGAGTTAGAATAACTTGGTACTTATCAGTTCTTTCAAATGCAAAATGGTTGGTGCTTAAAAATAGGGAAGTCTTTGTTATACAGTCCTTGTACTGGATATTGGTGAGGCTATGCATAGGAGACTGTACATAGATTTAGACCCTTGCACAAAAAAAAGAACACAGGAATACAGGCACATTGGAGGAAGTGCAAAGGAGATTCACTAGGTTAATTCCTGGGTTGCTCCATCAAGAGAAGCTAAACAGTTTAGGTTCATAATCCTTTGAGTTCCGAAGAATGAGGGGAGATCTTAGTCAAATATGTAATACCTTAAGTGAAACTTGATTGGGTAGATGCTGATGAGGTCTAGTGGAAAAGTTATAGAAGAATAGAAACATAGAAAATAGGTGCAGGAGTAGGCCATTTGGCCCTTCGAGCCTGCACCGCCATTCAGTATGATCATGGCTGATCATCCAACTCAGAACCCTGTACCTGCCTTCTCTCCATACCCCCGATCCCTTTAGCCACAAGGGCCATATCTAACTCCCTCTTAAATATAGCCAATGAACTAGCCTCAACTGTTTCCTGTGGCAGAGAATTCCAGAGATTCACCACTGTCTGTGTGAAGAAGTTTTTCCTCATCTCGGTTCCAAAAGGCTTCCCCTTTATCCTCAAACTGAGACTCCTCATTCTGGACTTACCTAACATCGGGAACAATCTTCCTGCATCTAGCCTGTCCAATCCCTTTAGAATTTTATACGTTTCAATCAGATCCCCCCTCAATCTTCTAAATTCCAGAGAGTATAAACCTAGTCGATCCAGTCTTTCATCATATGAAAGTCCTGCCATCCCAGGAATCAATCAATGATCAAGGGGATATACTGTAGATACAAAATAAGGGGTTGGTCATTTAAGAGTGAGGTACTGTACATGGAAATATCTTCTCTCCGAGATTAGAGAAAATTTCTGGAATTTTCTGTCTTCAGGGGTAGTGGTGGTTAGGTTGATAAGTATATGTAAGATGGAGATGGATAACTATTTAAGAAAATGAGAATTTGAGTGGCATGGTGAATTGGCACAGACGTTGAGGACAGCATTGATCAGCTATGATCATATTGAATGGCAGGGTGGATTTGAGGAACCTGGTGACCAACTGCTGTCCTAGTTTCCTGTGTTCTTTCAATCTTTTGTAGCACTTCTAGATTTTATGGAATTTTGAAAGCTGACTGCCAGTGCATCTGTTCTCTCCATATCCATTTCCTTTAAAACCTTGTGATCTGACTCATCGAGTTCAAGAGAATCATTGGCCTCCAGGCCCAGAAATTTGTCTATTATATTAACCTCAGTTAATTTCTTTCAGCTCTTCTTTCAGATGTGATCTTGAAGTTCTTCCTTTATTTTCAGGAAGATTTTTGTGCTTCCATGAAAATAAACACTAAAGATGTTTCTGGTATACTGTATCAGATATTATTATATGTTTTCTTTTGTTTTATAATATGTATTCTCTTGAACTCTGTATTCTTCTATATAGAAATCAATAAAAAATATTGGAAGATCTGTTTAATTTCCTTGCCTTTTCCTTACACTGCAACATAATTTCTTCTGACCCACTTTAACATTTGCAAATATTTTTCTTTTGTGCATATATATATATGAAGGTTTTCCATTGTGTTTATGATTTGTAGTTATGTATAGCATGTTCTGTCTGACTAACACCCAAACTTAAGCTTTTCTACACACACAAATTTCTGGCAGGTTAGACAGCATCTATGAAGAGGAATAAACAGTCAACATTTCAGTCCGAGAGCGTTTATCAGTTCATCTGCCCAGTCCTGATGAAGGGTCTCGGCTTGAGTCATTGAATGTTTATTCCTTTCCATAGATGCTTCCTGACTTGCTGAATTCCTGCAGTGCTTTGTATGTGTTGCTCTGGATTTCCAGCATCTGCAAAATCTCTTGTGTTTATAACTAAAGCTTTTCATTGTATCTCGATACATATGAAAATAATAAATTATTTGTAATTCCATTTAATATTTATTGGTAGTCAGCTCTTGTATTTCCCCTATCCTTATCAAATGTTTGGTTCTTATGTGAAATGTTCCCACTTATCAGGCTTGCATTTCATTTTGGTTAACGGTATATATGCATTTTCTTTAGATCTGCTAATATCTTTAACTTCTATTGTTAGCTGTGGCTGAACCATTTTCTCTTCTGGGTTTTTGTGCCTTACTGAGATATCCAGCTGTTGTGAACAGTGTATTTAAATGTTAGCCATTGCTTACTTACCATGAACGTTTCCCTGTATCCAAGGGGCATCACCAGTAAAGTTTAATCTGTTTAGAGTTGTTACCCTGGTTTCAGATTAAGCTAATTTAAATATTACTGTCCCCGTGTTGCACTCTTACTGCTATCATGACAAAAATTTAATAAAGCATACGACTACCCAAAAGCAGGCAAAGAAGGGAAATTCAAAAGAGTCATGTAAAATTATTTTCCTGTGATGAGAATGAGTAAAACAAGAGGGCATATGTTTAGGATGAGAGGTAGGAAGTTCAGAGGAGATCTGAGAAGGAATTTCTTTTACACGGAGAGTCTCACGAGATTTAGGAACCAACTAAACAAGTATCTGGTTCATCACAGCATGGAAAGCTACAGATGTAATGTCGGCAAATGGGATGGGTGTTGATAGGTAGAGTGGGAATGGTAGACTATTGGGCCTTATTCTGTTCTGTTCTATGACTCTACAGCTGTGGTTCCAGAAGTGAAATAAAGCATTCCATTTGTAACTTATAGATTCTAACTCATGTTCAGTATAAGCTCACTAAAGACGCACTAATAACGGGTCTGCTGCGTTCACCAGCAACTTTGATGTGTGTTGCTTGAATTTCCAGCATCTGCAGAATTCCTGTTGTTTGCGTAAAAGTAATGACACAGATTTATTTCACAAACATCAATACTGGTAGTTAAAATATACTGTAACTGGTGTATTGCCTAATAGCTATACCAAGTAAGAAACTTATGGTCCCAGAGCAAGAAAAAGGCAACCGTGGGGTGGGCAGAAGATCTGACTCCATTGCCAAAAATTTAGCATTTAGTACTATTACTATAAGATTCAAATTTCACGCATGTTGTTTATATTTGTAGGATAAATATTTAAGATTTTATACTAGTTGCAGAAAGACAAATACAATTTCATCGCTTTTTAATGAAATTTCAGCTTATACTTTGCTGTGTTTTTCCAATCTTTATTTTGTGTCTGTAACTTTTTTAGAATGTTAGTTAATAATTGTATGGTTTACTTACAAATGTGCTTACTGTGAATATTATTCAATGTGAATGGCTGCTCAGTGTACTTATCATTCTGGATGATCGCAAAGACCTGAAGACTGTGTACCTGAGAGATCCAGTGTTGCAAGAGATGAAATCCATGTCATAGAGAAGGCTAATTATTTATGAACAACTTTCTTAAAGCCAATAGCAAAGACAAAATCTAGGCAAGAATAAAATGGCTGTCTGTTCCAGTTCTCTGAGGGTAGCTGCTGATAAAGTAGTAGTATGATATGGGGAACACACATTTCCTCTATTGTACTTGGAGAGACTTCAGGAGCAGTTGTTCCTCAAACCATATATGCATTTATTGACTGAACAGTGTAGCACTGTCAGCAGACTGCAGAGGGAATACGACTTCAGTTTCCAAGTTCGAAGTCAGTTTAGTCTAGGCCTTGCTGATCAGTAGATTTAATAAAATATGCTGTTCTGTACCTCTGAGTCTTTTTCTAGTAGAGAGCTGTAGGAGAGTTGTTAAGAGCTCATCGAGATCACGACCACAGCACGGTCCCAAGTCTTACTAATAGTTAAGCTGCTGAGCTGCATCTCAGCATTCTGTATCAATTCAAGGCATGCAGAAAGACTGTCAGCATTGAACATGCTCCTCATGTCTGTCAAACTCCTGGCATTGTCACTCAGAGCTTTGCACTTTCATCAAAATTATTCAGTCACTTATTTATAAGTAGGTTCTCCAGGAAATACATTTATGCTTTATGGAGCCATAATGCACATTGGTATACAATTATATATTACAAAATGAGATAATTTATTAAATTACAGGAAATCTATGTCTAGTTCTCCTCAATGTGTTGGCTAATATTTACAGTACGCCTCAATCAAAGGCCTAAAAGTGCTTACCTTTTACAGGTGCCATGACAACACATTGCAACACAGGTTTCAAAGGTGAACTGGAGGTCCTGGGTAGCGTGAAATCATTATAAGCAGAGAAGCCAGTTGCTTCTAATATCTCAGGTTTACTCTAGAGGTGCCTGGTGAAGGCAGCATAACGCCATTCATTTGAATGGAGCTCAAAAAGTTAAAAGTGCAGATAAGCATTTGACACTAACTTTAAAAGGTTTCTTGTACATTTTGTCTTAAATTATTTTTTAACCTTTTTGATTATTTAAGATTATTTGAAATACTTTTGTATGTCTGTCATTAGGACTAAAGCGTGAGCATTCAGGGCAGCCCACGAGTAAAGCTGCAAACCCGGCTGCATGAGGATTGGTTGTGACTTATGGTGTGCTGCTCCTCACGGGAAATTCATGGCTGGCAGCTTTCAATGGGGCACACAAAGTAATTGCTGAACAGAGCACAGCATGGAGAGGTGAACTGGTGAAGTAGGAGGTGTGATCTGGACTGTTTTCATTAAAACAAGGATTATGTTTTTATTATTACAGTGCAGTTTCTGGTCTTTCTTCTGATTACCACATTAACTGTACTTCAGACGTAATTATCTGATTGTAAAGGGATTTAAGAGCTTCTGTGGTTATGAAGGCACTACATGAATAGGAGTCTTTTTTTACTTTGGTATTTCAATTATCCCAGTACAGAGTCTCTTTGCCTAATATTGATTTCGGTTGTGCAAAGAACAAAGCCAGAACTCATTATGGATCTGGATGACTGAACTGATGGCTTTGTGGCCAATTTTGTGGATAATACAAAGATAGGTCGAGGGGCAGATAGTGTTAAGGAAACAGGATGTTTGCAGAAGGAGTTAAACAGATTAGGAGAATAGGCAAAGAAGTAAATACAGAGTAGTCATGCACTACTTATGGTCATGCACTTTGGTAAGAAGAATAAAGGTGCAGATTATTTTTAAATGCGGAGAAAATTCAGAAATCAGAAAATCAAAGGGACTTGGGAATGCTAGTGCAGGATTCACTAAGGGTTAATTTGCAGCTTGAGTTGGTAGAAAGAAGGAAAGTGTAATGTTAAAATTCATTTCAAGAGGATTAGAAAAAATGCAAGAACATAATGTTGAGGCTTTATGAGGCATTAAGCAGATCACATTTGGAGCATTGTGGGTAGATTTGGTCCTGATATCAAAGAAAGGATCTGCTGGCATTGAAGAGGGTTCAAAGGAGATTAATAAGAATGATCCTAGGAATTAAAGAGCTCATGTATGAGGAATGTTTGATGGCTCTGGGCCTGTACTCACTGGAGTTTAAAAGGATGATGTTGGATCTGATTGAAACCTACCAAATATTAAAAGGCCTAGATAGAGTGGACATGGAGAGGATGCTTCCAATGGTGGGAGAGTCAAGGACCAGAAGGCACAGCTTCAGAATTCAAGGACATCCTTTTTGCACAGAGATGAGCAGGAATGTCTTTAGCCAGAATGTGGTGAATTAGTAGATTTCATTTCCACAAATGGTTGTAGAGGCCAACTCATAGGATATATTTAAAATGGAGTTTGATTGACTCTTAATTAGTCATGGTGTCAAAGGTTATGGGGAGAAGGCAGTAGAATTGGGTTGAATGGAAAAATAATTCAGCCAGGATCAAATGGCGGAACAGATTTGATTGGCCAAATGTGCTAATTCTTCTCCTATTGTTTTATGGTGTAATTACCATTGAGGAGATGATATTGATGTAATCTTGAACTGCTGAAGGTCTCTTCACACTGCTGCGTGAGAGGAAGTTTCAGGACTAATACCCAGTGACAATGAAAAAACAATGATTGGTTTCCAAGTCAGAATGTTATTTGACTTGCAGATGGTGATGTTCCCGTATATTGTCCTCTTGGTTGTAGAGGTTTTAATGAAAGAAGCATCATCACTGTGTCCTTGTCAAATAACTGGAGTACATTTTCTGGATGCCATACACTGAAATACAATGCTCCAATGGTAGAAAGGAATGAATTCTTAGAATAGTACGCTGGACCAAATTAAACAAACTAGTTGGTGTTGACTTTCTTTAAATGTATTGCAGCTAAATTCATCAAGAGAAGTGAAAAGTATTCCATCGCATTTCTGATCACAAACAAGAGAAAATCTGCAGATGCTGGAAATCTGAGCAACACACACAAAATGCTGAAGGAACTCAACGAGCCAGGCAGCATCTATGGAAAAAAGTACAGTCGATATTTCGGGCTGAGACCCTTTGACAGAAAAAGATGAGTAGATTTAAAAGGTGGGGTGGAGGGATGATGTATAGAGCTGGGAAGTTGACTGGTGAAAGATATACAGGGCTGGAGAAGGCAGAGTCTGAAAGAAGACAGAAGGCCATGGAAGAAAGAAAAAGGGGGTGGAGCACCAGAGGAAGGTGGTGGGCAGGCAAGGAGATAAGGTGAGAGATGGAAAAGGGGACGGGGAATGTTGAAGTGGGGGGGGGTGGGAATGTGGCATTCATTACTGGAAAAATCGATGTTCATGCCATCAGGTTGGAGGCTACCCAGACGGAATATAAGGTGTTGTTCCTCCAACCTGAGCATGGCCTCATCACAACAGTAGAGGAGGCCATAAATTGACATATCAGAATGGGAATGGGAAGTGGAATTAAAATGGGAGGCCACTGGGAGATCCCATTTCTTCTGACAGACGAAGCGTAGGTGCTCCCAATCTACGTTGGGTCTCACCGATATACCGGGGGCCACCCTGAGGGCATCCATTAATGCTGCCCTTAGCCACATCTCTTCCATTTCATGCACGTTTGCTGTTACCCCATCCTTCCGCCACCCTACCAGGGATAGGGTTCCTCGTCCTCACTGACCATCCCACCAGCCTTCACTTCCAGCATGTAATTCTCCGGGAGTTCCGCCATCCCCAATGGGATTCCATCATCAAGCACATCTTTCCCTCTCCCCCATTTTCTGCTTTCCGCAGGGATTGCTTCCTACACCTCATACTTGTCCATTCATCCCTCCCCTCTGATCCCTCCTGGCACTTATCCTTGCAAGTGGAACAAGTACTATACCTGTCCCTACACCTCCTCCATTACTACCATTCAGAGCCCCAAACAGTCCTCCCAGATGAGGCAACACTTCATCTGTGAGTCTGTTGGGGTCATCTGCTGTGTCTGGTGCTCCCGGTGTGGCCCACTGTATAACAATGAAATCCAACATAGATTGGGTGACTATTTCACTGATCAGCTACGCTCCGTCCACCAGAAGAAGCAGGATCTCCCAGTGGCTACCCATTTTAATTCCACTTCCCATTCCCATTCTGATATGTCAATCCACGGCCTCCTCTACTGTTACAATGAGGCCACACTCAGGTTCCGTCTGGGTAGCCTCCAACCTGATGACATGAACAATGATTTCTTGAACGTCTAGTACAGTAATGCCACCCATCCCCCCTTCGCCATTCCCCATCCCCTTTTCCCTCTTTCACCTTACCTCCTTGCCTGTCCATCACCTCCCTCTAGTGCTCCTCCCCCCTTTCCTTTCTTCCATGGCCTTCTGCCCTCTCTTATCTGAGTCCCCCTTCTTCAGTCCTGAATCTCTTTCACTAATCAGCCTCCCAGCTCTTTACCTCATCCCCCACCAGCCGGGTTTCACCTATTACCTTGTGTTTCTCTCTCCCTCGCCCCCACCTTTTAAATCTACTCCTCATCTTTTTTTTTTCTCTCCAGTCCTGCCGAAGGGTCTTGACTCAAAACGTCAACTGTACTTTTTTCCTTAGATGCTGCCTGTCTTGCTGAGTTCCTTCACTATTTTGTATGCAACACATTTCTGACCTGCCTTTTTGATGTAGAAAACTTTGGGAAATTGGAATGTAACTCTCTGGCCTTTGGTTAATGTTCAAATAATACCATGGTTAATTCCCTTAGATATCTTGCTTTCTTCATTAACTGCACCATGTTGTTATCCTAGGTAGTAAATGAAAGCACAGGATGGAAATACATCAGCCCTGCCATTATTAGTTCTTCAGAAGCTTGCTACTTAGTTGCACTAATGGCAGTATTGACATGTTCATAGCGTATTGAACAAATTCAGGTTTATAAAAATTAATTTCCAGAAAAGATGAAATTATTTACAATTGCAGAGGTTTGATGGGACAGAGCCATTCAAAACCATTGTACACTATAAAATGAATGCAAAATGAAATATTAAAATCTAAAAGCTCTAGATGGCAGCATGGGCCACAGAGTCTCATGTTTTGTCTGATGAGGCTACAGAAAGAGTACAGCTTAATGGTCGGAGCAGTTAGTTTAGCTCAGCACTTGCTAATCACCATAGGGCAGAATGTAAATTAACTATAGGCTGAAAATCTATTGTCTTTACAATGGGCTTCTTTCCCTATCCTTTGATTAAAAACCTTTTTCCCACTGAATTCTAGTCTGTAATTGTAAACATGAGAATGTACTGTAAATTCTGAAAAATGAAAATATACTATTGACCTTTGCTT
This sequence comes from Mobula hypostoma, assembly GCF_963921235.1. Classification (NCBI taxonomy): domain Eukaryota; kingdom Metazoa; phylum Chordata; class Chondrichthyes; order Myliobatiformes; family Myliobatidae; genus Mobula; species Mobula hypostoma. The sequence continues at coordinate 140,990,461 of NC_086100.1, forward strand.
AGGCAGTATGAACAACTTGTGGAGTGGGCAAGAGAACAAAATCTCATCTAAGTTTAAAAGCATGCAATTCAAAAACACCTTAGGTTTGAGTGGGTGAGATGGTGGAGGTCAAATCAACTCCGAATGATTAATGGATACTGTTGGCTGATGGTAAAGGTGTGACAAATGATATTTCATTATATTGAATCCTGTTGTAGAAAATGCTAAGGTATGGAATTCATTGGGTGACTGTGTCTTGCAGATCCTCCAGTCTTGAAAGGTGTGTGTAGGGATGGAATCTTGTGAAATTGTGAATGCACCCATGATTTCCTGACACGTAATAGTTCAGTTGGTTCAGTAGTCCCAGATGGCTATTTTATGGCTATTTTAATAAAACTACTTCACTACATCACACAAACTCCAGATCCAACACCTAACCCACCACCAATGACATCAGGTGAAGCCAATAGCGAGATTTGTTCTTTCTTGGTTACTCAGAGGCAGCTGGTGATCTAACAATCCACAACTTGTATCTGTGATGGACTGCCCTTGTCACTGATCTGCAAACAAAACAGCTTTAGATTGTGGTTTTCCCAGAAGGGAATTAGAGGGAGAATTTGGTTCTGTCATCTGCTCTGCTATAGGTCATCATGTGATGTAGGAGGTATGAAGCAAGCCACCCCACAACCCACAAAACAGCTGAAAAGTATGTGCAACTGCAAGATGAGAATCCTGCCTGCGCTGTCTGTCAATTGTAGTCAATGTTGCTGATATTAAAAAATATATATTTTAAAAGTTAGTTATTAAAATTTTTCAAAATCAAAATAACTGTAAACCTTAAAGTCCATTGAAAGAAATTTAAAAAGATTGAAAATTCAACAGAAAGGTTATATCTCTTTGCTTGGACCTTCACTGCCTTTTGCCTCCATAGAAATGAACTGGAAAACTGCCACAAACCCAGATCCTTCCAGACTCCAACTATCTGAGTGGTTACCCTGCCATCAGTTCGGGAGACGCTGTATCTTTGTAAACCTTCATTGAAAGGACAGCACTGGAAAGGCATTGACAAAATTATTGGGGTACTGTAAACCAGGTAAAGGGTGTCAACCTGAAACTTTGTCTGTCCATTCCCCTGCACAAGTGCTGCAGGACTCCTTGAGTTCTTCCAGCTTCTTGTGTGTCTCAGCATCTGCAGTCTCTTGTGTCTCCATCACCATGTTCAATCTGTTTATGGAAAACACAAAGTTGTTTGGGGTAATTTTTTTCATCTCTGTGTGAAACCAACATTTTCCAACTAAACCAGGGCCAATCTATTCACCCTCAGGAGCTGAGAGAAGTGTTAATTTCATAGATGGTTTTGTTTTAGATATCATTCGTCCTGTGTGTTTATATGTTGCAGGAGGTCGTCAGTACGCTAGCCACTTCCTATTCTTTTCTGTTATGACCAACAGCTATATGATTAGAAAACGAGAACTAAATTTAATTTGGGAAAATCTGGCAAATCAGCTGATGTGATGATTGAAATATAGATGAAATTTCTTTGTGGAATTGTCACGCTGAGTACTCTTCATTGCATTACCACAAAATATGGAAGAGTTTTTGACCTACTGTATTTAAGAAGGTGGGTTTAGGAACATTTTTTACCTATACATTTGTGCATTTAAACATATACATGCATGCATGTTTGCTTGTAACAAGCAAGTATACCCATTTCAGATAACCATGATAAATATCATTAAATTATCTAATGTAAAAGAAAAACAGCATGCAAAAATAATCAACTAGTCAGACAGCATCTGTGAAGTGAAAATCTGAGTTAACATTTCAGACTGACGACCTACTGTGGGAACTTTTAGCACACTTTGCCTATTTTTATTTTAAGTAAAACTTTATATTCAGTGTAACCTGAGAGAAAGTCTACACCCAAAAAGTTCCTATAAGGACATTAGTACAATAAATTGATCCTGTCTTTGTCAATGCTTTAAAAATAATTTGTCCTTATTTAGATAAACTAAATACGGTGGATTCCGATTAACTGGGACACACACTGGGACCAGTACATTGTGGCCTTAATAAGTGGGGGCCCCTATTAGCTGAAGTTTTGTGGAAATATTTAAAAAGATAAATAAATAAAGACAAGCTACTGTTTAACTGAGTAACAAATTATGTATTTTAATGAAAACAGAACAGATTAGAAAACCATCAGTTATAGGACAATGCTCCGAAACTGTGGATTCATTCCTAACAGTTATCAATAGTGGAATTAATCCAGTATACATGGCCCTGTTCTTCTGGTTGGCTGTAAATGAATAAAATCAGTGCAAACACCTAGTGAACTGCCTTCATACAATCTTTTTTGACAAATCTTCATTTTTATTGTAGCATTCATGATGAATGTCGATACCTTCAAAAATTTTTTTTTTGTAGTTCCTCGGACTTGTCGATGTAGTGAAATGGTTTCATTTTCATGTTTGGCTGTTTGTGGCATGTCCAAGCCTAATGCTTGAAACCGCAGTGAGCAGTTCGAATTGTCTTACTGCTTATCAGTAACAAGAATCACTGTTTTCTGAACATGAGCACATGCAGCTGAAGTTATTTAAAAACTGTTTGCTCTTAGCATAGAGCATGTGGCTGATGCTAGTTAGAAACTTCGATAACAGTCTCCTGCCCCAATTAAGTAGCATTTTGTCCCAAATAAATGAAGAAAATCCTAGCCATTTTCTCAATTGGTTTTATTCTTTAAGAGATGGCTCAGATAAGTGGCTGCCCTGATTAACTAATGGCCCAATTAACCATAATCCACTGGATATGGACTGTAGTAAATGAAACCAAATTTTGGAAGCAATAGGCATACCGCTCATCTTGCCCAACTCATGAAAAGTTCTGCCAGACTGCCACCTCCCTCCTTTATTCCGCCCATTTGATAATGTTCTCACTGACATCAGCAGCAAGCTGACAGAAATTTAAACAAATAGAAGATGTTAGAACAGGTGAGACGTGCTTTTAAAAGGCATTAACCTTAATCACCAAGGAAAAATGCAGGACTTTGTACAACATACTCTTTCTGATAATTGGCATGCTGCCAAGACAAAGTGTGATCGGCGTACAATGCAATTGGGAACATATGGAGCATATCTGTGCTTGCTGTACCCCCTGAAGAAAATGGAAAATTCCAATCCTATGTAATTCCTAGAGGATGGGGAGTAGGGAGCCTGGGTGTTGCTTATAAAATCACTTCAGATATAAAACAGGTTTCAAGATAATTGCTTCTATATGTTGTTCTAAATCCCAGATTTTACCTCTGTGCAAATAGTCCTGTGTGGCTCCAGCATGATTCTTTTTTTATTATAAGGAAATTCCACTGCTCCTTTATACTTTCCATGGTCTGTTTATTCATTCTTAAGTACTGAAATTTTGGCTCAGTCTAGAGCCTGATTTAAGATTTAAAATAAAACTTCTCATCTAACTATGAGATGTGCCTGTAACCAAAAGGTGTCATATTGATGGATGTCATGGACGACAACGTAATTTATGCTGGTAGCAGCCAGCATAAGAACATTTTAAGATATTGGGCTAGGGCCAAAAGACTTCTTTTATTGCAATATAGGATTGATATTTGCCTGCCTTATGGGCCATAGAGTATTATGTGGAATATAAATATATAGTGCTAACCGACAAACACAAGGGATTCTGTATATGACCATTGTGCTTTGCAGTTCTCATTATTATATGTGTATTAGGTCTGATATTACTTCGTACTTACAGCAGGACCATTCGAAAGAGGCTTCCTTTTTACATTTTTCATTGGTAGGTACATTTAGATTATGTTAGCTTTGACCTTTAAAACTAGGAAGAAATGTATTTTTCCTTGATTAGAACTGTGAATTATTGTGATTAATAAAATTATGATGCAAGAAACCAACTGTAGACTACTTTACTATTGAATGTTTATGTGATGACTGTCCTTTCACACCCAGCATCTGGCTTTGTGGCCAGTCCATTTTGATGGGAATATATCTCCTCAGTTGGCTATTTGAATGAATTTCGTATCAACATAATGTTTGGCAATGTTAACCAATCTAACAGCCCTGGATTTAGGAAATGAGATTTGGACTATAAATTTAATTTCTTACTCCTTGAACAATGAAAGTACTGTGCGAGTGTGTTTAAAATATTTCATGTCTGCTAATTTTATTGACCTTGCCTAATTTAAATCTTAAAGTCATGGCACCTTGGGCTTCATTTGCATCACTGCAATATTTTTTATCCCCAACATTCAGCACCTCACCTGGGACCTGATACATTTATATCGTTGTGGAGATCCATGAAGTAGTCAGAAGACACCAAAAGAAGTTTGACTGTGGGGGTTTTAGAGGGAGAAATACAATCTGGAATCTTTGTGGGCCTGAAGGAAATAGAGTACATCCTCCTAACTCCATCCTAAACTCACTCCGCCACCACAATCCAAGCCCTACCTGGATTCCCTAGATCCCTGACTCAGATTCCTTCCCCTTCCAAATTAATGACAATTAAAATGAGAAGTGTTAGATTAAACAAAGATTATTTTCAAAAACTTGCTGGCTCTGGATTTTATTTACGTAAGTCATAGAAACATAGTTATACATTACAGAAACAGACCCACCAAGTCAATGCTAGTACCCACCCATCAAACTTCATCGATCCTAAATTCAATTCTCTTTTATTTTCCTTCATTCCCCTGAGATTTTATCACTCACCCACATAACAAGGGCTAATTTACTGTGGCATCTGTCTTCCAACTTGCACGTCATTGGAATGTGGAAACATATCTGAGCAACCGTGGTCAGGATTGAACCCTGAAGCATTTGATGATGACTGTACAAGTTACTAAAACTGCTAAAAATTCACAATGGATATTGAGTGTATAAATAGGGTTATGAAGTGCTAAAAGAAGGAAACTACATTAAATCTATGTAACTATTCAGATCAATTAGCATGCCGAATTATGTTAAGAAGAGTTTCAAGGTCTTGGAAAGAATGCTGGGGAGTTCTATAGGGCATGTAGGATTGGTTTTGTGAAAAGGCAAGCCAATGAGAAGTCTCTAAAGGAATGCTTCTGCCTGGGACATTCTAAGCTGCAGGAGTACATGCTATGGAAAGCGGTGAAGGTTTGTGCAGCTAGTGCAAAGACTTTGTGGGAAAGGATGCAGTCTAGAGTCCTGTGTCTACTAGACATTAAGGGCTAAGGCCCTAGGTAAAAGTCTCCCAAACACCTGAAGTTTGTATCATCCAAGGAGGCCGCATGAGTAGCAATGAGGTCTGGTACAAAGTCTCCAATGTATAGACATGATAACTCAATAGATGTACAGTATGAATTGAACATTGCTATGAAATCATACACTGATTTTGCATTTTTTATATATTCTTTTATGGATAAGGATTATTTTTGAAATAAATAGCTAGAGAATCTGGGGATGTGCTTTTTAAAACCAATATTCTGGCAATGTTTAATAATTATTTTCAAATGCATTAGAAGGTTTTCATGAAATAAATTTAGGAAAACTCTTCTCATTGGCAGGAGGCCCTGAACTAAGGTTTGTAAGTTTCAGTTAGCTGGCAAAACAATAAGGGATGAACTGAAGTAATTTATTCTCCCCATAGCCAGAAAGGATGTTGATTTCAGATTCAAAAGTCAATTTCAAACAGGATTTGGGAATATGCCTGAAAGGAATAAACTGAAATTCTATGGGTAGGGGAGCTGCTTTGATTGTTAATTCAAAGATAAAGTACAAATGTAATGAGGTGAATGCCTCTTTCACTGATTAATGATTCTATGATACTGTATATGCAATTTTATATGTACAGTAAATGGGCAAACATAATGTGGAAACCTAGCTTAGAGTGCTGATTACAAATGCATCATTCTCAGAAATAGGAATATATATTAACATCAGTTTGGAATTCTATGTATATTTTATTACAGAAACTAAATGTGTTATTAAATTATTACTGGAGTAATTACAATCCTAATAATAGAATCATAGAATGCTATTCCACAGTAATATTGCCCATTGTTTGGTCAATGAGTTATTAAATTTTGTTTTGTTTGCTCGCATTATTTCTATTCCTGACACTTCACTATGTGATTCCCTTTCTGAAAAGAAGTATCAGGGGCAACACTTCTGAATGGTTCGCAACACAGAACTTGTTGCTCATCTCGCCCTACTTTCAGTAATTCCTTATCATTATGTTGAATACTTTTCAGTTCAACCCTTGCGTGTCATAGGTGGATAAAAAATTCTTCTCAACACCCTTCTTAATTGCTGCCCAGTACTCTAGGAATACTATCATTATAATTTTGCCATATACTTTCATGTTTCCTCTAAAATGGACAATCCAAAATTGAACATAATTTTCAGCCTTGGTACGGTCCAGTTGTTCTTTGTCAACCAACAATTCAATTTTACTTTCTTATTTACTCATGTCAATACTCTTGATAACACTAGTGCACATTAATGTTTCTTTATTAATTTCACTTCTTTTCAATTAATATGTATTTTCCGTGTTCACAAAATATATTTTGCTGTTTGTTAATTGCAAAATACATCTGGCACATGGCGAGCACAAAACACAGTTTTAGAAATACTGTTAGCCAAATGATCACTTTTAAAGAGGAAACTCAATCAAAATTTACAGTTATGTTGTAGCGATGTGCTACACACAGCGCTAGAATAACCACACGGAGTCGGTGAGTTGGAGTTGCGATGAAAGAGGTTTATTCAAACTTCGCGGCCCGCTTTAAAGCTTTCCCGTTCCCGCCCTTTTTGCTGCCGGCCGTCTGCCTGTGCGCGCTGTTTCGTGAGCCGATTCGTGGGTGTCAGAAAGTGGGTCGCCACATAACCACCCCCCCAGAACCGGCGATACCTCCCCCAATTTCCACAGTCTGGATCGGCCTCTGTTTGGGAGGTCTGCCCCTGCGCCGCGGTGCCTGAGCCTGGACCGGTTGCGCCAAGTCTACATGGGCCGGTTTGAGTCGGTCCACCGTGAAAACCTCCTCTCTCCCCCCAGTGTCCAGCACGAACGTGGACCCGTTGTTGCTGATCACCTTAAACGGCCCCTCGTAGGGCCGCTGTAGCGGTGCCCGGTGTCCACCCCGTCGTACAAAAAGAAACTTACAGTTCTGCAGGTCTTTGGGTACGCAGGTCGGGCTCTGTCCGTGCTGTGAAGTGGGTATGGGGGCCAGGTTACCGAGCCTCTCCCGTAGTCTGTCCAGGACTGCTGTGGGTTCTTCCTCTTGCCCCCTTGGGGCTGGTATGAACTCTCCTGGGACGACCAGGGGCGCGCCGTACACCAACTCGGCCGACGAGGTGTGTAGATCCTCTTTGGGCGCCGTGCGGATTCCGAGCAGGACCCAGGGAAGTTCGTCCACCCAGTTAGGCCCCTCCAGGCGGGCCATGAGAGCCGATTTCAGGTGACGGTGGAAGCGCTCCACTAGTCCGTTCGACTGTGGGTGGTAGGCAGTTGTGTGGTGTAGCTGTGTTCCTAAAAGTCTGGCCATAGCCGACCACAGGCTGGAGGTGAACTGGCCGCCCCTGTCAGAGGTAATGTGGGCCGGTACCCCAAAGCGTGCTACCCAGGTTGCGATCAGTGCTCGGGCGCAGGATTCGGGGGTGGTGTCGGTGAACAGGACTGCCTCTGGCCATCTGGTGAACCGGTCTATCATAGTTAGGAGGTACCGCGCTCCTCGTGACACTGGCAGGGGCCCCACGATATCCACATGGATGTGATCGAACCTCCGGCAGGTGGGTTCGAACCGCTGCGGTGGAGCCTTGGTGTGCCGCTGCACCTTGGCCGTTTGGCACTGCATACACGTTTTGGCCCATTCACTGACCTGTTTACGAAGTCCATGCCACACGAACCTGTTGGAGACCAGCCGGACAGTTGTCCTGATGGAGGGGTGCGCTAAGTTGTGAATGGATTCGAACACCCGCCGGCGCCAGGCTGCTGGGACGACGGGGCAGGGTTGGCCGGTAGCTACGTCACATAGTAGGGTCCTCTCACCTGGGCCTACGGGGAGGTCTTGGAGCTGCAAACCGGAGACTGCAGTCCTGTAACTGCGGATCTCAGCGTCTGCCTGCTGTGCCTCTGCCAGCGCTGCATAGTCCACCCCCTGGGACAGGGCCTGTATGGTAGGTCTGGAAAGTGCGTCTGCCACAACATTGTTCTTTCCAGAGACATGCCGGATGTCCGTCGTGTACTGGAAGATGTAGGACAGATGTCGCTGCTGGCGGGACGACCAGGGGTCGGACACCTTAGTGAACGCAAAGGTAAGCGGTTTGTGGTCTGTGAACGCGGTGAAGGGCCTACCTTCTAAGAAGTACCTGAAATGTCGGATTGCCAGGTATAGTGCCAATAGCTCCCGGTCGAAAGCACTGTATTTGTGTTCGGGTGGTCGTAGGTGTTTGCTGAAGAACGCCAGGGGTTGCCAGCGACCCTCGATGAGTTGTTCCAGCACTCCACCGACTGCTGTGTTGGATGCGTCCACCGTGAGGGCAGTAGGAACGTCCGTTCTGGGGTGCACTAGCATCGCGGCGTTTGCCAAGGCTTCTTTGGTTTTAACGAAAGCGGTTGCGGCCTCTTCATTCCAGGTAATGTCCTTGCCCTTACCCGACATTAGAGTGAACAAGGGGCGCATGGTTCGGGCTGCTGAGGGGAGGAAACGGTGGTAGAAATTCACCATACCCACGAATTCCTGCAAGCCTTTGATTGTGTTGGGTCGGGGGAAGTGGCGGACCGCGTCTACCTTGGCGGGCAGCGGGGTTGCTCCGTCTTTAGTAATCCTGTGGCCCAGGAAGTCGATGGTGTTGAGTCCGAACTCCCATTTGGCTGGATTGATTGTAAGGCCGAATTCACTCAGGCGGGAGTAGAGCTGGCGGAGGTGGGACAGATGCTCCTGCCAACTACTGCTTGCTATGAGGATGTCGTCCAAATAGATGAATGCAAAGTCCAGGTCGCGTCCCACCGCGTCCATTAGCCGCTGGAAAGTCTGTGCGGCGTTCTTTAGACCAAACGGCATTTGGAGGAATTCGAAAAGTCCGAACGGGGTGATAAGTGCTGTTTTGGGGATGTCGTCTGGATGTACAGGGATTTGATGGTATCCCCGGACGAGGTCTACCTTGGAAAAGATCCTTGCGCCCTGTAGGTTTGCTGCGAAGTCTTGAATGTGCGGCACAGGGTAGCGGTCTGGCGTTGTAGCCTCGTTCAGTCTGCGGTAGTCACCGCATGGTCTCCAGCCCCCCGTTGCCTTGGGCACCATGTGAAGTGGGGAGGCCCATGGGCTGTCGGACCGTCGTATGATCCCTAATTCCTCCATCTTCTTGAAATCCTCCTTCGCCAGTCGGAGCTTGTCCGGGGGAAGCCTTCGAGCACGGGCGTGGAGGGGTGGTCCCTGGGTCGGGATGTGGTGCTGTACTCCGTGTCTGGGCATGGCTGCCGTGAACTGCGGTGTCAGTACCGATGGGAAATCCGCCAGGACCCTGGTGAATTCATTGTCGGACAGCGTGATGGAGTCCAGGTGTGGGGCTGGCAACTGTGCTTCACCCAGGGAGAACGTTTGAAAAGTCTTGGCGTGGACTAATCGCTTCCCTTGCAAGTCGACCAGCAGGCTGTGGGCTCGTAGAAAATCTGCCCCCAGCAGTGGTTGGGCCACGGCGGCCAGTGTGAAGTCCCACGTGAACCGGCTGGAGCTGAACTGTAGCCGCACCGTGCGGGAGCTGTAGGTTCGTATTGTGCTGCCATTAGCAGCCCTCAGGGTGGGTCCCGGTTCTCTGTTGTGGGTGTTGTAACTCGTTGGAGGTAAGACGCTGATCTCCGCTCCGGTGTCAACCAAAAAGCGGCGTCCCGACTGCTTGTCCCAGACGTACAGGAGGCTGTCCTGATGGCCAGCCGCCGTAGCGATCGGCAGCGGCTGGGCCTTGGCGTTTCCCGGGAATTTGCAGGGCGGTCTGCAGCGGCGGGCCTCCGTGCCCCACCGCTGGTGGTAGAAACACCATTGGTCGTTGGGCTCCTCACTCCCGTCGCCGGGTTTTGTAGGCTCTGCTGCTGGGCCTGGTCTGGTCTGTCATTGGGCACGCGGCTTGGTGATCTGTGCGACGGATGCCCCTCTCTCTTTCTTGGCATTCCACAGCACATCTGCTCGGGCCGCCACCTCCCGGGGTTTGCTGAAATCTGCGTCGGACAGCAGCAGGCATATGTCCTCGGGCAGTTGCTCTAGGAAAGCCTGCTCAAACATAAGGCAGGGTTTGTGTCCTTCAGCCAGGGCCAGCATCTCGTTCATTAATGCTGACGGCGGCCTGTCTCCCAAACCATTCAGGTGCATTAAGCGGCATGCTCGTTCGCGCCGTGAGAGTCCGAAAGTCCTTATGAGCAGGGTTTTGAATGCTGTGTATTTGCCGTCCTCCAGGGGCGACTGTGTAAACTCCTCAACTTGTGCAGCAGTCTCCTGGTCGAGGGAGCTCAGCACGTAGTAGTAGCGAGTGGACTCCGAGGTTATCTGCCGAATGTGGAATTGTGCTTCTGCTTGTTCGAACCATAAATGGGGTCGCAGCATCCAGAAGCTTGGCAGTTTTAACGAAACTGCGTGAACAGATGCAGCATCGGTCATCTCTGGTCCATATATCGTTTGGGCCGTCGGGGTCACCAATTGTAGCGATGTGCTACACACAGCGCTAGAATAACCACACGGAGTCGGTGAGTTGGAGTTGTGATGAAAGAGGTTTATTCAAACTTCGCGGCCCGCTTTAAAGCCTTCCCGTTCCCGCCCTTTTTGCTGCTGGCCCTCTGCCTGCGCTCGCTGTTTCGTGAGCCAGTTCGTGGGTGTCAGAAAGTGGGTCGCCACAATGTTTTGGTTTCTTGTAAAGGCCTCATCAGGTACAGTGAATGCAGAAGAAAGGCTTCACATCAGTAGCAAGGAGATAAATATGAGATGGAAAGCTAATTAGGTTTGTCAGTGTTAGTGTATCAATAGATGAAGATAAGCAATAAAATTGGACAGCTGAGGAAGATTGGTAAGCTGACAACCAAACTGTCTAGCTGGTATCTGACTATATGAGACATGTATACTAACCCCTAATTGCTGCAGTTCTGGCAATGCACATTCATCTATTTGAACAGGGCATCATGTAAATTAATTATGCTTCAGATTCCAATATCCATAACTTTTATGGAGACAGAAGATACTATAGATGCTGGAACATGGAGCAAAAAAAAACAAAGTGCAAGAGGAACTCAGAGGGATATGCAACATCTGTGGAGGCAAAAAGACCTTTAATATCATCTGCACCTTGGCCGCCATAGATTCCGCTTGTCATGTCGAGTTCCTCCCTAAGTTTGCTTTTAGCTACATATGCTTTCCATACGTGGTTAAGAGGAAAGGCTACTCTTGGTGAGTCCAAAGAAACAATCTTACTTTTAACTATTTTTAAGCAGAGTCCATAAAGGGAATAAGTTCTGGACTACATCTGTCCCTCGATTTTTATTTCACCTAACCCACTGCTCAGGCATGGAAAATAAGACTTGCATACTGTTGCAGTATCACAGCATGATGCATTGTATCTTAGAATGTCGGCTTTGTCAGATGGGGTGTTTTATTTCTAAAGATACTTTTATTTTGCATTTCTCATGGTGTTCTTGAGGTGGAAGAAAATTGAGCCAGTACATAATAGGATGCTCACTATCTTACATTATTTATATTTGATTGTCGAAAACACAAACTTAAATAGATTCATTCTTGAGCGTTTTGGTCAGGAATAGCACAAGGGGAAGCTGAAGAAAGCTACAGAAAGAGAGTTGAGAAACACAAACCTGGCTTACTGATTTACTGTATTGCAAGTTTCAATACAAAGTAAAAATAATAAAAGTGAGTAAAATGGAGGGTTTTTTTAACTCAAAGAGCAATAGAGTTGGCAAGTGAGTTACACCTCAGATGTGCTGGAGTAAACTTTGTGACTGAGTTCAGTGAGCAAACGAATGCATGAAAACGGAATTTGGATGTCAGAGGAATGGACGTTTGTGGGTCATTCTGAATTTTATAAACATTTCTCTGATCTTTTTTAAAAAAAAAACTTTGGGAATTACATGGATCAAGATAAAAGCAGTTTTAAAATGCATTTCATACAATATTTATAGATACTTCTAAGGTTTCTATATTTGGGTTAGGGAAAATAATGAGCATAGTCATCAATATCCACTAATTGACAAATTGGAAGTGTGATACACTGTCATCACTGTGTTAACTGACAATGAATGGTTTGCATTAGAAAGATTTGGAGAATGAACAAAAATATAGCAGCACAGATTGCTTGCAAGTTTTCAGAGCATTAGTGAGAAATAAATGAGATCCTCAAGACATTTTTCCCTCTTACAAAACTGAATCAAAAGCTCATACTGAAATTCACAGCAGTCCGCACAAAGATATTTCACAAGCCAGAGTGCAAAATAAGAGATTAGAGGGAGAAAGTGTCCTTTGAAGGAGAAAATTCAGGCAACTCAGGGCTTTGACAATATTTCTGTTTTAAGCCTCAGCTGTGATCTGCCACTGTGTAAACCTTTGCACTTTTTCTAATTCATCACTGGAAATCTGTGGGCTATACCCAGTAGAACAGCATTTCCCAGGAGAAAGCGAGAGAAGGGCAGGACTGCTCCAAGAAGTATCAGACGCATAATTTTGATTGTGAGAAGAATGACAATACATAAATTAATTATAAAGAAAAATATTAGCAGAACCTGTTTCCTGCTCCATATATAATGAAGGTCAACGCTGTACTTCATTCAGCTGTGAAAAGTTTTATTTTGCTTATAACTTGCAAGCTATTAATACAACAAGGACTTCTCTTACAGGGGTTCAATGCTATTAATGGTTTCTCAATGTTGGCTACACTTTGGCAAGGACATTTGTGCATATCACAGTAGTTTGCATAGAATTTCATAGACCATGCACCCGAGAAAGGATCCATTTAACTCCATTAGTTCATGGGAATGTTAAATTTCCATTAGGCTTTCCTTCCAATCCAAGCCTTAACACCTCCCCTAAATCTGATGCTGCAAAAATTTCAATGACTTCACAACATTCAGAACAATTAAAAAGGTATATGTCAATTGCAGAGATTGCTCTATGCATTGCAACTAATCAACAATCTACCAAGCAATTACTGAATTACGTGCTGAGCATATGTTCAGTTGCACATATTGACACATTTCTTTCTTTCTCTTGTAGGACCTGGTGGTCTGGAGTTGGAGGCAGGAGCAGCTAAATGGTGACAGAGAGATAAGGAGAGAGAAGAAAATGGCAGTCGCTGTTATAAAATGGCCATTGCCAGGGCATGACCATGAACTAAAAACATTGGCATCATATGACTCGCCTATTTCTCACATTTTCTTTGCCCCTTACCTCTCAGTAACTCCTGATTAACAAACTTCAGATTGTGAGGGGTCCTGATAGAGGGTCTCAGCCCAAAAAGTTGACTGTTCATTCCTCTCCATAGATGCTGCCTAACTTGCTGACTTTCTCCAGGATTTGTGTCTTTCTCTGGAATTCCAGCATCTGCAGAATCTCATGTTTGTGCTTCATACGATGAATGCTTCTCAACTTTCCTTGCTGATGCATATTCAGCTTTTTGTCTTTTCTCTTTTCAAATGATGATCAAAATGAGACGATCAAAATGAGACGATCAAAATGAGAGTGAGAGTTAATCAAGCGCATCACTTGATTTAATACTTCCAGCCACCAGCCGAGAAAAAGATTGGAGGTTTGCTTAGATGAGGAAACTGCACTTGCTGTGACACCAACATAAATGCCCCATGGATGGGGCAGAGGAGAAGTGTGGGATAGGTGCTGGTTCTGAAAAGGAAAGTCAGAGGGGAACTTTGATAGGAACTAATTTGGTTGGCATTCACAATGAAGAGCTTGCATCTTTGACAAACCATCTGTAAAGCCCATGGTCTAAATGGAGCATAAGGGTACAGCACCCAGCATACACAAAGCCTGGAAAGTACACATCCTTTATGCTCATGATGCAAACAGCACTAAATAGCAGATTCCTCAGCAAATTGCACAGCAAAGAGGGTCAGGCTTCATCCTGGCCTTTTGCATACTCCCCCTGTGACCATTTGGTTTTCCTGCAAGTGTTTAAGCTTCCTTCCACATGTCAAAGATGCGTGATTTGGTAGATTTATTGACTACTATAAATTGCTAGTTGTGTGTAGATGTATATGAGTGGTAGAATCTAGGAGGAGATGAAGAAATCTGGGGAGAATAAAACTGAAGATTCAAGATTGTTTATTGTCATTCTTCGGTACACACATTGTAAAGAATGACAAAATGATTATTACTCTGGAGCTGACACAGGATAAAAAAACACAATAAGCATAAAGAAAACAATAAAAAACAAAAAAAATGACAAATATAAATATCAAAGCAATCCTATGAAATGCAATGTATAAGTAACTTTTATGTGTGTAAGGTGACACTAGGTGATTGTATATAGTTGTGAGGTGGGTTGATGGGTAGGGGTTTGAGAGAAGTAGATATTTTTGAGTCTAGTGGTTCTGGTGTGGATACACCAGATGGGAGTGGGACAATCAGTCCATAAGCATGGTGGCTGGGATCTTTCATGTAGGCCTTTTCCCGGTACCTTTCTGTATATATGTCCTTGATGGGGAGGTAGACTGGTGTCGGGCTTCCTGTGGAAGAGGTCAATATATTACCAAGTCAAGAAGCAGTGCAGCTTGGAGTTACTCACATCTTGACATCCCAAGGACTTTATACTAACTACAAAGCATGTGTCAGGAGGGTATTGGAAGGGCCTCCTGTGCACATAGAGTGGCAAAAACTTTTACAAAGTTTGATACAATCCAGAACAAAGCATCTCACTGAACATACACCATCTATCGCATTAAATACTTGTTCCCTTTGTCACTGTCGCACAGTGGCGAGAGTGTGTACTATCGACAAAATCGCCAATCTTTCATCATGACAGTGTCTAAATCCTGGAACTCCACACTCAGCAACACTGCAGAAATACGTTCACTAGAAGGTCAGCAGTGGCTCAAGAACCTGACATGGTACTACCTTTTAAGGACATCACACACAGGTCTGGGCAGCAATACTCAAATTCTGAGAATGAATAACTGAAAAAATAAGAGTGAACCTCAAGATCACAAAGGACTTCAACATTACAAACATCTGGTTCATCCTCAGATAGCTGCTAGGGAGTAAAGTCAGTGGCTAGGGAGAAGAGATTTTTCCAAAGACAGTGATTGCTGGCTTAATTCATTGGGAAAATTCTATTCCCTCATTACTAGAATACTGGCAACTATTGGTAGAACTAGTGGAGAATGAGAGGTCAGGAGACAGCGGTAGGATAGAATTTGACCAGTTAAATTGAAATTATTAAAAACAATTATGTCTGGTTACTGATTTCTTGCCCCTCTGTCCTCAGGCTGACAACACTCTATTTGTGCCTGTAATCCCGCATTTTACCCTTGATTCTACTGTAGTGGAGCTAATCAACTGCCTTCCTATTGTAGCATACTCAACAACTCTCTGCACCTGCATTAATTCATTTCTGTCATACAGATGTCCAATAAATTGTTGCTCTTTTTAAATAAATTCTTTGTACGAGTAGCGTGATTCAAGTGAATCTTGGACAAAAAAAATCTTACAAGCAAGTTTTGTAGACTTTAACAGAAATAAGTTTTTTTTGGGCATCCCAAACCTGTAATTTAAGTGTCAGTAAATTAAAATCTTTAAATTATTTGTTTTCTGACTCAGAATATTGTGTCAGTAAACATGACTTTACGTAATGTATTTGATGCTGATATTGAAATATGTTGAGGTTAAATAGAGAAAACATCTAAATACACTCAGGGAACATTTTGTCATCAAACCTGCTCAAATTTACAACTTTCAACCAACATTATAGTACACTCAATTTTCTATTGGCAGTTTGATTCATCAATTCGGTGCCTCTACCTTTTGTCCTGGAAAGTAAGGGGGCTGCAAATACTCATGAAAACAGAGGCAAAGTCTACTTTCAATGAAATCATATGTGGATTTTGCACAAAATTGACTTATGCATTTATTAAAGCTTTCTTATATACAGTAGTGGTCTCCAGTGGATATTAATCCAATCAGCAAATAAGTTTGTTCCATCCCAGAGGTCATTAAAGATTCATCAGCCTGTGTGTGATAGATAATGACCACATTAAAAAGTTAGGCCCTCTGTGGAAGTTATTGTATGTGACCACTTGGTAATGTTCTTTTTCCTAGATGGAGTGACCTAGTGCAAGCAGACAATATGCATTTGTGTCCCTGTCTGCATTTGAACCAAGTTATTTCTCTAGCAAACTACACCAGCCAATAAAACAGCAGAACTTTTATCACTGAAGCTGTCATGTGTAGTTCTCTAGAGGTTTGAAACCTGTATGCAGAGGAAACAAAAAAATCATGTACTTTTGATTTACAATATGGACATAACTGATTGCAGAAAATGTCAATCATCAGTGCTGAAGCATGTGATGTTTTTGAATGAACTCCTTGAATGATTTGGTGCTGGCACAGCCAATGGATCTTTCTGTTTATTATTGAAAATCACTTCATGCAGATTTTTATTGTAACTCACCACACATGCAAATATTTGGCTTAGATTCCGCATGTTCAATTGCAAATGTTAGCTTAATAATTTTTTTTAGCCTCACAATGCTTGCAAGAAAACTGAGCATTCTATCTGATTTGACACTTAATTCTGCTTTTGTTTTTATGGGAGATAAAAATGACAATATTATTAATGATTCCAAAACATCTAGGGATTCAAATCTTATTGGGAAGTTGATGAGACTGGAAATGTCAATGTGGAAAATGTTTCACAGAGATGTATGATTTATATGGTTTCTGTATAACAAGAAGGCAATAGCAGAGACGGATCATTCTGTCACTGTTAATTCTGCAGCAGGCAAGTACAAATCATTTAACAAGCAAGCAAATGGCAACAAAGTTTTGCTGAATTCCCCTGTTTTCCTTATGTTGTTCTCAGCAATAAACTGGTCCTGTACCAGAGAATATATGATATATAAAAATTACCACCTGGATAATTCTCCCTCCTATGCTGAGTTATGCGTAGTGCAAATGAAATGGAGGAAGTTACCCCTAGCAACCAGACCATACTAGGTTTTTCTTATTTGTTTCACCTACAAAGTTTCATAAAATGGAAACATTTAGAGCTGGAACATAAGAGTAGGCCAAAACGAAGTATATTAATGAGTATTAATTACTTCGCATCAGTTTGGGTGTTTTTATACTTCATAGATTGCAGGTGTAATTTCTACATTTTTTTTCCAAGAGCTATGGTACAAGATTATGCATTTTAACGTATAGAAGAGTATAGGCAGTCCATTCAGTATCGAATCAATTTAACATGAAGAAAGACTAGTGTAGGGCTGTATGGGGCCTACCTTCTTTTAGAGATTATTATTTTGCAGCACAGTTGAGAGCTGTGATATGCTGGTGCAACCCATCATATGATGCTCAATGGAAAAACATTGAGGAGAGGATACTTTACATCCCCACACAGGCAATTTTGGCTGATAACAACCTACAAAGTTACATAAATAATATTAACAACCCGTGGGTAAAATGGACTCTTAAAATATGGAAAACTGTTATAAAAGAATATAAACTAGAGAGAGACATTGCAATTCTTAAATGGTGTGCATATGTCACGGATTTTACGCCGAATAAACTGGATGCTAGATTTAAGGACAGGACAGCTAAAGGAATAACAGCTATTTGCAATATAATGAAAGAAGGAACACTGTTCAGTTTTGAAATGCTCAAAGGGAAACACTTACTAGAAAAACAAGTCTTTTACCATTATTTGCAGATGCGACAGTATGTTAATAAGACGGTTAAAAATGTAACCAAGGCATGTACATGTCTGATCGAGCTGTTTAGGAAAGCATATAATTCAGACAACGGTAGTAAAATCATTTCAAGCGTGTATAAGGGTTTGTCAAATCTTACAACACATTTGACTCCATACATTAAAACAAAATGGGAGAAGGAAGGAGGGATAATAATATCTGAGGAAGACTGGACAATAATATGGAGGTATCAATGGAAGTGTACCAGTTCACAGAAATGGAGGGAGTTCGGGTGGAAAAATTTGATAAGATATTTTATTACACCCTCTCAGAAATCCCATTATGATAATAACCCCCCTGTTTACTGGAGAAATTGTGGAAATCAAAATGCAAACCATTATCATATTTTCAGGGAATGCTCCGTTATCAAAGACTACTGGAGTGGGATACATAATGCCTTACAAGACATCTTTAAATGTGAAATACCCACTGAGAGTAAGACCATATATTTTGGACATATACTTCAAGAATGGTTGAAAAGAGATAAATACTTAATGAATGTACTGCTGGTGGCTGATAAAAAGACCCTTACCAGGAAATGGTTATCACAGGAGATCCCAACTCTAAATGTATGGATGGAAATTACAATGGACATTTACAAAATGAAGAAGATAACAGCATCTGTTAATCATAAGTTGGAACAATTTTATTCATACTGGAAAAAAATGGTTTAACAACATAACACCTCATAGGCCTCATTTTATTCTCACAAGTCAATGAATATGTTGTAAAAAAAAGATCACTCCCTACTGTACATAGTTTTCTTCTTTTGATTGTTCTTTCTTTCCTCTCCTTTCTATAAGTGTATACTTCAGATAAATATTATGTGGAGATTTGTGACAAATATGATTATATGATAGATATGTACAGTATCTGAAATACATCTTATGGAAATGTTTGTTTGATGATGAAATTCAATAAAAAATAAATTACAATAAGAAAGAATCTCTCCTCAAATTTTATATGACTGAGGAAATGCAGCATTGGGAGAACAGTGAGTACTGAAGCATTTCTCTCTCTTTTGCCACATTGTCTACTAAAACAGCTGTTCAGCGTGCTGCATGCTGTTTTCAATATTTGAATTTCTCTTGGTGAATGTTCAATAGATTAAAATATTAATGATGAAAATTTGAAACTTGTTTATTTTGAATCCCAAAAGTGCTTGTGTTCCTTTGGACATGCAAATACAGTTTGTTTCCTTTGCTTGAGATGTTACCATGGAAATATCACCTTTTATACTCCTAGAGAACCCAACGTAATGCACCAGCAGAGTAGCACATATTTGCTAATAAACAATATTTCAACATCCAGAGAGATCCCTTCAGCAGTGTAAAATGCCCATGCAATGTGGAACATAATGTGCTGACAAAGTCCCATGCTGGGGCAAAGTTTTGTAATATAGGTTGGGGCACTTGGATCTAGAGAAGTGGTCTAAGTCTGCCAAACAATTTGCTGAAGGAGCTCAATTGAGAGCATCTGTAGGAAGAGAGGAATTGTTGACATTTTAGGTCGAAAACCTGTAACAAGACATCAGGCGACATCTGCATCAGGAGTCTGCCAAAACTCATTTGGCATAGCACAGCAGTAGGAACAGAACAGAAAAGTTCCTACTAAATGTAAATGTCAAAAGATACATGCTTTTAAATGTTGGTTGAAGCTAACTCTGTATGTTCTTTTGATATGATACCAATCTGAATGAACACAAGATCTTGCACAACTACACACGTCCATAGAATTACACAGTTAAACCTGTCATCTGTATTGTCATGTCAAACTTCTGGCTGGGTATGCATACACTGTTTACAATTAGGTGATAGTAGCTCTGGTTTGAAATCAATTGGGAATAACTACATAGTAATGAATAATAACGGATTTACTACTTTCTTTGTGAAGTTGATTGCTTGAGGTTTTCAGCGATTCCTTTGGCAACGGAAATAGACCTGGACTTTGAGTGATTCATTGGTCACTGATCTCCCCTGGTAGTTTCATACAGTCAGCAGAGTATGTGGACAGGATGGATCCACGCATGCTATGGGATGAGTAAAGGAGATTATCCACCTTCTCCCCAAATGGTCCAAATCACCTGTTAAAAGGTAAGAGGAGTCCAAGTTAGTTCCACTGTAGGATATGTTAAAATGTGATGCAAAAAAAAAATGCTATGCTAAAAATGGTGGTGATGTCTATACTTTGATGGAGGTCTTCTGATAGCTGATATCTGTGAGGGGAAGAAATGGAAATGTACCTGGAAATTGAAAGTTTTGTTATGCTGAGCAAAAAGAATAAATTAAAAAATATAGAAAAAAAATTGTCACTAACTGTGATCTGGTAACACAAAAATTTATGGGCTAGAAAGATGGATCGAATTTGGTCCGGTGGATGTTAGGGTGATGGTTGCAGAGAGTGGGTCAGAGGGATGAACTCTCAGTTTTGTTAAAACTGCATTTCCCTTGTGAACTACTGCTAGAGGATCTGGGGGATCTACCAGTCATTTTGGATGTAATAGCCAATTGTCCTCTTTTGACCTACCAGATTCAAGAACAACTAACTCCCTTCAACTTCCTTCCCTGGAGAAGATCCTGGGAGGCAGGATTTATGAGCATTTGGAGAGACATAATCTCCAAATTAGGGATAGTCAGCATGGTTTTGGCAAGGGCGGATTCATGCCTTACGAGCCTGATTGAATTCTTTGAGGATGTATCAAGACACATTGATTAAGGTAGAGCAGTGGGATGTAGAGTATATGGATTTCAGTAGGCATTTGATAAAGTTCCACATGCAAGGCTCATTCAGAAAGTAAGAAGGCATGGAATTCAAGGAGACCTTGCTTTGTGGATCCAGAATTGGGTTGCTCACAGAAGGCAAAGCATGGCTGTAGATGGTTCGTATTCTGCATGGAGGTCAGTGATCAGTGGTGTTCCGCAGGGATCTGTTCTGAGACCCATCGTCTTTGTGATTTTTATAAGTGAAGATCTTTATAAATAAATTTCTAATTAAGAAGTAGAAGAGTGGGTTAGAAAGTTTGCTGATGACACAAAGGGTGTGGGTATTGTGGATAGTCTAAAGGGTTGTCAGTATTTACAGTGGAACAACAATAGGATGCAGAACTGAGCTGAGAAGTGGCAGATGGATTTCAACCGAATTAAGTGTGAAGTGGTTCATGTTGGTAGGTCAAATTTGAAGACAAAAGATTGTATTAATTTAAGACTTTTGGCAGTGTGAAGGATCAGAGAGATCTTGAAGTCCGTGTCCATAGGACACTCAAAGCTGCTGCACAGGTTGACAGTGTTGTTAAGAAGGTGTGTGGTGTGTTGGCATTCATTAACTGTGGAATCAAGTTCAAGAGCCATGAGGTAATGTTACAGCTGTGTAAGACCTTAGTTAGACCCCACTTGGAGTACTGTGTTCAGTTCTGGTTACTTCACTACAGGAAGGATGTGGATACTCTCAAGAGAATGCAAAGGAAATTTACAAGGATGTTACCTGGGTTGGAGAGCATGCTTTATGAGAATAGGTTGAGTGAACTTTGTCTTTTCTCCTTCGAGTGACAGAGGATGAGAGGTGACCTGATAGAGGTATATAAGATGATGAGAGGCACTGATCGTGTGGATTTCCAGAGGCTTTTCCCAGGGTTGAAATGGCTAATACGAGAGGGCATAGTTTTAAGGTGCTTGGAACTAGGTACAGAGGGGATGTCAGGGTAAGTTTTTCATACTGAGAGTGGTGGGTGCGTGTAATGCACTGCTGGCAATGGTGCTGTAGGCGGATACCATAGGGTCTTTTAAGAGATTCTTACATAGGTACAGGAGCTCAGAAAAACAGGAGGCCATGTGGTAGGCAGTTTCTAGAGTAGGTTACATGGTCAGCACAACATTGTGGGCTGAAGGACCTGTAATGTGCTGTAGATTTCTATGTTCTATGTTCTATGTTCAACCGTTTGGATCTTGAACCAACTGTCAAAACCCTGATCACTACAGTTCAGCAACACTCTGAAACTTTGTTCAATTTGCAGTAAAATAGACCTTTTTTTTGGTTCTAATCATGTTTTCTCGTGGAAAAAGATGTATAATTTATGCTCCTCTTGTGAATGCTGCTTCTGTGATGCCATGCATCTTTGATGCCACTGCAAATAACTTTCTCGTTGCAGCTGTGCATACATGTACTTGTGCATACAACAATAAACTCTGACTTTGATTTAGTACTAATACATTAGGGGACTTGCATCCATGCTGGCTGGAATAGGCAGCAACCTCCTGGTGAGCTGCTCCATACTGTAATATGGTCAGCAATAAGACAGAGCTAGACTAGGGACCAGAGTGTTCCTTGACATATCATTTATCAAAGAAGAATTTGAGTTCTAGTCATAAGCTGATCATGAGGTTGAAATATTTAAACAAAGGGGCTGGTGATAGAAAGAGGAAAAGGATGACAGAGCCTGGGTTCTAATTTTCCAAGCCAATGCAGAATTAACAAGTGAATACTCCAAAGTTTGGACAGACAGTTCTGCCTGCACTGGGTAGTGAGATGATGGCAACCTTGGCTGAATCCTACGGGACTTTTACATGATCAAACTTCATTTCCGGGCAGAAAACGGGTTCTTCTGAAGGAACTGACCACTGTAAAAGCCAAATGGAAATACTGAATTTTGCCGGAAACATAAGAAAAATATTCTAATTTGGTAGAGCTGACAGTACATATTAGTATCAGACAAGAGAGGTCAAATAAAGAATCATGAAAATCAGTGTCTGAAAATGTGTCAGAGTGCTTGCTTGGTTAAATCATTGTGTGGGAGTGTGTCTTTAAGAAGTATCCACAGTTTGTCTTCAGCACCAGTTACTGTCACTGAGAGCTGAAATTTTGTTATCCATTTGTAGCCTTGACTGTTTGTTAGGGATCCCTCTCACTTTTAAGTCAAGTCTTAGGAATACATTTTGAAGTAAGTTACGGATTAAAGTTTTGGATACAAATATTGTCTCTTAAACAATGGGATTCTTAACTTTCTACAAGGAATCTGAACCTGCTGCACTTTTGATTGAAGCACTTTGAATGCCTGCCTTTCCACCAAGGTGCCATGCATAATTTTGATCAATCACTTCCAGCTTTCTTTTGCGCTAAAAGCCTTAAAATTTTGAAAGGTTTCTTTCAGGTGTGTGAGTGACTGTGTTTGACACTGCCTTGTGTTTATCTTTAGAGTAAGTCATATTTTGTGTAAAATATATGAGAGCTCTGCGAGTTTCCAGATATTAGCAATTTTGAATTACGCAAGAAGAGAAAAAAACTCTTTATTTTGTGTAAAATATATGAGAGCTCTGCGAGTTTCCAGATATTAGCAATTTTGAATTACGCAAGAAGAGAAAATAACTCTTTACTGTTGACATAAAAGATTTATGGAAGGAATTAGGTGAGGACAAAGGAGAAATAATAATTGATCATCTGTGAAATTGCCCAAAGGGTTAATTTCACAGAGGTGAGACAGCATTAGGAAGTATATGATGGAATTACGCAAGTATCGACAGGTGTTCAGCAATTGGTAAAGGTAGGAGGGAAGAAGATTTAGAACTATAAGTGATAGCTTCCAGGGCAGGGAAGGTATTGGTAAGAGTACCACTGAGGTGCTGCTGATGAATGACACAAATGCAAAATGTGAATGTGACAGGAAAGGGGGAGACAATATGGGCCCTCACTAAGAGCATATGGACAAGTCACATCAACATTTGAAGGAGCTACGTTAGGAAATTTGGACCTATGGACAATACAATATCAAGAAATCAGTGGGTATTTCAATATGAATAAACCAAGACCTCCAGTGGGGGACAGACTGACTCAACCATGAAGATATGGGTTTCACCCTAATGGCATAGGACCATATGCCATAATTATGATTAGTGACTCGTACTTGTGTTGATATATTTAAAGAATACTACTATTAGCAGTAGATTAATGGACTAGCTGAGAGCAGGCACTACCGTGCTCTTATTTTATAGAAATAGAAGCGGTGAGAATTTTAAAAAGAAATTAATCTGATTAACCTTTTATTTGTGGGAGCATTTGGTCCATACAGCAGATGTTTAACCTCATTACCTCACTATGACCAAATCTTCTCTTCCCTTTGATTCAGGCCAAGACAAAAAGGCCATTCTTGCTATGGCCATCATGAAAATACTGCGGAAACACTTAGATAACTAATTTTTTTTGCGGCACAATATATTACAATACATGGATGCAGACAGATATCATTAACATAAACTTTAATTAACATAGATTGCACCTACACCAGCACAAAGATAAATAACAAACTATACATAATGACCCTAGTACAAAATTGAGAAAAAGAATAAAATGAATGGTCTGAGGCAGTGATAAGGATTTTCCGATTTTATCTGAGGATTATGCGTGAATTGTTCCACTAATTCATCATGTGTTGAATGTTGCTCTGAAAGGGAACCAGGGAGAATGAATGGATGCAATTTTTGGTGATCATTTTTACATTTACTAAGGGTATATGGACACTAGAGACATATGATGCGTATGCAGGTGTGTGTGTGGAAATGATGGGTGGATGGAAATACCAGCACTCTTAAGGCTGTTTTATACTTGTGCGTCAAGCTTGCACCGTAGCCTATGCAAGTGGGCTATGCCACTGTGAGCATTTATACTTGTGCATTGGTGTGTCTGCGTCGCTCTGCAATTCACGCACATCACGCATGCGTACACACCTGCCCGTACAAGACTTCAAGGTCATGGTAGTCTTTCTCGGGGTAAACAAGTTTAAAGCGAGCGTCTTTTCCGTAAAAGTGAAATGTGTCCTCCATGATTTCAGAGGTCTGTAAAGCTTTATGGAAAACATTGCAGCCAGAGTTCCTTCCCTGCCCTTCAGTCGCCCAATGGGAAGCTATTGCAGCGGAGGAGGAAATGCGATGCTACCAAGCAGACCAATCGCAGTTGTTGCGGTCTGCGTTGCGCGACGCGTAGTTACATTTTGGGAGAGGTGCGCGTCAGGCTACGGCATAGGGATTCGCGTAGGCACTGCGTAGGGTTCGCAGCTACGCCGTACCTACGGCGTTGATTTGACGCACAAGTATAAATCAGCCTTAACTCTCTAACTCTATGTGTGCTTTCTTCCTGCCCCGATAACTCTATCCTCTGTTACTTTGTTCACATTCCCAAACATATTGAAATGTCCTACCATCGAGTACATCAACAAGAAGCTGTACCTCAAGAAAGCGGCATCATTACTCAGGACACTTTCCTTGTAGTTACCATCAGGGAGAAGGTACAGGAGCCTAAAGCCCACCCTTAATAATTCAGGAACAACTTCATCCCCTTAGCCATTGGATTTGTTATTCCTTTTGTTTGTACGACTTATTTATTTCTTTAATATAAGGTAACTTTATATCTTTGCACTGTACTGTTGCTGCAGTGAACAAATTTCATGTCAGTTAAGTCAGTGATAATGAATCTGATTCTGATTCTGACCCAAAAAGGAAAGAGGGAGAGATACCCAATGAAAACAATGAAAAATGATAGCTATATGGACAGGAAAGGAATGGAGGGTTATGGGCTGAGTGCAGGTCGG
Organism: Mobula hypostoma; assembly: GCF_963921235.1. NCBI lineage: Eukaryota > Metazoa > Chordata > Chondrichthyes > Myliobatiformes > Myliobatidae > Mobula > Mobula hypostoma. The sequence goes on from NC_086100.1 coordinate 141,015,968, forward strand.
TGGGACTAGATGAGAGTAAGAGTTCGGCATGGACAAGAAGGGCCGAGATGGCCTGTTTCTGTACTGTAATTGTTTTATGGTTATATGGTATATGGAAAACGGAAGGGATGATATACTGGTATTGATCAATGTTTCAGCCAATTGGTACAAGCTAGACATATGTACAAAGGGTTAACTAATATTGTAACGTAACAAGCTGTTGACATGATTGAGACTCTGGGATTTATTACTTACTGGCAATATTAGTGCTTAAAACAGACCTGAGTCCCATGTGATTCTGCAATTGCTCATTTCCCTTTTACCTTGCTACTCAGTGCAGCTTTGTAAAAGAGAAATAAGGACTGTTGGCAAAGTGGGAAACCTTGAATTTTTGATAAATCAGATTTTTGCATTTACCTTGTGAAAGGAGATTTGACTGCAATGCAGTATTCCAAAATATACAGAGCAATACACCATTAAAAACATTGTTCGTAAGTGCCCATCGCAAATGAGACTACCTTCTGTGCACTATTCTTCATAACCTTATCTGGCTTCCTCTGTCCCCTTGGGAAAACTTCACCATCACCACAATCACCATTCCCTGCCTCACCATTTCCCCATCAGTCACCAATTCCTTGCCAACACTCTCCAGCAGCTAAAACAGTCATACAGTACGACACAGAAACAGGTCCTTCAGTCCATCTAGTCCATGCCATTTACACTGCCTTCTCACTTATGAGCTGCACCAGGACCATAGCTCTCCATACCCTTATCATCCAGCTACATAACTAAACTTCTCTTGAACAATGAAATCAAGTTTGCATGCACCAATTGCGCTAGCAGCTGATTCCACACTCTCAGGGCCCTCTAGAGTGAAGAAGTTTCCCCTCATGTTCTCCTTAAACTTTTCACCTTTGCCTTTAACCCAATCTCAGTGGAAAAAGCCTGTTTGCATTTACCCTATCTATACCCCTCATAATATTGTATCTCTATCAAATCTCCTCTTGATCTTTTACATTCCAAGAAATAAAGTCCTAACCTATTTAATCTTTCCTTATAATGAGCCTGCTACTGCTTTGCTTCGCTTGTATAGACTCTGTCTGTCTTCTGATTAAATATGGATGCAAAAAATCAGTTTAAGATCTCCCCCATCTCTTTTGGCTCCTTGTATAGAATTGCCATTCTGAACTTCGAGAGGACCAATTTTGTCCCTTGCAATCCTTTTGCTTTTAATGTATCTGCAGAAGCCCTTAGGATTCTCCTTCACCTTGTCTGCTAGAGCAACCTCGTGCCTTCTTTCAGCCCTCCTGACTTCTTTCTTAAGTGTTCTTTCTCATTTCTTATACTCCATAAACACCTCATCTGTTCCTATCTGCCTATACCTGCTATACACCTAATTTTTTCCTAACCAGGGCCTCAATATCTCTCAAAAATCAAGGTTTCCTAAATCTGTTATTGTTGCCTTTTATCCTGACAGGCACATACAAGCTATGTACTCTCAAAATTTCACTTTTGAATACCTACAACTTACCAAGTACACCTTTGCCAGAAAACAACCTATTCCATTCCACACTTGTCAGAACCTGAACCATCGATTGTACTCTTTTCCATAGATGCTGCCTGGCCTTTTGAATTCTTCCAGCATTTTGTGTGTGTTGCTTGGATTTCCAGCATCTCCAGATTTTCCCTCACTTGTCAGATCCTTTCTGATACCACCAAGGTAGGACTTTCTCCAATTTGGAATCTCAATCCAAGGACCAGACCAACCCTTTTCCATAACTACCTTGAAACTAATGGCAGTATGATCACCAGATGCACAGTGTTCCTCTACACAAGCTTTTGTCACCTGCCCTGCCTCATTCTCTAATAGAGTATTGCACACTCTCATTAGGACTTCTAGGTAATGATTAGAATCTCAATCTGCAGATCAGACCTATCTTTTTGCATATTTACTTTGAAACTAATGGTGCTGTGATCACTAGTTTCAAAGTGTTCTCCTACATAAACTTCTGTCACTTACCCTGTCTCACTTCCTAACAGGAGATTAAGTATCACACAGTTTCTCATTGGGACTCCTATATACTGATTAAAGAAACTTTCCTGAATACATTTGACAAACTCCATCCCATCTAGTCCTTTTACAGAATGGAAGTCTCAGTCAATATCTGGAAAGTTAAAATCGTCGACTATCATAACCTTACATTTCTTGCAACCATCTGTGATTTCTCTACAAATTTGGTCCTCTAGATTCCATGGACTATTAGGTGGTTGATAATATAGCCCCATTAACATGGTCATACCTTTCTTATTCCTCAGTTCCACTGTCAAACCTCACTAGATAAGTTCTCCAATCTGACTGAACACTGCAGTGACATTTTCCTTGAATAATAATGTCACCATTCCTCCTTTAAACCCTCCCACTCTATCATGTCTAAAACAACAGAAACCCAAAATATTGAGCTGCCAGTCCTGCCTCTCCTGAAACCAAGTCTAACTAATGGCTACAAGATCATAACTCCATGTGTTGATCCATGCCCTGGGCTCATCTGCCTTTCCTACAGTACTTGCAAACGTTTTACTAGGATATTAGTCCCCCTCCAGTGCAGGTGCAAACCATCCCTTCTGTATAGGTCCTACATTCTCTGGAGGAGCACCCAATGAACCAAAACTCTGAAGCCCTCCCTCCTACAACAATTCCTTAGCCACATGTTAAACTCTCTGATATTCTTGTTTCTGGATTTTTACCTGCTTCTGAGAAAGAGCAGGTTTACAGAAGGGAGCCCATTAGTACAGTTTTGAAGCAGGTGGTAACTAGTTCTGCAATCTGAGCTTTCATTAATAAGCAGATTGCTAAGGATACCCAAACGCTGAATAAATAAAGCAGATCCATTTTGAAGCCTCTGTATGGTATTAAGAAATGGGTTCGGTTTCATTTGTATAGTATTGGCTCTGAAGGATTAAAATCAATTTATAAATCTTCAATCTTTCAGTGACTTTACATATTATTTCAGTGTAAGGCTCCTCATTTCAACTCAGCTTTGATTGTCACTGTTTTCAGTGGAACTCCAGCTCCTCATTGTATCTTACTGCAGGCAGTTTCTTGGTGCAGCAGGGACTCATGTAAATATATTGCCAGGGAGGTGTCTGTAAGATTGATTTCTTTTACGAGCACTCATGTGCTGCTACCTCATGCACACAGTGTCGAGCCGATGTGGTTGCTGCACCCCAGAAGTTTTCTGACCTGGTACATACAGGCAAACGTTGTAAATTTGTAAAAGGTGTGCGTTTTTAAGTGTAGCACTCTGCAGAAGGTCCAAGGTGATTTAATTGTATAGTAACTAAATAACACAACCTTAGGCATTAAATTGGCCTAGTTTTAGTATTTGCTCAGCTGTCCCAACATACTGAATAGAGTGTGCTAGTTTGTAAAATTAAGGCTATTTCCTTCACACCACATTGCTCCTGGATACAAATTCCAGTGATCAGGGCGAACCCTGTTCTGGCTAATAAATTTAGTACTTAAACACTTGAATACCTGTGGTAAGGTTTGGCATCAGACAAGATGGGTCAGCAAAACAGAGATGAAAGGAAGAAAGAAAATATAATACAACATTGATCTTTTTTTATAAAGCTTTAATCTGTGGTTTGATTTCATAATCTCTGAGACAATTAATTCAACCTTTTACACTTTCACACAGCTCAGGTCTCATTAGTTTTTTTAAGGGTTGTTTAGTGATTGACACTGTGTGGCAAACTAAATGAATTAATTACATGGTATGAGTTAACAATTAACTAGAGAATGTGAAAATGGAATGTAAACAATGTATCCCACAACAATTCATCGAAACCATATTGGAGAAAGCTACTCTCAGAATCGGAATCAGGTTTATTATCACTAACATATGCTGTGAAATCTACTGTTTTGTGGCGTCAGTGCAGAGCAATGCATAAAAATCACTATAGGTTACAATAAGAAATATAAAATACAATAAGTAAACAGTGTAAAGGGAGAGTTGAAATAGTAGTGTTCATGGGTTTTTCAGAAATCTGATAGTAGAGAGGAAGAATACTCCTAAAACATTGAGCGTGTGTCCTCAGGTGTTTGTACCTCCTGCCTGATGGTAATAATGAGAAGGAGGCTTATCTTTCGTGATGGATATCGTCTTCCTGAGGCTCTGGCTTTTGCAGATGTCTTTGATGGTGAAGGTGTTTTCCATGATGGAGCTGGCTGAGTCAATAACCCCCTGTATCTTTTTCTAATCCTGTGCATTGGAACTTCCATACCAGGCACTATGTAGCATAGAAGTGCTTAATATTCTGGGTTGTGCCTCTCAAAGTTGTGAGAGGTGGAAATAGGGAAGGCCAGCCAAAAAAACGTATAGGCAAATCCCCTGTACAGTGGATACAATGGATTACAGAAACCTTGATGAACTCCAACCATACCATCAACTTCAGAGGACAAGGGAGGTGCAGTGCTGATATGGTTGCTACACCGCAGAAGTTCTCTGACCTGACACATACGGGCAAACCTTGTAGATTGCTTAAAGATGTGCGTTTTTAAGTGTAACACTCTGCAGATGGTCCTTCAGAAAAGGGTGAAGTCATCGATGGCTATGCTTCCCTGGGAGCTAAGGGCCCAACAACATTCTGGGTTGTATGATCTGAAATCTGTCTCCAGTAATAAAAATATAGCACACTATGATTATCTACTACCATTATGCATTCAGTTTTGAGTTTATCAACAGTTACTCTCATTCATAAATTATCACTTTTCATACTCTTGCAATTATAGTCACCATTTGTACTCTCCATTAATATCATTATCATGGTAGGAAATTAAATAATTCTAAATGGCAATTTAGGCTGTGCCAAAGCCATATTAAAATCAAAATGTGAAATAATAAAAGATCGATATTTTTTAAAAAAACTAATTTTCAGGGTGGCAACAAGTAGCATTTCTTTCTTATTGATTTGATGAAATGGTAGGAGGACCTCCTTTCGAACTGTTCCCACCAGTATGGCCTCAATTCTTCTGGTTAGCTTGCTTTATGTATCTTCACACTACGCAGATGAAGTGTTGGCGATATACACTTCCGTCAGGATGGAGGAGGACTTGCAGGTAATGGCACTTCCACGTACATACAGCCTTTGCTCTATTAGGCAACGGAGGATGCAGTGTTTGGAAGATGCTGTTTGAATAGCCTTGGACATTACTAAATTAAATCTGTTCATAGTACACTCAGCAGGCTGGTAGCCGAGGTGCTTATAGAGTCAGCTGCTTTCGTAAGTCTGAGCTAAATCTAGTCAGGCAAGAAGATAACATTCTGTCACACTCTGACAGTTCTGTGGGTGTTAAGAAGATCTGGGGAGTTCAGTATCTGAACATAATGCTCTGTCTTTAATTAATTCTCGTACCCACAGTATTTACTTTCTCAATCAAATTGAGCTTCTGTCCAATGGTGATGAAAGCAGCATCATTATGGGAGAAGGATGGGTTAGGGAAGCAATACGGAGAGCCATGAACAACATTTGCCTTTGAAATAGCGGGCAAACTCATGTTCTTTGGCAATCATACAGTTAACATCGTTGAATCTTTCTGATTGTCTGTGCTATTAATCATGCCAAGTAGTGGCAAGTGAAAGCCCCTTAAGCAGCTCCTTGAATGACAGACAGTGTGAAGATGCAGACATTAAGTGAGCTGACAAGAAAACTAGCACTTGTCTACACTGAAGAACCTGCACCAGTCAAAAATCAAAAGATTAGTTCTTGATTCATGTAAGGATTCCACAGGCCTGTATGAATTTCACAAGGTAGGTTGTTACCTTCAATAAGTCAGTAAATGCATGTGTTTCCTTTCTCTTTGAATCAATGTGGAATAGAATGGCATGGATTTTTTGGGGGGAAATGATCCCCACCAAGCTGCAGGTATTTTCACATACACTCAGTAACCACTTCATTAGCTACACTTGTATGTCTGCTTATTAATGCAAATATATAATCAGCCAGTCATGTGGCAGCAGCTCAATGCACAAAAGCTTGCTGATATGGTCAAGAGGTTCTGTTGTTGGTCAGGCCAAAAATCAGATAGGAAGAATTGTCATCTAAGTGACTATCACTGTGCAATGTTTGTTGGTGCCAGACAGGGTAGTTTGAGTATCTCAGAAACTGCTGATCTCCTGAGACTTTCACACACAGCAGTCTCTAGATTCTGCAGAAAATGGTGCAAAAAACAAAAAAAAAAGAGGGAGGTGTTATGTTTTGAAACTCCAAAACACAAAACTAATCGAAATAATAACAAGGAAGCCTGAGGCATACGTGTCTAAGTTTATTTTTACTTTTAGCTACGTGTACACATATGATGAGGTGGTGTGATGACATATGCCATGCTTGTACTTTTACATATAACCCATATTTAATTATTTAAGCAAGGAATGCTTAATTAAGCAATATATTTACAATATTACTCAAATATTACTGAAATATTAAATACACAACATTCCTGCCTGCTTAGCTAAAACCTCCTACTCTCAATATAGAATGCATCTCAACAGCATCAGGTTCTGGGGCCTCCTCTGTGGACATTGTAGGAATTGACTCTGGGACTACAGGAAGAGTTATAGTTTTTAGAGTGTCTTACGTCATAAATTTAATATTCTATAATATTTTGAGAGAGTTAGATCTTGAATGTCAAAATCTGTATCATATTTGACAATAAACTAGAGGGCCGAGTATAACTGCATTCAAAGTAAGTTCAGTTTCAGTGACTGAGGTTTATTGGGGCAATGAGAATCAGGACTTGGCAGATCCTGTTTATTTGCCAGTTAGTAGCACAATATAGAGGCAACATTTTGATACAAGTTCCTGCAGGGGTACACGTAGAAGGGAGTTTTGAACCCTTTTGGGGCAGTGGTATTAATAACTCTATATTGATGGTGAATGTGAGGTCAATGCATTGATTTTCCTTGCTAAATGATATAACCCTATTTTTGCAACTATCTGCAACTAAAATGTGCGCTGAGCAACTCTCAAAGTTTGACAAAGGAATAAAGTGTGTTTTTCACTAACATTGACCTTACTGGAATCTTAAAACCAAACTTTAAGGATTTATACTTGCAGCATTATGCAACCACTGAGCACACGCCTACCTTTCTTCTCTCAACAGCATTTTGCTCTCAAACACTCGAAGCAGAAATCTGACCTTATTCACCATTCAAAATGATGAGATCTCTTACTATAACAGTGAAAGGACAGGATTATGATCCTCTTCTACTTGTCAATTTCTGTGAATTTTCCTAATTGCTAATTGACAGGCCCCTCAGTTGACTGTACATACTTCTCAAAAATTTGGCTGTTACATATCTCAGTCTCCAAATCTGCTGATCTCTTCTCCTTTGTTCCCTTCTTCTCTTCTTCTCTTCCACTTCTTTCCCTTAATTTCCTCTCCTGCACGTAAACCTTCTCTATTCCCCATCTCTCGTTCCATTCCCCAACTAGTTTCCAGATCTCTTTTCCCTCCATTCTACTAAATGTGTCTGAATTTTCTTCCTTTCTTCTCTCTTTCTTTCACTGTACACCTTCCTGTGTAGCTTCCAATATATTCATTCCCCTCCTTTTTTCCCAACTCTTCAACTTCCCACTTTTCCATATTCTTGTACACCCCAAGAAGATCTCTATTTCCTATGTCTGTTCGCATACAGTTGGAGATTAACTAGGATTAAATTATATTCATTGGAAATGAAAGCTATGTTTCTATTATACTTCAGATACTCACCCTTACTCCAAAAAGGTCCAAGATTTCGATGTGTAACTCCCATCTATGACTAAATAAAGCTTCAGTTCCTATATTTCTCGCTCAGAGTTCATTTGAAATTAGATAAGAAAACATACTTTGACAAATCAATATATGATGACAAACCTAAATAAATGTAGACCTAAGAAAACATTGTTTAGCTGGAATTATTGTGTATTGTTGTTGTGTTGTTGCCTGGACTTGTCGTTTACTGTTGGACAATGTGAGGTGCGAGCGATTGCCTTGGACTTTTTTATTGGGATCTTAAGCCCCTGCTGGAGACTGGTAATTTACAATACAGCAGGTCCAGTTTACTGGTTCATTGGCGAGATCGATGAGTGTGTTACCTCGATTATGGCAAGGGCTCAGCGAGGCCATGGTGTCTCCTGTTGCAGCTGACCAGGCAGGCAGATACAAGGGCTGTGTGGGCACGCCCCTGCTGGGCACATTGGAGCCTGTACTTGGATTGCGAGTGGGACCTCCCATTGGTGCTGCTCTCCGGTGTTGGCTCGGTGGGAGAACAAGCTAGACCAGGACAACTTATCATTAATTCTGCACTCAGGCCACTCAAGGATGGGCTACATACTTTTTGGTTCTTTGTGACTGTTCTTTCTTCTGAAATCATAAACATATGTGCTATGTGCAGTATGCTGTGCACTGCTGGTAATGTGTTTTGCATCTTCGTCCTAGAAGAACATGATTTTATTTGTCTTATTCATGCATTATTGAATGATAATTAAACTTGAATTGAACATATACAACTGAGGCAGGGGCCATACTATATACTAAAAACTCATTCTAATTTATACTGATAGCAGCTTTACATTTACTTTAAAATGATGATGCTTCAAGCATAAATTAGCACAAAACCTATGTCTGAAATCTATGTTAATAGTACACCATAAAATAATATTATAACAGAGTCCATACACTTGTTGCTTAAAAACCAATCTGGAAGGAGACCTGCCAAATGGCAGTTGTAGTGACCACAGCAACATTTTATGCTGGATCAGGGAATAGTATTTTAATGAGAACATAAACTTTAATCAGAGCCTCAGTGTGTTCTCTGTCTTATGCATGCTGGAATATTAATTGCACATAATAATAGAGAAGGCATTAATTCATTGGGTTAAGTCTAACATCCAAGGGAAGATAATTTGTTAAATTTTTAATTCTTCTACTGATTTGTTATTGTTCCTACAAATAGTACATTCTAAGCAATGAAAAATAATCTTCTTCCCTGATCCAACTAAGTGGAAATATTGGAGGAGTGGAGGTTATAAGCAAGTTTCTTGTTGTCTGTTTCATTCACCCCATTTGTTTCCACTTCCTTGTAGAAATAAGTGGTAGTCCTGAGAAAGAAGGGGTTAAAAACAAAAGCCCACCTTAACTTTGTTGGTGCATTCTATTCTTTCCATTCAAGCCTGGCACGTAGCATTTAAAGGTTTTGATCCTGGCCTAGGCCTTCAGTGAAAGTCTTGCTTACATTTTTGGTTGTTATAATTCCTTTATGACCTTTATCGAGTGCTCTATCAAATTCCTGTAGCAGCTCAATTAAGAATGTTCTACTCTCATCCTGGGGTATATGGGGAGTCAGGCAGGGTAGCACCTCTGGTGGGGGAACATGTCGCGTCCTTTTCAGGGCGGTTAGTCCACCTTTGGTCCCCACCTGGCACTCAGCTCTCACCTGTGGCTCCCTGTAGCTGTTTGCATGCCACAGCGGCCACACCCCGGGCAACGGCTTCGACAAGCCGGCTAAACCAGGTGAGGGTAGCCGACGGGTCTCAAACCCTTGGTGAGATAGGGAGTTGTCTATCCCAGCATGTGAAGACAGACTCCGGCGGATTGAGCGGACGAGACCAATGGAAGGTCCAACGGTTAAGAAGGCGGTCTCTGCAAGCGTCGTGGAACGTGTAGAGCAGGACAAGACACAGAAGACGTCCTGGTCATCCACTGCGCCTAGTCCCATCTCCAGCCATCTAAACTCTGTCTTGCCACTGGATCCAGATGGGAATTGGGAAGAGAGAGTGAGGCTGACGCTGCGCAACTCTCCCCCACTTAAATCCAAATCATGCGCTAGTCTCGACACCATCATTATGGTGTCAAGGTCCTCATCGATGTCAGCGATGGACGAACAGCAACTCTCATCCTAGAAGGCTCCTTGTTGACACCCAAAATCCTGCCTCTATCCTGCTGTACAGGTGGAATATATCTAATACAGGAGTGGGTGGAATATTCTTCCTGATTTAAGTTCTTACTGAGTTTACCCCTGAATCCAGAGTATAAAGTGAACCACCTCTTCCTTTCATGTTTACACTCTGCAAGCAGCATAGAAAACTGACCTCTGTACACTGAGTTTAATACATAAAATTTTATAATCCAATTATGGTGTAAAATCAGTTCTCCTTGAGTCAAAGCACTTAGTTCACCTTGTTTAGGAGCACAAGGGCCAACATTCTTAAATCACAACCATTCAGCCGAACACCATGCATGTGCTGTTCTTGCAAATTACATTTTCTGGTTGCAGAGTTGATCTGGGTGTGAGAATGATATTTTGTTCTCCTTTTGAGGCTGTAAGATGATGATGTGACAGCCTGCCCCCAGCTTAAATAAGGGCACGTTGAGAGATGATATTTTATTTCTCCAGAATTGCGCTTGGTCTTGATTATATTAAGGATATGTGTCTCATCAGTGCCAATATACAGTACTTCAAAACTCTCTCCAGTCACTTAATTGTGGCTAAACTAATGGTTGCATAGACTTCTGCGCCACAGGCTGGCAATTTCTTCAAAGCTTACTGAACATCATAACCATTCTGTGATTGTTTTAATCCCCTGTTTCTCAAGATGATTGCAATGCCCCCTTCAACGCCACCTTTACAAAGTAAAAGCAATGTGATTAACTTTCTTTTTTAGCTCTATCTGGATGAATGAAAACTGCCTGCATTTTGCACTTGTTTAATATAGGAGTATTTTCTGTGAAATTTTCAGAATAATTGCTGCTTGCTTATTGTAAATGCTTCTGTAGCACCCCTAGCCAGCCTCAGGGTTGCTCAGCTCGCTGTCGTCTAGGGAAACAGCCCTCGGCCCCGCCAATCTGGGTAATTAGTTTGTGTGGATGCTGTGTGATGTTCCCCACCCCGCCCAAATAACAGACAATACACCAGATACGATTAAATGAATTACAGTTTATAGATATTACTGGAACTATATAATTAATAGAGAATAAAATATAAAAGGAAAATAAAAGGCGCCACACTAATCAAAGTTCAATCTCTTCGTGAACAAACAGTTGGAGCTCAGGACCCTCCTTCTTCACCCTACGATCCCCTCGGACCACCTCGACCTGCTGCCTGGGGCCAACAACGGTGGTCAACCAGACGCTCCACACAAGTCCGTCTCCGTCTCCTCTCCTTGCCGATCACCCTGGACCTCGGACTCCTGATCGGGGTCTGACTCCGTCACACGACTCACAGCACCTTGTCCATCCTCACTCTCTCTCTCGTGCCTTCTGCCCAAAAACCCGCGCATCACAATAACTTACAGACACACAGAAAGAATAACATCTATCCCAATTGGTTTGTTCATCCTCTTATCAGTAACATAATCTAAACAAACTGCTAGCGGGTGGACTTTCTCAGCAGTTAACATAACAAAGTAGCCACTTTAATTATAACATAACAAAGAAGCCATTTTAATTAGAGTACGCAGTAACATAAAAAAGAAACCCCTTACACTTCAATTGTGGATAAATTGATAATACTGTTGCCTCTGAATCAGGTGGTTGTGAACCATGGCTGGCCTTGCAAATTTTCCACTGCAGTACTGAGGGAGATTTTTCAAGTAGATGTCCTGGTCAATATTTTTTCCAAATCATCTGCTAAAATAAACTTTCTAGTTCTAGTATTTGACCAGCCTATATGACACCCTCGAGCTATCCTTGGTCCTGCAGTATCTTCTTAAATCCTCTTGATCTAATCAAGCTAATGAATCTAATTGAGGCATCTGCTGTGTTCAATAGCAGAGGTGGTGTACTGAAGCAACAGTACATTGTCTACTTCCAGGCTGCAATGTGCAAGTGCAGAAGTCAGGGATACAAAGATCCACAAAGGACACTTAGACAATGGTTTTCTTCTGAACAATAGCATTGGTCCAATGTCATAATTCTGTATCTGGGAGCCTCATCATCTGTGAAGAATGTATCTCATGTTCTCACTTCACTTCAGTGACTTCACTCTGTGAAAAACCTCACTGAATGTGATACACTATGAGCACTATGATCTGAGACCTCCGTCGGTCAAATTTCACCATGGATATTGCATCCTTGCTGTCTAGATACACAAGCCTGGGCAGTATGAGATGGAGAGCAAGCTGTTGCCCATGTAGCAAGCTTCCCCTCTCCATGCAACTGATGAACCCAAAGGAACGGCAGAGACCAAACCATTTAGTACCAGCAGCATCGCAGGAGTTGCCAGTCAGCATTGAACTCAATGTAGGACTGCCTTAAGCACTCCAGCTCCAGACTTTTTCCTTGGGGGTTTACTCTTGAAGCCTTCCCCATGAGTGGGTACAGCCGCAAGGCAGTGGAGGGCTGAGATCAGTTTTCCTTCTCCGAGATGAGCTGCCAACTATGGCTGACAAGGCCCCATCTGCCTTAAGTAACTGGTTTTAATGTGCCAGTAACCCACCTTTGCCCATTCTCCTGTCAATCGAAAGGGTTCCACTGAGCTTAGTAGCTAAGACACATGTGAAGACCAGGAGCTGGGCTTCGCTGTCAGAGGCTATTTTAGGTGCACACAATTGGGAGCATTTAATAGCTAGAGGGAGCTTGTCCCCATTACCACCTCCGACTATAACAACCTTAAGGAACCATAATGAGCACTATGAATGGTACTATATAAAAGTAGGTTTTTAATTTCAATGGAATCTTGGACCGACTTGATCTGCGTCCTTTTGTTTGATTCCAGTCCAACACTAATTCCTTTTGTGGTTTTAACACAAAATTTGTTCCGATTATAGTTGTGTTTTGCTCTGTTGCAACAGAAAGTAAGTTAAAAACAAACTTGCTGTATTAATATTTATGACATGGAAGGTCTTGTTGTAAATTCAAATCAGGTTTCATAGATTGCAGTGCACCAAAGGTAAATGCAGAGAGCAAATCTACAAGAGCACATTAATACAGCAGGTACAGTTCAGAGACCCATCAATATAATATTCAGCATATCAATAATTCCATTAACATTTTATTTGCTGCATAAAATTTTTATATCAACTCATATACATACAGAGCTGTGCTACAAATTCAGGCATACAACAAGGCATGAAGTTGTAAATTATGGTGACATGTATTGTGATTATGAATTTTAAATGTAAGAAAGCATCTGAAAATTGCTCTGAGATGTGCTTCTTGTGTAGGAACCCAAGGGGTTGATGTTGCACTGTTTTGGGATGTGAGTTCCATTATATTCAGCAGAGAAATAGACTGTATGGAAGGGCTGGGTAGTTTACTGTGAGTGAGTGGCGAACTGTATGTGGAGGATGAAGATACCAGTTGTAAGTCTGCCTGGTGTCATGAGTTTAAGTCTTGTGCTAGGTTATTTTTGCAGTTTGATAATCACTGCAAAGAGATTTTTGATCAGGTTAGCTAAAATCACAGGACGTTGGAGGCACTCTCTGCCATTTAAATGCCCTGTTGAGGCAAAAGGAATAATTCGAGAAGGGGACACAGACATCTGGCTTTCCCTGTGGGATATTTTTGATTCTTCTGAAGTCATGAGGATATGTTTCTGATACGCTTCATGCCTCCCTCTCTTTCTGCATCAGATTTTACTGAGCAGAATATCCATGATGAACAAAGCATTTAAATACGCCCAAGATCATTGCAGTATTGTATGACCCTGATGTATTTACAAATTGAAGGTCCTGCCTGGTCCTTCAAGTCCTTGAAGCTCTTTCAATTTACAAATGGAAGGAACTTAAATAAACAATAAACTGACTATTTTAATGGTGAACCATGTAGCACAGATTAAAATTTTACCTTAATCTGTGGGGAACCAAAATACTCCATTGCAATGCACTGCTTAAGAAAATTAATGTATTAAATTAATATTGTTAATACCAAGTATTGGACAGATAATATGCTGAAACAACCAAAATACCCTAAAAGAATTCTGGTGTATATTGAACAGAGCAAAACAGGGCAAATCTTAAAGGGTTAAATCAAGGTTTTACAATGCGGTGGAGGACATTTTTTTCAGATCCCTTGTCATATATATTAAAGATGTTGTGAGAATAGGTGCAAGACGGGAAGGGACCTGTTGAATGAAAAAAATTGGAACAAGCTTATAGAGCATGAAGAAAATGAAATATAAATATTGAATTATGTCGATGAATTAAATCCAGATTATGATTCAAAATGGACCTGTCTGGAAAAGTTGATAGATTAAGTAATATTTTAAGGTGACCTTTCAAAGATACTTAAGGAAAACTCCATAGCCACCAGAGAACATACTGATCTAATATAACTACATATATATACCAAGTATCAAAGATCAAACATAACAGGAGATACAATCACAAAGAAGGCATACCAATGTATATACTTCATTAGGAGGTTGAGGAGATTAGGATTGTCACCAAAGCCTCTCACAAATTTCGACAGATGCACCATGGAGAGCATTCTGCCTGTTTACATCACCAGCTGGCATGAAGGCTCCAAGGCACAGGATCACAGGGTGCTAATGAGGGCTGTAGGCCCAACCAGCTCCTTTGTGTGTACAAATCTCTTCACCACCGAGGACACTTTCAAGGTGATGGTGCCTCAAGAAGGCAACACCCATCATTCACGAACCTCACCATCCAGCACATGCCCTCTTCTCACTACTACCATCAGGGAGGAGGTACAGGAGCCTGAAAATGCACTCTCAATATTTCAGGAGCAGCTTCTTCCCCTCCGCTTTCAGATTTCTGAGCAGATCATGAACCCATTTACACTATCTCACTATTCTTATTTGCACTATTTATGATATTTTATATTATGATTTATAATTTTTTTTATGTTTTGCATTGTCTTGCTGTGAAACAACAAATTTCACAACAACTCTGGCTGGGTTTGCAAGACATTGCTTCTTACAAAGTGAAACCCAATTGCATGAATGGCAGTGATGCTTCACTACCAGACGAGCTCAACACCTTCTATGCCTGCTTTGAAAGGGAGAATATCGCTACAGCTGTGCAGATCCCTGCTGCACCTGGAGGCTGATATCAGGCTACCTTTCAGGAGAGTGAACTCCTGCAAGGTGGCAGTCCCCGATGAAGTACCTGGTAAAGCTCTGAAAACTTGTGGGAGTATTCAAGGACATTTTCATCTTCTCACTGCTATGGTCAGAATTGCCCCGGCTTCAAAAAGACAATAATTATACCAGTGCCCAGAGGGAGTAGTCTGAGCTGCCTTAGTGACTATCATACAGTGGCACTCACATCCATGATGATGAAACCCTTTGAGAGGCTGGTCATGGCTAGAATCAACTCCTGCCTCAGCAAGGACCTCCTGGACACACTGCATTTTACTTTTCACCACAATAGGTCTATGACAGATGCAATCTTAATGGCATTTTACATGGCCTTAGATCGCATGGACAATACAAACATTTATGTCAAGATGCTGTTCATTGACTATAGCTCAGTGTTTAACACCATCATTCTCATAGTGCTGACTAATAAGCTACAGAATCTGGGCCTCTGTACCTCCCTCTGCAATTAGATCCTTGACTTTCGAACTGGAAGACAACAATCTGTGCCGATTGGTGATAATATCTCCTCCTACTGATGGTCAACACTGGGCCATATCAGGAGTGTGTACTTAGCCCACTGCTCTGCTCTCTCTATACCCATGACTGTGCGGCTAAGTATAGTTCAAATGCCATCTATAAATTTGTTGAAGATACAACCATTGTTGGTAGAATCTCAGATGGCGATGAGAGGGCGTACAGGAGTGAGATATACCAGCTAGTTGAGTAGTGTCACAGCAACAACCTGGCACTCAATGTCACTAAGACCAAAGAGCTGATTGTGGACTTCAGGAAGGATAAGGCAAGGGAACATGAACAAATGCTCATAGTTGGATCAGAAGTGGAGAGTGTGAGCACTTTCAAGTTCCTGGGTGTCAAGATCTCTGAGGATGTAATCTGGTCCCAACAATCAATGCAGCTACAAAGAAGGGAAGAATGTGACTATATTTCATTAGGAGTTTGAGGAGATTTGGTTTGTCACCTAAAACACTCAAAAACTTCTTCTGAAGTTTTCTGAGAGCATTCTGACGGGCTGCATCACTATCTGATATGGGAGGTGGGGATGCTACTGCACAGTATCAAAAGGAGCTACAGAAAGTTGTAAAATTAGTCAGCTCCACCTTGGGTACTAGCCTCTATGGTATCCAAAACATCTTCAAGGAGCAGTGCCTCAGGAAATCGGCATCCATTATTAAAGACCCCCATCACCCACAAGATGCCCTTTTCTCACTGTAACCATCAGGTAGGAGGTACAGAAGCCTGACGGCACACACTCAGTGATTCAGGAACCACTTTGTTTCCTCTGCCATCTGATTCCTAAATGGACATTGAATCCATGAACACTACCTCACTTCTTTTTAATATTATTTCTGTTTTTGCAGTATGTTTAACTTAACTACTTAATATGTATATATACTTACTGTAATTGATTTACAATTGCCACTGCAGCAAAGTTAACAAATTCCATGACACATGCCGGTGATATTAAACCTGATTCTGAAAGCATTTATTTAATTCATAAGCCCAGGTTTTCTTTCTGAAAAAAGCTGTTCAGTCTGTTCCATCCACCTGCAACATTTTTCATAGCCATTTACCTTGTTTTAACCATTCCAACTGTAAATCTAGTTTTTTTTGGAAAGTTACCATTAAGTCTGTGTCTACCACCCTCTCAGGGACTGCTGACCAAAATCCAATAACATGCATTGCTATTAGCAGAAATTTTCTTATCTTACTATTGGCTGTTTCACTAATTATATTCCAGTTGTGAACTCTGGCTACTGATTCTCCTGCCATATTCTTCTGTAGTTCTCATTCTGTGAGAATGGGAAATCTTGAATCCAGCATAACATTCAGCATAACAGTACTACATTATTGTATTTACATATTCTTTTTAAACTTTTTATTCTATTTTATAACACTTATGGAGCTAATCATTGGCAGCACTACAAATTGGAACAGTTTTTCAATTCAGATATTCTGTCTAATCATTGACAATACAAGGCCTGCTTCCATTATAACTTTTCCCCTCTTCTGCTTTAGTGATTTGTCCTAGATTCAATCTATCAAGTGATCCAGATATTTGTGTTCAGTAGCCTTTGTTCCTTCTCTGCAAAATAGCAATTTTGAAGTTACAGTAAAGCAAGAGTTACAGACAGTGTCCAGGCAAAGATAGCCTAGGCCAGTTGTATTCAAGTGGGACCTTTGAAGTGAGGCCACCGGAGACACCATTGCTTCTTACGGATGAGATAAGCTGGCATGACTTTGACAGTGCATACTCAAGTCAGACATGTGAGGCCTCTGTAGTGAAACTTCTCCAGAAACATCTTCCTAAAGCATAGCATCTCTTTACACAATAGTGGGTGCCAAAAGGATATGAAAGATACCCAACAACTAAGAGACAATTATCATCAATAACTTCAAAATATCATCGGCTGTTTCTATTGATTTTTAACGTCTCTATTGGGAATAGCAATTGATCTTCTAAGTGAGAAACTTAAACATATACAATTTACCATTTCTGTATAAAAATAACAGTTTTCCGTCCTGGCTTCAAATCAGTGTGGGTGACAGGGGCCATGCTGTTTTCCTTGTGCACAAGTAAAGTATAAAGAATGTTTGAGCCACAAGAGTACATGTGTTCTGGGCCCAGCTATTTCAGTTATTTTCTTTTATTTTATTTTATTATCTGTAATGACGGCAATGTGATGGCGGAAGCACGAGATTTTCAGATGCTTGAACAATGCAGAGCTATTTTACTTTAATTATTTACAGCAGAGTGCTATTTTCTTTCAAAATATACTTTTCTGTTATTATTGAATTAATTGTCCTTTTGTGACTGGGGTCTTTTCTTCAATATTGCGTGTAGTGAAGTCCATGACAAATAAGTCGCTTCTCATTCAGTGCTATGTTTAATGTTAAGGACTCTGAAGCAAGTAGTTTTGAGTACTACACCCTGACTCCAAGTACTTTGAATGAACAAGTCTCAGGTGCCTTTGTATGGGACAGAGAGTTATGATGCCCTATGCCAAGAAGTAGCATATTAATAAATGACATTTCCCTTCATAATTTTATGTGTCCATGTCTTCAGAAGTATGATAAGCCTCTGTGATTTGCTTGCACAGAAAGAGAAATTGTCTGAGTTTATATGCATTATACTCTCAGCAAATGCATCAGAGCTATTTTTGAAATGCCATATCCAAATTCTTGATATAGAATGGGATCATGCTGTAATGAGTGAGAGTGAATATAGTATATACATTTAGTTGCTGTGCTGACCTTCTGTGCAGAATAAATATTGACTTTGGGAAACTGGTAATTTCTCCTGTATTGAGTTTACCTCTTTAATTAAAATTAATATCAGACATGATTTTAACATAAGCCAGACATGAAATTGAGTGTGAGGAATGAGAGATCTAACTTAATCAAACTCACTTGGTTCTAAATATATCTGATTTACTCAGTTTCAGTTTAACGTGGTTTAGAGAATAATTTTGTGCAAGCATCATCTATTTAACACCAGTTCTTACAGCCTAGTCAACTGATCAAGTAACAATAATGAACTTGGGAAATGAAAAGCAATGTCTGCCCAGGCCTGATTTATATACTGTACACATGCATATTTGAATAAATACATAATGCTGCTTTTGTGGAAATTTGGCAAGATGAATCCCCCCGTAGAGCTGGACAGGAAGTCAGCTCACTGGCAGAAATTACTGACATAATTATCCTTCATACTCAATTATTTTTATTATGGCAGACAAAACACTTTAGAAATATATTTTTCATCAGGGTCTAGAAGTTTAACGTTGTCAAAATAATAGAGAGGAGGCCTCCTCCATTATTTGGGTGATAAAGAGATTGTTCTGAGCACACATGTGCAGACAGCTATAGAAGACAAAATGTTTCTTTTTCAGAAAATGGAGAATGCTGGAAATACTCGCTAGATCAGGCAACATCAATTGGCAGAGAAACAGTGTTGACATTCTGGGTCAAAGGTCCTTTATCAGAACTGAAAAACTGAGAAGAGAAGTCTGTCCTAAATTCCAGAGAACAGAACTTAGATCATATTGAGTATCTGTGACAGGGTGTGGGCCAAAACAGGCTGCTGGATGATTTAAATCAAGGTTTAATGGTGGTGAGGAGTGCCCTTGTTATTTTCCTATTCTTGTTGCTTAAGTACCAGTCACATTAATTCTTACTCTTACTCATTGTTTCTAGCCTCCTATATCACTGTAATGATCAGAGTATAAAGCACTTCATCTCACGCTCTGTCCAGGACTCTCACAATCCTGGGGCCTTAAGGTTGAGCTTTACAATTTCTTTTTATTAAGTGCAATCGTGAACAATATCCAGATCAGAAATGCTAATCAAGTCAACTAGTTCCCAATGAGAACTCTGATAGGTCAATCAGATGGTTCACTGCTGCTCAGCGATAACAGGCACAAGGGTTGCTAGCCCCTGTACCCCAGAAACACACCTGAGCAGTGCAGCGGAGGTATGTGCTATGCATGACCTGATCTGAAAGCATCATGTTGACTCATAACAGATTATGTTCATGGTGGAACAGCTTAGTCAAGGATGGGTGATCAGCACAGATGGAACAATTATACCTCTTCTACCCCAATTTCAGGAAAATTCTTCACTGATATACCCTAGCTGGAATTCTTTCTATTTCAATTCTTTCATGTTGTTTCTCTATGACTTTGTTCCAATCACAGCTTTTTAAATTAATTGATGTTTTGATATGTTTGATCTACACCCTGTCAAGGACTGTTCCTCAGTTCACCCCGTGTCTATTCTGTGCAACTTAAAACAGGTTTGTTTTCTCACCTTTTCAGTTCTGATGAAGGATCACTGGCTCTAGGCATCAAAAATGCTTCTCTCCCCTTGTCTGGTGCACGCTTTGGAGAAACAAAGGTGATGGGAAGAATTTTAGGCTTCAACCTGGAAACACTGACAACCATATTGTACTCCAACAAAATGCTGGAGGAAGGCAGTGGGTCCAACACCATCCACGGAGAGGGCTGAGACCCTTCATCAGAACTAGTTGACCCACTGAGTTCATCAAGCGTTTTGCATTTCTTGTTCGGGATTTCCAACATCTGCTGATTTTCAGATGAGTAATGGTGAATAAAACAATCCAAATTTCTAGATGTAAACTGTGGTATGTGGATTCCGGCCATAACTTTCAAATATATCTTGAACATCTGGCTCATTTTATGAGGGAGGAGTATCCTGCAATCATTAACTAAATATTAACACAATTACAAAGTGTCTTCTTTTTGTCTTATGATGTATATCTACCTTGCTTTGCACAGAAACACATCTGACTAGACAATTGTATTTTTCCTGCTTGCTCTTATCAGAGTAGTCTAAACTAAATACTTGCAGCATTATCCCCTTTTGGATTTACAATACATATTTCAACATTCACCAATCTTTTATCGTAACCCAACTGTGTGGGTTGGTAGCAAATAAGAATATAAAACCCGAACACCCTTGTGAGGAGCACTCCGAGATTCTAATATGTTTAAGTTTCAAATAATAGAAAGAAGGTAATGTAATGTAATGAATTGCAAATGAAAAAAACATCCAGACAATTATCAAGTTAACTCTTAATGCAAAAGGCTAGAAATCAACGTGTTCACAAATTTATTGGAGCCACTTGATGGATTAGTAGATTTAATCTCTATTGTGTTAAATTTAATTTAATCTAATTTACTGCAAATTTTATTTTGGGGAAATAACCAAAAACCTAGGGACATGGTAAGAAGCACAATTTAATTGTGACTTCAGTAATAGTTAACATTCTTGCCAGGAATGTGTGCAATCGGACAGACCCATGCACAGATATTTGGAAGCATGATTTGTGTTGCTGGCTCGGAATCTATCTGGCACCTCCTGCCACTCGCTCTGCACAAGGAAGTAGGATCATGCTGATCTTTGTTGTCATACTGAGGCTGTTGCAAGGTATCTTAAGCTGCCCAAATTATCACACTTCCTGTCTGTCAATAACTTTAAAATTTCGCTTCCCTCTGCATCATTTAACATTTATTTCCTCTCTTTTCCAGTTCTGATGAAGGGTATTTGCCCTGAAATGTAGCCTTTGTTTCTCCCTCCACAGATGCTACTTGACTTGCAATGTGTTTCCAGCATTTTCAATTTATATTTCAGATTTCCTGCACCTGCAGTTTTTTATTTTTGTTTTCACATCTGGTTCTGTGCCTGAACAAGGAAAGAGGTGCCTCCTTTGATTTTTGCATCTGCCTGTTGTTGGTGTTGCTGCCAAAATAACCTGATGCTGAAAACTATAGCCAAAAGAAAAGAGTAGGGATGTTCAGACTTTTCTTTTTCATTTTAATCCACCTTTCCGGAGCCTCAGGCTGTATTAGCACATGCTGTAGGGAAGTCATTTGATGCTGATAACTTTTGCAATCATCACATCACTACTGCAGTGCATGGGTCAGAAAATTTGCAGCACCTTTCTGCCACAGCCAGTATCTGTTTGAGGCAAGCCACCCTTATATTCCCACAAATACAGTATAGTCCAGAACTGACTCTGAGAGAAAACAGTAAAATGCACTGCACAGTGATCTCACTGAATGCAATACTGCTTATACTCCAGTTGTTCTGGAAATGGATTTGCTGATTATTTTGCCATAATTCCTGTGGGATTGTGCTCAATGAACTGTAAACCAGGAAATAAATGAAACAGTTTGACTGCTTTAGATATAGCAACAGATTCCATGGCCCCAAGAACAGTTATTGAAACAAATGTCAGGGCTAATAAATTAGATTTCTGAGAAAAGTGAGTCATCAGAGGGGATATTTGGCTTTGCACACTGAAATATTTGATAAAGAATCCAGGGAGTATTGAAATATTGGGTAGGCTGCCTTATTAATGTACATTCCATTAAGCTTGAACTTTGAGCAGTGAAAATCAAACTGCTGGAGAAAACTGTATCAAGTAACAAATATTATGGTAGAAAAGAATTGTTGATATTTCAGGTCAAGACCACGCTTCAGGACCCTTGCGTCTCTCTTGAGTTTCTATGATCTCTTGCACCCAAGTGAGCAATGTCAATCAGGTAGAGAGTTAGGATCATGTGAGCAATTGGGAAAATGACAACAATTGCCTGGACACTTCTGCAAAACAACTTGACATCATTTTTCTGTTTCTCTATCCTTTAAACAGAGCAAACAAAGAAAATCCACAGGAATATTCAATGGCAGGTTATTAGAGAAAATGGGTGCTCCAAAATCAATCTATTTGCTCTTTCCTGTGAAAATTGAATTTGAACATAAAGAAATTTGAAAGCATATCCTGAATATTGACAATTAAATTTTGCTGAATTACAGAATCGGACAAAAAACAGTTTGTGCTATCTTTATGAAAGACCTATCCAATTAGTCTTAGTTTCTCTACTTCCTCCAGTTCACTAAAAGGTGTTTCCACTGTTAATCATTTTCCAGATTTTCCTTTGAAAATTACTGTTGAAACTTCTTCCACCACCAATCTGAGCAGTGCATTAATTCAAAATATTCCCTCTAGCTCTTCTAATAATTCCTGTAGGGTTGTCTTCTGATTACTCCTGTAATTACTCCCATAATTCTGCCTGTAACTGGAACAACACCAACTCTCTAGTTTCTTTGTGTAACTGAAATTCCTTATCCCAGGAAAATCATTCTGGTACTATAAATCTCCTCTTTGTGCTCTCCAATACTTTAATGTGTTTCTTGGTATCCAGAAATACTGTACACCTAATGAAGTCTAATCAGGTGCTTATATAATATTAGCATTAGTTTGGTTTTTTTTTTGCTCTTTCACAAGGATGTGTTAAGCATCTTTAGCAGTCTTTTTGGATTCCTCCTCTCACCACAAGATAAGAGATGAAGAAAGTAGCACTCAAACTATTTTATTGTGGCTGTGAACTAGATGATTTATTGCACTTACATGCTGTAGGTCCTGT
Source organism: Mobula hypostoma (assembly GCF_963921235.1). Lineage (NCBI taxonomy): Eukaryota > Metazoa > Chordata > Chondrichthyes > Myliobatiformes > Myliobatidae > Mobula > Mobula hypostoma. The sequence continues at coordinate 141,038,994 of NC_086100.1, forward strand.
TCTATTCTTTGTAATTTCATCTGATATTTTTAACATTTGCACTCGCTTTGAATTGGTATGAGAGAGTACAGACACATTGGTTGGAAGTCATTTTTATTGTGCTCTGCTGAATTTGCTTCATGTAGGAGTATACTATTAAAAAATCTCCTAATTTCTGCCAAGGCTCTTTAGTTAATTAGTTTAAGCCTTTGTCTTCTTGTCTCAGGCTCTTCTGTTAGTTTACTTCCACTAACATTGCTTCATAATTTGGAACATCTATATTAAATCTCCCCCCAAGTAAGGCATTTGAAATCTCCATCATGGTGCATGTTCAGGGAATTATAGACCAGTTGGTGAATAACATTGACAGAAAAATTAATAGTCTCTCCTCAAGCTGAATATTAAAGCATGTTTAGAAAATTATAATAATGAATAGTCATCATGAATTTCTAAAAGGGAAATTCTTGTTTGACTAATCTGATTGATTATTTCAGGAGGTAACAGAAAGCAGAAGATAGTAATGCAGTTGATGTAAATTATCTGGATTTTCAAAATGTCTTTGATATGGTTTCCCCTTGACAGGTAATGTCAGAGAATGTGGAGATGGACAAGAATTAGAATGAGTTATGTTATGTTTTGTAACTCCAAAACATAACACTAATTGAAAGCAAAAAAACAGGAGCCCAAGAGAACGTGTCTTAGTTTCAGTGTTACTTTAAATGCGACACGTACGTATGATGTGGCAGTGTGATGACATATGCCATTCGCGTATATAATGAATTATTTAAACAAGTAAAGAATGCTTAATCAAACAATATATTATAATATTACTGAAATGTTAAATACACAGCACTCCTCCCTGCTTAGTTTTCTGAAACCTGGGTATGGCATTTTCATTTAACACTATTTTACACTTGATATGTTTGAGTTTTCCAGTGCCATCCTGAACCCTGCTGTGGCAATCATTCAGTTTGTTCCTTAAATTGCTTTCAGTTGACTCAATTGCAGGGGAAGTGGCATGCAAATAATGGATGGATCTCTCATTAAGTTGAAGTTGTTTTAGACAGTCATGACCCCACAACACTGGCCCTTCTGTTTTTACTGCATACAAGGCCAATGTGGCTTGTTGGTTGTTGTATTTCACTGTTACAAATGTCTTTTCCACAGGAGTTACCTTTTCTTCCGTACAAGTTCTTAGTTGGATATCTGCAGGCTTCAGTTCAATATCTTTGAAACGTCATTCAACCACATTTTGTGGAATGACTGAAACAGCTGATCCATTTTAATTAATTTGCTGTTCACTTCTGGTGTAAGCCATATTGTTTGCCTGTTGCTAGTTTTCACATTGTAAATCTCAAGGCAACTCTGTCCTGTGTCACTCTCATCATTATCAGATTTTTTATCAACATCATTCAGATTAGTGTTCTTTCTGAAACTGCAGCTTGACTTTTTATTTTTTTCTCTTCCACTTTGCAGTCCATTTATTTTTGTCTGCCCTGTATGCTCTTTGTACGTGCCCTAATTTGTTGCATTTTCTGCAAGATTTGCCTTTAAATCTGCATTGATCTCGTGTATGTGAGACCCTGCCAAAACAGCAACACAATTTATTTGGCCAGGCAGGTTTCTGTTTACACATGGCAATTTTGTTCATGCTCACTTTCATTCCTGGCTGCAGTTTAATTGTGTCTCTGTCTGCTGTTTTCATTGATAAAGCCATTTCAACTGCTCCTTTGAATATCAGTTGTGCTTCAGTTAGGAGACATTTCTGAATGGATTCTTGTATAATTCCACAAAATAATCGCTCTCTCAGTGCATCATTAAGCTCATTACTGAATTGGCTATACTCAGCCAACTTCAGTTTAGCCACATACTCTGAAATGGACTCCCCTTCCTTTTGATTACACTTTTGAAACCAAAAGTGTTTTGCAATCAACAATTGTTTCAGTTCTAAATGTTCCTACATTACTTTCGTCGTATTAACAAAGTTCTTTTTAGCTGCTTTGGATGAAGTAGTTAAACTTCTAAGCTAACTGTATACCATTAAACCCAATGCACTCAGCAAAACTGGCCCTCGCTTGTCATTGGCTGTTTCATTTACTTCAAAGTGCTGCTTCAAAACATCCACCATTGTCCTGTACCTAACAAGACCAAGGTAATTTTTCTGAATGACTAGCATCCTGTCGCACTTACCTCAATGATAACCAAGTGTCTTTGAGATGCTAGTCAAGGACTTCATCTGTGGCGTGCTACTACCCACACTGGACCCACTACAATTCACCTACCGACACAACTGATTGACAGATAACTGAATAGCCACAGATCTACACACTCTCCTTACACATCTGGAAAAGAAGGATAGTTATGTGAGAATGCTGTTCTTGTAGTACAGCTCAACATTCAACACCATAATTCCCTCCAGGCTTGACAAGAAGCTCAGAGACCTCGGCCTTCACCCTGCCTTGTGCAGTTGGATCCTGGACTTCCTGTCAGATTGCCGGCACGTGGTAAGAGTGGGCTCCCTCACTTCTGCCCCTCTGACCTTCAACACAGGAGCCCCTCAGGGCTGTGTCCTAAGCCCCCTCTTTTCCTCTCTATATACCCATGACTGTGTCACCACCCACATTACATTTAGACAAAGACGTAACATAAAGATTTTCACTCCTCATGTATGTGAAGGATGCAAGAAATAAAGTCAAGTCAATTCAATTCACTCAGCAGACATGAGCCAGTTACTGTGCCTTGTGAAAGGATTCAGTCCTCAAATCTTTGTTCAAATAAATGTTACAACTAGGGATTTTGATTAATTTAACTGAGATTTTTTGTTTATGAATCATGAGCTCCTTTTTCACTGTAGTATCCTTTAAAAAAGGGAAAATTGTAAAGCATGAGAAATTAAAAATTCAAAAACTGGAATATCAGCAGTTGAAAAGTATTCATGCCCCCCCCCCCCACTTTGTTCAGTACTTAGTTAAATCGCAGCTATTACAGCCAGTAGCCTTTTGGACTATTAGCATTCCACAATGTGATGGAGCAACATTTGCCCATTCCTCCTTGCAAAATTGCTCAAGCTGTGCCAAGTTAGTTGGGCAACAGTGGTAGACAGCAATCTTGAGGTTTTGCTGGAGAAGTTTGATTGGGTTAAGTTCCAGACTCTGACTGGGTTTCTCCAGACACATAAGGTGTAAAAGAGAGGCAGGAGTGGATATCGGACCACTGGAAAATGATGCTGCAGAGGCAGTAATGGGGGACAACAAAATAGTGGCGGAACTGAGTAAGAATTTTGCATCCGTCTTCACTGTGGAAAGCACTAGCAGTATAGTAGAAGTTCCAGGTGTCAGGCAGCTTGAAGTGTGTGAAGTCACCATAACTAGAGAGAAGGTTTTTGGGAAAATGAAAGGTCTGAAAGTGGATAAGTCTCCTGGACCAGATGGTATACATCCCAGAGTTCTGAAAGGGGCGACTGAAGAGATTGTAGAAGTATTCGTATTGAACTTCCCAGAATCACTAGATTCTGGAATGGTTCCGGAAGACTGGAAAATTATAAATGCCACTCCACTCTTCAAGAAGGGAGAGAGGCAGAAGAAAGGAAACTATAGGCCAATTCGTTTGACACAGTGGTTGGGAAGATGTTCGAGTCAATTATTAAGGAGGAGTTGTCAGGGAACATGACAAAACAGATTGTAGTCAGCATGGTTTCCTGAAGGGAAAATCTTGCCTGACAAAACTGTTGGAATTCTTTGAAGAAATAACAAGTAGGATAGACAAAGCAGAGTGGGTTGATGTTGTGTACTTGGATTTTCAGAAGGCCTTTGACAAGTACCACACATGAGGTTGCTTAACAGCTATGAGCCTATGGTGTTACCGGAAAGATTCTAGCATGGATAAAGCAGTGACTGATTGGCAGGAGGCAGAGAATGGGAATAAAGAGAACCATTTCTGGTAGCCTGCCGGTGACCAGTGGTCTTCCACAGAGGTCTCTGTTGGGACCGATTCTTTTTACGTTATTTGTCAATGATTTGGATGATGGCTTTGTTGCAAAGTTTGCAGACAATATGATGATAAGTGGAGGGGCAGATATCTTTGAGGAAGTAGAGTGGCTAAAAAAGCATTTACGCAGATTAGGAGAATGGGCAAAGAAATGGCAGATGGAAAACAGTATTAAGAAGTGTATGGTCTTGCATTTTGATAGCAAAAATAGAAGGGTTAACTATTTTCTAAATGGAGAGAAAATACTACAAAGTGAAGTGGAAAGGGACTTGGAAGTCCTTGTGCAGGATTCCCTAAAGGTTAATTTGCAAGTTGGGTCAGTGGTGAGGAAGGCAAATGTGATGTTAGCATTCATTTCAAGAAGATTAGAATATGAAAGCACGGATGTAATGTTGAGATTTTATAAAGCAATGGTGAAGCCTCGTATGGAGTATTGTGAGCAGTTTTGGGCCCTTATCTTATAGAGGATGTACTAAAACTAGAAAGAGTTCAAAGGAGATTCACAGAAGTGATTCCAGGATTGAATGGCGTTTGATGGCTCTGGGCCTGTATTCACTGGAATTCAGAAGAATGAGGAGAGACCTAATTGAAAGCTATCGAATGGTGAAAAGCTGAGATAGAATTGATGTGGAGAGGATGTATCCTGTGGTGGGGGAGTCTAAGACCAGAGGATACAGCCTCAGAATAGAGAAGCGTCCTTTAAGAATGAAGATGAGGTGGAATTTCTTTAGCCAGAGAGTGGTGAATCTGTGGAATTTTTTGCCACAGGCAGCTGTGGAGGCCAAGTCTTTATGTATATTTAAGCCAAAATGATCAATTCTTTATTGGTCAGGGCATGAAGGGCTATGGGGAGAAGGCAGGAGTTTAGGGCTGAGAGGAAAATTGGACCAACCATGATGAAATGGCAGAGCAGCTTCGATGGGCCAAATGGCCTAATTCTGCTCCTATATCTTATGGCCTTATGGACATCAATTTTTTTCATTTGAAGCACCTCATGATTGCTCTGGTAGTGTGCTTTGGGTCATTGCCCTGCTGAAAGATGAACTTTCTCCCTAGTTTAAGCTTTCCGGCAGAGGGCAACAGGTTTTTATCCAAGAACTCTCTATTCTTAGCAGTATTTATCTTCCCATTATTTCTGACCAGTTTTCCAGTCCCTGCTTCTGAAAAACATCCCCATAGAGCAGGTTGCTACATCCACTTTAAATTATAGTAGGGATGGTGTTATTTGGATGATGTGCAGTATTAGATTTATGCCACATGTACACTTAGTTTTGAGGTCAAGTATTTCCACTGCAGTCTCATCTGAGCACAGGGCCTTACTCCACATCTTCACAGAATCCTTTAAGTGATGCTTTACTCATACGGGCAAGGATATGCTTTTATTTTAGCCAGGGCTTCTTCCTTGCCACTCTTCCATAAATACCCTTTTTGTGCAAGGCCTTAGAGATTGTGGAGCCATAAACTTCATTTCCAGTTGCAGCCACTGACTTCTGTAGCTCACTCAGAGTGACTGTTGGTGTCAAAGTCACCTCTCTTATAAGTGCCATTCTTCTCTGGTGACTGAGTTTAGAAGGGTGGCCTGACCTAGGCAGTGTGATTGTGGTTTCATAGTTTTTCTACTTTTTCACAATGGACTGCATTGAACTCTGAGGTATGTTCAGTGCCTTTGAGATGGTCTTGTACCCTTCCCCAGAGCTGTTTTCTCTATCATCATTTCTCCTGTCTTCATTTTGGTTTGGTCTGTTGAAAATCTACCATACTGTTGGAACTTACAGAGAGAGGGAGTATTTATTCAGGTGATCCTCTCATTTTCTACATCAACAAATTGGGTGAGTTGGTAAGGTAATATCTAAGGAAAATTATTGTTATGAAGGAGATGAACACTTTTTCATCATCACAATTTTGTTTTTTAATTTTTCATAAATTATTGAGAAGTTTTAGAGTTTTTCTTTTGATTTGATGTGATGCACAATATTTTGTAGATTAGCTCAAAAATACTACTACAATATATTTTAAATTTAGAAATTGAGGCAGAAAATTGTGAAAATAGCTGTGGCGACTGAATACTTTTTCAAGGCATGGTATCTGTTGTGAAATTGAATGTGTCTATCTTCCTGATGTAGGCAGCCATTTCTGTTTTTTTTAATTTATGATTATTATCACCTGGTATTCACTGTTCATGAACCTCATGAATTCAGTCCAGTTTCTGTCTTTATTTTATCTCAACCATGTCTATCTCTTCCCGAAGAAGCACGTGTTACGCTGTTTTTCTCACTCAACCATTTCTCACTGTGCTTTTTAAAAAATTGGACATTTTGTTGCACTTCAGCAGTTAGGTAGTCATCACAGGTTTGTTTAAACCTTCGTCGTTGCCACCGTTACACATTGAAATTCTAAAACATAAATCTAAAAGATGGGAGCCCCGGAGAATATGTCCTGGTTTTGTTTTTACTTTAAGCAAGATATGCACATATGACACGGTGGCGTAATGATGTATGCCATTTAGGTGCTATTACATTTAACCTATAATGAATTATTTAAACAAACAAGAATGCTTGATTGAAAAATATTGCTGAAATGTTAAATGCACAACAAGTTTCTAGTTGTTTTAATGGCAACAGGTAGAGAATGAGAATGAAAGAAAACTTTTAGAATTGTAAGAAGATGAGTTGTGAATTTCACGGGGAAGTGATATGGGACCAGAGCTGTTCACATGTTACACTTAATCTGGCTCAAGAGTTTACGTGATTTCTCTGTATAAACATTTAAATCTTAGAGCCCATTCATGGTTCTTGGACTCAGCAATCAAAAATACAAATTCTAAATTTGTGGATGATACCAAATTAGAAGTGATGCTGAGTACTAATTAGGACAGAAACTAATTGGAGGAGGACTGTAAAAATAAAAAAAAGAGCGGAATGGTAAATAATTGGAAAATTAAATTTGATGCAAATAAATACAGAATAGTATGCTGTAGCAGGCAGAATATGGTTGGTACCAATTATAAAATGGAAGAAATTAGGCTAGATAGGGTGGAAAATCAAAGGCCTATTAAGAATATAACTAATATGAAAATCACTGAAGGTGGCACCACATATTACCAAAACTACAAAACAAAGCCAAGCATTAGGTTATATTTGGAATGGTAGAATTGGAAAAAGCGAAGGTTATACCAGACTTTTCAGGAACCAAGACCTACATTCACATTTGGTTCATGGGAAATAACAGATTCAACGGAGGAGAATTAAATTATGATTCTAGAGATAAATAAAGTTGTATGTATCAGAAAAAAACACGGAAATATCAAATGCTTTTTCTCTTCAGAAATGAAAGCTGTTGGAAGACTTTAAAATTAGTAAGGTTTTCAGTTGAGCAGAAGCAGAGAGTATCCTTTCACTTTTGGGATGTGTAAGTAGAGAATGCCATAAAATGGTTACCAAGAATCCAAGGGGGAACTTCAGGGAATTTTTTACCCAAAGAACAGTGAGTATATGAGATCTAAGGAAGATCTATCACACTATTTCTAAATTGTGAAAATGTAATGACGTTAGAGGAGCGGCAAGATGTAGAAATCTCCACATGGATATAAATCTGTAGAACCAATTGGCCAGGTGCAAAACAAATACAGCGGGATGCTGTTTTTTCTCAATCTCAGTGAAACTGGAATGCAAAGGGGTACAAAGTTATATTGTAACTGAAAAAAATTGATTAGAATCTACCTGGAATGTTATATAGGATTAGATAGATATACAGCACAGACATTAGCCATTCACCCAAACCAGTACATGAAAGATTTTATGTTCCACTCAAGCTTTCTCCAGTTTTTCATCAGTTAATATTGTCAATTTTAACTTCTGCTCTCTTTTCTATAATTTTTCTCTTTCCTAGCCTCCATTTAAATGTATCAATGCTACATTGTTTTATTAACTGTCTTGTATAATTTACTGCATATATAATTTATATTCTGTTGATCTATGAATCTGTGCCTGTGATACTGCTGGAATAGTAGCCTTTTGTTGAATCTGTACCCACTATAGATCCCTCATGATAGATTCAAAGAGAAGATTAATAAGCACAGGATCCATGATCTCTTTGTAGACTGGATCCAAAACTGGCTTTGCTAAAGAAGATAGAGTGCAGCAGCTGAATGGTTTATATATACAAAATGACACAGATAAGCCGCAGATATAGTTGGAGAAATGACAGATGGAGGTGTTGCGCTCTTGGAGGTCAAATGTAAGGGGAAGGAATACAGTAAGTGGCAGCCACTTAGGAAGACTGATGTACAGCTGGATCTATGCTTGGCTTAACTCTGCTGTCTTCTTGAATAATGGAACGTTTGGTGTCGACCAATCATTTGCCACCTCTTTAATGGCCAGAAATGGTTTAAATATTCTGAAGGAGTCCCAAAAATGTCTTCCATTGGCTACTGTCGGAGTCCCTGCAGCATTTCACAGTGTACTTTATTGTACTCACTGCTTAATATGTGATGTATATTTGCTTTCTAGACCAAGGGGCCTCATGTTTGCTAGGCTTGGCTTTCAAAACACAGCAACTGCCACTTGTAAGATCAAACAGTGTAAGTTAAACTTTCTACTCCATCTCTTGTTTAGCTTCTGGTCATAATAGTGGGCCAGTCTTCTGTTGCTAAAGTGGAAATGGAAAATAGTAATCAGTCAAAAACACGGCTTTGCAAACAATCTGTCTATGGAGCAAACTGCTAGCACACCACATTTGGTTTACTGTTGCTTAAGAGGTACAGTAAAAATTTGCCTTGTTTCAAAACAGTCAATGCTGGCTGCACTCCAAATGGATAATATAATTTATAAATAACTGATGTGTTTATAGTTGGAAGTTTAATGTACTCAGAGAAGTTAGCTTTACAGTATTAATTGTAGATAGCAAGGATCTGTGTCTCCAAAAAGTTTTTAGACTGTTTGTGTAAAAAGTGTATTTGAGGAAATATCATGTACTATATGTGTGAAATCACCAAGTGGCAAAGAAAGTGTACAAAATGTGAGGAGCAGTTCAGGCTTATTAGAAATGGAGTAAGGAACATCAAGAAATGTGAAAGAAACATGGATGAACTAGAGACCATTCCTCTGGATTTGATTTCTGCAATGTAATGTATTTTGTGTTTTGGAAATCTTTTGTATTTTAAGAATGGTTTGTGAATTGGAAATGTTTAAGATCGAAATCCTCTGTGAGTTTCAAGCGTGCTCTAAGAAGGTTATTTGGATTTAAACATGTATCACTGAAAATAAATAAGTGTTTTAAATGACTTTGTCAGTTGGAAGTATCTTAGTAGTAGGGAGAGGAAACCCACCACTCAAAAGGTGGGTATTGACATTTAAACTCACCATGGAGACCAAACAAGGGAGTCACAGTATAACCTACCTCTAGTGCGAGTACTCATGGCCACTTATATCCAATAGGGCTTAAGGTCTTTGTTTAGGTTTAGAACTTCGTGGTCAGCTAACCAAATACCACAACAATATGATCTTCCCTATATTGAAGAAGCGAAGCAAAATTCCTTTACATTTTTACAGGTATAACAAAGGTGAGTATCTTAACATGTTTATCTGATCAAAATATAACATCTTATATTTTTCAGGATTAAGTTGTCTATGTTATGTCCCTGTGCATCTGACCAGCTGATTTGTATGACTTTGCAGCTGGTTGGTACTACTCTATAGGACACCTTTGTATAATTAATACAAGTGACCCTGAGCTTTCAGTTCGTTATTACTTTTATCTTCGAATCAACATTATTCTTCCTAATCCCCTTCGTTACCTCAGGGAACTGGACCTCAGCATCCGAATAGATACTTTGCAGCTTTCCAGACCATACATTGAGCTTGTGGCAATCAGTTATCCTTCCATTGAATCCCAGATTAAGGCGAGAAAATAGATCAGACTAGTAAACCAAAAACCTGGACTAACTTTCCAAGTACCCAAGTTAAAAACTTATCAAAGCTGCTGTGTAATTTAAATTGAATTCATTATGTCGAATTTGGGAAAATAAAAATATCAACTGGACTTGGAAAAGGCCATGGCAAAATATTAGATTATCCCATAAAAGGAAAACATTCAGTTCTCTTCTGTTCTTCAGGGGAGAAAATGTGTTATTCTTACCCAGTTTGGTTAATATGTGACTCCAGATCCACCCCATGTGATTGACTCTGATATGATTTTTAAAACTATTCAATTCAAAGGTAATTTAGTATAGGCAATAAGTGCTGGACTCACCAGTGAGAACCAGAATAAATCAAAAATGAATTTATAAAAATAAATATGCCGTTTCCTTCTCTCTTAATCTGGCAGTTTCAGATTTTATTGTCCCCTCCTATTTAACTGACCCTCAATATTGCTTTTCTTATTCATGAGTTCATGAGCACTACTATTTTTGTCATTCATTTTCTCCTTGTCAACATTTTTTCTCTTTCTTTCCCCTTTCTCTGTAAGGTTAAATCCTAAGAAGGTTTGGTCAGGCTCCAATTTTATTCCTTGTTATTAAGAGACTGAGTGGAGAACTTACAGATGTGTATAAAAACTGGGGGCATGGAGAAGATGAATGTTCATGGACATTTTACCAGGGAAGGGGAAACCAAACTGGAGGACATAGATCTAAGGAGAGAGGGGAAACATTTAAAAAGGATCTGAAGGGTATCTTCTTTATGCAGAGGGTGGTGGGTATACAGAACAAGTAGCCAAAGGAGGTAGTTGAGACAGTAACAAAAACAAATTAAAAAGTTGGTCAGAGTCTCAGATAGGAAAGGTTTAGAAGGATATGGGCCAAATGCAGGCCAGTGGCATTAGTTTAGATGGGCATCTTGGTCAGCATAGATAAATGGAGGCAAAGGATCTATTTTCATGCTGTGACTATAACTCCACTGCCTGATCTGCTGAGCATTTCACAATCTTCTCTTTTTATTTTAGGGTATACACTTGTCGCTGTCACATTTGTACCTATGAGCAACCATAAAGCACTTGACTTTGCAAGCAATTACAACTGCACTAGACACAAAAAGATTTATGCCTCACAGTCTCTCTATTTAGCCAGTTTGTGTTCAGGTTAATCTGCTAGCTGTCACATTAGTCATCTTAGTGATCATTTAAACCTAGTGTTTCATACCCACTTGGACAATGTAACCAACAGAAATGTTAATCTTAAAATAGTTGCAGTGATGTATCATTGTGTCAAAAATAATTTTATGCTGATTTGTCTCATTGGATGTAGAATTTGACTTTATGCTCTAGGGTAGCACAGATGATAATAGGAAAACATTGAATTCAATGGATGGGAAAGAACGTTGAAAACAAACTGTCCCTTTATTATTTTTAGACTATTGTACATTCTACCTTTCAAGCAACACACATCAAAGTTGCTGGTGAACGCAGAAGGCCAGGCAGCATCTGTAGGAAGAGGTGCAGTCGATGTTTCAGGCCGAGACCCTTCGTCAGGACTAACTGAAGGAAGAGTGAGTAAGGGATTTGAAAGTTGGAGGGGGAGGGAGAGATCCAAAATGATAGGAGAAGACAGGAGGGGGAGGGATAGAGCCAAGAGCTGGACAGGTGATAGGCAAAAGGGGATACGAGAGGATCATGGGACAGGAGGTCCAGGAAGAAATACAAGGGGGGGGGTGACCCAGAGGATGGGCAAGAGGTATATTCAGAGGGACAGAGGAAGAAAAAGGAGAGTGAGAGAAAGAATGTGTGCATAAAAATAAGTAACAGATGGGGTACGAGGGGGAGGTGGGGCCTTAGCGGAAGTTAGAGAAGTCGATGTTCATGCCATCAGATTGGAGGCTACCCAGATGGAATATAAGGTGTTGTTCCTCCAACCTGAGTGTGGCTTCATCTTTACAGTAGAGGAGGCCGTGGAGAGACATGTCAGAATGGGAATGGGATGTGGAATTAAAATGTGTGGCCACTGGGAGATCCTGCTTTCTCTGGCGGACAGAGCGTAGATGTTCAGCAAAGTGGTCTCCCAGTCTGCGTCAGGTTTCGCCAATATATAAAAGGCCACATCGGGAGCACCGGACGCAGTATATCACCCCAGCCGACTCACAGGTGAAGTGTTGCCTCACCTGGAAGGACTGTTTGGGGCCTTGAATGGTGGTAAGGGAGAAAGTGTAAGGGCATGTGTAGCACTTGTTCCGCTTACACGGATAAGTGCCAGGAGGGAGATCAGTGGGGAGGGATGGGGGGGGGGGGGACGAATGGACAAGGGAGTTGCGTAGGGAGCGATCCCTGCGGAATGCAGAGAGAGGGGGGGAGGGAAAGATGTGCTTAGTGGTGGGATCCCGTTGGAGGTGGTGGAAGTTACGGAGAATAATATGTTGGACCCGAAGGCTGGTGGGGTGGTAGGTGAGGACCAGGGGAACCCTATTCTTAGTGGGGTGGCGGGAGGATGGAGTGAGAGCAGATGTACGTGAAATGGGGGAAATGCAGTTAAGAGCAGAGTTGATAGTGGAGGAAGGGAAGCCCCTTTCTTTAAAAAAGGAAGACATCTCCCTTGTCCTAGAATGAAAAGCCTCATCCTGAGAGCAGATGCGGCGGAGACGGAGGAATTGCGAGAAGGGGATGGCATTTTTGCAAGAGACAGGGTGAGAAGAGGAATAGTTCAGATAGCTGTGAGAGTCAGTAGGCTTATAGTAGACATCAGTGGATAAGCTGTCTCCAGAGACAGAGACAGAAAGATCTAGAAAGGGGAGGGAGGTGTCGGAAATGGACCAGGTAAACTTGAGGGCAGGGTGAAAGTTGGAGGGAAAGTTAATAAAGTCAATGAGTTCTGCATGCATGCAGGAAGCAGCGCCAATGCAGTCGTTGATGTAGTGAAGGAAAAGTGGGGGACAGATACCAGAATAGGCACGGAACATAGATTGTTCCACAAACCCAACAAAAAGGCAGGCATAGCTAGGACCCATACGGGTGCCCATAGCTACACCTTTAGTTTGGAGGAAGTGGGAGGAGCCAAAGGAGAAATTATTAAGAGTAAGGACTAATTCTACCTTTACTTGCTTACAGCCCAAGACTTCAGTCATTTATGGTATTCAGTTGTTTTTTTTTATATTTTATTTTATCAGCTAATGCAAAGATACTTATAATTTTCCCTTGCAATACAATTGATCATCATAAAGACTAAATAGATTTTCAGTTAAATTGTATGAAGTGCAAACGGTGAGCATACAGGAGGCATGGTAGCATAGTGTTTAGTACAATGCTTACAACACTCACTCTAAGATTGGGGTTCAATTTCAGCCACTGTTTATAAGGAGTTAGTAAGTTCTTCCCATGCCTTACAGATTAGTGCTAGTGAGTTGTGGGTAGGCTATGTTAGCACCAGAATTGTGCAGGCTGCCCCCTGGCAAAATGCTCCCTAATTTCTTTTGACGCAAATAATGTATTTCACTGTCTGTATATGTGACAAATAAAGCTAATTTTTAATGTTTTAATTTATGCCTCACATCACCTGACGGTAGTAATGTGATGAGGGCATGCCCTGGATGGTGAAAGTCCTCAATGATAGATGCCACCGTCTTGAGGCACTAGCTCTTGAAGATGTCCTCAATAGCAAATAAAGTTGTGTCCAGGATTGAGCTAACTGAGTCTACAACCCTCTTCAGTCTCTTTGAATCATGCACATTATAGCATGAATACTAGGCAGTGAAGCAACTAGTTAGAATCCTCTCCAAGGGACCTCTGTCGAAATTTGTAACAGTTTTTGGTGACACACTAAATCTCCTCACACTCCCAATGAAAGATAACCACTGGTGTGCCTTCTTCATGTTTGCATCAATATGTTGGGGCCAGGTAGGAGTCTGAAGACATACACTCAATATTTTAGAAACAGTTTCTTCCCTTCTGCCATTACGCATTTCAACAATCAATGAACACTACCTCACTATTCCTCTTTAGCACTATGTATTTATTTATTCATTTATCAATTTATATATTAATGTATTTATTATTTGTCTATTTACCTACTTATTGTTTGAAGTTATTGTATTTTTTTTATGATGATGGAATTGCTTCAGTCCGTTGTTGCAATTTTTTGATCATTTTAAATTGTGATGGGTGTTCACTTTCCAGGGCTCTAAGTGCTTATTGATAACCTCAGCTTTTTAGCACAGCAGGATGACCTGTTCAAAGGGTCAGAACCAATACTCCTTGCTCAGCTTTTTGTTGTAAGCAAATAAACAATGAGTTCTTGTGGGCCTATGTTTAATTGACATAAGAAAATGGGGTTATGTTAACTGGCCTGCATCAAACCAAGACAACACTTGAAAAGTTATTTACACCATTGTGATTGAGTTCAAGGAAACTTGAACTGGTTTTATCACTTAGCACTTCAAACATAGCCACAGGTAAATATGATTAATTAATTGTTGGGATATTTGTGTACTCAGAGAGTCATCCCTTACAATATTAACTTTGGAAACCTGGGATCTCAGTCCACAGAAGCTTTTAGACCACATGTGTGAATTACTTTGTTGCAGCAAAGGTAACTGAAAAATGTCACTTGCAGTTTATGTCCACTAGTAGCAAAACAGTATAAATGTTAAAAAGCATTGGACAGTTAGAGTGACAGAAAGACAACGTGACGAAAGAAGAACTAGAATTTATTGCTCAGCTTTCAGTTTCTGTGATCGTAAAACCATAAGATATAGGAGCAGAATTAGGCCATTTGGCCCACCGAGTCTGCTCTGCTATTCAATCATGGCCGATCCTTTTTTCCCCTCCTTAACCCCACTCCCTGGCTTTCTCTGTATAGCCTTTGATGTTGTGTTCAATCAAGAAACGATCAAGCTCTGCTTAAATACACCCAATGACCTGGCCTCCACAGCTGCGGGTCGTAATAAATTCCACAAGTTCACCAATGTCTGGCTAAAGAAATTTCTCTGCATCTCTATTTTAAACGTACACCCCTCTATCCTGAGGCTGTGGCATCTTGTCCTGGACTCCCCCACTATGGGAAACATTCTTTCCACAGCTACTCTGACTAGGCCTTTCAACATTCAAAAGAGACATTCAATGAGATCCACCCTTATCCTTCTAAATTCCATCAAGTACAGACCCAGAGCTATCAAACATTCCTCGTATGATAACCTTTTCATTCCTGGAATCATCCTTGCAAACCTCCTCTGAGCCCTCTCCAATGCAAGCACGTCTTTTCTTAGATAAAGAACCCAAAGCTGTTCACAATACTCAAGGTGAGGCCTCATCAGTGCATTACAAAGCCTCAGCATCACATCCCTGCTCTTGTATTCTAGACCTCTTGAAATTAATGTTAACATTGCATTTGCCTTCTCCACCACTGACTCTACTGCAAATTAACCTTTAGGGTTAATTTAGCACAAGGACTGCCAAGTCCCTTTGCATCTCAGATTTTTAGATTTTCTCCCTGTTTAGAAAATGGTCTGCACATTTATTTCTACTACCAAAGCGTATGACCATGCATTTTCCAACATTGTATTTCATTTGCTATTTTCTTGCTTATTCTCCTAATCTGTCTAAATTCTTCTGCAGCCTACCTGTTTCCTCAACACTACTTTCCCCTCCACCAATCTTTGTATCATCTTCAAACTTGACAACAAAGCCATATATTCCATCATCTAAATAATTGATATACAGCATAAAAAGAAGTGATCCCAACACCGACCCCTGCAGAATAACACTAGTCACTGGCAGCCAGCCGGGAAAGGATCCTTTTATTTCCACTCGCCGCCTACTGCCAATCAGTCAATGCCAGTAACATCCCTGTAATACAATGGGCTCTTAACTTCGTAAGCAGCCTCATGTGTGTGCACCTTGTCAAAGGCTTCCTGAAAGTCCACATATACAACATCCACTGCATCTTCTTTATCTATCCTACCTCAGAGGATTCCAACAGGTTTGTCAGGCAAGATTTTTCCTTAAGGAAACCATGCAGACTTTGTCCTATCTTGTCCTACATCACCAAGTACTCTATAACCTCACCCTTAACAGTTGACTCCAACTACTGAAATCAGGCTAACTGGTCTATAATTTCATTTCTGCTGCCTTCCTCCTTTCTCAAAGAGTGGAGTGACATTTGCACTTTTCCAGTCCTTAGGCACCATGCCAGAGTCCAATGATTTTTGAAAGATCATCTCTAATGCCCCCACAGTCTCTATTACTACCTCTTTCAGAACCCTAGGGTGCAGTTCAACTGGCCAGGGTGACTGATGTATCCTTAGGTCTTTCAGCTTTTCGAGCACCTTCTCCCTTGTAATAGTATCTGCACTCACTTCTCTCCCCTCACACCCTTCAACATCTGGCACACTGCTAGTGTCTTCCACAGAGAAGACTGATGAAAAATACCCACCTAGTTCATCTGCCATCTCCTTGACCCTGTTATTATTTTTTGGCCTCATTTTCTAGTGGTCCTATTTTCACTCCCATCTCTCTTTTAAAAAAATTTACATACTTGAAAAGCTTTTACTACCCACTTTAATATGATTTGTTAGCTTGCTTTCATATTTCATCTTTTCCCTTCTAATGAGTATTTTAGTTGCTCTCTGTAGGTTTTTAAAAGCTTCCCAATCCTCTGTCTTCCCACTAATTTTTTCTTTGTTGTATGTCCTCTCTTGGGTTTTACATTAACTTTGACTTCCCTTGACAGCCACTGTCGTACTATTTTGCCATTTGAGTATTTCTATGTTTCTGGAATACATCTATCCTGTACCTTCCTCGTTTTTTCTAGAAACTCGTGCCATTTCTGCTCTGCTGTCATCCCTGCCAGCACCTCCTTCCAATGTACTTTAACCAATTCCTCTCTCATACCATTGTAATTTCCTTTACTCCACTGAAATACTGCTATGTCAGACTTTACTTTCTCCCTATCAAATTTCAAGTTGAAGTCAATCATATTGTGATCACACCTTAAGCTCCCTAATCACCTCTGGTTCATTACATCACACCCAATCAAGTATGGCTGATCTCCTGGTAGAATCAACAAAAATCTGCTCTAAAAAGCCATCTTGTAGGCATTCAACAAACTCACCTCTCTTGAGATCCACTACCAACCTGATTTTCCCAATTGACCTGCATGTTGAAATCTCCCATGACTATCATAACATTGTCCTTTTGACATGCCTTTTCTATTTCCTGTTGAAATCTGTGGTCCACATCCGAGCTACTGTTGGGAGGCCTGTATATAACTGCCATCAAGGTCCTTTTACCCTTGCAGTTTCTTAACTCAACCCACAAAGTTTCAATATCTTCCAATCCAATGTCACATCTTTCTCTTGATTTAAAGCCATTCTTAACCAGCAAAGCCATACTACCCTGTCTGCTGATCTTCCTATCCCTTCAATACAATATGTAACCTTAGATATTCAGCTCCCAACTACAAGCATCCTTCAGCCATGATTTAGTGATAGCCACAACATCACACCTGACAATCTGTCATAGTACAACAAGGTCATCCACCTTACTCCGTGCATTGAGATATAACACCTTGAGTGCTGCATTTGCCACCCTTTTTGATTCTGCACCCCTAATGCACTGATACTCATCCTGCTGGCTACAATTATGTCCTGCCATCTGCCTGCCCTTCCTGACAGTCTGACTGCACGCTATCTTTGCTTTTTTACCATCCGTCCTATCCTGAATCCCTTCACTCCGGTTCCCCTCCCACCCCATCAAATGAGTTTAAACGCTCCCCAACAGCTCTAACAAACCTGCCTGCAAGAACATTGGTTCCCCTCGGGTTCAGCTGCAACCTGTCACTTTTGAACAGGTCATACCCCTTCCTCCCGGAAGAACAATCCAGGAACCTGAAGCCTTGCCCCCTGCACCAGCTTTTCAGTCATGCAATAATTTGCCAAAACATCCTGGTTCTACCCTCACTGGCGTGTGGCACAGGCAGCAATCCAGAAATTACTGCCCCGGAGGTCCTGCTTCTCAGCTTTCTACCTAGCTCTCTTAAATTCTCTTTTCAGTACTTGTTAGCTTTTTCTTCCTCTGTCATTGATACTAATATGTACCAAGACATCTGGCTGCTCTCCTTCCATCTCCAAAATGTTGTGGACACGATCCGAGACATTCCTGACCCTGGCAGCTGGCAGACAACATATCATCTAGGTGTCCTGTTAATGTTCACAGAAGTTCCTGTCTGTTCCTTTGACTATTGAGTCCCCTATCACTACTGCTGCCCTCTTCCCCCTTTTTCCCTTCTGCACCATGGACCCATGCTCAGTGCCATTAACCCATTCTCCGTGGCATTCCCCTGGGAGGTCATTCCTCACAATAGTATCTAATATGGTATACTTGTTATAGAGGGGGATCGCTACAGGGTGCTCTGCGCTAACTGCCTATTCGCATTTCTATTTCTCCTGACAATCACCCAGCTATTTGCCTCCTGCAACTTTGGGTTGCCTACTTCCCTGTAACTGTGTTCGATTATCTCCTCACTCTCCTGTACAAGCTGAAGGTCATCCAGCTGTTGCTCCAGACCCCTAACATGGTCTTCAAGGAGCTGCAGCTGGATGCACTTCACGCAGATGTAGTTCCCTGGGAGGACTCCAACATCTGGCACGAAGAACACACAACAGCCATTTACTACACAAGATACAGTAAGAGAAAGAAAAGGGAACAGTAACAGAAGCTTACCCAGAGTCAATGCCTCTCTCGAGCCAAAGCCTGACACTCCTACTCTCACCACTGTCCTACTCCTAACAATGCTGGTCCCTTCTGTACTTTTAAACAAGCGTTGCCGACCTGTGAGAAACCTTGTCGCTGTGGCCTGCTCCTGCCTCTGATTTGGCCGTTGGAAACTTATTTATCTGCAACTCGTCGGTATCTGATTTTAGTTTGTAAGAATTGTACCTATGTTTGGAAATCCTTTGTAGTTTATAAATCTTCTGTAATCTGGAAATCTTTTATAAATCAGAAATCTTCTGTGAGGATTAAATGTGTGTTAAGAGCTATTTGTCTAAATTTGAACATGTATAATTAAAAATAAAATAAATGGTGTTTAAACTATTTCACTAGCTAGAAGTATCCTCCCCACCCTTGGTAAGGTGGAGGGAACCCACCACTGAAGTAGCGGGTATTGGCAACTAGACCTTAGGGAAGTAAGCTAGCTTTTGAAGAGTAGGTTGGTACAGTATAACCTCCCTCTACAGTGAGGGTACCCATAGGTCCCTGTATCAGATAAGACTTAAAATCTCCCTTTGAGTTCAGGGCTTTGTAGATAGCAAATCCAATACCATCACAAGATAAGGTCGTGGGAAATATTTTTTGGAGAAATAATCAATTTGTAAAGTGTGTTGTCCCAAGATACTCATAAAAAGACCTATAACTCTTTAATTAAAAATTATAAATTATTCTGTGATAAAGTCTGATGTTCAGACTAGTTTTTCGTGTTGTTTTCATTTCTCTGTCTGCTGCTTGATGTTGCTCAGTTTTTGCTCGATTCCTAGATTGGAATTCACAAAGAGAAAACTGGCAACTGCGGGCACCCTGGCAGCATAGTGGTTAGCGTGAAGCTATTACAGATTGGCGCGTTGAATTCAGAGTTCAATTCTGGTGCTGTCTATGAGGAATCTCTGGATGTCTTTTCCATGAAATGTCTGGATTTTCCCTGAGTGCTCTGGTTTCTTCCTACAGGCCAAAGACATTCTGGGTATATAAACCCAGTATTGTAAATTGGTCACTGTAAATGTTACTGTGATTAGGTTAGCGTTAAATCAGAGTTGTCAGAAATTGTTCAAAGAGCTGGAAAGGCCTACTCTTTGTTGCACTGCTAAATACATAAATAAGCATCAGGTACTGCTGCAACTACTCAGACATGTGAAAGAAATGGCAGCTTCAACACCAGGAACCGCAGCTGTTGTCATGCAACCATGATGTGAAAAATCCACAGTATAGATGTGGCATTTAAGAGTTAAAATCGATTGTTGATTTTGCCAGTGAAATTAGTACCATGGTAAGTCTATGCCCAGGGCAATTGGGATTCTGTTGACTTCCAAAGCTTTTTGCCTTTGTTTTCACACCACCTGCTAATTAGACACAATTAGCAGTCTGTCTGGGAAAATGAACAGTTCCCTGCTGACCAGAGAATAAACTATGAATACAAAACCAGCCCTAATCTTTTCAAAGAGATAGTTTTAATGCAATATGCACACATATATAAAACAATAAATTGCCATGTTCCCATGACATCACACAGAGGGTAACAAGAACAAATAAAAGGGCTCGTAAATCCTTAGAAGAATCTTGTGTTGGAAGGTGCAGCTGACGACTAAGACAGGCCAAGGCACACATATGCCAGGTTCCTGATCTTGTACACAAATTCCCTGTGCCTTTGTTTTGGTCACTCAAGTCACTCCAGACAATGCCACTGATGTGGCGTGCCAGGGCAGGGGATATTGCGTTCACATCTTCATGATCAAAGGTAAAGGCAAGTATCTTGTAACCTTTCATACTGTCAGTGTACTTGGAACATTATAAATCTGCAGAATTCTCTAAAGAATGGGCTTTCATTCTTAGCTGTTGCATTCATGCAAGGTCAATGTTGATAGATTTTTTTTTTGCATTCTAAGGGAATCAAGGGATATGTGGATTGAGCAGTAAAGTGGAATTGTCGAGAGCCAACCATAATCCTATTGAGTGCCAGCAGGCTTAAAGTACTAAATGCCCATTTCTATATGAAATGGGGAGGTCCTGGGAAATAAGGTGATGTTCAGTGAGTCATGATTTTATAGATCAATAAGAAGAGAGATATAATAACAGTGATGAGAAAGAAAATAAGGAAAGTGGTGACGGGGTTATTGAAAGCAACAGGGAGGAGTTAAAATGGAGTTTTGTATCACCATCAAACCAGTTATTTTTTTCTCTGTAACCACTGCAGAAAATTGTATGTTTTGTCATGAGAGCAACACTCAAGTGTCAAGCACACTTAGAATTCATAGAAAATTAATGCTGTTGGGTGTTTATATCAAGTAAAATGTTTTTTTTTGTTTGCTGGGGGCTGAGGGGGAATCTAATCTAGAAGTTTACTTGAAGACTAAATTAGGAGGTATTGATATTGTTAGCCAAATTTACCAAGAGGTGTAACACTGGCTAGAATGTCAATCTTAGTAAGTAATAAAGAAGAAACAGGACAATAAAAATGGGTCAGTGACACATTTCACTGCTCTATCCAAGTTCAAATTCAAGATTATTGCTGTAGGCATGCACATATAGGGCAGAAATGTCTTGAAAATTAGCTTCATGTACTAGTAACATGGTGCATTATAAACATGAAAAATGTAAGCTAACATAAACTTAATATAAATTGTACATAACTTACGCAACAATGTTAGGGTTTTTCAGATCAGTTTAAAAACCTGATGGCTGTAGGAAAAAAGTTGCTGTTGTACCTTGAGGAGTTGGCTTTCAGACTACTGTATTTCCTGTCCAATGACTACATCAAGAAGAAGGCATGCCTGGATATGGAGGGTCCCTGTAATGATGGGTGTCACCTTCCTGAGACATTGCTTCTTGTAGATGTCCTCAATGGTGTAGAGAGGTGTACCAGCAATGGAACTGGCTGAGTTCATCTATATGAAGTGTTATTGCAGGAAAGCAACGACCATCATCAAGCACTTCCTACCATCCAGGCCATGCTCTCTTCTTGCTGCTGTCATCAGGAGGGAGGTACAAGAGCCTCAGGATCCACACCAATAGTTTCAAGAAAAGCTGCTACCACTCAATCAGCAGGCTCTTGAACCAGAGGGGATAACTTCAATCAACTTTACTCATCCTGACGCTGAGCTGAACACAATATATAGACACACTTCCAAGCACTCTTCATCTCATGTTCTCGATATTTATTATTTATTTATATATAATTATTATTATTATTTTGTATTTGCACATTTTGTTGTCTTTTTCATATTGGTTGTTTGTCCATCTTGTAGTTTTTAATTGATTCTATTGTGTTTCTTTGTACTTACTGTGAATGCCCACAAGAAAATGAATCTCAGGATTGTATATGTTGACATATATGTATTTTGATAATAAATTTACGTAGCATTTTTTCTATATTTCCTCTGTCGATTATGTGAAGAAAACATTCCTAAAATCACCACCAAACTGAACAATGATATAACATTAAAATTATGCCTCCCTGCTCTGGCCTTTATTACCTGAAGAAATATCTTTACTCGTAAATAACTTATTAATTTGACATGTTTCAAACTACTCTCCCGGAGCAGCTCTCAACTCCTAAGCACAGGGAAAGTCAAGTCTAGTTCATGCAGACAGTTTTCATAATTTAATTCTGTTGGTCCCTGGTGAATCTGTGCTCCATTGACTAGAAGGTCAATATCTACTTCTTGAGGTGCAGAACAAATCACAAGAGATAGCAAAGGCATTACTTCACACATTTACCAATTCACTAGGAAAAAGTTGTAGTGCCAGAGGACTCGCAGGCAGTTAGTGTAATGTCTGCATTTAAGAACTGTAACTGAACACGTCCAGGGAATTATAGACCACTTGGTTCATAAAATTTGCACAAAAATAATGGAATCTCTCCTAAAGCTGAGATTTGAAACATGTTTAGAAAGCAATTATAATAAATAGTTCTGGATTTCTAAAAGGACATTCTTACTTGACTAATCTGATTGAACTTTTTTTCTGGTGATAACAGAAAGCAGAAGATGGTAAGTCAGTAGAAGTGATATATCTGGATTTCCAGAAAATACTTTTATAAGGTTTCCCCCTGATTTTTGAGGCATTGATTGTGTGGATAGGCAGAGGCTTTTTCCCAGGGCTGAAATGGCTAGCACAAGAGGGCACAGTTTTAGGGTGCTTGGAGGCAGGTACAGAGGAGATGTCAGGGGCAAGTTTTTTACACAGAGAGTGGTGAGCGCGTGGAATGGATTGCCAGCGACGGTGGTGGAGGCGGATACGATAGGGTCTTTTAAGAGACTCCTGGACAGGTACATGGAGCTCAGAAAAATAGAGGGCTATGGGTAACCCTAGGTAATTTCTAAGGTAAGGACATGCTCGGCACAGCTTTGTGGGCTGAAGGGCCTGTACTGTGCTGTAGGTTTTCTATGTTTCTATGATATGGTAATGTTAGAGAATATGGAGGCAGGGAAAAGTATTACACTGGGTTACTAGCTGTCTTCAGGACAGAAGGTAGAGAGTGGGAAGGAAAGAAAGCTTTTACAAGTATAACAAGGTGAGTAGTGAAACTTACAATGAACTAATCTGGGGCTAGGACCACTCACATTTTATATTAATGCTGGTTAATTAGTTCTAATGATTTCCATGTAGGGACTTTCACAACTCATGCTCAGTATTTTTTTAAATTTGCCCAGTTTGTCTTCTTTTGCACTTTGGTTACTTGTCAGTCTTTGTTTATGTGTGATTTTTTCATAGATTCTATTGTATTTCTTTATTTTTCCTGTAAGTGCCTGAAAAAAAATCTTGAATATATGGATAATTAATTTCCTTGGAAGTTTGAACTTGGAACTTTGGTACAGCCCTGTCCATCACAGGCAAAGCCTTCCCCACTACTGAGTACATATACATGAAGAATCCATGGGTTTTATTTTGGCTTGAGGTACGTGACTGGTGGAGTTCTGCAGGGATCTATGCTGGAGAATTTGTTATTTGCTGTTTGTTATATAGATGTGGTTTGGTGGATAATATAGAAGACTATCAATGGATATACTGAGATATAGATCAGTTGCAGGTGTGGGCAAAACATGGCAGTTGGAGTTTAATCTGATCAGTATTAGATGTGTAAAAGAATGTAAAGGAAGCTTTAATGTAGAAGTTCTTGGTAGGATTGAAGTACAATTCTGTATCAGGTAGTAAAGAAGACCTATGGCACTTCATTTATTTGGCAGAATAAGAATCCGAGACTGGGTAAAATACATTTACAGAAAGCTAAGAGAGATGGAGGTTTAGCATTACCTAACTTTAGATTTTATTATTGGGCTATTAATATTCGACATATGAAATTTTGGTTACTTGACCGGGACATACTGTCTATTCCTAAATGGGTAGCATTGGAATTACAATCTGTTCAGGGTTATACACTTGGTTCTATTTTAGGTTCCTCTCTTCCTTTTGATTCGAAACGCCTTAAGCAGGTCTCTAACCCGATAGTTAAATATGCTTTGCGCATTTGGTTTCAATTCAGAAAATTTTTTGATCTTAATCAATTCGGGTTAGCGATTCCTATTTTAGGTAACATATTTTTTCCTCCCTCTTTTACGGATCGCGCTTTTCAAACTTGGAAGACTAAGGGTATTTTACGGTTTTTGGATTTATTTTTAGATGGTTCCCTTATGTCTTTTGAACAATTATCTAATAAATATAACTTATCAAGAATACATTTTTTTAGATATTTACAAGTTAGAAATTTCCTAAGTACTATACTTTCTTCCTTTCCAATGCTTCCTCCTATATATATTTTAGATTCGATAATTAACCTTAATCCATGTCAGAAAGGTGCATCGGCTATGATTTATAATATTATTATGAAACTTAGGAAAGCTCCATTTGATAAGATTAGGGTAGATTGGGAACAGGAATTGGGGCTTACCATTTCTGTGGATGATTGGGGGCAGATTTTACAATTAGTTAATACTTCCTCTATTTGTGCTAAACATTCCCTAATTCAATTTAAAGTGGTTCATAGAGCACATATGTCCAAAGATAAGTTAGCGCGTTTTTACTCGCATATTAATCCTTTCTGTGATAGATGTTCGGGGCAGATAGCCTCTTTAACTCATATGTTTTGGTCTTGCCCTACTTTGGAAACTTTTTGGAGAGATATTTTCAATATTATTTCTAAGGTATTAAATATAGATATCTCTCCTCACCCTATTACTGCTATCTTTGGATTACCTAAAATTTCTAGTAATCTTTCCCCTTCAGCCCGTAGAATGATTGCATTTCTTACTTTAATGGCGAAAAGATGTATTTTACAACATTGGAAAGAGCTTAATGCTCCAACTACCTTTTTTTGGTTTTCTCAGACGATTTTATGTTTGAATCTGGAGAAAATTAGAAGTAACCTTTATGATTCTTCATTTAAATTTGAACAGATTTGGGGACCTTTTATTCGATATTTTCATTTAATGTAATATTTACCCTTCTTGTTTTTTTTTCACTGTTTTAATGGAGGTCGGGATTGAGGACGTGATTTTAAGTTTAACTCTGTTTGGTTTCAAGTTAGCCCATTGCTTTGCTTTGCTTTTAGGTAGTTGCACGGTGGGTTTTTTTTTGGGGGGTTTTTTTTTTTCTTTTTTCTTTTTTTTTCCATTGATATATATAAAATCTAGTATACTATTATGTTATCTTGGTTTCTTATGCTTAAATTACATTGTTTGTAGTATTTTCTTTTTGGTATTGTTATCTTTTGGAATTTTATTGTACTTTAACATTGTATTAATGTTTATATGGCTTACCTTTTTTGTATACTTACTCAATAAAAAGATTTAAAAAGAAAGAAAGAAAGAAAGAAAGAAAGAAGTATATAAAATGAAGAGACAGGTTGATAGAGTATTCAGACAGTATCGTTTTCCCAGGGTCGACATGTCTAATGATAGAGGACACGTATTTATGGTGATGGGGGATAAGTTCAAACAAAATATGTGGGGAAGACTTCTACATAGAGAGCGATGGGTGGCTAAAGTGCACTGCCAGAAATAGTGGTGGAGGCTGGAACCACAGATGCATTTTAGTGGCTCTTAACGAGGCACATGAATATGCTGAGAATGGAGGGGTATTGAGCACGAGTGGGTAGAAAGGACGAGGAATCATTAGCTTAATTAGTTTGACACATATTGTGTTCTGAAGAGCCTATGCCTGGGCTGTACTGTTTGATGTTCTACATTCTATATTCTATGTTTCATATCCATGTGATGAAATTCCTGAAGAGCTTGAATCCTGTCAGTGCTGTCTCTGTTTATAACATCATGAGACAAGCACCTCAATTGAAAATGTTCAAAATGCACAGAATGAAATGTTGACTGAGAAAATATCCCAAGTTTCTTATTCAACTTTGTCAGATCTATTTCCAAAAGAAATCTTGCAATTTGTGATTTCCAGTCAAGATGGTGCCGAGCTGCAATGTCCATCGAAGTCGTCACTCAGACCTTGTTGTTCTTTAAGTTTATAGGGATAGGTTTGAGGGCGGTGTGGAGGGTGTAGGGGATAGATTGAGGGGCTAGATAGAAGTCTGCGGCAGTAAATGAAGCGTTAGGGACAGGAGCAGGTGGTCAGAGTCCAAGTCACAGCACTCCTTGGTCAAAGTTCAGTGATTCCCATTTGTGGATCATGGGTTGTCAGTCACTGTGGATGAAGACCGGTGATCCTCATGGTCTATGTCCCAGGACTGGATGTGGGCTGGTGACCGTCTAGATTAGTAAGACCCAGGGTCAATGCCTGTGGAGGTTGGGGGTCAAGGTCCAGATGTCAATGTCAAGTCCAGGGTCCAACACCTAGAGGTTACCAAAGTCCAGAAGTCAAAGCCTAAAGCTGAAGTCCAGGGACTGGCAAGACTAAATCAAATGTTTTAAAAAGTTCAACTTAATATCAGAAAATGTATACAGTATACAACCTTAAATTCTTACTCTTCTCAGACATCCAAATAAAAGAAACCCCCAAAGAATGAATGATAGAAATATCCACCCTCCAACGCACAAGCATCGACCCTCCCCTTCCCCCAACGAGCCAGCAGAAGCACTGACTCCCCAACATGCAAACAATAGCAAAAGCCCCCAAAGAGACCTTTATCTAGAGCCCATCAAAAACTACAGTCCATAACCCTTAAGGTACAGGGGCCTTCTTCTGACAGCAGCACCCTCTGCCTGCTGTCCCGACGAGGTTGAAACCCCTGGAGCTGCGTGTCCAGAGGTTAGGTGTCTGTGAGCCTGTAGGTTAGAGGGCTGATGTCGATGAATCTGAGAGTCTGTGGCTGAGGACTTGTGGTCGGAGGCCTGGAGGCAGCCTGTCTTATAGCTGGAGGTCTGTCTGTGTGTATGAGTGGGTGGGTGGATGGAAACGGGGCTTGTATAGTTGTTGTGTAGTTGTTAATGTCGCTTTTGTTGTTCTGCTGAACGCGATGGGCATGCTGTGTCAACACGGGAATGTGTGACAACACTTGCAGGCTTCCCCCAGCACATATTTAGGTTGTGTTGATTATTAATGCAAATGATGCATTTCATTGTACGTTTCAATGTACATGTGATAAACTAATGAATCTGAATCTGAACTTTGCCAAGTACTTATTAATGGAAATTCTCTAATGGTGGCATTTATTGCTATTAAAGTAAGTTACTATGCACTAGTCCACAATACATAGAAAAATCCGTTCCAGTTACTAGTGCTGGGCACTATTCACTTTCTCACTCATCTCTTCCATTGTGATATTTTCAGTCAAAAGATACCATGCTCGGGGTTCTCAGCACTAAGATTTCCTACCTACCATGGGATTGGAAGTTGACAGCTCTGGTGCATAATGTGGTTGATGAATTATCAGATAATTTTTTTCATCACGTCAAGATCATCTTTCCATTTTGGAACCAATGGCATCTTGAGCTATGGGGTTGAACTACTGCAGTATTGTCTGATTATTTTTAGGTCTTGTCAGGTGAAAACCTACTTTTAGCTTTGAAAGGCTACAGATTATCAATTAGGCACAATAACGACCTTTTTCAAAGATTTTGTGTAATATTGGATGCCTACTGTGTCTGTATTTTTAAAGAATATAATTAGTCCCACTTGCTTGCTTTTTTTGTCACAGCTTTAGATGTTTTAACTTTTAAAATGGGAATTCATTTGCTCTTTGAAAGTTACTGCCTACTTCACACTTACAGACAGTGCCTTATGCATCATAATAACTTGCTGTATTTTAACAAAAGTTCTTCTCATCTCTCAACTGGACCTTCTGTCAATTTTCATAAATTTGTGCCTTTGGGTTTATAATCCTCCTTTCAGCAGAAGTTTCTCCTTATTATTCCATCTAAATCCTGCATAACTTTGAATATCCTTAAAGAGGTTTCCGTTAACCTCTGTGCTGTAAGAACAATGCTAGTGGCCCTAATCTCTCGAAACTCTTGTGTTTTTTTGGAAATAATTTTAGTGAATCTTTTGTGCACTGCTTCCAAGGCCTTACTATTTTTTTGGAACGTTTCTGCAATCTGAAAAGTCTACAGTATAATTTTTTGGAATTAGTTTCCAACGTATATGCGTATTTAAAACAGGTTGAAATGTTAATGGATACAGAATGAAAGCAAATTTCAATGAACATTTGAAAGTTTTTTTAATTAACAGATATAATTGTCACTTGAATTAATCATTTTATGTAATGCATACCATTCTCCTCTTCCTTTCTTTGGGAAATGCTTCTAGCAGTTTTCTATAAATCATGACAGTAGAGAGGAAAAATCTGTAATACAGTTATACCTTTTATTCAAAACAAATCAACATTTGCAATTGTGTAAAATAACCTCTTTAATGTTTACTTACATTTAGAAATACCTGTTAAGGTTTTACAAAATATGGGAAATGAGTTATATCTTCTATTTGATCACAAAGAACATTTGGTACAATTGCACCACTGTGAATTGAAAATAAAACAGTAGGCAAGCTGCGTCTCTTCAGTATAATTCCTTAGGTGTTCCCACGCACCTATCCATATAAATCAAAACCTTCCCCACTTGTCATTATACTTATTGTGATGCTCAGTGAGATTTCTGTGATTTTGTACAACACTACATTAACAGCTAAATGTAATTAGGAAGCTTTATCCAATACAATTATAATCCAGTTTTGACAAATAGATGACCAACAGTCTTAATTTTTCAAATAAAGTACTGCACTCATATGATACTTAAAAAGTGTTCAGTTCTAGAAGCAGAATGCCTAACCATGTGCCAAATACTTAAATTAAGTTGACATATTTTGTTGCATTCAAAGATGTGCAAATATTTGCTCATTTATCTTCTCTCTATGACGTTTCACACATTGTCTATTAGTGCATCATTTACGATCTCGTATCTCTGTATGGTAATATTTCCGGCCTAACTCATCATAAAAATGCCTCAGTGTACTCAACTGCAATATTTTGCTCAAATCTATTTTCTCTCAACAGTTAGTTAAGCAACTGCTCTCTACTCCTCAGCACCTCACACCACCACTCCCAACTTCATACTGCATTATTACTTAATTATCAGTGCTTACTGGGGTTTGTTTCTGTCTTTTTTTACTAGCAAGCATTAAGTGAAACTACAGTTTATTAAAACAAAGTGGAAGAAGTTCCAGGAGGACAAAATCAGTGGGAAACGAGGACAGCAGCCAGAGAATAGAATGAAAGTGTGGAATGACGTGTCAGAGCCTGAACAATAGGAGCAGAAATCTCTTCATTCTTAAAATCTGGGGAAACAAGTTACAAATCACAGCCTTGAAATTATATTGAGAGATAATACTATAGGAACACATAGTCCATTTTGGGTCAACATAAGTAAATCTGAATAGAGCATGAAGCAAGCTATAGATTTGGAATCACAGTATCAGCTACTGTTGTGGATCAGTTTCACTTCCGATGATTACTCAAGCAGCAATGGCAGGGCTTTCCAGTGGATCTGTAAGTGTTTGTAAACTGTGATTCACAATTCAGTAGGAAGGCCAGAAAGTTCTGTTGGCAATTTGTGCACTTAACAAGGAAACTGCATTTCTGTAAGGATTGTTCTGGTGAGAAGCTGGAGAAACTCCTAGGAAAATGGCACAAGTGGCTGTTTCTAACCATTTGCCCATTTCCATTTGGGGTCTTATGTATTTCCTGCTTTAAATATCACTGGGAACTGTTAATACCAGAAGTTCAGGGCCGGAAAATGTAACTTCTTCTGAAATAACAGATGTCCCCAAAGAAATAAAATTTGTAGTTGTGCTGAAATATGAAATATAGGAATTTCAAAGATGTCTTAAGTTGAATCTTAAAAAATATAGATTCTAATGATAAAAGTAAAACCTAGCAGCTCATGTTATAAATATAATTCAGCTTCTGAGACACAACTCTTCATGTCTTTGTAAGGTCTTTAGAGAAATATCAATAGTAAGTGATCACATGGTCTCCATGTTTACGAACAGTACAATAAACAAATGCATTTCTCCAGCATTGTTGTATTGCTTTTTGTACAAACTTTGATTTATATTTCTACAAAATGATACCATATTAATAAATACAGGATTTCAATTCATTATGAATATAGGCAAAGGGCATTAATTGCAGAAAGGAAGAATAATCTCCCAGTTTCTGTTGTACTGTATGAGTTGGGTATTGCAGATGTGAAATGGGTTGCTTTCCTTGGTCTCTTGTCATAATTGTGCAGTCTGGTTAGTGATAACAATCCCCCCACCCCACATCACCCCTGATTAAAATGGTATAAAGAACTGTTCACAACTGGCAAGAGGCAGGATTTCGGGTGTCAAAGAATGATCCAATCATTTGATGAAACTTTGGGAAGTATTTAAAGTTCTAGTGTATGGCTTTGTTGAAGTGACAAACATTTCTTTGAAGTTTGCAGTCTTGGTATTTCAAACATCCCATAGGTTGTGTCACCAAGGGAACTGCTCAGTCTTGATGATTTTCAGTTGGCACAACCTCCAGAATGATCTGGAGTGTCTTGGTCATTGAACCTGTTACAAAAAAACAAGAGATTACAAGTCTGCAAACAGGAATCAAAATGCTTTGACTCTGAAATAAAATCGCAATAATTATAAATGTGCATAGCAATCAGTACCTACAGCTAAAGTCTACAGAAGGATGATATTGCCAAGTTACTTTACCAAATTTATTTAAATTAACTTACTGTCAATTTCACTATTTTGCACACTTACAGGAGTTTTGGGTTTATTTATGGGAATCAGAACATTTTGTCACTCTTGTGGTTAACTATTAATACAATACAGTGCAAATTTTCATCAATTATAAGTGAGCCATTGGCCTGTTATCTTATTTGTACATGGATATCATTAAATTGGAAATAAAACCATGTTAAAAAATGGAATATTTTTTCCAATTTCCTCTGGAAGAGGATTTTTGGTTTCCCTCTCAGGAATAGATGAGATCAAATATATGATTCTTTTCTAAATATTGACCACTGGGCCTGAAAAGCACCATGAGCATCTATCCTCTAGCCATTTCTGATACACTTTACATCTTATTAGTGATAATATCTCAGAAGAATATAAAATTAATCTGAATTGATATAACTTGCGAACATCTGTCTTCAAAGAAACGTTCACTTCACATGATTGAATCCTCTTATATTTTCGTTAATTTCTTTTGGAACAATTATAATAAATATGTGTAGGGAATGTGTTGCTTATTTCTTCCATAATTTATTATTGACTGGCTCAGTTTCCTGTGATAAACTACAATTCATTTGTTGCTGCTCCTACTAAGCCAACCATTTTTTTGCCAATATATTAATCTTTCTAAGTTCCTACTAGATTACTTGTTTATGTGCTCTAAGAAATAATGCCTCTGAAAAAAATACTTTTAATAAAGGAATCTGTTCCTATATCTTATGGTCTAAATCAAGACTTAGATTATAAAGTCATGATTTTCTATCTGGGTCCAGTATGCCCAGAGAAACCCATACATATGCACTGGTTTCCAAATGCATGATTTTCTCACACATTTATGACCCACAGATAGTGCAGGCAGGTCATGCAGAAGTAAGCCTTCATAGCACTAATTATTTTATAATGAATCTTGAAATACTACAATGGCATAAATACTGTAGTAGTTAGGTGAAAACAAATTTCTACGATTAATGTGATATGGATAGTTCAGTAACTGCATAGTTAAACATTTTAAATCCACACTCCTTTCTAGCGTGCTGACACTAGTAGATTTACAATGTATGTCCTGCATTTTACCTATAAACTGATACCAATTTATTGAGAATTTTTAAAAAGCTACCTGTTCCCATTATGAGGACATAGCTCAGGCTTAATAGTGAATGAGAGGAAATTGCAGGTGAAGTTTGCTGGCAATTGCGAAGAACACTTACTATAAATCAAACTATATTTAAACAGATGGATGAATGGCAAAAAAAAGGGAAACAATGTTACATTAAGCATCAGGTTACATGTAAAATGTGAAACAAGGACAATTGCAGTGCCAGATCCAGTTTGAGGTATTGAAGTAGGACATGTAAGCAAACCCAAAGTAGGACAACAAGTTGGAAATTGTGACCTAACTAATTACATTCACTTTGAAATTAAGCAAAGACAAAAGTGAAGTTTAAGTTAAATTTAATGGGACTGGAAATTAACCTACATCGATAGCATGGAAGGAGACTCAGTTCAAAGAAGAACTGAGAGATCAAACAACAGAAGTTTGTTTGATGGAAAAAAAACAGAACTCTACCTAAGAATGGCCATCACAGGTGCCTAGCGCGGTTGAGGAAATAGGGAGGATACTTTAGAGTTTTGAGAATATTGCAACATAGTTGATATTGGAGTGTTTTGCCAAGTATATTTTCAGCAGTGCAACTGAACCAATTTTACCATTTCCATTGATATTTGAGAACAAAGATACAGTGGGGGATGAGGTGATATGTGTCAGACTACAGAGTTATTGTGACATAGAACACAGTCTGATAGGATTATCAATGCAGATTCAATCATAAATTTGAAAAGGCATTAACTCATAAAATGAAAACATTTGTAGGATTATGGATAGACTTTTTCAACAAATTGGCACACGTACAATAGGCTAAGTAGCTTCCTTACCCTTTGTAAGATTCTATGAATGTACTTACACACTGAAAAGATAAAAGGAATTCAATAGATTTTGTGTTAGTACATTTTCTGAGGCTGCTTGATAAGCTTCATGCAAAAGAATCAATGAGATTAAAAAGCAGGACATTATAGGAAAAAGTTGAATAGGTTAGGACTTTAATTCCCTGGAGTGCAGGAGAATGAGGGGAGATCTTATAGATGTATACAAAATTATGAGGGGTATAATAGGGTGAATGCATGTTTGCCTTCTCCCCTCAGGCTGGGTGAGAATGGAAGTCATAGGTTTATGGTGAAGGGTGAAATATTTAAGGGGAATCTGAGGGGAAAATTCTTCACTCAGAAAGTGGCATAATTGTGGAATGAACTGCCAGCTGAAGTGGTGGTTGTGGGTTCAATTGTGACATTTAAGAGAAGTTTGGATAGATATATGAATGAGAGAGGTATGGAGGATTTTAGTTTTAATGCAGGTAGATGGAACTAGGCAGAAGACCAGGCCAGCCAGATGGACCAGAAGACCTATTTCTATTCTGTAGTGCTCTATGAATATATTAAAGTTACGACATAGCCAAAAAGATGTAGGAATAGGCAGAAGACAAAAAGTGTCACTCAAATCTTTCAGATTGGTAAGATGTTGGTAATGCCCCGCTCGAAGGAATTCTACAGCAGCATTTTCTGTTTCCCATTTTGCAAAATAATTTGCACAGACACAAAGGGAAAACAAAATCAAACCTGGTTCCTATCAAACCATTCAAAAGTCATATGAAAGGGGTATAGCAGAAAGATTCTGTAAAAGTTGTTGTGGGATATTGAAGGCAGATTCAGGCAAAGGCAAGATAATGAAAACATATTAATGAGAGGAACTGTGATCGTTAACGATGCAGCAAGAAAGGCATCAAAAAACCTAACTGTCCTTTGGTCATTTTCTAATTAAACTTCTCTACAAGAAGGTCTTGCTGAATTATGCAAACTAAGATATAATGGAAGGCCAGTTCCCTGCATTTGATCATTGGAAGCTAAGTGGACTCATAGAAGGGGTCCAAAAGTGATTAATGATGAAGAAATGCTTAAAAAATTAGGTTAATTTTCATAGAATAGAAAGAAGAGAATTAAGCTTTTGAAAAGTTAACTAGCTTTTAAAGATTGAATGGATCAGTTACAAGTGACAGTAATATGAATAGAACATGGAATGCTTTCTCATAAGAGACAGTAACTAGCATCAAATAGTATTTGAAAAAGAATACTGGGAAATGAGTAATGTTAAAATTGGCAGAATCATTTGAAAAGGATAGCTGACTGATCTTATACATGTTGTAAGTAAGAGTCATTCAATAATATCAGGCCAGAATTTCTTGTTAGCAGTGCGCAGCACAAAAATTCATCTGGGTGGAACACATGGTGTAAAATCAGTATGTTGCATAATCATTATTAGCAAAAATATATTTTAATTAAATAAAGGAGTTAAAAGAAATAGAGCAAAGACTAGTATTAAGTTAGTGTTAAGTTGCGATCAGAACTTATTTCATTGGATGGTAATTGCTTCTTTTTGAGATCCTGGGTCAATTCGGTGTCTGTCCATCTGCTGCTGCACCTGATCAAAGAGTGTTTTGTATGCAAGTATACAAATACAACAGCTCAGCCCACTACATCCTCCTCAGCTGTCATTGCTATGGTATTACCTCTGGACTGGAAGGCGTTCAATCAACTCATTAGAAATTTTCTGAGCTATTGAATAAACGTTCTAGCAGTGAGAGAGGTAAAATTTAACAGAAAAGCACTGCTCCAGTATGAGAGATGCTGTGTTAACCGCACTAGACTCACTTGAGAGGAACAACCTTACTGCAATGAGTCTCTGAGGTGATTTGTATCAATGGATTAAGTGTCAGTTTGGAAAATATGTCTTTATTGTTGCAGCAGACCATGGGAGAATAAGTTGAATCAAATGAATGTTGTTTCTTCAGCAGCCATAATCAGTCATAGAATATTAGTTGTTCTGTAATATGTCTCTTTTACCAAAATAGACCTTTTAATGTTCAGTGAATATGTGCTAAGTGCTCTGGGACTGCAATAAAAACTGGAACTGGTGTCTGGCTTATTCGTTATTAACCGTCCCTGGAATCTCACTCGTTGCTTCATTAGCAGATCTCTGTACATTTCTCTTTTTTTTGCTTTTCAGGCTGGAGTTGGAAGAAAAATGTAATGTAAATGATGATGGAATTGCTGACAGCCGTATGCATGATGTGAGTGTAGAGAATGTAGATCTACACGGCTCCCTTCTAAACCCATCCCTCAAGGTGCTTTGCCTTTTGCTCTTGTGCTCTGGGGTCCACCATCAATTAAGATACAAATGCAAATGGAATCTCTTCCTTCCATTAGTTTATAATTTTCTATAACTATTCTGGAATTTTTGTAGCTGATTTGCCAGTCCTCAGTGTGGTCCATTTGTTATGGTGCAACTTAGCTTTGTTTGAAATACAGCAGTTGCTCTATTTAGCATTGACTGCCAGGTCAGTGCCTCTTTTTTAGATATACTCATTGTGGCTCCAGCTGAACTCTGCTACGTTCGCTACATGGTAG
This sequence comes from Mobula hypostoma, assembly GCF_963921235.1. NCBI lineage: Eukaryota > Metazoa > Chordata > Chondrichthyes > Myliobatiformes > Myliobatidae > Mobula > Mobula hypostoma. The sequence continues at coordinate 141,074,322 of NC_086100.1, forward strand.
ATCATGGTGGTACACACCTTTGTCAGCACTGGTAGTCCACGGTATTTAAGAAACATACTGCAGTAAAACTCTGAGAAACTTGCTATCTAATGATTCAGAATTCCCTGTAGTTCAGCATCTGGATCACCGGGTGATATTCGCAATTTCCACTTATTGGGGGCAGACTAGTTAATTGCTCAGTGTGTGAGAGAAAATAGCAGATAAGTCCCAGAGCAGGATAGGGTCCAGGGTATTGTGGGGTAACAGACCTAACATTTGGATGCAGAGTATCATTACAGTAAAATTGGAGTGACAAGAGTGAACATTAGATTGGGGTCAAGAGACTGAGAGGGATCATGCATTGCAGTCTGGTGCTCAGGAGACTGGTGGGTGTGGAGGCTACCTGCCAGGAGGATGGTTGGGTATAGGTATTGGAATAGTGAAGAGCTGTGGTGTGAAGATAACTAAGTAAATTATGGAGGGCATACCCTTATCAACATCCTCGTACCAGGCTTTTTTGATGTAGAGAGATTTTCTTTGGCTCTCAAAGATGGGCACCCATCAGAGCAAACTCCCTAACACTGATCTTAAAGGAACATTACTTAATATTTATACATTCAGCAATTAAGTAAACAGTAGGATGCATCAGAATTTCTAGGCTGATGTTTGTTCTGTGCCCTACTTCTGAAATTTGGTTCATTTGACTTCAAAAGAACCGAATTTCTGAAATAGAATAGAATAGAATGCACTGTGCAGATGTTGTGATACATGTCCGCTTAATGTAAGCAACCAAGAGCAGATTTCCATCCATCTGCTTCTTTTCAATCTCCCAGCCAATTTTCCAACCAAGTCAAGACTATTTCCAATTTCACGCATCCCTGGATATAAAGATGTTATCTACCATAGAATCTTATTTGTAAATTAACATGCAATTGGAGAGGACATATAAAAAATTCTTGGAAGATCTTAAGTAGTTTTTTTTTAATTTCAAAATTCAAAAGAATGGTCTTCTTAGATTAATAAGGCTTTCTCAAAGGTTTTGAAAAACTATTCTACGTTGGTACCAATTCCAAAGAATGACAGCAAACACCACTGTTTTTCCTTCATTACTACTGTAACTGCAGGCTGTGATATAGTTATAAAAGTTGTTAGCCTTTATGTAACCCTGCGATTTGTTTATATTTCCCTAATGCTATTAATATTTTTCTTGTGTTCTTTTGTTCTTTCGTATATTTTAGTCATCTGGATTAACACTTGTCTTAGCATTTATTATCACAGATTCATCAAGGTTGTTTAATTATCCATGGAATATAAACTGTTTGCAGTTGTGTTGGTCTTGCAGCCAGTGTTGTTTTGATATTATATTATGGATGGTACAGTTGTTTGCAAGATTAACTGTGAACAGTTCAGCAGTGTTTTACCAGTTTAGCTTGCATTTCCTTGAATTTCTATGTATATAAGTAGCATTGGTAATTAAACTCCTTTCATTATTTTGAAGATTTTTGAATACAAGGATTTGCTTAATTTAAGCTTATTGTGATTTGCCATTCTTTTTACCCATTCAACTCCAGACTCTATTCCCCCTCCCCCTTTAAGTGCTGCTTCAAAGATTTCCTGTACGTTTTAAAAAACTGAGATGACTTTGAAGTGTATAGTTAATATTTTCAGCTCATCAGCTGACTAAATAAAGCTCAGCGCTGAGTCAAATGAGCCACCTGTTTGACAAAGCCAAACTAGGCATTTTTTCTTCTCCCTCTTTCCTACATTTCCAAGCACTATCATCCTACATTCTTAGCCCCTGGCCCATGGCTCTGAAGCAGTATTCGCCTACATCTATAAAGGAGTGGTACTCTGTTAGAAAGGTTACCTTTTGTGTAAGTCATTGAACTATTATTTCTTAATCAACAATTACTTATCAACTTGCTAAAAAGGAAATATCTAGGTATTTGTCTAATTGCTGTTGGTAGCACATTGCTGAGCAGAAATTAGATTGATGTTTGCTTACTTTACACTATGCTTATAGCCTAGTTTGCAAGTGTGACTCGATATTAAGTATATCATTGGCTTTTAACCAGAACTGGATGGCCATCAAAATTCCTACATGGCATCTCTCTCTCTTCCCTCAAAACCTATCTCTCTCTCTCAACCCTCTCTCTCTCCTTGTCATCTCTCGCTCTCTCCCCTCATCCTCTCTCCCCTGTATCTGACCCCTCTCTTTTTCTCTCTCCCTCTCCTCCCCTCTCCCTCTCACCCCCCTCCCTCCCTCTCCTTCTCTCTCTGCCCCTTCTCCCCCCCTGCCCTTTCTCCCCTCTCTCTCTCCATCCCCTCTCCCTCTTTTTCTTTGCCTCTCTCTCCTTCTCTCCTCCTCTCTCCCCTCCTACTCTCCCACTCTCCCCTCTCCCTTTTTCACTGTCCTCTCTTTCCCTCTCCCTCTCTCCTTCTCACACACACTGTTCACACTCTCAGGCTTGCTCTTAATCTTTCTTTCGGTTCTTTTCCAACTATTTGTCTTTGTTGGATTCACTGTCTTTTCTAGTTTAAAGTGTTTGTTTAAAATTTAAAGTAAATAAATCTAATGCTGAATGCTCAGAAATCCATTCCTGGCCAGTTGCATCAACTTGTTGTACTCTGCATCAGAAATTCATTCTATTGATTTAAATGCAATAAATTTCAAGGAAGTGCAGAACATGCTGATGCTGCAGTACACGACATTAAGGTACTATTGATCTGGAATGAATTTCATGTGTTTACACTGCCTTTTGTGTTTATTCACATATCCAACTTTGATTTATTATTTATTCAAGAAGTATAAATTTTGTCATGTTAATCTTTCTGAATGTTTCTGATTGGTTTTCTAAATTATTTGAAGAAATACTATTTTGCAGAATGTGTCAAGACAAGAGCCTTCTAAAGAGTACTGATTGATTTTGTGGAAATTGGGTAAAATAAAAGAAATAGGTAAACTGATAAAGTGGCATAAATCACTTCTGTTTCATAAGGTCACTGTACTCGATCATTTCAAAGTTTTTGAAAGATATTAAGCACCGCTAGGTAACAGACAAATTACAATAGCCCGATGTGCGCGTACTTTGGAACTTTCAGTTACTCATGGGAATAATATTTAAAATATTTTTAATACTTGTGATAGTCACTTAAATTCTAAAATAAAACAATTTAGATTTCACTATAGCAGTCACTGTTTATCTGAATAAATTTCATTATTGGCTGGTTTTATTTCATGAGTTTTCAGACAATTTTAGGCAACAATTGGTGAACCACTTCTGCACCATCTCTAAGCCTTACTGTAATGAAGCAACCATAATTACACGCTATGCTCCGAATGTGGCCTAACTAAGCACAAAGTTTTATACATCTGCAACATACCTTGCTGACTATTGTATTCATTGTCCTGACTGATGAAAGCAAGTGTACTGAACATCTTCTTTACCACTCCATCAGCTTGTGTTGCCAATTTTAGGGAGGTATGGAATTGGACCCAAAGATCCAACTGTAGTTCAATGTTCCTCGTGGTCTTACCATTTATTGTATACTATGCCCTACATTTAATCTCCCAAAGTGATCTGGGAGATTATTCTACCCATATTTACAACTGATCTATATCCTTTGAGAACTTTCTTTACTATCTACAACTCCAAGTTTTGTGTTACATGCACAACTCCGCCAAATGTTGTATCAATTAAATAATTTTGATTTAGGTTGATTTAATGTTTTTGCCTGAGTGAGCTGCTCATATCAAGTAGGTGGCAGTGGCAGCTCAATGTTACACAAATGTGAAAATTGCTTTTTGTTTAATACTTATGAATTATCGATCATTGTGTCAGGGAACAGAAATACTTAATAACTGAAAGTGCACAGGTCAATATCTGAAAGAAAAAAGACATGATTATCTAGTTCTGGTGACCACCCTCACCCAACATATTAAACTACCTTTATGAAAGTTGGTGGATGACTATCATTTTCATTTTTTTAACTTGTAACTTTCAGAATGCGCTGTTTCTATCATGACACAAGACTGGGCATCACCTATGTATTTCTTGGTAGAAACTTAACAGAAAACAAGCCGTCACCGTCCACACCTGTTCAGTTATAGACGGAACTCAAAAATTATGGTTAGCATTTTACAACAAGGATTGATTCTGAAGTAAAATCTGAAAACACTGGAGAATCTCAGCAGGGGTTGCAGCATGTTACGAATTCTGAACTATGCACATTAACCTGGGTAGATGTGGGTACTTGATTTTCAAGTGTGACAGTGGCCTTCAAGGACAGTCAATGAAATGCGTAGCAACTCACTGCCTGATCCACAAACATGAAGAAAGGCATCATTGATTTACACTCTCACACTATTGATTCATCATCAACAAAGAAATTATTGTTGTTATTCTATAGTGACGTTGCTTATGTGAAAGATGGAACTGGACGAAAATAAAATAATAACAAACATTGAAGTAATGAGATAAATACTTTACTTACTCATCAATCTTCTGAACCATTTTGGCTTGTTGTCCCACACCACAAACAGGTAGTAGGCAGGGAAACCAGTCAGAGTGATAGCAAATCCAATACCAGTATTGACGGGGTCAGAGTAGAGTGACAGTGCGACAATGAAGAGACAAGTTAAGGCAAAGAAAACTGGAATGAACAGAGGCACCTGCAACAGCAAAGAGAAATTATTGAAAGAAATTTGGTAACAGAAGCTCTTTTTAGATTACTACTCAGGCACTGAAAGTGAATACTGGCTTTTCATCTAACCAGATACTAGGGACAGCATTTGTAAAATATCAGCTGTTTTAATTCAGCCATCTATCTTAAGTGCTAACTTAACAGACATTAGCTCCATTTGACAGTCAGCTTGTTTACACTATTAAAAAATATTACAACAGAAGAAATGACATATTTCCTTATACCAACTTAATTCATCATTGTTGTTATGGTACTGAGCCAATCATTTTAAGAAATTATTTAGCTTGGAATTTTGATTACTTGAGTCAAATATAAGGATTTTGTGAGTGAGATGCCTTCGATTTTATGTTTAACTTTGTATAATTCTATTTATGCATTGTGGTTAGGATGACAACTTCCAGATGGGTTTTTCATTCAAGTTTGAGCTGTGTGAAATCCAAGAGGTAATGAGTGAAAAGAGAAGTTAAGTGAATATAAGAGGAAGGCACATATAGATAATCTGTGAGCGGTGTGATCAAAGCGTGTATGTGATATAAAGGTGAATGAAATAACTTAAAAACCAACCATAATGTAAAGTGAAGGGCAGAATGAGGGAAAGGTCGAAAGGAAATGATCACAGTGTAAGATCACAACTGTGAGTAAGCCGTTTACTTTGTTCTTGCATGCAGTTCTGTATCCATAGCTTTAACTTTTAACACTATGAGACAAAAAAACAGAAATAAAAGCCAGCAATAAGACTGTACACAGTAATGGAGGTGAAGAAAGAAAGCATATGGTCAGAAAGTGTAAAACAGATTCTGATTTTGCACAATAGTAAGTCAGCAGCTCAATTTCTAATTCTGAATTTTAAAGCTAGTACTTCAATGTGATTGATGTACAGAAGATTTAAACCATCACCTTTGTTTTTGCAACCGCAAAAAAATCAAAACGTAGCTTGGATTAAGTGAGAATGGGGAATTGAGCATGAATCTCAAAAATTATAAAATCTTCTTTTGTCTCATGCATTTAAAAGACAGTGAGGCACTACATCCAAAATTATGCTCTACTGTTAACAAAACTAAACCTGTGGGTTGGCATAAATGCATGAGTTTGTGCTCCTGCGTTAGAAGATGAGAAGTGTGACATACAGAATATGAGTGAGATTGGGCATGGTAATTTAGTATGTGGAAAAAGAAGAGGCAGAAACATATGTAAGTAAGGCTGAAGGACTCAGAATTTTCTTGGGAGGGAGCACTGATCCATGGGAATATGATTTTCTTCCCTACTGCTAATGCTTCTGACCCTGCTAGGAATCATGGAGTCAGTATAATTTGAGTGCTTACAGCAGTTCATTTCCCACATCACTCTATCAAGTTACATGAATTTCAGTAGCGGGTACCCTTTTGCCTGTCATTTTCGCAAGCACCATGTTCTGTGGGGACAATGGTAAATTAATTAAATAATGTCTTCTATTTTGTTGTATTTGGTATTTATTTAAATTGTTCCAACATGTTAGTAGTTTCAGAATGCCAGTTCATTTATATTGCAACCTATGAGTTGAACAGTCTTGAGTACTGTGAGCTATAGACCATAGAAATACTTCAGGCTGCAGTGAAACTGAAAAGAGGCAGTATTGAGGTATCTGAGTTCCATCCTGAATTCCAGCTGATCCAAAACAGTCATCATCTATTTCAGTATTTGTGGTTTTAAACTTGTAGATCTTCAACTATTTTTTTCTAAATAATTTTCAACACAATTAAATGTATAGCAGGAAGACAATGTGGGGCCTGAAGGCAAACACCATGATGTTATGCATATTGTTGCAGCAGCCTCCCAGTGTCAGGAGCCCAAGGGAAGTACAGCATGTAGTCAGTAAAGAATAAACAAATGAGATTAACTTAATAACATTTTGTTGTTCCTAAAAGAACATTAAACTTACTAAATTTTGCATTCAAGGTAGATGATGTCATCAGAACTGCTTGACATCTTCTTTCCTTGTAATTTATTCTTAGGTACCTAATATTCCAGATTCATAACCAGCCTAAGATAACACCAGTAAATCACCTCAAATATTGATAGTTTCAGTGGAATGCAAGGGGAGCATTTGTTACGTTTCAGCTGTGTTCACAAGCATAGGCTGAGGCTCAGACATAAAACACTGAAAATGAGTGACATCTGAATAAAAAAATACATAGACTAACCGTAATTAGACAAATTGGTCCTATGCTATTTCAAGAGATCATTTGGGAAACGACTGCTTTCCTTGGAATTCTGCCAATCCTAAGTATGTGAAAAGCATGTGGCCCAGGATGAATGCTGCTTTTGTTCATTGAAATAACCCAATAATAGTTTCCCTGAGTTGTTCTTTGATCTCTGGAAGGAATGAGTGCGCCACGGTTCATGGTCACCAGGTCAACCACCATCAGCACTCTTGTGTTTTGATAAATTTGTTCCAAATGTAGTTTTTCTCCATGAATCCTCTGGCATTTACCACAAACCTTACATTACCTCACCTAGGTACAAAAAAATGTCAACTGGAATAGGTAGTTCATATTATATGTAGAAAAGTTTTTTTTCCATTTGAAAAATATACTAAAATTATTTGATTGAAGGAATTGCATTCTATCAACAGATTTCCTCCTGAAAGATCTCAGTGCAATAAAATTCTGGCAGGAAACGCAATCTGTATAGTTAATTGGACTGTGAGCAACACATTAATTTGTGTTTAAAATAGATTAGTTAGTACAAATACTTATATAATATTTGATGTTGTTACTCTAAGTATTATGAGATTGGTTGATAAGAATCTGTCTCTTTTTTCCTCATCCCCTTCCCTGTTCTTCTATTCTCCAATCTGGTCTCTTACCTCTTCTCCTCACTTGCCTAAAACCTCTCTCTGGTGTCCCTCCTTCTTCCCTTTCTCCCATGGTCCACTCTCCTCTCTGGCAGATTCCTTCTTCTCCAGCCCTTTACCTTTTCCACCCACCTGGCTTCATCTATTATGCTCTACCTAATCCTCCTTCTCCTCTCTCCACCTTTTCATTCTGGTGTTTTCCCCCTTTCTTTCTAGTCCTGAAGAATGATCTCAGCCCAAAACATCAACTGGATATTCATTTCCATGGATGCTGCCTAACCTGCTGAGTTCCTCCAGCATTTTGTGTGTGTGTTGTTCTGTCCCTCCTGTTGTGAGATTGCTGTGAAATTGTGATATGAGTACATAATTCTAAGCCATTTCAGTATGTTATTATTAAAATTTACTGCTGTCACCTTCTTAAATTTAACAAAATAGTAGAAGACATTTCAGATAATCAAGTTTGTGTTGGCTCCTTGAAGATCAAACTTGTCAGTTCCATTGCTATTTCTCCCTCACCCTGCAAACTATGCTCCCCAAAATGCTTCTTCAATTTCCTTCGGAAAAATGCAAGTGAGTCTTTTTCTTCTACTGACTCTTTTAACAATTCTGGCACTGATTAACTTGCCTTAACCTGCTTCTGATTTGTAATATAAAATTTACAACAAAATGTGTATTCATACAAATGTGTAAATTATTTCATTACCTATTAGAAGGGAGTTAAATAAAAATAAGATTAGATTTGGTTGAAATTTATTCACTTTAATAAAGGAATGGAAAAGAATGATGAAGGAGAGGATAACAACAATATCTATCAAAGTGTTTTATTTTGTTCTTATTCATAAGACAGTGTAATATTACAACAATATTCTGCCTCTGACTTGAATAATTTAATTTTGTGATATTAGATTCTGCAGTAGGAACAGATTGCATAAGTTAAAAAAATCTTACAAAACAGCTTGGCCCAGTATGATAGGAATTTCTGTGCTACTATTAAAAACACGCCTTGGTGCTACAACTACATTTGAAAACTGTTTTGTTTATTTTTGCCAGAAAATGTAGAAGGCTGAGTAAAGTGACATCAGCTGAGAAGGCTGTAAAATGGTGCTCAAAGTACTTTGAGAATAGAGAAACACAAGATGAACCATGTCATCATTACAAGCCAATGACTTCTACTGGTATTTGTGAGCATCAGGTAAGACTTACATGGATTTTATCAATTTTATCACCAACTATTCAACATTCAAGCCCTCATCCATGTGCATGACTAATTAAATAAGGTCATAGAAAGTGGTAGGAGCCAATAAAATATTCCACCTTGAGGACAACCTGCACAAGAGCGAAGGCAAAGCAGGAGAGGGTGGAGAACTGAGGGAAAATAAAAACAATGAAAATATGCAGAAGTGGGCTATAAAATGTTATCTAGAGTATTTTCTTTGCAAATGGTAGGGTCTTCAAACAAGTATGTCAAAAACACTGCACAATCTTTGAAATTTTCCAGGAACTAAAGAGGAATACTACACAGTGACATACATTCATGTTTTAAATATGAAAGTAGGTGGAAGGCATGGCATGTCAATATTCAGCATTTAATTACTGCAGGCACGTGCCAGTCTACAATAATTTTGTATGGTAAACATTACCTTAAATGGGCGTGGCATATCAGGACGTTTGTGCCGCATATAAATCAGACCAGCTACTGCCAGCCCAATGAAGAGCCATCGGACAAAGCTCATAAAGTTTAATAAGCTGTAGATATCACTTACAAACAACATGAAGACAGTTGTAGGATACTGTAAGAGATGGAAGTTACAAAAAAATTAATGATTCAAATAGATTTAGTGGGACTTAAGGTGAAATAAGAGATATATTTTTATGTTATTCTGGTCCTAATACATTTCCATGTTAAAATTCTGATTAACAAAAAATATATCCAATATAAAACATGGTTTCTTAAAGTTGTTATAGCTGTGGGGTGATAGTGGAGATAAGCTCATACATTAAATGCTCCCAATGGCATGCATCTCAAATAGCTTCTGACAACCAAGTTCAGTTCCTGGCCTTTATGCGTGGCTGAGCTACTAAGTATGGTGGAACCATTTCTACTGACAGGTGAAGGGGTAAAGTTGGCTTACTGGTGCCTTGAAACCAATCATTTTGGGCTCATCATCTGTGGCTGGCCACTCATCTAGGAGAAGGAAAACTCAGATCTCAAGCCTCTGCTGCCTTGCATCTATACCCATTCATGGAGAAGGTTTTGGGAGTAAACTCCGAGGAAAATTCCAGAGCTGGAGTCCGTAAGACAGTCCTATGTTGAGTTCAATACTGACTGGCAACTCCTGCAACACCATTTGTGCCATACTGTATCAATCTCTACTATTCCTTTGGATTCATTAGCTCCATGGAAAGGAGAAACCTGCCACACGGGCAACAACTTGATCTCCATATCATATTGCCCTGATTTGCGTGCCAGTTTGCATACCACGTAGACAGCTGTGACGCAACATCTGGTTGGCCCTGACCAATGGAGGGGTCACAGTATAAAACAATGCCTGAATTGTACACTCAGTTTGTAAAAGCTGATGTGTCTAGATTTGTTCAGCAGTGCACATCAAAAGTTCTAAGAATTAAGTAAATTACTGATTGTATCGTACATTTTTAACTTTCCATGTCTCTTCATTCAATCATGAGCCCTGTGTTTTTACATTTGACATCCAACTATTAATAAATAGCATATAAATAAAAAATAATGCTAACATAAACTTATATTAACATAAATTATACATAATCTACACAACAAAATAAAGAGAATAAACATAGTGACTTCAGTGGAAGTTGAGAGAGAGAGAAAAAAAGAGAAATATGGTTCCCTTGTATAGTTTGGAGTTTCCCTTACTTTGTCAGCATAACTTCGCTTGCACTAAGAATACCAGTAAGTACCCTCATGATTTTATTAACTTCTGTGATGTCACTAATCCTTCCAAGTCAGGACTTCTATTCCAAGCAACCTCTTCATAAATCTCTTCTGCACCCTCTTTAGCTTCTTTAACATGGTAATCAAACATGGTGCACAATACTTCAAGTGCAGTCTCACCAACAATTTCTATAATTGCATCATAATGTCCCTACTCTTAAACACGATGCACTGACTAATCAAGGCCAACATGTTAAGTGTCTTTCTTAGCTCCCTGTGTAATTGCATGGCCACCTTTAGTGAACTGTACACTTGTACACAGACCCCTCAATTGCTCAACATACGTCAGTGCGCTACCATTCCCTGTTTAATTTCTACCCTGATTTGAATGTCCAAAATGCATCAGTGCATACTTATCTAAGTTGAAATTCATTTGTTATTCCTCATCCTATCTCCCCTACTGATCAAGATATTTTTGTAATTCATTGTAACCTTCTTCGTTATCAACAAGACCTCTCATTTAGTATCATCAGCACAGTTGCTAATAGTGCATGAACATTCACATCTAGATCATTTACATAAATAATAAATAATAGAAGTTCCAATTCTGACCTCTGGGGCATCCCATAGTCTTAGGCTTCCAGTCAGAGAATCGACTTTCAATCATCACTCCCTGGTTCCTATCAGAATTCTGAATATACTTCAGTAGCTCCCCTGAATCCCAGGTGACCCAATCCTTCAGATTAGCCTGCCACGTGGAGTCCTATCAAAGGCTTACTGACATATATAGACAAAATCCACTGCCATAATTTTATCCAGCCACTTAGTTACCTCTTCAAAAAACTGCAAGCGTTTCATCAGACATGACCTCCCAAACACAAAACTGTGCTGATGATTCCTGATCAGACCTTGACTATCCAAGTGATGGTTTCATCTTGTCCCTTAGAATTCCTTCCCGTAACTTCCTACAACTGAATCAGGCTCACTGACAGCCCTGTTGGTCTTTAACAGGAATTAATCTCTCTCCCTAGTCATGTGTTTACTGGTAATATAACTGAAGAACCTCTTGGAATTTTCTTTAACTCTGCCAACCAAATCCATTCATACCCTTTTTCAGTCCTAATTTCACTTTTAAGCCTGCTCTTAAACTTCTTATATTTGTATCCAGCTGCCTAAAAGTGATGTATGCTTCCTTTTTTTTTCTTACCAGAGCCTTGATACCTGTCATCAGGCAAGGTTCCCTGAAGTTGGTATGTCTACCCTTCATCCCAACAGGAATATGTTGCTCCTGGACCTTTGATATGACCCTTTTAAAGGCCCAACCACCTGCCAACTGTTCTGTTGCCTTCAAAAAGTGTTACCCAGTCTACTCCAGCTAGATCCTGCCTAATGCCCTCAAAGTTGGCCCTGCTCAGGTTTTGGACTTTAATCTGTGGACCTGTTCTATCAAATTTCTTGGTGTTCACCTGGCGGAGAATCTCACCTGGTCCCTCAACACCAGCTCCATAGCAAAGAAAGCCCAGCAGCGTCTTTACTTTCTGCGAAGGCTGAGAAAAGTCCATCTCCCACCCCCATCCTCACCACATTCTGCAGAGGTTGTATTGAGAACATCCTGAGCAGCTTCATCGCTGCCTGGTTCGGAAATTGCACCATCTCGGATCGCAAGACCCTGCAGCGGATAGTGAGGTCAACTGAGAAGATCATCGGGGTCTCTCTTCCTGCTATTACAGATATTTACACCACAAGCTGCATCCATAAAGCAAACAGCATTATGATGGACCCCACGCATCCCTCATACAAACTCTTCTCCCTCCTGCCATCTAGCAAAAGGCATCGAAGCATTTGGGCTCTCATGACCAGACTACGTAACACTTTCTTCCCCCAAGCCATCAGACTCCTCAATACCCAGAGCCTGGACTGACACTAACCTACTGTACCCTCTACTGTGCCTATTGTCTTGTTTATTATTTATTGTAATGCCTGCACTGTTTTGTGCACTTTATGCAGTCCTGGGTAGGTCTGTAGTCTAGTGTAGTTTTTGTGTTGTTTTATGTTGTCCAGTATAGTTTTTCTATTGTTTCATGTAGCACCATGGTCCTGAAAAATGTTGTCTCGTTTTTACTGCGTACTGTACCAGCAGTTATGGTTGAAATGACAATAAAAGGTGATGTGACTTTGACTTGACTTTTCCATGACAATTTATAAACTAAAAGAATTGTGGCATTTGGACCCAAAGTGCCCTGCTACGGCCACTTCATTCACTTGGCCCATCTATTCCTTAAGAGGGCGTCTTGTATTGCTCCTTCCTGAGTAGTTTCCTCAATTTTTCTGCATGGTTGCAGATGGATATTAGAAGAGTAAAGCTCCTTGAAAGAGGCAACACAGGTAGATAAGATGGTAAAGATGATGTATAAGACACAGAAGCTGAATTAGGCCATTTAGTCTATTGAGCCTGCAAAGGTATACTTGCATCAGGGTCTTAAGCATAATCGTTGAGAAATCATGTTGCCGCTGTACAAAACTTCGTTTGCGCCACATTTCGAATATCATGTGCAGATGTGCTTACTGCAGGATGATCACCAGAGAGTGTGAGTTACAAGGAAAGTTTTGATAAGTTCGGATTTTTTTTCTGGTCCATTAGAAGCTGAGATTAGACAGATAGGTGAAGTGACTTTTTTCCAGTGTGAAAGCATCAAATAATTGATGGCACAATTTTAAGATCAAAGGGGGAGAGTTTAAGGGAGTTGTTCAAGGGAGAGTAATAGGTGTCTGGAGCATGCAGCCAAGGAAAGGTAGATACGAAGACATGTGTAGAAGGCATTTAAATAGGCAGATGAGCAGACAGGAACTGAAAGGATATGGACCATGTGCAGGTCCATATAGGTTAGGTTGGCATCATGGTTGCACAGACATTGTAGACCAAAGGGTCTGTTCTTATGCTATAGTGTTTTATGTTTCCCAACCACACATCAGAAGTCTGAACTCCTGTGGTGCACCATTGTCTTCTGCATCATTGTGCCATATTTTCAATCCTTTAGCATAACGTTCTGAGATATTCAGGAACCTTGGAGCCTCAGGTATAGATCATTCAGCCTTTTGAGTTTGCTCTGCAATACAGTTGAATGCCAATACACACAATATCCACTTAACAAAATTTAATCAAAATCTTTAAAATGCTAATTATCTGCAGACTTTTGGAATATCAGGTTCCTATATCTAGTATTTGGGTGAAAAAGTGATTCCTCATAATTGCTCTTGATACAACAATTTTCTACAAATTTAGAAATGAAAAAAAGTAGAAATGTCACTGAAATGTTATCCAGCTGAGAGAAACCCTAGCAGTTCAACCTAAATTTTGTTCAAATTAAGTGTACAGGTGACAGTTAATCAACTGATCCATCACAATGTATTTGCTTTCATATTTTATAATATAAATAATTGTAAAACCTGTTATATAAATTCCTAAGAATTTTTGCCTGAAAACGTTTGTGGAAGGCTACAACTTGTATGCTAGTGTGATTAATATACTAGTGTTTAATTTAATAACAATGAATGTGTTAGAATCTGATGTTTATATATGAAAGCATTATATATTGATCAGTATTGTCATGATTGATCACTAAATTTTACTTGAATCAACAAATTTTAACACATAACACAATGCTATCTTAATGGAATTTCAAGTGTTTCAAAACTTGAATAGATTATTTTTGAATTACTATCCCATAGTTGGGAGTATTTCAACACCATGACAGTGTTTCCCTGAAATTCAAATGTGTAGGAGGAGGGTATCAATTGTTGCAGAAGGGATTTTAGAATAGATTGATTTTATTGTTGTTATTGGGTTGTTGCTTTGAATTGTTCTCAAATCTAAATTTGTTCTTAAACGGGAATTTTTAATTTTGAATTGCACATAGTTTGATGAAACATTAACCCTGAAACATTAACTATTCCACTCTTCAAAGATATTGACTGCTGACTAAGAGTTTCCACATCCTGCTTAATTTTAATTCTGCATACATAAATGAAACAAACCATTGTGAAAATAGAAAAATATGTTCATGGAAGTTAAATTGCACTTTACACCAAACAATAATACCTGTCAATACAGATAATAAAAAAAACTATTTTCCCACAAGCTCCTCTTTCATTTACACAATTTAGCTTAATATTCTTTCTAAGGTTCCTAGTGCTATCTAAGACAGTGAAATCCTCCTAGAGAAGAGGGTTCATTGGGTTTCTCTGACAGGAAACATTATCACAGCTAGGCAAAGCCACTCTTGGTGATACTCATCAAGAGATCAGCTATTTTGAGCCAGACAACAACAGACATTTCCATTTCTTTTTAGACTTATCACTCCCTCTGAGTATTAAAAAAGTTATGAAAGCCAGTGACATTGTCACTGAATATGTAATTTTCCCCACCATGAATAGATTTAGTTAGGTTAGATTTCCGTTCTTTTTTATTCTCTCTCTCTGAACTTTGCCTAATCAAATGACAAGATATGCAACAATTCAGTGAAAAAAGCAATGCAGTGTTCCACAGAGAAAGTTAGTCCTCAGACAGGAAACGAAATTTATAAATAAATATTAGGTAATGAATGTGCAGTTAAATGCATAGATCATTTCTTACCAACACAATAGTAGCAGGAAGAGGTGTGTGTTTATGAACATGGATCATAGACAGAATTTCGGGAAGGTGACCTTCTCGTGAAGCAACAAAAAACAATCTATTTGGTAGAAGAGATACAACAGATTATGAAACAGGTTTCTGGCAGGCTTGCCAATAAACAGCAAATGCAATGTAATATCCATGAGTTCATGTAGTTTGTTGAAATTCAATGATTTTTTTTAAAACAACCATTTCACCTCAGATTTTATATATCAAATAAGTCACTTGCAATCTTTTTCATCTTAGCTGCCTGGATAAACTACAACAAATGACTCAGGCTGCAGTAAAATCATATTTGATTATATTTTTTCACCTGCTCAAATGAAAAATTTTATTCGGTACATCAGGAAAAAAATCTAATGCAATTTGGCTGCCTCCACTCAGAACAATTGATTTCACTTTGGTTCTACTGCTGGTTCTATAACATTATCAGATGTTATTAAAAGAATGAGATTTTCTCACATATCTGTATGAGCATAAAAATAGCAGATGTTCAAAGAGCAATGGATTAAATGGCAACCTTTATTCCATCAGATTAATATGGATGAGAATCCAACCCGAATCTCAGGAGGAAAAGGAATTCAGAAGCATAACAGTGAAACTTTTCAAGTTTTACTTCAGAAGTATATTTAAACTACCCAGTTACATTTTTAAGACTGATTTTTAAATTAGATAGGAGGCCAGTTGTATTCCTACAGGAGATTAAGTTCCTGGACTAGGATAAGGAGTTATTGATTATTGACTTGGTAACTTAAGTTTGCATTCCACTTTGGTCGTCCAGAATTTAAATTTAAGCAACTAACTAAACTTGAAATTAAAGTTACAGAAATGGTAAAACTACTTGATTTGTAATTTGTCCATCAGAGACAGAGATGCTCCATCCTTTAATGCCAAGCTTCTATGTGATTCTAGAGCCAGCAACATGGCTGACTCTTAACTGCTTTCTTAAGTAGTCTAGCAAACCATTTGGTCATAACAGGATGGTCATAATGTTCACATCCCATAAAGAAACGGTTAAATAAAAATACACTCTTGGCTGAAGTTTGCCAGTTCAGAACAGTCTTTAGAAAATAAATCTCCTTTTTGTATGAGAATCCTAAACTAAGGAGGCAACAAGGCATCTAATCTCCACTGGAAAGATGCCAATGATAAATACGCCCACTTTATTGGGTACCCCTGTACACCTACTGATTAATGCAAATATCAGCCAATCACGTTGCAGCAATTCAATACACAAAAGCATGCAGATATGGTCAAGAGGTTCAGCTGCTGTTCAGACCAAACATCAGAATAGGGAAGAAGTGTGATCTAACTGACTTTGACTGTGGAAAGATTTTTGGTGCCGGACAGGGTGATTTGAGTATCTAAGAAACTGCTGATCTGGGATTTTCACACACAATTCTCTTTAGAGTTTACAGAGAATTGTACAAAAACAATAAAACATACGGTGAGCAGCAGTTCTGTGGGCAAAAATGCCTTATTAATAATGAGGGAGATCAGAAGAGAATGGCTAGACTAGTTCAAGCTGAGAGGAAAGAGACAGTGAATAAAATAACCATGCATTACAACAGTGTGCAAAAAAAAAATTTCTGAATGCATAACAGATCAAACCTTGAAGTGGATGGGCTGCTGCAGCAGAAGACTACACTGAGTTCTACTCCTGTACTTAGGAAAGTGGCCACTGAGTGATGTTTGTAAGCTGGGTGAAGTAATTGATACACAGATAGTTCACATGCATTGATATACAAAAACTGATTCCTTGGTTTTAATTGCTTTTTCTTAGTAAGCAATAGTTCCTTGTTTAACAGATTCTGCATCTTACTTGTAAGCTGTTCATTCTATTATTAAAACCATATTAGAAGATTTGCAAAGTTGCAGCTACACTTTTCACAGAAATGTAGCTGGGGTTAATGTTATTTAATGTAAACTATTGTGTATTTATACTTGTGGATAAATTAATTCTTAATATGTGAGCAATAAGATAGTGTATGTTATATATTTTAAATTTTAGTTCAAAGATAAAGTAACGGATAAATCAAGTTTCTTTAAAATGTCAATCCATGAATAAGCTATTTTGCTACTTTAACATCCAATTTGGAACCTCCACATGTGTACTGTCAAGTATGGCTCCTGGATTTTACTGGAAGGCTCAAAATGACAGTTTGGCTTGAGAGACAAAGGTTTCTAAGGCTTCCAAGTACAGAACCTCCATACATGAAATGATTTATATTGAAGAAAATGAATTTTTGCTAAACCACTGACATGAATGACATGGGTTTGTCACTGAAATTTCAACTTTTGTCTCAGAAAAATGATGGCTATATCAGCATATCATTCTTTCAATGTCTGTATATTTAACTAATCTGCATTCTTTGCTGTCTAATATGCATTAGATTATCCTGGAGCTAGCAAAAAAAATGTGTTGTAAAATTGCTTGAACGAGTACTCACTTAGAATCTAGATTGCACCATTATGGAAACACATTTGCATAACTTTGCATAATATCCCAGTTCAGGTACAGCTCATAATCATTGAAAGATTAAACATGTTTGAAACCTTTAACAATGTAATCTGGGGTATTGGATAGGCTTTTCATTATTGTTCAAAAACTTATACTTTGTATTAAAACAGCAAGCAATCTATGGAACACAGCAACAATAATACATTTATGTGTAAAATTTGTCAAGATGTTTCTAAGTTGGCAATGTGACTGTAAACCAACAGGTATATCATCAGCTATCAATGTTAAATTGAATGATAAAATAAACAATGTAAAATTTTATTTGGGTTTAACTTCCCAAAATATTTTACCTGTTCAGTCTACATTTATGTTACAATAAGAAAAATAGGCCACCCAGTATCTTCATATCTAGTTTTAAGAGAAGCTACCAAGTTTCCTACATCCCTGTCTCCTGAGCTCAGTGTGCTAAGGGCAAGTTAGCTTTGGCCTCTTGGAATCATGGTTCCCAGATTTTGAATATAGAGTTTTATTCAGTACTTCAGAATACTGCTTTTAAGAGAGGCCAATTACGTTACTACATTACCAAATTGTTTTTTTTCTAAAGTTCAAGCCTGTGCTTATCGGAAGCTTACACAAGGTCATGGTGTAATAAAGCATGGGTCCCCGCTAATTGTTTCCTTCTGCTTGCACTTCCTGGACCTATAAGTCATGCCTAGCTTGTCAGATAATTTCACATGTATAAATGGAAAATGACTCACATTGGGTTAGTTACAGGCTGTCCCTGGATAACAGCAGTATGTATAATTTGCTGGTGAATATGCATAGTTTGGGTTGAGGTACTTGACGTTGCGGTGTTCGCTGAACTTGGCAATTAGCTTGCAGACATTTCATCACCAGTTGAGGTGACATCCTGAGTGCGCAGTTGTTAAGAAACAGCGCACTGAGAATCCCACCTTGATTGGCGATGAAACCTCTGCAAGCTAATTGCCAAGCTCAGTGAACACCACAATGTCAGAAGTATGCATGTTCATTAGATGTTCGAATTCGATAGTATTTGTATGTCAGGATGTTCATAAAATGAGCATTCTTAACCTGGAGCAGCAGGTACATAGAGAGCAAATTTCAATCAAAAGTGAGGGACTCTTAATTGTATATCAGCGCAGGGGAAAGGCTGTGTTCAAAATTGCTGGAAATTAACTACTTTTAAACATCAGAAAGTCCAGGAGATCCACACATGTACTGTCAAACATATAGACTTCGACTTCACTGGAAATCCAAATCTGTCAGTTTGGTTTCAGAACCTGTCAGTAAGACCAAGGCTTCTATGTACAGCAGATCATGTGTGGAGGTCCTGGGTCCACTCTGTTGACATCTTCAGTGCTAGAGTGATCACGCAGCACTGATCTGTCTGTCACTATAGCTGTAAATCCAAGCTAACCCTCTTTATTTGACTGATACTCCTCAACTTTCCAGGATTTCCAAGGATTTATAGCTTATCAATTTTTAGCTCTAATGAAAAGTCTTGGTTTGAAACATCAACTGTTTATTCTCCTCTGTAGATACTGCCTAACCTGCTGAGTTCCTCCAGGATTCTGTGCGTGCTGGTCAATATTTCCAGCATCTGCAGAATCTCTTAAATTTTAAGATTAAGATTTTAAGATTAGCTTTTTAGTTGTCACGGGTACATCGAAATATTAAGTGAAATATTTTGGTTGCTTCATATCAAATCAGCAAATGTTGTGCAGGGTAGCCTGCAAACGTCACCATTCTTTCAGTGCCAAAACTGCATGTCCAGAAATATTCTGTTTATGACAAATTTGGCTTTGCAATTAAACCCTTGTATGGATCTTGGTCTTGCTGATGTTAAAATTGCTGAGCTCCTGTGGTTTAGAGCAGAACTTTCAAATTTTTGGCAAGAACATCAAGCCTAATGTTTGCTTCAAATGTTTATGTTCAATGGAGCCACTGATTTAAGAACAAATAGACCAGAACTTGGACATAATATGTTGAGTATCACCATTGAAACATGGATTGTGAATCATTTAGCTTATACCATCATGCCACTCAATTTAATAAAAAATTTTTGTTGAATCTTTGCCTGGCATGATAGCCTCTCCCATTAATGTGGAAAATCCCTTCTGGGTAAAAACAGCAAAAGTGTTAAAAACCCCAATGATTTCAATGAGTTTTGTAATTCTGTCAATTAAAAAACAATTGTTAATGTTTGCTTCAATGTCTTTAATGACTTATTCTTCCCATGTTTGAGATTGTTTTAGTCGACTATTTGTTTAAAAAGACTTTCAGTGTTTTTGATTATTTATTATATCAGATGTGGTATAAAATCTTTTAAAAAATTGCAGCCAACAAAACTGATTGCAGGTTTTCAAGATTTGGTAAGACTGTCAATGGAGAATTGTGTTTAGTTTTGGTTACCCTATTTCAGGAATGATGTCATTAGGATAAAATGAATACAAAGACAGTTGCCAGAATCTGAGGGCTTGCACTATAGGGAAAGGATGGGCAAGCTAGGACTTTATTCCTTGGAGCACAGGAGGCAGAGGGACAACATTGTAGAGGTGTATCATTGTGGGGGGGGGGGGCACATAGATAGAGTGAATGCACATCATCTTTTTTTTGCAGCAGAAGACCTCTAAAGGCAAGAGGTTTAAGGTAAGGGGAAAAGGGTTTAAAGGTAGCCTCCAACCTGATGGCATGAACATTGACTTCTCTAACTTCCGCTAATGCCCCACCTCCCCCTCGTAACCCATCCGTTATTTATTTTTATACACATATTCTTTCTCTCACTCTCCTTTTTCTCCCTCTGTCCCTCTGACTATACCCCTTGCCCATCCTCTGGGTTCCCCCCCCCTTTGTCTTTCTCCCTGGGCCTCCTGTCCCATGATCCTCTCATATCCCCTTTGCCAATCACCTGTCCAGCTCTTGGCTCCATCCCTCCCCCTCCTGTCTTCTCCTATCATTTTGGATCTCCCCCTCCCCCTCCCACTTTCAAATCTCTTACTAGCTCTTCCTTCATTTAGTCCTGACGAAGGGTCTCGGCCTGAAACGTTGACTGTACCTCTTCCTAGAGATGCTGCCTGGCCTGCTGCGTTCACCAGCAACTTTGATGTGTGTTGCTTGAATTTCCAGCATCTGCAGAATTCCTGTTGTTTGAGTTTAAAGGTGAGTCCATTGGAGGATGGAGGTAGCCTGTCCTGGGGTTGAGGGATTCTGTGTGTGTGTGTGTGTGTGTGTGTGCTGTTGTTCTGCCGACGATGGCGTGCATACCTCATTTGCTCCAGAATGTGTGGAACATTAGCAGGCTGCTCCCAGCACATCCTCTTCAGTTGTGTTGATTGTTAACATAAAAGATGCATTTCACTGTATGGTTGATGTACACATGATAAATAAATGACTCTGAATCTGAATCTGAGAGGCAACTCCTTCATGCAAAGGATGGTGCATGTATGTGGAGTTACCAGAGGAAGTGGTTGATGCATGAACAATAACAACATTTAAAAGGCACTAGGACAGGTACATGGCTAGGAAAGGGTTAAGAGGGTTATGGGCCAAACATGGAAAAATGGGAAAAGCTTAGCTGGGCAGCTTTGTCAGCATGGATGAGTTGGGAAGAAAGGCCTATTTCCGTGCTGTATCACTGCATGACTTTACGATTCTCTTTCAACACTGAGTTTCTTTATAATGCCAATAGAGGGCCTGCTGTCGTTAATGCCATAGTGCAGGAATTCAGTATGCTTCAAGCTAGCATGATGGCCACCTGAATGTGTACTAGCTGAGAATGAGCAGGGTGGAGAGAGATAGATTTCACCATCTGCAGTGATTCTAGGAATGACAGCCCCCATAAGCTAGTTCTAATGCATTAGTTCTCAGCCATGGCGCCATACAGCATGTGTTGATCCCCATTATTTTAAAGGATGCATGATACAATATTTTGTGAACTCCTCATTCCCATATTGTCTGGATTCATTGACCCCATCAAACAAAATAAAAATGACTGAATTCTTACCTGGAAACCGCAAAGATACCTCCATTCATAGACCCGAAGCAGGAAAGAGCTACCAAAACTGGCACTGCTATGGAGAATTTGCCCAACAGTCGTTCTGCAAAGGTCTAATCAATCAGAGTGCAGTTAAAATCAATTTTGCAGTTAGTTATGTAGCTAGTTATATTAACAATTACAGCGGCAATTGAATATTTTGTTTTCATATAATGTGGTATATGAAAATGTAAATATAAATATAAAAAAATATAGTAATCTTAAAGTTCTTTACAGAAGCACCCAGCCTCTGGCAGGACACAAGTGTGACACCTTAGCAAAATGCCCTTTCTCTCATAAAGATTAATTAATTATGCTTTTGTCATCAGTCGTCTGTGACTTCCTTCAATCTGTGTGGCTTCTTTCACATTACTGGAGGGTGGGAGAGGCTGAGTGTGTGGGGAGTGGGGTTTCCTTGTTCACCTGATCTTTAGTGGGGTGCGGATTTCAGTTAAGCCAATGTATATTCAGGCAATGAGTATTTCAATAACCACCATTTCTGAGAGTAAAAGCAAGAAAAATAGGAATAGATTTCTTCCCCTCTGCTCTGCCTCTTCTTGTGAATAAACCATAAAGCTAATTACATTATACAGTGAACTTCCAAGTTATTATTCCAAAATTCTCATAAGTGCAGCAAATTCTATATTTGGCTGAGGCTCTCTATTGATCTGGATTGACCGTGGATGTTGTGTGCTAGCTATCTACATGATATGCAAGCCAGGGTAGTATGATATGGAGAGCAAACTGTTGCCAATGTAGCAGGCTTGCCTTCTCCACACGGCCGATGAATCCAAAAGAACAGTACAGACCGATACAGTTTGGCACCAGCAGTGTCACAGGAATTGGCAATCAGTGTTGTACACATTTTAGGAATACTTCCGGGACTACAGCTCCAGATTTTTCTGCGGGATTACTCCTGAAACCTTCCCCATGAGTGGGTATAGCCCCAAGGCATCGGAGGTTTATGATCAAAGTTTTCCTTCTCCAACCATGGCTGATGATCCCCATCTGCCCAAAGTTTTAAGGAACCAGTACCCTGCCTTTGCCCCTTCCTCTGTCAGTAGAAACGGTTCCACCAGGCTTAGTACCTAAGCCACATGTGCAGGCCAGGAACTGGACGTGGTTGTCAGAGGTGATTTGAGATGGATGCCATTGGGAGCATTTAATGGGTAGTGAGAGCTTATCCTCAGTCCCATCCCTGGCAATAACAATTTTGTATTATCTACAGAACACTTACCTCATGATATTTAGAATCAGCATCTTAGGGTCATACGGTATGGAAACAAGCCATTCAGCCCACTGATTCTGTGCTGACCATCAATCCCTTATCTACTGCCTTCTCATTTTATTCTCCCCATATTCCAATTAATCCAACACCCCTCCCTTAAACTGATTTTGGGTAGAACTCAAAAATAGGAAGAGTGTAATCACTCCGAAGGGATTGTACTACAGACCCCCCCCCCCCAAAAGCCACTGATACATTTAGGAAAAGACATGCAGGTGGATTAAAGAAAGGTATAAAAGTAACACCTAATATAAACTGGGACCTATTTAGTGCAAATGGATATGATTGGGCAAAATTTGTTTGATGTATCCAGGAGGGTATATAGATAGTCCAACAAGAGGACCAACTGTACTGGGTCTGGTGTTAAGTAATGAACCTGGCCAGGTAACTGACCTTTCAGTAGGTAAGTAATTAGGGAACTTTGACCATAATTCCTTAAGTTTTAAGATAACTACCTTAAATTTGTGGGAGAGTATTAAAATGAAGAAGGGAAAATTACAAGAGCATTAGGGAAAGTTAATTGGGAACACTTGCTTTCAGGTAAGTCTACATCTGACATGTGGAGAGTGTTTAAAGACCAACTGCACAGAGTACAGGACATGCATGTTCTTGTCAGAAGGAAGGACAAGGATGGGAAAGCAAGGGAACCTTGGATGTTGAGAATTTAATCAAGAAGAAAAAGGAAAAGTATGTCAACTTTAGGAAGCTAGAATCAAACAGGGCGCTAGAGGATTATAAGGAAGCCAGAAAAGAACTCAAGAAGGCAATTAGGAAAGACAGGAAGGGCCATGAAAAGTCCTTGGCAAAGAGAATCCCAAGGTAATCTATACATACATCAGGAGCAAAAGGATAACTAGGGAGAGAGAGAGATCACTCAATAATAAAGGAGGGAAAATTTGCTTGAATAAACAGGATGTGGATGAGTCCTTTTTGACGTGGATGATAGGGAGATCAGTGCCGACAGTATTAATGTACTTGGACATTCTGACATAAAGGAGGAGGTGGTATTGGGTCTCTTAGAGAGCATTAAGGTGGATGTCCCCAAGGCCTGATGGGATTTTCCCCAGGTTATTTAGGGAGACAAGTGAAGAGATTGCTGGGCCCTTGATCAATATCTTTAGAGTCATTGTCATAAAACACTACAGCACAGAAACAGGCCCTTTGGCCCAACTAGTCCATGCTGTACCATTAATCTGTTTAGTTCCATCAATCCGCACCCGGACCATAGCCCTCCATACCCCTCCCATCCATGTACTCATCCAAATTACTCTTCCTTATTGAAATCAACCCCACATCCACTATGTGTGCTGGCAGTTCATTCCACACTCTCACAAACCTCTGAGTGAAGAAGTTTCCCCTCGTGTCCTCCTTAAATATATTTCTCCTTTCACCCTTAACTTATGACCTCTAGTTCTAGTCTCACCTAACCTCAGTGAGAAAAGCTAACTTGTATTTACCTTATCTATACCCCTCATATATTGGGGTACTCTCTGGCCATTGGCGAGGTCCTGGGGACAAGCGAGAAGCTAAAGTTGTTCCATTGTTTAAGAAGGGAACTAGGGATAAACCTGGAAACTACAGACCAGTGAGCCTCATGTCAAAGGTAGGGAAGTTACTGGAGAAAATTATTAGAGATAGGATTTATGTGCATTTGGAAAACCATGGCTTAATTAAGGAGAACCAGCAGAGCTTTGTGCGATGTCAGTCATGTCATGTGGACTTGATTGAGCTCTCTGATGAAGTGAAAAATGTGTTTGATGACGGTCGAGCTGTGGATATTGTCTCCATAAATGTTAGTAAGATGTCTAACAAAATCCCTCAGGGAGGCTCATCTCTAAGAATAAGATGCATGGGATTAATAGGGAATTGGCTGTTTGGTTTCAAAGCTGGCTCCCCAATAGAAGATAGACGATATTGGTCAAAGGGACTAATTATACCTGTAGTCTGTAATTAGTGGTGTTCCACAGAGATCTGTACTGGGACTTCTGCTGCTGTGATGTATATAAAGGACCTGGATGAAAATGTCAATGGGTTGGTTAGTAAGTCTGCAATTGATACAAAGATTGGTGGTGTTGACAATATTGTAGATGACTAGCAAAGAATACAGTGGAATATAGATCAGTTAGATAGATATACTTTATTGATCCCGAGGGAAATTGGGTTTCGTTACAGCCGCACCAACCAAGAATAGAGCATATAAATATAGCAATACAAAAACCACAAACAATCAAACAACAAAATGCAAACTATGCCAGATGGAAAAAAGTCCAGCACCAGTCTATTGGCTCAGGGTGTCTGACCCTCCATGGGAGGAGCTGCAAGTTCAATGGCCACAGGCAGGAACGACCTCCCGTGCCGCCCAGTGTTGAATCTCGGTGGAATGTGGCCGAAGTCCAACAGTAAAAAGTTCAATATCTGGTCTACAAACACATTCCTCGATCGTAATATGATTGGGATTGCACCATCTGTTGTTAACCAGAACAGTAAGCACCCAACTCCTTTATGCTTACCGCTCTCAGTGCACTTCCGGTCAGCCGGAACGGTCTGGAAGCCGTCCATGGAGAAGTTTTGATCGGGTATGTCCTCATGCAGCCCCGTACCAGTGAAACACATAACATTGCACTCCCAAAATTTTCTCTGATGCCTGGCAAGTGCCATGAACTCGTCCATTTTATTACCCACCAAACTCCTCTTCTCCATAAGTCTCTGTTGTCTCGCCCGGTCCTCTCTCCTCGACTTTGTGATCCCCCTCTGCATCCTCTGTGTGTTTTCCTCCAGATTTCAGCAGGGGTGTCCGCTGCTCTGCTCGCTAAACCGGCCAGCATTAGCGCAAGCAGCTGGTCCCTGGAATGAACAATGAGACCATGCTTCTCTCCCGCGTGTCGGGTGGTAACTATTTCCAGCGCTAAAAATCGAAATAAAACTCTCTCTACCAGCATGTTAGAGAGGGTGCAGCTTAGACATATTACCATGAAAAAAAAATACAAAAAATAACGTAAGTTTAAAAGTAAGAAGGAAGAAGTAAGAATCCGATCGGAACGGCTGTAACAGGCTGCATGCACGACCGGCGCATGCGCACCAGTGCGTATATGTTGAGTATATGTTTGGGCAAAGAAATGGCATATGGAGTTTAACATGGCCAAATGTGAAGTGTTGCACCTTGGTAGGTCAAATGTAAAGACAGAGTACACTATTAAGGGCAAGACCCTTAATGGTGTTGATGAACAGAGGGATCTCGTGGTCCAAGTTCATATCTCCCTGGAAGTGGCTACACAGTTTGATATGGGGGTTAAGAAGGCATATGGCATGCTTACATTTATTGGTCAAGGCACTGAGTTCAAGAGTCAGGATCTATTTTATTGAACTGGAAGGAGACCAATCCTCCTACTACATTCCAATGGTTTTCCCAAACTATATTAAGTTTAAATTTAGAAAAAATTAGGAGTGATATTTTTGACGCTTCGGTTAAATTTGAAGAAACTTGGAAACCTTTTATGCAACATTTTCATATAATGTAATTTGACCTTTCCGAATCTTCTTTGTTAACTTAAAATATATGAATAGAGGAGCAGAGTTGACGACATTACTGAACGTGTTTGATTTAAGATATTGGTCTAGCCCTGTTTTGTTCAGTTTGCTTTTTTTGGGTTTAGTATTTAGTTCTTTTTTTTTTCTTTTTTGGGGGCGGGGGTTCATTGTACATATATACATATTTTTTTCTTTATATTTCTTTTTCTTTTTTATGATCAATTTCATCATGAGTTTGGAAGTCTATTATACCTATGTTATTTGAAATCTTTTTTTTGTATATATTTATTAATAACAAGATTGTTCCAATCTCTTTGTATCAACATTGTTCTTTTGTTTATAATTTTGAAAATTAATAAAGATTTAAAACAAAAGAAAGACAAGAGTCAGGAAGTTATGTTGCAGCTTTATAATACTTTCGTTAGGCCGCACCTGGAGTATTACATACAGTTCTGGTCGCCCCACTATAGGAAGGATGTTGAGGCTTTGGGGTGGGTGCAGAAGAGGTGTACCAGGATGCTGTCTGGTTTAGAGAATATGTGTGGAGATTTCTTGGTGGTGGCTGATGGAGTAACAGCAATCTGCTGCTGCTCCAACTTTAATTATCTTACTATTTCCAACCTGTCTTGAAACTTCTTTTTTGAAGTGTGATAGTCCTTCATTATGGCTGGAAGGAGTCCAGAGGTACTAAAAAGAATAATTTTCCTGCATCTTTGGATTCTATTATGGAATTGTTGCAAAGTCATACACGAGAAGCCTCTGAGAAGTTTCAACAATCCAGCACTGAATTTAAACAAATAGATGGTAAATTGGACTCTATCGAACAAACTCTTAATGAACACGATAAACGTATTAAAAATAATGAGGAAAATTTGTTGGCTCTGGAAACGGAAGTGGATGAATTGCAGAAGCTTTGTGAGAAGCAATCAAAGTCCAACAAAAAGCTAAGACAGAAGATTATTGACCTAGAAAATAGAAGTAGAAGGAACAACCTTAGGGTTCTGGTTCTCATAGAATTAATCAAAGGTAACCATCCTATGGAGTCTTTTGCAAGAATTATGTCCAGAGATTTTGACGTCTGTGCCTATGATCAAACGAGTTCACAAATCTCCTGCATTTATATCTCCTAACGCTCAGAAACCAAGATCAGTAATAATCTGCTTTCATGAATTTAAAACAAAGGACCTCTTAATTCGCGAATCTCGTCGAAGAGGCATGATTGACTATAATGGTCGCAAGATTAGAATTGTTGAAGATTATTCGCCTGAGGTTATGCAGGAATGTGTTAAATTCAAAGAAGTCATGTCCGAGCTTTTTCATATGGGTTTCAAGCCTTCCCTTCGCTACTCAGCCCGACTCAGAATCACATTTAAAAACGGTTCTTTTGAATGGTTCCGCTTGCCTACTGAAGCACAGAAGTTTTTAAAATCCGAAGGTTAAATCTGAAGGCTAACTGTTTAGTTTCTCCTTACATGAAGACACAAGATTAAATGATAAACTTTTAACTCACAAATCCTGTCGAAGGGGCATGTCTGGTTATAGGGTGGAATATTAAGATTCTTGAAGGTTATTCGCTTGAGGTTATGCAGGAGTATGCTAAGTTTAAACAAGCTCTGCTGGAATTTTTTTTTAACAAGGGTTTTAACCCGTCCCTTGGCTACCCAGTTTGACTGAGATTCTGATTAAAGATGGATCCTTCGAATGGTTTCGTTTGAATGTTGAAGCACAAGGAATTTTTTAGTGTGTTTTTCCATGAAGATATAAGATCAATGTTCAATATCTATCTGTATGAATAATTGTGTCTTTTACTTTTGGTGAACCTTTGTAACTAATTCCCTTTCATATTTTTTAATACTGTGTTTTTGATATATGAGAGCTGAATCTCTGTTTGGGTATTCTTTAGTCTAGGTTGGAATATAAATAACCTTGAAACTAATTGGACTGATCATCAGGTTTTTTGGGGGGGGGGAGGATGGTGTCAGTAGTTTGTAGATGCTGACTTTCTATTGGTCGGTTTTCTTTCTTTGGGAGGTGGGCGGGGTCATGGTTTTTTTTTCCTATAAGTTGTTTTCAAATTTTTTAGCCAACTTGTTGCTTGGTTACTATTTCTCAAGGTTTATGGCTTGGTTTTTAACTTACATTTTAACCCTTCCTTTAAATAATATTAAAAATTGACCGAACTATTAATTTACTCAGTTTTAACGTGAGGGTTAAATCACCCTGTTGAACGTAATAAGACTTTTGCTTATATTAAGAAATTTAAGGTCCCTACAAGAAACTCACATATGCAAATTTGATAATCTACCGTTTTTTAGCTGTTGGAATGGACTTTGTTTTCACTCTTCTTTTCAGGCCAAATCTAGAGGAGTTTCGATTCTTATAGATAATACACTTTCCTTTGTCCAACATAAAGTAGTGTCTGATACTAATGAACGTTTTGTTATAGTCTCTGGAAAACTAGCTAATAACTTAATAGTATTTGCCAATGTGTATTCCCAAAATGTAGATGACCCAGGATTCTTTGAACACTTTTTTTCTTTTTTCCCAGATCTGAATCTTTATTCTTTGGTGATGGGAGGAGATTTTAACTGTTGGCTGGAACCAATTTTAGACCGATCATCTTCTAAACTAGTGTCTCTTAATAAATCAGCTTTGTTTATTTAATCCTTTTTATTGAAGTGTGGTATAGTTGATGTTTGGTGTTTCTTACATCCCTTAGATAGGGAATATTAATTTTTTTCCCATGTTCATCACACATACTCCAGGATTGATTTTTTTTATCGATAGTCAAATCTCATCAGTTCATTCCTGTGAATATAAAGAAATTGCTGTTTCAGATCATGCTCCTATATTTTTATCTTTAAAACTCCCTGGTTTTCTTCAAAGCAACAGATTCTGGCATTTTAATACAACTTTGTTATCGAATAAGGATTTTTTAACATTTCTAGAGAAGCATATTATTTTGTTATTGTATGGGATACTTTCAAGGCCTATACTAGAGGACAAATTATTTCTTATACTGCGAGTGTTAAGAATAAAGCTAATAAAGAAAGAATTGAATTAGCTAATCAATTAAAACAATTAGATCAAAAATATGCTATAGACCAGATCCTGTTTTATATAAAAGATGTGTTGAAGTTAAAATTAAACATGATCTTTTGTTAACATATCCAATTGAAACTCAATTTCTTAAAGATAAAACTCAATTTGACATTCATGGAGATAAATCAGGAAAAGTATTGGTAGTTAAATGACAAATTAAAGAAATTTGCAAAACTAATGGTGATAGGACAAATGATTACTCTGAAATAAATGATACCTTTAGAGAATTCTATTCTAAACTTCATAGTTCTGACTCCCCTAAAGATAATACTGTAATGAATAATTTTTTAGATCGATTAAATATCCCTACACTTTCTGCAGATAATTGCAAACAGATGGATCAACTCATTTCTTGTGAGGAAATCACCAAGGCTATACGTTTATTACACCCGGGAAGGGCTCCGGGTCCAGATGGATTTTCTGGAGAATTTTATAAGGCTTTTTCTTCATTAATTATACCGCAATTACACTTAGTCTTTTTGGATTCTTTCAAATTGGGTAGTTTGCCTCAATCTTTTTATGAAGCTTCTATTTCGCTTATCCTAAAAAAGAACAAGGATCCAACTGAATGCTCTTCATATAGGCCAATTTCATTACTTAATGTAGATACTAAAATTATTTCTAAAGTTCTGGCTTGTAAGATTGAAAATATTTTACCTTCTATTATTTCTGATGATCAGACTGGATTTATTAAAAACCGACATACCCATTTTGATAAACACCGTGTATTAAATGTTATTTACTTTCCTTCTCAGGAGATTTCGGAATGTGTGATATCCTTAGATGCTGAGAAGGCCTTCGATCGGGTTCAATGGAATTACTTATTTAAAACCTTAGAAAAATTTAATTTTGGATCAGATTTTATTCAATGGATTAAGTTACTTTATTTATCACCTTCTGCTCAAGTTCTTACTAATTTTCAAAATTCCAAACCATTTAAACTTCACCGCAGAACTAGACAAGGCTGTTCACTGAGTCCTTTGTTTTTTGATTTAACTTTAGAACCCCTTGCTATTTCTTTTTGAGAATCTATTGATATCTGTGGTATTTTAAGGAGAGGTATCACCCATAGAATCTCGCTTTACACTTATGATATATTGTTTTTTCTCTCTAATGTTGAGATTTAATTACGTTGTGTACTTTCTTTATTCTCCCGTTTTAGCCAGTTTTCAGGATATAAATTGAACCTACATAATAGTGAATTATTTCCTTTAAGTAACTTGGTACCAATGAATACTAATCTTCCTTTTAAAATTGTAAGGAATCAATTTACTTATTTGGGTGTAACAGTCACTAAGAATTACAAACACCTGTTTAAAGAAAACTTTCTTACTTTGTTGAACCATGTAAAAAAGATATTATTAAATTAGTCACCTCTTTCAATATCATTGCTTGGATGAATTAATTCTATTAAAATTAATATTCTACCTAAATTTATATATCTTTTTCAGGCTTTACCCATTTTTATTCCTAAATCCTTTTTTGATTCTCTTGAATCTATTTTATCCTCCTATATATGGAAAAATAAACGTCCTCATTTAAATAAAGTTCATCTTCAAAAGCCTAAAAGGTCTGGAGGTTTAGCCTTACCTAATTTTAGGTTTTATTTCTGGGCAGTTAATATACGATATCTTACATTTTGGATATATTATATTAATCGTATACACTGTCCGGTATGGGTTTCTTTAGAAGCTAATTCTGTTAATAAATTTTCTGTTATTTCTCTTCTCGGATCCTCACTTCCTTTATTTGTAAGTAAACTAACTGATAATTTAATAGTTAAACATACTCTAAGGATCTGGATACAATTTAGAAAACGTTTTGGTTTATTGAGATTTTCCCTTTCTAGTCCCATTTATTCTAATTTTTTTTTAAACCCTCCACGACTGATTTAGTTTTTAAAGAATGGGACAGGTTGGTTATTAAATGTTTTTGGGATCTGTTTGTTGGAGGAAATCTTTTTTCATTTGAACAATTGTCAGCTAAATATAGCCTACCCAAAACTCACTTTTTTAGATATCTACAAATCAGAGACTTTCTAAGATCTCAATTATGCACATTTCCTATAAGCTCAGATAAGAACTTACTAGATGTAATTTTTAATTTGACATCTTTTTATGATGGGTCAATGTCTAATATTTATGGTATGTTACTGGAGGCGAGGAATAATCCTTTAGAGAAAATTAAGAATCTCTGGGAACAAGACTTACAGACATCAATATCTGAGGAAACTTGGAATGAAATTTTTAAATTGGTTAATATGTCATCGCTATGTGCTCACCATTCCTTTACACAATTTAAGGTGGTACATAGAGTCCATATAACTAAAGATAAGCTATCTCGTTTTTATTCGGATATATCTCCCTACTGTGACAGATGCAATAATGGAGAAGCTTTATTAATCCATGTATTTTGGACTTGTCCGAGTCTTGAAAAATAATGGAAGGAAGTTTTTCAAACCTTTTCTTTACTTTTCAAAGTCAATTTTAAGCCTTATCCTCTGACGGCCCTATTCGGTACTGTTGCAGGACAAGATATCAAGTTGAAGACATCACATTTACATACTTTGGCCTTTAGGAGGGTGCTTTTGTTTAAATGGACAGATGTTTCTCCTCCTACTCATGCTCAATGGTTATGCGATGTTATGTTGTGCTTAGATTTAGAGAAGATTCGTTGTTCAATTTCTGAATCTCATCAAGACTTTCATTGTGGGGACCCCTTCTGAATTATTTTCAAAACTTTCAAAACCCTCAATTCATTGTTTAAATTTAGATGTTGGCTATTATTAATTTTTATTATATAAGAAGGTATTTTACCTTTTCTTCTCAATAAACAGCTTCGGTCTTAGTAGGGGTTAGATTCTTATTTGTAATAAATTAGTATATTTCAATATAACTTTGACTAACCTACATGAATACAGGGTAATGAGATTGTTATTACGAATAGATATAATATAATTGGCAGTTGGTTTTTTTTTACCTTTATATATACTTTCTTGTACTCTGTATTCTTTTATGTAGAAACTAATAAAATATTGAAAAAGAGGCTGGACAAACTTGTGTTGCTTTCTTTGGTGTGGTGCAGGTTGAGGGGAGATCTGCTATAAGTGTATAATGTTATGAGAGACATAGATAGAGTAGACAGGGAGTATCCTTTATCCAGGGTTGAAAGGGGTAATTTTAAAGGAAATGTGAGGGGCAAGTACTTACACAGTGGATGCCTGGAACGTGCTGCCTGGGGTGATGGTAGAAGCAGATACATTAGGGACTTTTAAGCGATGTTTAGATAGGTGCATGAATGTGAAGAAAATGGAAGCATATGGACATTGCGTAGGCAGAGGAGAGTAGTTCAGTTAGACATTTGATTACTAATTTACAGTCGGTCCTCCTTATCCGCGAGTTCCGCATGCACGAATTCAACCAACCGCGAATCGAGAAAACCCAGAAGTGCTCTTCCAGCACTTGTTGTTCGAACATGTACAGACTGTTTTTTCTTGTCATAATTCCCTAAACAATGCAGTATAACAAATATTTTACACAGCATTTACATTGTATTAGGTATTATAAGTAATCTAGAGATGATTTAAAGTATACGGGAGGATGTGCGTAGGTTATCGTGGAATGGGATCGAAAAAAAAACAGAAGTTTTCTTACTAAGTAAGTTCAAACAGGTACATCCGATATTATTTAGCGTCAGTTAGTCAAACTATTGTCTTAGTATATAGTATATATTTTACCTTTCTATGCATATAAAACACTTAAGAAACGTATCTTTCAGCGCCAGGCTCAGGAATGGAAATTCCCGAGTTCGATCCAGTGACAGACCACTCCCAAGCAAGCTCTCCATCCATGCCAGGTTGATGTGAGGATCAAAAACCCAATAATTAAACCACTGCATTGCTTAGTAATAATTGTTGCTTTCATTGGGGCAGGGCTTTTCTCACTTTATCCTTTAAAATTGTTCCAATCGTTGACCGACTGTAGCCTAACTCTTTTCCAATGACCGATGGCGTTTCACCTCTTTCCGATCGCTTTATTATTTCCACTTTATTTTCAATCATGATCGTGATTATTTTCGTGAACAGAAACACTGCGGATTCAGAGCTCCACCGCCGGGTCCTAATGTCCACCGCACTGAGACAGGTTAAATAAAGTCCGGGATTCCGCTGGGTCCTAAGGTCCACCGCATTTATACAGGTTGAATAAGAGACTTGAGAATCCACATTTTTTGGTATACGCGAGGGTTCCCGGAACCAATCCCTCGTGGATAAGGAGGGCCGACTGTAATTGGTTCAGTACAACATTGTGGGCCGAAGGACCTATTCCTGTGCTGTATTGGTTTTTGTTCTATGTTCTCTGAATGGGTGGACAAATGGCTCATCTTTTCTGTGATCAAATTTCAGTCTACTGTAGAAGTTCAACAAATATGCCAAATTTGTTTTAAAGAACACAAAAGATTCTGCAGAGCAACACACACAAAATGCTGGAGGAACTCAGCAAGTCAGGCAATATTTCTGGATAAACAGTCAACATTTTGGGGCCAAGACCCTTCTTCATGATTGGAAAGGCAGAATAAAAAGGTGTGGGTAGGGCAAGTAGGACAAGCTAGAAGGGAACAGGTAAAGCTGGGTGGGTGGGTAAATTAAAAGGCTGGAGAAGAAGGATTCTGACAGCAGAGGAGAGTGGGCTGTAGGAGAAAGGGAAGAAGGAGAGATATCAGGGGGAGGTGACAAGCAGGTTAGGAGAAGAGTTAAGTTGCCAGATTGGGGAATAGAAGAAGACGGAAGGGAGAAGAAAAAAATTACCGGAAGGAGAAATCAATGTTCATGCCATCAGCTTGGAGGGTATATAGACACAAAATGAGGTGTTGCCTCTCCACCCTGAGAGTGATAAAAGCGGAGCCATGGACCAACATGTTGGATCAGGTGCTCTAGATCAGCGGTCCCCAACCACCGGGCTGCAGAGCATTTACTACCGGGCCGCGAGGAAACGATATGATTTGGCGATATGAGTCAGCTGCACCTTTCCTCATTCCCTGTCACACCCACTGTTGAGCTTGAACACACTCGTGGTCATTAACAGCGCGTCATCCATGTCAGCGCGGAAAGGAGAGCAACTCCTTGAGCTTGCAAATGACGGCGGGCTGAAAAGTATGTTTGTCATAACATCTCTGCCGGCATTCTGGATCAAAGTCAAGGCTAAATACCCTGAGATAGCCATGAAAGCACTGAAAGTGTTGCTTCCATTTCCAACATATCTCTGCAATAAATGCAACGAAAACTAAATTGCGGAATAGACTGGACATAAGGAACCCCGTTCGAGTATTGCTGTCTCCCATCACCCCTCGATAGGACCGTCTTTTTGCAGGGAAACAAGCCCAGGGCCCCCACTGATTCAGCGATATTGGTGTGTTGCAATGGTTTTATATGTTCATATGGGGAAAATATGTGTCGTGTGTTTAATATCCAAACATTACTTAAAATGTTATGATGCTATTGACTGATAAGTGACTTATATAACTGTATAACAATTACAGCACAGAAACAGGCTATCTCTGCTCTTCTAGTCTGTGCCGAACGCTACTCTCACCTAGTCCCACCGACTTGCACTCAGCCCATAACCCTCCATTCCTTTCCTGTCTATATACCTATCCATTTTTTTCTTTAAATAATATCGAACCTGCCTCTACCACTTCTACTGGAAGTTCGTTCAACACTTACTTCAAGCTCCCCTGTCCTCCCCGATGATTGACTTATCACTATATTCATGCGAGGAAAATATGCGGTGTGTTTAATATTAAATTCATTAGATAAACCCTTTTAGAAATGAAATTGAGCGTATTAGCCCCTTATTACCAATATTCCGGTAGTGATTAACGCCCCCTAAACCCCCCGAACAGAATCGCCAAAAAAGATTTACAGAGAATAATATCGGCAGGTACACGCATGCACACTGGTGCCTGCGCAAGGCTTCAAGGTCATTGTAGTCTTTCTCGGGGTAAACCCAACGTATTTTTTCACTGCTACTCTTGTCCGTTGGCAACCCTACCCCCCTCCGCCCCCCAACCCCGGATCAGTCCGCAAGAATATTGTCAATATTAAACCGGTCCGCAGCACAAAAAAGGTTGGGGACCCCTGCTCTAGATAGAGTAGAAGACCCCAACAGATTCACAGGTGAAGTGTCGCCCCACCTGGAAGGACTGTTGGGGCCCTGAATAGAGGTGAGGGAGGAGGTGAATGGGCAGGTGTAACATTTCTGTTGCTTGCAGGGATACGTACCAGGAGGGAGAGTAGTGGAGTGGGACAGATGGACAAGGGAATTATGGAGGGAGCGATCCCTGTGGAAAGCAGAAAGCAGAAGGTAAAGATAAGTTTGGTTGTAGGATCCTGCTGAAGATGGCGGACGTTGTAGAGAATATGTTGGGTGCAGAGGATCTTGTGCTGATAAGTTTCAAAGAAACCATGATTGAATTTACATAATGTAGTTTTGGAGATCCCAAACTACAGCTCCTTTATTGGGTGTAAAATATTGACAAAGCTGTGAGTGATATGCTGTAGAAAATACAATAATCAATTTGTGTGATAAAGACCTGATGATACGTTTATCAGCAATATTGAATGAGGAATGAACATAAATCTCACACTTATCTTCAAAATAATGCGATGGAATTCACCTTGGAGTGAGTTCTCTAACAATGCATCACTCCCTCAATATTGTATTGGATATTGAAGTTCTTGAGTATGGTTTGAATCAGAAACTTCCTGAGCCAGATGCATGGATACTCCCAATTGAGCCATAATTGTTAATGTTTCAGTTAGATAATGGCAATATTTGGGCACTTAAAAAGTAATCTCAACTATGCTTGAGAGCACAATCAAAATGGTTTGTATTTCAGCAGCCAATAATTAGCAATCTTATTTCAAGAGGCTATAGGGATAATTGATGTGAAAAATGGAAACGTTTACATTGATCCATTAGGTGCTTCTTCAGATTGCTGCTCCGTTCATAAATACAGCAGAAATGAAAGAAATTTGGTCTATTTCTAATCAACAGTACACCTGACCTTGGGATTTTAAGTGTTGCCACTAACTACAAATCCACATCATTCACTTTGGTGAGTTCAGCATTCATGTATAAAAGCAAAAAAAGAATACACCCTCCACCCAACCAAAGTGAAATATAATTGAAATAATTGAACACAATTGTTTTGATAGGTGTTGCAGAAAGTTAAGATGAATGGAGGCCTGTGACTAGTGGTGTGCCGCAGGGATTGATGCCGTGTCCATTGTTGTTTGCTATCTATATTCATGATTTGACTGTTAATATGGTAAACTGGATCACAAAACTCGCAGATGACATCAAGACAGGCGGCGTAGTAGACACTGAGAAAGGCTATTGCAGGGGGATCTGGACCAGTTGGACAAAGGGGCTGAAAGGAGGCAGACAGAATTTAAAACAGTCAAGTATGTGGTGTTGCACTTTCGCAGGACAAACCAGGATAGTATATATACATTGACTGGTATGGCACTGAGGTGTTTGGTAGAACAGAGGGATCTGGGAATACAGATCAATAATTCCTAGTAAGTGGCATCTTAGGTAGTTAGGGTTGAAAAGAAAGCTTACAGTAGATTTGCCTTCATAAATCTAAGTACTGACTACAGGAGTTGACGTTGAAGTTGTATAAAACACTGGTAATAGCAAACTTCGAGTATTGTTTGCAGTTCTGGTCACCTACCTACAGAAAAGCTATTAATAAGATTGGAAGAGTACAGAGAAAGTTTACAAGGATGTTGCCAGGAATAGGTTGAATAAGTTAGGATTTTGTTTCTGGAGTGTAGGACATTGAGGGAAGATTTGATAGAGGTATACAGAATTATGAGTAGTATGGATAGGGTAAATGCAAGCTGGATTTTTCCACTGAGGCTGGATAAAACTAGAACCAAAGGTCACAAGGTGAAAGGTGAAATATTAAGGGGAACTTGAGGGGGAACTTCTTCACTCAAAGAGTGGTGTGAGTGTGGAACCAGCAGTCAGCGGAAGTGGTGGATGTGGGTTTGATTGCAATGTTTAAGGGAATTTTGGATAAGTAGATGGAGAGGTATGGAGGCCTTTGGTCCAGGCATGAGTTGATGGGACTAGGCAGAATAACAGTCCAGCAAGGACTAGATGGGCTGAAGGGATTGTTTCTGTTCTATGACTCTAAAATCTTAGAGGATCCATTGGACATTAGCGGAGACTATTAGAGTCCAAGCTTTCTCCCCAGACTAACTTGCTCTTTAATATGCTTTCCAAATGTCCAACATGTGTTTTAATTGCACTATAGTCACATAGTCATGATGCTCATTGTTTACCTTTAGTGGACACTCTGATATTTTGTCTACTTGATGTCTGCAATGGGTAGGGTTGGACGAGATAACAGGCTGAACATTTTGTGTTTGAAGTTCAAGGAATAAGTGAAAGTACTCCTACATCACACTGGGCTTCAATCACTGAGATTTCCAGTTAGATGTATGACCTCCTTCA
Source organism: Mobula hypostoma (assembly GCF_963921235.1). Lineage (NCBI taxonomy): Eukaryota > Metazoa > Chordata > Chondrichthyes > Myliobatiformes > Myliobatidae > Mobula > Mobula hypostoma. Next base: position 141,112,373 of record NC_086100.1, read on the forward strand.
ACTTCGTTAACTAAAATATCATTTTATGGATCTTCTATTCACGCAAATGATGCAGTTTTGATCTTTCAGATCTTTCCAATCCTACTGTTGGTTAAACAACTCTTCATATTCCCTTATACTTTATCACATGCTATTGTGTAAAGTAAAATAACAAGAAGATACCCATCAATGATGTTTTCCATAAAGCCTTATTTTAGAGAGCCAAGCTTCCATGTGAATCTTACAAAGCAATGCATTTTTTTGCAGCTATTTTAAATGAAATATATTTGAAATATCTGAAAATGTCTTTTTTGCATAAATTTGATTAGTTAATATTTGTATGACTTACCACAGCTACTGCTTCTGAAGCCAAAAGCTCTTTAGGGCTCATTACGACAAAATAGGCTACATTTGTTAATATATAGCCAACTGTGACAACTGCCATTGAAATGCAGATTGCAAGAGGTATATTTCTGGAAGAAAAAAAAAGTTTGACAATATTTTAGCTGGATACTCTGAAGTTTCATTATGCAAGGACTATACTTTCTCAAGCAAATGTTGAGAAAACATAGTCCTTGCATAATAACAGAATTATATTTTGCAGAAGCCACTATGCTTTAATAATGCATATAGTTAAACATCCTCAACAATAGCCAATTGATATTAATTCCTGTTGATTGTATTGCATTCATGATCTTGTTTCATATCAGAATGATTGTTCTGCTCTATCATTATTAATTTTTCTTCACGTGTACTATAATTACTATGTTTTCAGAAAGGCTGTAATTAGTATATTCAGTTGGTCCATAATCATATTATTTGTACATTTACGTATCAATCATTAGGTGAATTCAATTGTACACTCATAATTTTACTGAGTTGTACTGTTTTCATTCTTGTGAGTTTGTATACTTTAAGCTCATTCTATTATACAATACATGCATTCAATTGTTCTACAAGTATTATGTAAACACGAGGAATTCTGCAGATGTTGGAAATTCAAGCAACACACATCAAAGTTGCTGCTGAACGCAGCAGGCCAGGCAGCATCTCTAGGAAGAGGCATAGTCAACGTTTCGGGCCGAGACCCTTCGTCAGGACTAACTGAAGGAAGAGCTAGTAAGAGATTTGAAAGTGGGAGGGGGAATGGGGAGATCCAAAATGATAGGAGAAGACAGGAGGGGCAGGGATGGAGCCAAGAGCTGGACAGGTGATTGGCAAAGGGATATGAGAGGATCATGGGACAGGAGGCCCAGGGAGAAGGAAAAGGAGGAGGGGGGAAAAAAACCAGAGGTTGGGCAAAGGGTATAGTCAGAGGGACAGAGGGAGAAAAAGGAGAGAGAGAGAAAGAATGTTGGAACAATAACACCTTATTTTCTGTCTGGGTAGCCTCCAACCTGATGGCATGAACATTGATTTCTCTAACTTCCGCTAATGCCCCACCTCCCCCTCGTACCCCATCTGTTATTTATATATATACGCACATTCTTTCTCTCTCTCTCCTTTTTCTCCCTTTGACTATACCCCTTGCCCATCCTCTGGGTTTTCCCCCCTCCCCCTTTTCCTTCTCCCTGGGCTTCCTGTCCCATGATCCTGTCATATCCCTTTGCCAATCACCTGACCAGCTCTTGGCTCCATCCCTCCCCCTCCTGTCTTCTCCTATCATTTTGGATCTCCCCCTCCCCCTCCTACTTCCAATTCTCTTGCTAGCTCTTCCTTCCCTTGGTCCTGACGAAGGGTCTCAGCCCGAAACGTCGACTGTACTTCTTCCTAGAGATGCTGCCTGGCCTGCTGCGTTCACCAGCAACTTTGATGTGTGTTACAAGTATTATGTGTTCAGTTTTATTCAGTTATACTGTTGCATTGTATTGCAATCACTGTCATGGATTTTTATATACAATGGTTTTATCATGTTATTGATAGGTTTAGTTTAATCAAATGCTTGCTTCCCAGTAGCAGCATCCAGCATGCTAATTTATTTCATTCTGTTGACTTGTATTTTGCAAAGAGATAATATGTAAATTGACTTCTTTGTTCAGTAAGATCAATATTACAGAAATGTATGGACCACTGAAGTGACCTGATTAGCTTTCTCAAACACAAAATATCCCATTGCTTCTCTGTGTATCTCAGTGGATGATGATTTCTATGATATATCTGTGCTATACATTACCACAATGAATGAGATGTAACTGAGATCTATTATTCTGAGTAATTGGCATTCCATTTTGGCAAATTCCATCTTCTATTTCATGCAGATATGTTCTATAGCAATTTTCAGTCAATGAGCAATATTTCAGCAGCTGGAGATCTGAACCTTCACTCAAATTGTAAAGATGTACAGTTATTTAGCTTCAGGGTGTCTGGATGCGGCAAGTAATGCATAATTCTGAAGTATAAATTATTGGGCTAGATTGACCCAGAACCAACCACTGCCAGGATTCAATTGCACCATTGGATTTAAATGTTTCTGGATAGACAAGCCAGTTAAGAGGATATGCCTGAGATTTGACATTTTTTATTTTTGTATCTATAGAAGAGGCTAGCCATGGAAGAGTTTTGTGGAGTTCCTGATCTTGGCCCAAGTCACATGCAGTGTAGGAAGAATATGCTGGATTGCTGTGGTACAACTGTAAACACATGTGAAATGACACTCACTTTGATAATCAGGGTGATTCAAACAAATTTTTCACAATAAAGCTAAAATTGTAAAGTAGCTCCTTGCCTCTTAGATAACTAATGGAGTCAGCTCTTTACTGTAGGCAAGGTTTTGTTGCTTTTGCAAGCCCTCAGTTGTTAGCACTCTTGCAACCTTTTAATAAATCACTGTGCTGGGCACTATGTCATCCTAAAACCCTACCCTTGGCATAACTCATTAATAAGGGATATCAGCAGAGATATCAGCTTCCTCCCCTTCTGCCAGAAAGTGACAGTAACCAGCCTATCACTAATCCTTCTGCTCTCTGGTCCAACTATACTTCTTGCACAATCACACTTCACAATCCTTCACAAAGGTTAAGACTAAATAGTGTGGTTCACTGCCTGCTGGGAAGATACAGAAAAAGTAACAGCTGTAGATTTTTAGTCTGCCAGAGCTAAAGGGTACAGATTGACCTGCTGGCAAGAGATGATAAGGTGTATAATATTCCCTGTTGAGCCTTAACTAATTGATAATTAATCACATATGGTTCTAATTCAATAATTGTATTTTCCAAGCTCCAAATGAATTCTTCATTATCTAAATGTCAACAATTAAGTTGCAACAAACACTCCCACTGCATGAATTACTCGGCGGCATATATAGATAATTCTATTCAAGGTTGTCATGACAGCCAGCTTTCTAAAATTTCTTTGCAAATGGATCAGGAACAATCACAATATGTCACAAGTACCAAATCTGATCAAATCAATTGCTTGGGCTTCTGTTTGAAGCAAAAATATGTAACCAATTCCATTAATGCACATTAAAGTAAACATTTTTGTACTAAAGTGTTTGTTAAATTGACAGAGGAAGCTACGGCGGCATAACTGAAAGAGATGAAGAAAAATCCCTCATGAAATATTAACATTGTTGGTTTTGCCTTAGTTACTGATTAATCTGTTGAATATTTACAACATTATATTTTTGTTTTGCATTTCAAGCACCTATTACTTTTTGTGTTTTGTTCTTGATATCTATTGATTGCAGTAAAGAGTTAAGAAATGGTTGTCCTTTTGGGTAAAGAAAGCCCCAAGATGAATCATGGTAATAAATGGGTGGGGAAGGAAAACTTACCACAATGGAAACTTGAAAGGGTGGGTTTCCTGCAACTTACAGTACAGTAAGACCTGATTAAAGATGGCTTGAAACCAAGCTGATGTATTTTGTATCAATCCAAACGATAAATACCTCTTCAAGGCATTATTTAAACAAAAGGTTAGAACATGCAGGATCTGGAGTGAGTTATAGAACTGAAAACAATATTGGCTTATTGGTAGGATGCAGTGGATGGGAATGGAAAGTTGTCTTCCAGAGTAGAGACACATGACCAGTGGAATACGTTTTGGGCCGAGACCCGTCCTGTTGAAGGGTTTCAGCCCGAAATGTCCATTGTTTATAGCTCTTCATAGGTATTTCCTGGCTTGCTGAATTTCTCCAGTATATTGTGTGTGTTGCTCTGGACTTCCAGCAGCTGTAGAATCTCCAGTATTAACCTAAATACACACCACGGCCTATAAGTTGCTGTTTTGTTCTCATTGCATGAAAGCAATTGCACCATTTAAATGTCCCATTAACATTGCAATTCTGCATTTCAATATTCCTAAGATAATTATCATTCTTATAAATAACCCTTCACTGTATCTGTTTCAGCCTGTACTAACCCACAGAATCTATATAAAAACCTTGCTGTTACTGCTGAAGTCTTCAGATCATTTCAGAGGGCCAGCAGTTGTAATCTCAGAAGGCAGCATAATAGAAGAGGTGCTCTTCCAGCTAATAGTGCATACTCCGCTTCCAGAACAAAAACTATAAAGATGAGACAGGAGTGCAACCTCGTGGATTTGAACAGGTTAGGATTAGGCACTCCTAACAGGAGATATGCTCTTTGTGCAAATGTGCGCAGAGATCCCCTCCACATACCAATGGCAGTAGTTGCTACGGAGACTTCCATACTCCGTAGAAAACATAAATATCTATGAAGGCCTGAACTGTGCAAGCCTTTAATGCAGGCAATTGCCTGATGTCTGGGTTGAAAGAAAAGTAAGTGAAGTCTCCAGTCCTTCAGTATGGAATTTCCACCATCTCCCTAACTGAGAAGGAACCTGTGATAGATAAGCAGCATTCTGGAATAATCCAGAAAATAAGAGATGACGATGACCAAGCAGTCTGAGCAGGAACACTGATAAGCCTGTATTTAAGCAACAGGAAATGGAACATTAAAGCAGAATAAAGGCCACAAAGAGTTAACATTTTAATATCCATTAAGGTCAATCTAACCACTCCCTCCCACACAACCTTCCATTTATTTTTTACATCTATGTGCCTATGAATGAGTATCTTAAAGGTTCTTCATTTATCTCTGTTACCACCGCCCCGGCACTGCATTCCATGCACCTACCATTCTCTGTAAAAACACTTACCTGTGACATCCCTCCTATACTTCGCTTCAATCACTTTAAAATCCATTCCATCTACACCTCATCATCTTGTAGACCTCTATCAAATCACCTCTCATCTTCCTTCACTCCAAAGAGAAAAGCTCTAGCTCCCTCAACCTATCCTCATAAGACAAGCTCTCTAATCCAGGCAGCATCCTGGTAAATTTCCACTGTACCCTCTCTAAAGCTCCACAACATTGCTATAATGAGGCAACCAGAACTAAACATGAAACTGCAAGTGTGCTCTAACCAGAGTTTCACAGAGTTGTAATATTGTCTCACAGTTCTTGAACTGAATCCTTCGACTAATGAAGGCCAACATGTAATAAACCTTCTTAATCACCCAATCAACTTTTGCAGCAACTCTTTGAAGTTGCACAAGGTGACAAATTTCAGTGATGATAAAGAAACCAAAGTAAGAACAAGCCTTTCAAGTACATTGGAATTTGGTTCATGCTCAGCGTCTCCACAAATGAGCATGTTTCTGGATCCAAGTGTCCCGCCAAAACATGGATTTGGTGCTACCAGTTTCCAGAAATGTCTCCAACACACCATGCTGGCCTAGTTGCAGATGTGAACCATCTGTCTCAGTATCTGCTTCAATCCCTCCAATACAGGCAGCCACTACACATTGAGCTGAGGGTCGTTCAATTACAGACGATAAAAAAAAGCTTCAAAACATGTATCACCAGGCTCCAGGACAACTTCTATCCCACTGCTATCAAACTCTTGAATGGAGCTCTTGCACGATAAGATGAACTCTTGGTCTCATAGTCTACCTTGTTGTGATATTACACCTTGTTATTTACCTAAACTGCTCTTTCTCGGTAGCTTTTAATCTTTATTCTGCATTGTTATTGTTTTATGTTGTTCTATCCCAATGCACTGTGGAATGATTTTGATCTGTCCAAATAGTATGCAAGACAAACTTTCCACCGTATCCTGATAGTTGTGTTCTGACAATAATAAACCAATGCAACCCTCACAACACACTGGAGGAACTCAGCAGGTCAAGCAGCATCCGTGGAAAAGATCGGTCAACGTTTCAGGCTGGAACTCTTCATCAGGACTGTAGAGGGAAGGCGCAGGGGCCTTATAAAGAAGGTGGTGGGAGGGTGGGAAGGAGAAGGCTGGTAGGTTCCAGGTGAAAAACCAGTAAGGGGAAAGATAAAGGGGTGGGGGAGGGGAAGCAAGGAGGAGATAGGCAGGAAAGGTGAAGAAGGAATAGGGGAAAACACAATGGGTAGTAGAAGGAGGTGGAACCATGAGGGAGGTGATAGGCAGCTGGGGGAAGGGGTAGAGTGACATAGGGATAGAGGAAGGGAGCGGGAGGGAATTACCGGAAGTTGGAGAATTCTACGTTCATACCAAGGGGCTGGAGACTACCTAGATGGTATATGAGGTGTTGCTCCTCCAACCTGAGTTTAGCCTCATCATGGCAGCAAAGGAGGCCATGTATGGACATATCTGAATGGGAGTGGGAAGCAGAGTTGAAGTGAGTGGCTACTGGGAGATCCTGTCTGTTGTGGCGGACGGAGTGGAGGTGCTGCACTTCACTTGTGGGTCCGTTGGGGTCATCTATTGCATCCGGTGCTCCCGGTGCGGCCTCCTCTACATCGGCGAAACCCGACGCAGATTGGGGGACCGCTTTGTTGAGCACCTCCGCTCCGTCCGCCACAACAGACAGGATCTCCCAGTAGCCACCCACTTCAACTCTGCTTCCCACTCCCATTCAGATATGTCCATACATGGCCTCCTCTACTGCCATGATGAGGCTAAACTCAGGTTGGAGGAGCAACACCTCATATACCGTCTAGGTAGTCTCCAGCCCCTTGGTATGAACATAGAATTCTCCATCTTCTGGTAATTCCCTCCCCCTCCCTTCCTCTATCCCTATTTCACTCTGCCCCCTCCCTCAGCTGCCTGTCACCTTCCTCATGGTTCCGCCTCTTTCTACTACCCATTGTATTTTCCCCGATTCCTTCTTCATCTTTCCTGCCTATCACCTCCCTGCTTCTCCTCCCCAACCCCTTTATCTTTCCCCTTACTGGTTTTTCACCTGGCACCTACCAGCCTTCTCCTTCCCACCCTCCCCCCACCTTCTTTATAGGGCCTCTGCCCCTTCCCTCTTCAGTCCTGACGAAGGGTTCCGGCCCGAAACGTTGACCGATCTTTTCCACGGATGCCTCCCGACCTGCTGAGTTCCTCCAGCGTGTTGTGAGTATTGCTTTGACACCAGCATCTGCAGATTATTTTGTGTTTAATAATAAACCAATACCTAAAACCAATACAAGGGCATTAATAAAGGGAAGGGATTTACATTCAGTTCCTGTCACAACGTCATGCAGCAATGAAGAGGGCAGGACTTCATGCCAGATGCATTACACAGGAACATGCAGCCCGAGACAATGAACTTTCTTCTTTCTCAATATTTTTATTGATTTCTATATAGAAGAATACAGAATCCAAGAGAATACATATTATAAAACAAAAGAAAAAATATAATAATACCAGATACAGTATATTGAATCACATTAACAAACTCCTTACCCTATATTCATATAGATTAGATTAATTCGTATATTCGAATATAAACAGTTTTATAAAAAAAAAGATCTATACCCACTACCAAAGTCGAAGCTGTTCGGGAAAAAAGAACTTATCAGATAATATAATATGATATTAACCAAATTCTGTACTTTAACGAGAAGTCAAAGATTATGAAAATAATTTAAAAACGGCTCCCACAAATTTTGAAAATCTTGGTTAGATTCAGAAATTGAACAACGAATCCTTTCTAAATTTAAGCATGCCATAACATCCCATAACCACTGAGCATGATTAGGCAGAACAGCATCCTTCCATTTAAACAAAAGCGCCCTCCGAGCCATAAGAGAGATAAAAGCCAGAATGTGCAATGAACTTTCTTAAAGTGCAATAGAGTACTGTATATGTCTGTGAGCGTTGAAATGGAGGGCAGCAGATACTGCAATGATTCAGCTCTCTGCGGCATTTTCAGGGGAAATAGTGTTAGTAAAAATTGGTTCCTCTGTTAGTAAATAAGAAGTGCAATTTTTCAGACCATTGAGTTTGAAAATCACACTTGAGATGAATGTTGATCAATGCACTTTTTTTTTACAAAATTGGGTAAGATTTATGCTGCCAAAGATTTGTGTGCCTTCAAAAGTCCCAGTAATAAGCTGGGCATGACTTTTCTGCTGAGTGCTCAGGGGATAGAAATGGGGCCAATACAGTTCTTCTTCACGCTAAACCAATTTTCATCTGCCCATTGGTCAGTTTGTGATAATTACTAACAATGTACTTGCTTCAGGGAAGATCAGGTCAATGAGTTCAAGGGTGAAGAAGAGCCACTGACACAAAATGCTGATCGGTTGCTCTTTCCACAGAGGCTACTTGTTGAGATGAGTTCTTCCTCTTTATCACCAGCTTTGGAGACCTTCTGAAGATCATTTTTGTCAACCAACTGATATTTGGGCTTGGTGACTGTTACCTTTCAATTGATTTTGAAAGATCTTTAGAACATTTTCTTCCATTAAGAGGCTAGTGCATATTTTGTTCTAGCGGATATTTCTATTAAGATTTGAGCTACTGTATATTCATTTTTGAGTTTAATATAAACGAGCACTATTGGATGAATGGCTTCCTTCAATGCCAAAAGAAAATATAGAAATAAGGATGGATCCATTTCAAACTGAAGTTACAAATGATAAGAATCAAATCCTATTCTTTTTTGCAACACATAGACAAAGGTGGAAAGGATTAGTGTCCATACAAGGGCTCACACAATTCTCTCACACTTATGGTGACAGAGAACAAAGCAGGCTCCTTACAGGCTCCAAACTATTTTTCACTGTTGACATTGCATAACTAATCCAATGACTCTCTGATATAGGAATCAGAAAATCCATTCTACTGCCTCATTGCAACAATATATAGAATTAATTTCAAGGTTGCATATATAGTTAGTAAGTAATGGTTGGCTTGTTTTTGCAGGTGACCCTACTTTGAAACTTAGTGCGCTGAAATCCTCACAATTGATCTGTATCTGGCATTTGAATTCCCTTTCTCTTGCTTTTCAGATAGTTGGAATAAAGCTGGGGCGATTCCTTGTTTTAACCAATGCTATCTTGAGAGTTGGTTTAATCATAGACCTGACAAACAATATGCAATGTGTGTATAACAGAAAGGAAACTTCCAAGCAGAATCCAGCCCATTACCAATAAACTCATCAAGTCATAACATATCAAGCAGTAGTAAGCCAAGGCAACTGGACTTGTTATATTGTCTAGAAGAGGTTTTGCTACTCATTCAAAAGGCTTCTTCAGTTCTGATCCTTGGTGGGTAGTTTTCCAGCTTATAAACTCTGTGTGTTGCTTAAAGGTACAGCAATCACATGAGGGTTGTTAAGAGTTGTAGAGACTTCCACAAAGATGGCTTCTTTAACACATCTTTCAAACCTGTCCTCCGGGTCCAAAATGTGCACATTGTTATAATCATAGGAGTGTTCCTTGTCCTTTAGGTGTAGATATACAGTTGGGTCTTGACCTGCGATGTTACCCCTCCTATGTTGGGCCATCATTTGTGAAGTGGTTGTTTTGTCTCGCCGATATACAGATCTGTGCAGTTCTCATTGCACTGGATAGCATATACAATATTGCTCAGTTTATGTTTGGGTGTTGTCTCCTTGGGGTGGATGTGTTTCTGTCTGCAAACAACAGGAATTCTGCAGATGCTGGAAATTCAAGCAACACACATCAAAGTTGCTGGTGAACGCAGCAGGACAGGCAGCATCTGTAGGAAGAGGTGCAGTCGACGTTTCAGACCGAGACCCTTCGTCAGGACTAACTGAAGGAAGAGTGAGTAAGGGAAGTGAGAAAAGGAGTGAGAAAATCCCTTACTCACTCTTCCTTCAGTTAGTCCTAGCGAAGGGTCTCGGCCTGAAATGTCGACTGCACCTCTTCCTACAGATGCTGCCTGGCCTGCTGCGTTCACCAGCAACTTTGATGTGTGTTGCTTGTGTTTCTGTCTGAGTGTGTTTGTAGGTTTGAAACACACAGGGAAATGTCTAGACAACACAGCAAGTTCAGTTGCCTTGACTTACTACTGCTTGATATACAATGAGCTGGAAGACTAAGAACCTTCATAGACATCAAGTCATATCATAATCAAAATTAAAATCCAATTATCACTGGTGGGAATGCTCCACACTTACAGTTGTTGTTACTGGCCTTGTAGTTTCAACCAAGTAGGTGAACATTTGGATATAGGTGGAACTCATTTGCTAGTTGGTCCTATATACAGTACATGATCTTTTTGACTAGAGCTCCCCTGACAACAAGCAAGAATTAATTCAGTTAACACCCACAACATCAAGTAATCATTTGAATGTGGCACTAGTTCACAGGTTATTCCCAATGAGAGAAGTATACTGAGTCAAGGGAGGATGTCCAGTTATATGTAAAAGAAGATACGTGTTCATTTATTGGGTTGCAATAATTAAACTTAATTTAACTTAGTAAAGGCCATTGCAGTTTTCACAGAAAAATATTGCTTTAACCAGAGAAACAAATGATTGATTAAGTCATCTTTCAGTGTTATGCAGTGAACATCATCAATAACCTATCCTGGCCAAGAAAGCTCACTAGCACCTCTACTTGCTCAGGAGACTAAAGAAATTTGCAACGTCTCCTTTGATTCTCTCCACTTATTATCAAAGCACCACAGAAAGCCTCCTATACAGATGTGTCATGACTTGGTATAGCAACTGCTCTGCCCTGACTAGAAAACACTGCAGAGGGTTGTGGACATGGTTCAGTACATCACGGAAGCCAGCCTCACCTCCATGGACTCTGTGTACACCTCACATCCTCATTAAAGCATCCAGCATAATCAAAGAACTTATCCAACCTGAAACTTCCCCTCCCTCCTGTCTGACTCAAGATACAAAAACAGGTGCCAGCCGGCTCAAGGATAGCTTCGATCCTGCTGTTATAAGACTACTGAACAGTTCCCTAGTACAGAAAGATGGACTTGCCTCACAACCAATTTCGTTATGATCTTGAACCTTCTGGCCACCTGTACTGTATGTTCTCTGTACTTTATCACTTTATTCTGTTCTTGTTTTAACTTGTACTACTTCAATACATTACTGTAATAAATCAATATGTATGGATGGTATCGAAGACAAATTTTTCACTGTACCTCAGTACAAGTGACAATAATAAACCAATTCACCAATTTAACTTATCAATTATTCAAGGAAAAAGAGCTATTCTATTGTTCCTCAATGTATAAAGGACCTTTGCTAAAAGGTATTTTTCTGCCACTATGGTTCACAGGTACATTTTTTTATATTACTCTTCAATAGATTTCTTCAACGCATATGCCTCTGTTCAATATCACTGAAGCATTTGAATTTCCATTGTGCCCTCATGAGCAAAATCAATCATTGATTATTTAGTTTAGTGGACTAGATAATGCAATAGCCTAGCAGAAGTCTACGATCTGTAAAATACATTAACAACTGTCTATTGTCAAGAGTGGACTGTGTACGATATTGTGAATGAAGAAAAACTATAATTCAGTGTTCAAATCTGAAAAAGAGAATGTCCTTTACATACATAAATAAACCTTCCAAGTCACCAGTCATGCCAAAATTATCATTGTAGCACTGAAGCAATCAAAAAGATCTGCCTCTGTGTGTGTGTGTAGCACTAATGGAGCTGAAATGATCGAGTTTGTAGTGGTACTGATGTTAGTATAGCTTCCACATTAGATTCTAAAGTCCAAGGTCGTAGCATGTGTCGACATAAGCTGTGCCAGCTTTTGGAAGTCATGAATATACATCTATTAGATTAACATATATGCATCCATTACTTTATCAGATAATTAAGAGAAGGGTGAGACACCATTGTTCTATTGCAACTCCTTCAAAGATGATTCTAGATATGGGTTTAAAATGTAAGGTTCAAATAAATTCCTCTATTTCCCTCTGAAAATATGAGATGCTAACAAAATACACCATGGTGTGTTACTCTACATTAGCTTACATTTTGTGGAGGTTGCAACCCATGTTGTTATAGGGACCTAGAGGAGAAGTTCTGATGGAACAATTGTGATAGATTAAATGAAAGATCTAACAATCTGTCAAAGATTTCTTATTGAAAATGAATGTTATAATGTATAAAATAATGGTGATAAGTACTAAATTTCTGGAAAAAGGACTTCTTAATTTGATGATCTAAGGCATTGTACACCTTCCAGAAGATCCTGATCTATAGGTCCTTAAAGATTGCAATGGTTATGAAATTCTTTTAGGGCTATTCCAATCTTCCACTTTAACTTCCAGACTTTCAGAGGAAACAAGAGAGACCATAATGATTGGATGCAATAATTTATTTATCTGGCACATTACAACACATAAGCAGATTGACACTTCCCCTGTCAGCCTTCGTCTGATGATCCTGGAAAGGCTGTTCCAGTTAATGTTAGCTGGTGTCAGAGAGTGAAATCCTAGTGTGACCACAGAGGAATTTCAGGCCTTAATTTCAAAGCTCTTTGTCTTGATTTCAGTGTAACGCTGAATTTTATCTATATTTTCAAATGGTTCAGTTGTTTAGGGTTTACTAGTTTAAACTGATTTTTGATGCTTGACTACACAATAGCTATCATTGTACTCTGACTCTCTTCTAACTGTAGCTCTTAACCGACTAGCTCCGCTAGATATATTTAAAATCACAGGTGTCCTAGCTGGAACTGGATACTTCACTTCTTGATCTGCTTTGAAAGAAAGAGAACATTCCAACCGTGAGATACTGAAGCTATCTCAGACAGAGTTAAATCTGAAACTAGTAGCTCTAGATCACTTTGTCTTGCTATTGAGGAATAAGAAGACAATGATTTTAGCATACAAGTTTTTAATAGATGGCCTACAGGCAGAGTATATGTAGCTGAACCACAGAAAAGAGAGTGTAGGAGCTGACTGATTTTTAGCCTAGGACCAAGATTGTGCTATAAGGTTGAGCCACAGGCAACATATGCTGCACCCACAGCGGCAATGACTTTACACTGGAGTTTCACGGAAGTATAAAATCTATTTGGAAATTCTCTGCAGACACTCCAGCCAACTTTGGCTGACAGCACAACCCTTTCATAATGAAAGGAAGTGGTTACATAAGTTGCAGTTCCAAATCTAGGGACGGGATAAAAACAGAGTTGTCATACAATTGAGAATGACACAAGGACTTAATTCATTTAATTTGATTTGATTTTATTTGCACATTATTCAGGCCTTCTGTCCCTCTCCTGGAGGAGCCCAGGCGATTCATTCTGAAATTGAAACAGATATCTCAATCGGTACAGCCAACATTGGGTCTGTTTACCCTACACCCACAGAATTTGACTGCTGGTCAAACTGGAAAATTTAGGTCAAGAAACTGCGAGCATTCAGAGATTGTTACAACTTTGTTTCAAATACATGCATATAAAATATAACTAAAAATGCTGAAAATAAAAGCAGCAGCAAATTTTAGCTGTCGTTCACCACCATAAGTGGGAATGACAATAAACATAAACTTCACAGGTGTTGATGGCTTTGTTGATTATTTCTAATATAATTTACTAGGAACTTATGCTCTTCAATTTTATAAAATACTTTAATTAATCTTTCCAAAGGAGAAAGATCTATATGATGCTTTTCATTTGGCACAAAAGTATCAAACTTCCTGAAGTACAGTCATTTCTATTATACAGACAAGTGTGGCTCAATTTCCATTTAGTACATTTTACCCTTTCACTTTAATGGAAAAACGTTAATCAATTCTAAGATTCCAAGATTTTGTCTTAGTTTACCTACTGATTGTTACCTCCAAATCTTACTGTACATGGCCAAGCATAAAAATTATTCTGTGAATTAGTTGCTATAAATTTATATCTTTTGTTTGCTTCTTATTCTGTTTCTGCAAACTGCCTGTACTGTCAGTTTATCTCATTGTCTTTGTGAATCTGACATCTTTTCAAACTTCACAGCTACATCTAATATTTCAATAATCCTTGGACCCAAAGTACTAACTCAATGGATACCTTTGATTATCAGCAAACTAGCAGAATTTCTGTAAATAACAGACCAATATTTCACTGTGAAGCTTCATGGCTTCTTTTCTTCATTATTCCAAATTCTAACCTGTATTTTTGGGATTCTGGAAATGATTTGTCTGCCAGTCCAGTGTTGGTTTCTTTTCATGAATATGAACAGTTTATAGTTTATTTTTTAAATATGTAGCTAATGCTTTTTACTTAAATTTCATGAATTCTATGCTGGATTTATTCTATGTTAAACTTAAAGGAAAGGAAATGTGTGACAGAATAAAGCTGCAGTGCCTCATGCAGTTTCTTCCTAGCACGTCGCACCAGACAGTCAGCCATTCTTGTCTGGCACGCGGTGTCAGAATCGGTCTCCTTTCAGATTAACCGGGTCACGATATGAACATTCCTGACTCAACCCTTGTTTTTTACGAGGCCGAGTGGCTAGCTCGACGCTCAACCCAGCATGGATGGAAAGTGTGCTCGGAGGGGTGGCCCAACTTGGATTCGAAATCAGGAGCCTTTGCTCCAAAGCCCGGCGCTGACGCCACTGCGCCACCAGCCAGCCTAATGCAGTATCTGTATAGAAATGTAGTAAGCTTAGATGTTTGTTCTGTTAAAAATTGGTAAGCTGATGGAAAGGATCCTGAGAGGCAGGATTTATGAACATCTGGAGAGGCCTAATATGATTAGGAACAGTCACCATGACATTATCATAGGCAGGTCATGCCTTACAAGCCCGATTGAATATTTTGAGGACATGTCTAAACACATTGATGAAGGTTGAGCAGTAGACATAGTGTATATGGATTTCAGCAAGGCATTTGAGAAAGTAAGGAGGCATGGGATCCATGAGGACCTTGCTTTGTGGATCCAGAATTGGCTTGCCCACACAAGACAAGGAGTGGTTATAGGCGGGTCATATTCTGCATGGAGGTTGGTCACCAGTGGTGTGCCTCAGGGATCTGTTCTGGGACCCCTTTTCTTTGTGATTTTTATAAATGACCTGGATGAGGAAGTGGAGCGATGGGTTAGTAAATTGCTGATGACACAAAGGTTAGGGGTGTTGTGGATAGTGTGGAGGGTGTAGGAGGTTACAGTAGGACATCGATAGGATGCAAAACTGGGCTGAGAAGTGGCAGATGGAATTCAACCCAGCTAAGTGTAAAGTGGTTCATTTTGGTAAGTCAAATATGATGACAGAATATAGTATTAATGGTAAGACTCTTGGCAGTGTGGAGGATCAGCGGGATCTTGGGGCTGAGTATCAACCATGGGATTGAGTTTAAGAGCCGAGAGGTAATGTTACAGCTCTATAGGAATCTGGTCAGACCCCACTTGGAGTACTGTGCTCAGTTCTGGTCACCTCACTACAGGAAGGATGTGGAAATTATTGAGAGGGTGCAGAGGAGATTTACAAAGATGTTGCCCCTGGATTGGGGAGCATGCCTTATGAGAATAGGTTGAGTGAACTCGGCCTTTTCCCCTCGGAGCGACGTAGGATGAGAGGTGACTTATGTAAGGGGTTTCTTCTTTAATGTTACTGCAAAGGCTAACAAAATGGCTTCTTTGTTATGTTATAATTAAAATGGCTTTTCTGTAATAATAACTGCGATGTAAGGCGTTTTCTCTCTCTCTCTCTGCTTGTTTGGGTTATACTATTGATAAGAGAATGAACGAACCAATTGCAATAGATGTTATTCCTTCTTGTGTGTCTGTAAGCTATTGTTTTTTCGCAGGCTTTGGGGGCAGGAGGCGCGATGGGAACAGAGAGAGGAGACGCGATGCTGTAAGCTGGGTGGTGGGACGGACCCCAAGCGGGAGTCCGAGGCCCAGTGTCTTCAGCGAGGAGAGGAGACGAAGACAGACTCATGTGGAGTGTCTGGTCGACCACCGTGGTTGGTCCCAGGCGGCTGGTCGAGGAGATCGGAGGGGATCGAATGGTGGAAAGAAGACTCCGTTAATCGAGGTCCAACTGTGTGCACTAAGTGTTTGAACTTCGATAAGTTGGCGCCTTTTACTTTCCTTTTATATTTTATCTCTATTAATTACCTAGTTCCAGTAAGATCTATAAAGTGTAATTATTTAATCGCATATGGTGTACTGTCTGTTATTTGGCGGGGTGGGGTACATCACACAGCATCCACACAAACTTAATTACCCAGTTTGGCGGGGCCAAAGGCTGCTCCCCCTAGACGAAAGCGAGCTGAGCGAACCTGAGGCTTATCAGGGGGCTACACTTGATAGAGGTGTATAAGATGATGAGAGGTATTGATTGTGTGGATAGCCAGAGGTTTTTTCCCAGGGCTGAAAGGCTAACATGAGAGGGCACAGCTTTATGGTGCTTGAAAGTAGGTACAGAGGAGTTGTCAGGGTTAAGTTTTTCATGCAGAGAGTGGTGAGTGCGTGGATTGGGTTGCCGGCGACAGTGGTGGAGGCAGATACGATAGAGTCTTTCAAGAGACTCCTGGATAGGTACATGGAGTTTAGACAAATAGAGGGCTATGGGTAACCCTAGGTAATTTCTAAAGTAAGTACATGTACGGCACAGCATTGTGGGCCGAATGGCCTGTATTGTGCTGTAGGTTTTCTATGTGTCTATGTTTTTTAAAACATATTTGTCATTTACTTTTATGTATAAAAAGCATTGTTATTAACATTAAACATCCAGTTAAATATATTTAAATAAGAGCTCAGCCATTCTTGGTATGATGGTTATTACCTTGTGAAATATTTCAATTCTTGTTAATGTTGAATATGGCAGCATGCTCTCTTGAGATGTTTTCAATTGCCTTAAGGAACTGCATTGGAACCTTCCAAATGTCTTCCAATTCATGTCCTACTGCAGATAACTGGAGTGGTTGACTTCTATTGAACTGCTTTGGCATGTCCACTGTTTGTTTATGTTATGCAAGCCTTTTTGTATTTCACAGGACTTCACTGGATATTGTTTAAACAGAAACTGTCATATTTACTTATCTTATTTACTTACTTTCATTGCCAGGTTTTCAAACCTGTTGAACAAGCCATGTAGCAGCTGTGAATTATGGAGCATGCTTCCAGTTACTCTGTGGGAGCCTTATTAAAACACGTTAATTAAATTTCCAACCCTACCACACATGCATTCAAAATCACTGTTAAAAAAACATTTGTAAATGTTAAATTTCATAACTGGGCATTTTCCCATCTTTAATACTTTAACTTTTCACCCTGGCTAAAGTTAAATCATTAATTTTGTTTCATTCCCGATAGAAGTTGCCAGAGCTACTTAGTCCTTCCAGCACTTTTGATTTTGTTTCAGTTCTTGGTTCTTGACGGTGCGGAAACAGTCTTGATAAAGACCCCAAAAGCTTCACATGGTAAAGATTAGTATCTTAGTTTGTTTGGTCAATCACAGCAAAATCCTTCCTCATTGTGCAGCTGTAGCTACAATAAGCCCTACAAAAGAAGTAAAATAAAACTAACTTTGTTTTTGAAATCTTCAGATTTGGCCTGGTTGGCCACAATTTTGTTACCATCTGAGTCACTCAGTAGGGCTGTACAAACAATTCTGCTGGAACCTGAGCCTCAGTACTGGCATGAATTGATATATCAACAGTGAACAGCGGTCATAGACATGATCTGAATAAATAAAGTGCTGCGGATTTAGCTTAGGTTGTATTCAATACATAAACGCACATTGGGTTAGAAGTTCACAAATAGAATGAGTTTTTTGGTGAATAGTGGTTAGATTATATAGGAAACCTGGAATTCATGTTTTGCTAATTAGCTAACTACAGAGCTTCTATGTCTAATGTTGATACTGCACAGAAGAATTTGGAACAATTATAAAGAAGAAACTTGCAAATTTTTTCTACAGGTAAAGTAAAGTAAATGTGTTTAGACATGCTATGTTTTGACAACTACCATCAGACATGTGGCCAAATATCCGCAGCTTTCCAATATATTCCAAATTTGGAGGTAGGAGAGACACAGGTTTATCAGAACTGCATTTTCCCTTGTGGCCAAAAATCTGCAGCTTTCCAATATATTCCAAATTTGGAGGTAGGAGAGACACAGGTTTATCAGAACTGCATTTTCCCTTGAAATTTCCAAATAAAATTTGGAGGCAGAATCACTTAATCCCACAACCACCACAATTTATGATTACATGCTATCATATCCCATGGAGCACTCTCTCAGTCAGTACTACAGAACAGATTTAATTAAATTTGGGAAGTAGGAGCTCCCACTCTGGGAACCTGATCTCATCAATTGGTTACGCATAGTGGGAGTTCCTGCTTATACCCGCAAGCTGGTCATGGTGACATCTCACAAACCAAATTGAAAAATAGAGAATGTTCTATCTGATGAATTCAGTCTTAATGAAGGGTCTTGGTCAGAAACATTTACTGTTATATTCTCCTCAATAGATGTTGCCTATCTTGCTGAGTTCCTTGAGCATTTTGTGTGTGTTCTCAAGGTTTCCAGCATCTGTATTAATCTGTTATGTTGAAAATTAGGGAAATTGCGTCCAGCTTTATCGCTTTAGAAGCTTTCTTCAAACACCACAGCTAAAAAGTGCTATTGAATTTATGTAAAATCATTAAAATAATTTTATACGTCCCACAATTTATTTCCCAGATTGAGAGAAATAATAGGACTATTAAAATAGTTTAATTATCTTTCAACAAACATCACTCTAGTAGTTCTGCTGCAGGGTTTTAGCCCAAAACGTTGACTGTACTGTTTTTCATAGATATTGCCTGGCCTTCTGAGTTCCTCCAGCATTTTGTGTGTATTGCTTGAATTTCCAGCATCACAGATTTTCTCTTGTTTGTGATTGATGTCTGTGGGACTTAGACAATGTTTCAAAATTTAGGCCATTGTTTATAAAGGGATTTTTGAAATTGTGAAATAATTTATATGGATGCAATTTCTTCTTCCATTGCCTTGTATTTCTTTCTATTCCAAAGAACAAGTTAAATTCATGGAAAGGGTAAAAGGAACCAGCAAGTAAATGTGAAATGCAATTAGGTGGGCTAGGCTATTTTCTCAATCACTTAAACTTTTACTAAACTACCTCAATTACATTTTACCCAATTATTAAAATTCAATGTGACAGACTCTGTAATATGCGAGAATGCTGAATTGACTGATGTACTGAGCAAGGAAATGCGGCAGACAAGACTGCCACAGTGACCAAGATGTTGAAGAGTTACAAATCTTCAGGAGCAGAAAGAGTTAAATACTCATTGCAAAGAAGTATTCTTTGCAAATCAAAACACTGCACAGTGTTACAAAAGAATTCACCAAACACTCTGCCTTTGATTGAAAATTATACAGTAATGTTTTGATTCTGTTGAGATTGTTTGGCCAGGGTCCAGTCTTCTGGCGAAAAGCTTCAATAGTGTGACATTGCAACACAGCAAGAAGTCAAAGAGAGAAAAATATATAATCAAGCTGTTTGTTTATTAAAAATCGAGCTGTAAAAAACATAGGAAGAAAAGGTATTTTTCAGATTTGTCATTTAGTCCCAGGTGAGATTCACATTGACAGGATTATGCAACAATGGGGCCAATTCCTCACTAGACTGCAATCCAAATGGGGACACTCTGCCAAATTTTCTCTATTACCAAAACACGGCAGCCCATATTGTCTCTGTGGTGTTCCTAACACCCAGCCAGATATGATGATATCCCATCTCAGAAGATGTGAGGATGATTGTTTGGGCTTCCAATCAGGATCTTCTGGTTTTTTTTTATTAGAAAGGTAGATGCACCATCTGCTATAGATGGTACATGCATTTGATGAGAGTAGTTACAGGGTTGAACAGCAAAATTGTTTGTCCAACTGTCACATGAATAGAAGCAGGAAAAAATTGGCAACCTAAGGGGAAGGATTGGTTAGGAGATCTGCAAAATTTGATTTACCGTAAGATACAGCAGAAAAATTAGTTGATTTGGCACATCATGTCTACTCCACCATTTGATCATGACCGATTTATTT
This sequence comes from Mobula hypostoma, assembly GCF_963921235.1. Classification (NCBI taxonomy): domain Eukaryota; kingdom Metazoa; phylum Chordata; class Chondrichthyes; order Myliobatiformes; family Myliobatidae; genus Mobula; species Mobula hypostoma. The sequence continues at coordinate 141,132,581 of NC_086100.1, forward strand.
TCCATTACAGCAATATTCTCCTGGCTTTGCCCCATAATCTTTGACACCTTGACTAATCAAGAACCTATCAACTACTGCTTTAAATATACAATGATTTGGCCCCCAGAGCTGTCTGTGGTGATGAATTCTACATATTATCCATCTTCTGGCTAAAGAAATTCCAACTCATCTCTGTTCTATGGGGACATCCTTCTATTCTGAGACTGTGCCTACTTGTCCTAGACATTCCCACTATTGAAAACATCCCCTCCATGTCTGTTCTAGCTGGACCTTTCAATATTCTGTAAGTTTCAATGAGATCCTCCCTCATTCATCAAAACTCCAGTGAGAACAGGCCCATTGAACGCTCCTCATACATTAACCTTTTCATTACTCAGCTCATTCTTGTGAACCTCCTCTGAACCCTTTCCAGTAACCAGCACATCCCTCCTTAGATATGGAGCCCAAAACTGCTTAAGATACTCCAAATGCATTCTGAGCAATTCCTCATAAAGTCTAAGCATTACACCTTTACTTTTATAGAAACATAGAAACCTAGAAAACCTACAGCACAATACACGCCCTTTGGCCCACAAAGTTGTGCCGAACATGTCCCTACCTTAGAAATTACTAGACTTCCCCATAGCCCTCTATTTTTCTAAGCTCCATGTACCTATCCAAAAATCTCTTAAAAGACCATATCGTATCCACCTCCACCACCGTTGCCAGCAGCCCATTCCATGTACTCACACTCTCTGAGTAAAAAAACTTACCCCTGACATCTCCTCTGTACCTACTCCCCAGCACCTTAAGCCTGTGTCCTCTTGTGGCAACCATTTCAGCTCTGGGAAAAAGCTTCTGACTATTCTAGACACCTTGAAATGAATGGCAACATTGCATTTGCCTTTCTTACTACCGATTAATCTACAAGTTAACCTATAGGGAATATTGCATGAGGACAAGATGTCGTCGGGTCTGGAGGACCTGAGTTAAAAGGAAAGATTGAATAGTTTAGAACGCAGAAGACTGAGAGGAAATTTGATAGAAGTATACAAAATTATGAGGGGTAAATGCAAGCATGTTTTTTCTGCTGATGTTGGGTGGGACTACAACCAGTGGTCATTGGTTAAAGGTTCAAGGTGAAAAGTTTAAATTTCTCCATTCAGAGAATTGTGCGAATGTGGAGTGAGCTGACAGCACAAGTGGTGCATGTGACCTTGATTTCAAAGTTCAAGAGAAGTTTGGATAGGTACATGGATGGTAGAGGTGTGGAGGGCTATGGTCCCTGTGCAGGTCAATGGGAGTTGGCAGTTGAAATGGTTTGGGATGGATTAGATGGGCTGAAGGGCCTCCATGCTGTCCTTCTCTATGACTTTGTGTCTCCCCAAGTTCCTTTGCACATCAAACTTCTGAATTCACTCCATTTAGAAAATAGTCTATGCACTTATTTCTTCTACCATAGTGCGTGACCATATACTCTATTTCATCTGCCACTTCTTTGCCCTAATCTGCCCAAGTCCTTCTGCAGACTCCCTCCTTCCTCAACAGTACCTGTCCCTCCATCTATCTTTCTATCATCTGCAACCTCGGCCACAAAGCCATCAACTCGATCATTCCGTTCATAACATACATTATTAACATATATATAGCTAGGGTGCCTAAGACTTTTGCACAGTACTGTATTTGTCAATGTGGAGTGGAGAGCGAGTTTGTAAATCTGACAGGAGCAAAGAGTGTTGGGAAATGGCAAGGATGAAGTGCCGTGAGAGGGCTGTGCGACAGATGGCAGGGAAGGAGTGCAAGGGGTAGGGAATTGTTGTGGCTTTGAGGCACCAGGAAAGGTCATTAGATTTCAAACAACTGGTTTATTGATCATTATAGAATGTCTCCCTGGTGCTTCCAGACTCTAACATCTTGCCAACCACTGAAATCAAGCTAATTAGCCTATAATTTCCTTTCCTCTGCCTCCCTTTCTACTTGAAGAGTCGAGTGACATTTGTGATTTTCCAGTTCACTGGAACCATTCCATAATTTAGTGATTCTTGAAAGACCACAACTAATGCCTCCACAATCTCTTCAGCTACCTCTTTCAGAACTCTGGAGAATAGCTGATATGGTCCAGGGTGTCTTATCTACCCTCAGACCTTTCATCTTCACAAGTACCTTTCCTTAGTAATATTGTCTACACTTACATTCCCCTTGATATTCTCAAATTTCTGATGTCTTGTACAGTGAAGACAAATCATTTACTATCTAGTGGTTACTTTGTACTAAAAATCTCAAGTAGTTTACTTGTATAAGATGTTTTAGGCTAGAATAAGTAGATTCATTAAAAGATAAGAGCTTTTATTTTAGTAATTGCTGCTTAAGCTTCCTCTGGGTTCTCTGGAGAACTTTCAGTTTGAAAATATTTCTCCTTTGCATCTTTTCCCCACAGTATTGAATTTGATTTAAGTAAAAATGCCTTAAACAGCATCAATGGAAAGAGCTCTAAAATAAATAGTTCCATACATTACACTTCCTCTCCCTTTAGATTAATACAACATAAAACTGTATGTGTACAAAACATTCAAATTTCGTAGAAACATAGAAAACCTACAGCACAATACAGGCCCTTCGACCCACAAAGCTGTGCTGAACATGTCCTTACCTGAGAAATTACCTAGGGTTACTCATTGCCCTCTGTTTTTCTGAGTTCCATATACCTGTCCAGGAGTCTCTTAAAAGACCCTATTGTATCCGCCTCCATCACTGTCACCAGCAGCCTATTCCACGCACTCACCATTCTCTGTGTAAAAAACTTAACCCGGGTGTCTCCTCTGTACCTACTACCAAGCACCTTAAAACTGTGCCCTCTCGTGCTCGCCATTTCAGCCCTGGGAAAAAGCTTCTGACTATCCACCTCGATCAATGCCTCTCATCATCTTATACATTTTCATAAACCCATACTCCAAATAAACATACTTTCACAATAACTAACTTCACAGTTCAGAAAGTTCTGTCTTTTAGGTGGCACACTGTTTCTTTCAGCCTCTGGACCTGTGGAGTGGCAACAGGCTTGGCAGCTGTCTTGTCTAAGACAACGTTCTCAGTTACCAGTGTCACAGTGCTGTCGGTGATGTCATCACTGAGAGGTAAGTCCAGTGACTGTAATGTGTCCACCTTGTTGGATGCAATCGACTCGTGTGTTCTTCAGTTGAGCATCCAGTATCTGGTCCACATGATGTCCACTGTGTACATCATTGGCCTAGCTCTTGTAGCTATCCTACTGGGTGTCCACTTGTCTTCCTGTAATCATGCACTAGGACTTTTTGTCCAATCTTGAAGCTCCTTGATTCTTCACTTGGCAACTGGTTGAACTGTTTATTCTGCACTTCCCTCCGTAGATCTGGTTTCAGGAGGTCTATGCAAAATCTCAGATTTCAGTTCATGAACAGCATTGCAGGTCTTTGGTTTGCCGTCGTATGAACAAAGTTCCGATAAACAAAAAGGAAGCTGTCTGCCTTGTGCTGTTCAGGAATATCTTCCTTATCCATTGCTTTAACGGACTTCTTGAAGTTTTGGATAAACCTTTCAGCTAACCCATTTGCTGCTGAGTGGAGAGGAGCTGACTTGAAATATTTGATGTCATTTTTCTTCATGAACAGTTGGAGTTCTCCTGACATGTATTATGGTCTGTCATTACTCACAACTTGTTCTGGTAAGCTGCTTCTGGTGAAGATAGTCCTCAGAGTAGAGATAGTCTTTGCTAGTGTGGTTTCCTGCATTGGTATAACCTTTGGCTACTTTGATTGGACATCCACAGCAATCAGAAACATAGAGAACATGAATGGCCCAGTAAAGTCAATATGCACTCTTTGCTATGGTGAAGACATGGGTGCAACGGTGCCTGTGGGGGTGCATTTTTGGCATCCCAAACAGCTTGTGGCCAGACATTCGATCTCTTTATCTACTCTCTTCTCAAACACCATCTGGTTAACATTAAGCAGCTGTTACAGCCTCTGTTAGTGCTAGCACTTGGGCTGCAGTTGCCTGTTGATGCCACACTGAGAGCATTGATTGAGTGCCAGTCTAGTTGGATTCTTCTCAATCATTCATGTCCAAAAAGTGCTGGCCCTCCACTTTTCAATACATAAAGCTCTAGCTGTTGTGTTTGGCCTCCATACATCACATCTACTTTCAGTCTGCCTTTGGGAGACACTTATTCATCTGTGTAGGATTTTGACATCACTGAGGTCTTCATTAATGGTATCTTAGAAAATAATCTGTTGTAGTCAGCCTCTGGAATTATGGACAAGACTGACCCTGTATACAACTCCATTTTCAGTTTTACACCAAACATATCTATTGTGATTCAAATGATTTTGTGATCTGCTTCAATACTATGGAATTTTAGGCATGACTTTTCACCTTCGTCAGAGTCTGATTCTGTTCCACATTCGTAACTTAATGCATTTGCTTATTTTTGTGTTTGAGACTTTTCACTCAGTTGTGTTTTTTGTCTGCTTTGCACATTCTCTCTATGTGACCTTGTCCATGACACTTCTTGCAGACTTTTTCTTTGAACCAACAGTCATTTGCATCATGGGAGGATTTGCCACATTGATAATATCTTTGGCTATTTGTACCATTCAGGGATATTTTGTGCATTTCACAAACTAACTTCCTTTTCTGTAGTTCTGCAGCATTCTTTGCTGCAGTCTCTGATGAAATTGTAATGGTTAGTGCCCATTCTAAGGTTAGGTCTCTTTTTGCCAGTAGCCTCGCTTGAGTGTTTCAGCTATGCATGCTACCTACAAGCCTGTCCCTTAATACATCGGAAAGTCCATCTCTAAAGTCACAGTACTGGGAGAGTTTGCGCAGTTCTGCAATGTATTCAGAAATATTTTCAGCTTTTAACATAGAAACATAGAAAATATACAGTGCAATACAGGCCCTTTGGCCCACAAAGCTGTGCCAAACATGTCCCTACCTTAGAACTACCTAGGCTTTACTCATAGCCCTCTATTTTTCTAAGCTCCATGTAGCCATCCAGGAGTCTCTTAAAATATCGTATCATTTCTGCCTCCTCCACCACCGCTGCCAGCCCATTCCACGCACTCACCACTCTCTGCGTAATAAACTTACACCTGACATCTCCTCTGTACCTACTTCCAAGCACCTTAAAACTATGCCCTCTTGTGCTAGCCATTTCAGCCCTGGGGAAAAGCCCCTGACTATCCACACGATCAATGCCTCTCATTATCTTGTACACCTCTATCAAGTTACCTCTCATCCTCCGTTGTTCCAAGGTGAAAAGGCCAAGTTTACTCAACCATTTCTCGTAAGGCATGCTCCCCAATCCAGGCAACATCCTTGTAAATCTCCTCTGCACGGTTTCTATGGTTCCCACATCCTTCCTATAGTGAGGTGACCAGAATTGAGCACAGTACTCCAAGTGGGGTCTGACCAGGGTCCTATATAGCTACAACATCACCTCTCGGCTCTTAAACTCAATTCCACAATTGATGAAGGCCAATGCACCGTATGCCCTCTTACCCATAGTGTCAACCTGCATAGCAGCTGGAGTGTCCTATGGACTCAGCCCCAAGATCCCTCTGATCCTCCGCACTGCCAAGAGTCTTACCATTAATATGATATTCTGCCATCATATTTGACCTACCAACTGCTTCCTTTTGTAAAACCTAAACCTCTCAACTATTGCCTGCAGTTTAGGGCTCAAGTCTTTTTGTAAAATTGTAACAATTTTGTCAAACATCTTGCTTGCTGGCTTTTCTGGGGTTACTTGGTTGGGGAGAGATTGTATGTCTTTGCACCCATTAAGCTAAAAAGTGTAGGGGCTTTCTTTTGCTCCTCCACGTTGTTTGCATTACAACACAATTCAACTCTCTCAATGTATGATTCCCAGTCTTCATTAGCACTACCAAATTCATCCACGTTACTTTTGCTCTAAATTCAGCACATCTATCACTGTTACTCATGGGTTCTTCGGCTTCCTTGTGCTGATTAACTCTCGCTGTTTCGTCCCATAACTGTCAATGCAGTTCATGACATTCTCTGACACTCAGGTTCGTACTCATCACCAATTTGTTGTGTCTGCACAACTACATACATATTAAAATAAAAGCATGCACGTGGGAGATAACTTTAACTATTGTATTAACAGTGCAGTGAGAGAGAGAGAGAGGAGAGAGAGAACAACAGATCAATATGTAGTGCTGGGGGGAGGGGTGGTCATTGCTTTAAAATAAATAGATCCATACATTACCATAGCTATCTTATTCTTCAAGAAGACTTTCCTATTATGTATCAGAATTACTTTGGCCGAACTGAGTGGATCAGTGAATTTTATCAGCTTTATCAGTGTTTTCTCGCATTTCTGGCTCTACAATAGGAAGCAATTTCATTTTCTTTGTCTAAGGTTCATAATTTTACTAAGCAAAAAAATCCTTATGAAAAGAGAACTATATCTCCTTTCTTCAGTCGATAATATTATCACTACCCAGTATGCTTTCCTGGGTACAAATTTGGAAAAAAAGTTTGTATGGAAAGCTTTGTTATGGTTGTGTAAAGTGTGCTATATTCTGCATCTACTCTATATGATATACAGAGTCTTTAAAAAGTATTCACCACCCCCCCCCGGGAAGTTTTCAGGTTTTATTGTTTTACAACATCGAATCACAGTGAATTTAATTTGGCTTTTTTGACACTGATCAATAGAAAAAGACAATTTCATGCCAAAGTGAAAACATAGCTCTACAAAGTGATCTAAATCAAATACAAAATTAAAACACAAAATAATTAGCTGCTGAAGTATTCACCCCCTTCAATCAGTATTTAGTAGATGCACCTTTGGCAGCAATTACAAACTTGAGTCTGTGTGGATAGGTCTCTATCAGCTTTGCACATCTGGACACTGCAATTTTTCCCCATTCTTCTTTACAAAACTACTCAAGCTCTGTCAGATTGCATGGGGATGGTGAGTGAACAGCACTTTTCAAGGCCATCCACAAATTTTCAATTGAATTGCGTTCTGCACTCTGACTTGGCCAGTCCAGGGCATTAACTTTGTTGTTTTTAAGCTGTTTCTGTGTAGCTTTGTTGTTATGTTTGGGGTCATTATTTGCTGGAAAACAAATCTTCTCCAAAGTTGCTGCTCTCTTGCAAACTGCATCAGGTTTTCCTCCATAATTTCTCTGCATATTGCTGCATCCATTTTACCCTTTTACCATCACAAGCCTTCCAGGGTCTTCTGCAGTGAAGCATCCCCATAGCATGATGCAGCTACTACCATGCTTCATGGTAGGAATGGTGTGTTTTTGATGATGTGCAAGCTCCAAAATCAGATCTCCAGTTAACTAATTATGTGACTTCTAAAACCAATTAACTGCACCATTGATGATTTGGTGTGTCATATTAAAGGGGGTGTGTACTTATGCAATCAATTATTTTGTATTTCAAATTTGTAATTAAATTAGATCACTTTGTAGAGATCTGTTTCCGCTTTGACACAAAAGGGTCTTTTTCTGTTGATCAGCATCAAAAAAAGCCAAATTAAATTCACTGTGAGTCAATGTTGCAAAACAATTAAACATGAAAACTTCCAGGTGGTGGGAGGGGGGGTGAATACTTTTTAAAGGTACTGTACATTGCTCATAGATGTGTTTCTATGGAGGATGTGTTCCTTTTTAGTTTATTAATCTTCTCATGAAGTTCTTCAGCAAGGTAAATATGCTGAACTGCACTGGGTTTGTCCAGCATAGCATGATTTAAAAATTTTAGTTCTTGTGTTCCAGACAGCCTGTTCAGGTAGCACTCTCCAGCCCTACAACCTCTCCCCACGATCAACCCCTTCCCCTCCCTCCGAGACTGCTACGCTAGTCATAGAGGAGCACAGTGGTGCAGCCTCACAGCAACTGAGACCTGAGTTTCATCCTGATCTTGGGTGCTGACTGTGTGGAGTCTGCATGTTCTCCTGTGGGGTTCCTCCAGGTACTGCACCCAAAAGCGTGCAGATCGGTAGGTTGATTGCAATATTAAACTGCACCTATTGTGTATGTGAGTAGTTGAATGTAACGGAACTGATGAGAAGGTGGAGAAAATAGCAATTAATGGAAATAGGTGGTTGATGATCTGTGCAGTCATGGTGGGCTGAGGAAGTTGTTCTATGCTGCATCTCTCTATGTCTCCGTGACTCAGTTCTGGCTGCTTATGTTTCCACAATTTTAACCCTGTTTCCTTTTGTTGCCCAAGCACTAGGTCTGAAGTTATCTTTGTAAAACTCCATCTCTTCTCTTCTTTCAAACCTAGTCTTTCAACTTAGTCAAATATCATAACTTATTTTCTGTGCCACATTGGTAAATTTTATATGGTAGTGCCGCTGCAGAGCATTATGAGATGATTATACTACCTTATAGGCCCTAGGTAAATGTATCACTGATGATATTGAAACTCAAAGTGATCGACAACCAGACTAAATGAACAGTGAACTAATCCATATCATGGTGTTATATAGCTCATTTTATTTGCTGTGAATATTTCAAATGACAGCTCACTTTTTTATTCCATCAGTGTGAGTTTGGAAGCTATTTTGATATTGGATTTGTGGTCTGTGTGTAAAAGTTATCTCATGTGATATTATCCTTATTGAAGCACAGCTTTGATAAATATAACCCTTGAACACTCTGTCCCAGCAGAGTGCTATGGCAACTCACCATCACTGAAAATGTTCTGAAAAATAATTTCAATTAATTAAGTGGAGGAAAATGCAAGCAGCAACTTTGACACTGTGCTTAAGTACCTTACAAATGTTTGACAGCAGATTTTACTTATTAAAACATTTTTCAAATTGAAATGATTTTATTATCTCCAACGTGTGCAGCAGTATTCCAAATATATGATCTGAAGCAAAGTTGCAACAGTTTATGTATAATAAGCAACAATATTACTTAGTTCAAAGTGAATATTACCCTGCAGAAATCAAGTTATTAAAGAATTTAACATGGCTAAGGACACCTTTTGAAACAAAGGCCAGATTATTAGTGTCAGTGTTGCTTGTTATTGTCTGTGTGCTTATCCCTCTGCTCTACTTGCTTTACGCTTATGACTATGAGACGAAGAACAGCTCCAATGCCATTTTTAAGTTGGTTGACGTCACTACTGTCTTAGGCCAAATCAAAGGAGATGATGAATCAGCATATAGGAGGCAGAGTGAAAATCTGGCTGGGTAGTGCCACAGCAATAACCTTTCACTCAATATCATTAAGACCAAGGAACTGATTATTGCTTTCAGGAGGAGGAAACCAGAGGTTCATGACTAGACATCTGGGGGATCCGAGGTACAGAGGGTCAGGAATTTTAAACTCCTCATTGCTATCATTTCAGAGGATTTGTCCTGGGCCCGGTACCTAAGTAAAATTATGAAGAAAAATCAGAGCAGTGCCTCTATTTTCCTAGAAGCTTGCGAAGATTCAGCATGACATCTAAAACATTGGCAAACTTCTATCGATGTGTGGTGAAGACGATATTGACTGGTTGCATCACAGCCTGGTATGGAAACACCAGTGCCCTTGATCAGAAAATCCTGCAAAAAGTAGTGGATGCTGCCCAGTCCATCAAGGGTAAAGGGAAGTGAACTATCCCACTTGGCTTATACCTATAATACTGTAAGTGGCTAGTCACTTATTGGATGAATGCAACAGCACTCCCCCCGCCCCCCCGTTGAGAGCAATTAATCCCATTCTTTTCCATATTTCCCTCTAGTCCTGCAACTAATTCAGAATGAGGTTTATCATCACCGGCATATGATGTGAAATTTGTTAACTTAGCAGCAGCAGTTCAATGCAATACATAATTTAGAAGAGAAAAATAATAATAATAAATAAGTAGATCAATTACAGTATATATTGAATAGATTTTTTTTTAAAAACATACAAAACACAGGAATACTGATAATTTTTTAAAAATGGGGTAGTGTCCAAGGGTTCAAAGTCCATTTAGGAATCGGATGGCAGAGGGGAAGAAGCTGTTCCTGAATCACTGAGTGTGTGCCTTCAGGCTTCTGCAGCTCCTACCTGATGGTAACAGTGAGAAAAGGGCATGCCCTGGGTGCTGGAGGTTCCTTAATAATGGACACTGCCTTTTCGAAACAGATGTCCTGGGTACTTTGTAGGCTAGTACCCAAGATGAACCTGACTAGATTTACAACCCTCTGCAGCTTCCTTTGGTCCTGTGCAGTAGCACCACCATACCAGACAGTGATGCAGCCTGTCAGAATGCTCTCCACGGTACATCTATAGAAGTTTTTGAGTGTATTTGTTGACATGCCAAATCTCTTCAAACTCCTAATGAAGTACAGCCGCTGTATTGCCTTCCTTATAACTGCATCAATATGTTGGGACTGGGTTAGATCCTCAGAGATCTTGACATCCAGGAACTTAAAACTGCTCACTCTCTCCACTTCTGACCTATCTATGAGGATTGGCATGTGTTCCTTCATCTTACCCTTCCTGAAGTCCACAATAAGTTCTTTCGTCTTACTGACGTCGAGTGCCAGGTTGTTACTGCAGCACCATTCCACTAGTTGGCATATCTCACTCCTGTACGCCCTCTCATCACCACCTGAGATTCTACCAAAAATGGTTGTACCATCAGCAAATTTATAGATGGTATTTGAGCTGTGCTCAGCCACACAGTCATGGGCATAGACAGAGTTGAGCAATGGGCTAAGCACACACCCCTGAGGTGCACCAGTGTTGATCATCAGTGAGGAGGATATATTATCACCAATCTGCACAGATTATGGTCTTCCAGTTAGGAAGTCGAGGAACCAATTGCAGAGGAAGGTACAAAGGTCCAGGTTCTGCAACTTCTCTATCAGGATTGTGGGAATGATGGTATTACATGCTGAGCTATAGTCAATGAATAGCATCCTGACATAGGTGTTTGTGTTGTCCAGGTGGTCTAAAGCTGTGTGGAGAGCCATCGAGATTGCGTCTGCTATTGACCTATTGTGGCAATAGGCAAATTACAATGGGTCCAGGTCCTTGCGGAGGCAGGAGTTCAGTCTAGTCAAAGAAACATTTTGAATCCTCATAGAAACATTTCGAATGTTAAAAGGCATGGACAGAGTGGATGTGGCAAAGTTGTTTCCCATGATGGGGGAGTCTGGTACAAGAGGGCATGATTAAGGATTGAAGGGCGCCCATTCAGAACAGAAATGCCAAGAAATTTTTTTAGTCAGAGGGTGGTGAATCTATGGTTTTAGTTGCCACGGGCAGCAGTGGAGGCCAAGTCATTGGGTGTATTTAAGGCAGTGATTGATAGGTATCTGAGTAGCCAGGGCATCAAAGGTTATGGTGAGAAGGCGGGGGAGTGGGACTAAATAGGAGAAAATGGATCAGCTCATGATAAAACGTCGGAGCAGACTCGATGGGCCGAATGGCCTACTTCTGCTCCTTTGTCTTATGGTCTTATGGTCTTATAACCATCCTCTCAAAACATTTCATCACTGTCGATGTGAGTGCTACCGGGCGATAGTCATTAAGTCTCTCTCACACATGCCTATCACATCCCTTTGATTCATTTTTTTGTGGCTTTAAACTTCACTAAAGAATAATAACGCAAACAACAGGAATTCTGCAGATGCTGGAAATTCAAGCAACATACATCAAAGTTGCTGGTGAACGCAGCAGGCCAAGCAGCATCTATAGGAAGAGGCGCAGTCGACGTTTCAGGCCGAGACCCTTCGTCAGGACTAACTGAAGGAAGAGTGAGTAAGGGATTTGAAAGCTGGAGGGGGAGGGGGAGATGCAAAATGATAGGAGAAGACAGGAGGGGGAGGGATAGAGCCAAGAGCTGGACAGGTGATAGGCAAAAGGGGATACGAGAGGATCATGGGACAGGAGGTCCGGGAAGAAAGACAAGGGGGGGGGTGACCCAGAGGATGGGCAAGAGGTATATTCAGAGGGACAGAGGGAGAAAAAGGAGAGTGAGAGAAAGAATGTGTGCATAAAAATGAGTAACAGATGGGGTACGAGGGGGAGGTGGGGCCTAGCGGAAGTTAGAGAAGTCGATGTTCATGCCATCAGGTTGGAGGCTACCCAGACGGAATACAAGGTGTTGTTCCTCCAACCTGAGTGTGGCTTCATCTTTACAGTAGAGGAGGCCGTGGATAGACATGTCAGAAGGGGAATGGGATGTGGAATTAAAATGTGTGGCCACTGGGAGATCCTGCTTTCTCTGGCGGACAGAGCGTAGATGTTCAGCAAAGCGGTCTCCCAGTCTGCGTCGGGTCTCACCAATATATAAAAGACCACATCGGGAGCACCGGACGCAGTATATCACCCCAGTCGACTCACAGGTGAAGTGACGCCTCACCTGGAAGGACTGTCTGGGGCCCTGAATGGTGGTAAGGGAGGAAGTGTGAGGGCATGTGTAGCACTTGTTCTGCTTACACGGATAAGTGCCAGGAGGGAGATCAGTGGGGAGGGATGAGGGGGACGAATGGACAAGGGAGTTGTGTAGGGAGCGATCCCTGCGGAATGCAGAGAGGGGGGGGAGGGAAAGATGTGCTTAGTGGTGGGATCCCGTTGGAGGTGGCGGAAGTTACGGAGAATAATATGTTGGACCCGGAGGCTGGTGGGGTGGTAGGTGAGGACCAGGGGAACCCTATTCCTAGTGGGTTGGTGGGAGGCTACTGACTCTCACAGCTATCTGGACTATTCCTCTTCTCACCCTGTCTCTTGCAAAAACGCCATCCCCTTCTCGCAATTCCTCCGTCTCCGCCGCATCTGCTCTCAGGATGAGGCTTTTCATTCCAGGACGAGGGAGATGTCTTCATTTTTTAAAGAAAGGGGCTTCCCTTCCTCCACTATCAACTCTGCTCTTAAATGCATCTCCCCCATTTCACGTACATCTGCTCTCACTCCATCCTCCCACCACTCCACTAGGAATAGGGTTCCCCTGGTCCTCACCTACCACCCCACCAGCCTCCGGGTCCAACATATTATTCTCCGTAACTTCCGCCACCTCCAACGGGATCCCACCACTAAGCACATCTTTCCCTCCCCCACTCTCTCTGCATTCCGCAGGGATCGCTCCCTACACAACTCCCTTGTCCATTCGTGCCCCCCATCCCTCCCCACTGATCTCCCTCCTGGCACTTATCCGTGTAAGGGGAACAAGTGCTACACATGCCCTTACACTTCCTCCCTTACCACCATTCAGGGCCCCAAACAGTCCTTCCAGGTGAGGCATCACTTCACCTGTGAGTCGACTGGGGTGATATACTGCGTCCGGTGCTCCCGATGTGGCCTTTTATATATTGGTGAGACCCGACGCAGACTGGGAGACCGCTTTGCTGAACATCTACGCTCTGTCCGCCAGAGAAAGCAGGATCTCCCAGTGGCCACACATTTTAATTCCACATCCCATTCCCGTTCTGAGATGTCTATCCACGGCCTCCTCTACTGTAAAGATGAAGCCACACTCAGGTTGGAGGAACAACACCTTATATTCCGTCTGGGTAGCCTCCAACCTGATGGCATGAACATCGACTTCTCTAACTTCCGCTAGGCCCCACCTCCCCCTCGTACCCCATCTGTTACTCATTTTTATGCACACATTCTTTCTCTCACTCTCCTTTTTCTCCCTCTGTCCCTCTGAATATACCTCTTGCCCATCCTCTGGGTCACCCCCCCCCCTTGTCTTTCTTCCCGGACCTCCTGTCCCATGATCCTCTCGTATCCCTTTTGCCTATCACCTGTCCAGCTCTCGGCTCTGTCCCTCCCCCTCCTGTCTTCTCCTATCATTTTGCATCTCCCCCTCCCCCTCCAGCTTTCAAATCCCTTACTCACTCTTCCTTCAGTTAGTCCTGACGAAGGGTCTCGGCCTGAAATGTCGACTGCGCCTCTTCCTATAGATGCTGCTTGGCCTGCTGCGTTCACCAGCAACTTTGATGTATGTTGCTAAAGAATAATAGCAGCCAATTTTATCATACCTCACTGAGATATGATAAAAATCAGAAGCAACCATAAGAAATCTATGTAGTTACAGAAATAATGTGCAAACACTGTAAAGACATCACTGAATGTCAGGGTTGCATAAGTGTATTTGCCAATAAACTCTTTGATGGGTCAACTGAGAGAAATCTGCAGTCAAACCCTAGACAGCCCAGGCTGCCCAATTAGTGCTCTTTGTCCTCTTGGCAGAGCTGCTACCAATTTCATTAAATAAAGGGGTGAAACTATTTCACTCTGCTGTTCAGTTTTCAGTGGCATTACTCTGAGATGTGAAGATGTGAATTCTCATTTCACGTACAGTATATGAATTTGGATCTACCTTTAAGAACTCAGTATATCATGTGGTGTGACTTTTGATATATCGCTGCAGCAGACACCGCTATTAGCTGAAATTCCTTGCCTTCAATAAAGAATGCTTTGTTGATATCTCACCCTCTGTCATTTGTCAATTTAAGCAGTAAAATAAAAGTCTATAAATATTACAATGGTATTAAGTTTGAGAAATTGTTCTCGACGGATGAGAGATTAACGACCTATTTTGAAGAAAATTGAGAACTGGGTTTCCAATGTAAAGGTGGCAACAAATATTGCCCGATACTTTGGTGACTTTAACAAGTGTGAGTGCAGGCAACCAATAGCCCTGTATGCCAAATCAGTGGAAATGTTTCTAAAGTTAAGTGAGGTTGTTGAAATCTTTTGGAGGAAACCGGGAAATACAGAGAGGGAAAGCAATATTGTTGGTCATGGTAGGGCTGATATCTACCAGCACCATCAGCGGCAGATATGGTCTAATATGCGGACATAATGAAAACCTTTGGAGGGCACATTAGTCGTAACAATAGGGATTTTCAAACAATTTTTGCCATGTTTACGAGCAATCACATAGCCAGTGAATACGTATTGATGCTAAAGGCACTGGTTAAAAGCTATGATTTCCATATCTTTTTACATAGGGACTAATGAATTAGGGAATTTAAGGAGAACTATTTACAACACTGCACTTGGTGATTGAGGAACTACAAAGAATAGCCATCAGGCTGGAAATAGCACAAAACAAAGCAGATGTATGAAGGCTTTGCTGAGAACATTGTTTTGAGATGCACCAGAGAACAAACCCACAGAATGGCCGAATTCTTCTTCAAAAATAAGTCATGTGGATGCTGTAATTGGATTCAGCAGGAAATCGGTATGTTATTGGGTTACCAAAGGTGAAAGGTTATAGATCATAGTCATAGTCATAATTTATTAATCCCTGGGGAAATTGGTTCTCGTTACAGTTGCTCCATAAATAATACAGTAATGGAACCATAAATAGTTAAATAGTAATATGTAAATTATGCCAGTAAATTATGAAATAAGTCCAGGACCAGCCTATTGGCTCAGGATGTCTGATCCTCCAAGGGAGGAGTTGTAAAGTTTGATGGCCACAGGCAGGAATGACTTCCTATGACGCTCAGTGCTGCATCTCGGTGGAATGAGACTCTGGCTGAATGTACTCCTGTGACCACCCAGTACATTATGTAGTGGATGGAAGACATTGACCAAGATGGCATGCAACTTAGACAGCATCCTCTTTTCAGACACCACCGTGAGAGAGTCCAGTTCCATCCCTACAACATCACTGGCCTTACGAATGAGTTTGTTGATTCTGTTGGTGCCTGCCACCCTCAGCCTGCTGCCCCAGCGCACAACAGCAAACATGATAGCACTGGCCACCACATACTCATAGAACATCCTCAGCATCGTCCGGCAGATGTTAAAGGACCTCAGTCTCCTCAGGAAATAGAGACAGCTCTGACCCTTCTTGTAGACAGCCTCAGTGTTCTTTGACCAGTCCAGTTTATTGTCAATTCGTATCCCCAGGTATTTGTAATCCTCCAGCATGTTCACACCGACCCCCTGGATGGAAACAGGGGTCACTGGTACCTTAGCTCTCCTCAGGTCTACCACCAGCTCCTTAGTCTTTTTCACATTAAGCTGCAGATAGTTCTGCTCACACCATGTGACAAAGTTTCCTACCGTAGCCCTGTACTCAGCCTCACCTCCCTTGCTGATGCATCCAACTATGGCAGAGTCATCCGAAAACTTCTGAAGATGACAAGACTCTGTGCAGTAGTTGAAGTCCGAGGTATAAATGGTGAAGAGAAAGGGAGACAAGACAGTCCCCTGTGGAGCCCCAGTGCTGCTGATCACTCTGTCGGACACACAGTGTTGCAAGCACACGTACTGTGGTCTGCCAGTCAGGTAATCAAGAATCCATGATACCAGGGAAGCATCCACCTGCATCGCTGTCAGCTTCTCCCCCAGCAGAGCAGGGCAGATGGTGTTGAATGCACTGGAGAAGTCAAAAACCATGACGCTCACAGTGCTCGTTGGCTTGTCCAGGTGGGCGTAGACACGGTTCAGCAGGAAGACGATGGCATCCTGAACTCCTAGTCGGGGTTGGTAGGCGAATTGGAGGGGATTAAGTGTGGCCTGACCATAGGCCGGAGCAGCTCCAGAACAAGTCTCTCCAGGGTCTTCATGATGTGGGAGGTCAATGCCACCGGTCTGTAGTCATTGAGGCCTGAAGTCATGAAGACTGTAGTCATGAAGAATAAAACTGAAGGGAGCTACTTATCTTCAAAGGGCCTGTTTAAATGGGCCAATGCTACCACTGGCACAAGCTAGGGCACATTGCATGGGATTAAACTCCCCGAAGAAAGGAAATGCTCATGAAGATGGGAACTCTGTTTGCTTCTGATACAAATGAGCACGGGTGTGGAATAGTGCAAACTGAATAGTGAAGGAGTGGAAGTAGGAATAGGGTTATATAGCATGGATACAGGTCCTTTGACACAACCAGCTGAAGTCAACCATAATACCCACCCAGACAGTCCCAATTTACTATGTTCAGCCTAAACCCCTCTAATCCCCTCTCCTCCACTTACCCGTCCAAGTTCTTCTTAAATAATACCATTGTACCTGCCTTAACCAATTCCTCTGACAGCTCCATGCACATCCACCCTCTGTGTGAAAAGGTTGCCTCTCAGGTCCCTTTTAGAATCTTTCTCCTCTCACCCTAAACTGAATCCCTCTAGTTCTGGACTACCCTATTATGGGGGAAAAAAAAGTTGCCAACCATCTTATAGCAGCATCTCAAAATTTTAAACATTTCTTTAAAGTCACTCCGTATTCTCTTATGTTCCAAGAGATAAAGAGCTAGCTTAGTCAACCTCTCCATTTAACTTATGAGCCATGGGTGTTCACCAGGTATCATGGGCATTGCTTAGATCAGGTCAGTCAGACTGGGAGAGTGTGTCTTTGGAAGGATCACAGCATTGGCAAGAGATCCAGGAAATACTCACACTTTGGGTAGCACGGACCATGGTCACACATGCTCTTGGTCAAGAGGGTCTGGTAAAGTGCCAAGAAGTCTTTAGTTAGTAGGTACTGGTAAACTAGGATTACTGTCTACACCTCTTAAATAAAATATTAGTTTAATAGATAGAGGGACAAGATGCACTTTAGCATAAAAGTTCTGGCTTAGATCTGATAGGGTGTTTGGTCTAGTTCTACGTTATATCATTCTATGATTCTCTTGTGTTTTATACATATTCCATATTCATAACATTTCCTATAAATGTTAACATTTCAGAAGTACTTAATTGGCTATAAAGTATATTGGGACATCCAGTGTATTGAAGTATATTATATATATAAATATATTTAATTATATGTACAAATATATTTCAATATATGTTTAAATATATTTCAATATATATCTCAGACTTCCCTTCTTCAGCTAAAAGAAGCAGCACTCAGATTCCAATTCACTTCACTTCTGATCCAGTCTATTTCTGACAAATGAGTAGCCAATGTTTCGTTTGAGAGGACGATACATAAAATGAATGCTTAGAAATGGAATATGGCTGGGGTAAATGGAGATTGTAATGTTTAAATGAGGCTTGAAATTTCACTGCATCTCAATATAAGCTTTGCTGCAATATGAACGGATATGGATGATAAGGTTAGCTTTATCTGTCACATGCACATCAAAACATATAGTGAAATGCAATGAATTTGTATCTACAACAACTTCTTATTCAATGTCAGCAAGACCAAGGAATTGATTACTGACTTCAGGAGAAGGAAGCCAAAATTCCATGAGCCAGTCATCTTTGGAGGATCAGAGATGGAGAGGGTCAGCAACTTTAAATTCGTAGATGTTATGATTTTGGAGGGCCTGTCCTGGGGCGACACATAAGTGCAATTATAAAGAAAGTATGGCAGTGCCTCTTTTTCATTAAGAGTTTGTGGAGATTCAACATGTCATCTGAAACTTAGACACATTTCTATAGATGTGTATGGAGAGTACATGGAGGCCTGGTATGGAAACACTCATGCCCTGAAAATCCCACAAAAAGTAGTGGATACAGCCCAGCCATCACAGGTAAAGCCCTCCTAACCATTGAGCACATCTATTCAGAGGGGTGTCCACAGGGAAGAGGCATCCATTATCAGGGATGCTCACCACCCAGGACATGCTCTCTTCTCACTGCTACCATCAGGAAGAGGGTACAAGAGCCTCAGGACTCACACCACCAAATTCAGGAACAGTTACTACACCTCAACCATCAGGCTTTTGAACCAAAGGGAATAACTTCATACATCTTCACTTGTCTCATCATTGATATGCTCCCACAACCAATAGACTCACTTTCAATGACTCTTCATCTCAGGTTCTTGATATTTATTGCTTATTTATTTATTATTATTATTTATTCCTCTGTGTTTTTACATTTTGTTGTCTTCTTCACTCTGTTTGAATGCCCTAGTAGGGCAGTCTTTCAGTGATTCTGTTATGGTTATTACTCGATAGATTTATTGAATATGGCCACAAGAAAATGAACCTCGGGGTTATATATCGTGACATATATGTACTTTGATAATAAATTTACTTTGAACTTTGAACTTGAACTTAAGGCAGTCATATGTTGAGTTGAACTCCTGCACCATCACTGGTGCCAAATTATATTGGTCTCCGCCATGCCTTTGGATTCATCAGCCTCTTGGATGGGGGAGCCTGCTGCTGGGACAACAGCTTGCTCTCCATACCATATTGCCCTGGGGTGCATATCACATATACAGCTGGGTCAACATCTACAGTCAACCCTGACCAATGGGTCAATGGGTCACAAAAATGTCCTTCTTTAATTAAAATAATTGTTGAAACTGTCTTCAATTGCTAATAGTGAGATAAATGCAAGATGGGTATACAAAAATTTTATGGTGTCTGTTAATTGTTGGAACTATGTGGGAATTTTTTTATCCACTGCATTTAAAAAATCTTCAACTGGAGATGATAATCTATTTATTGAAAAAATAGATTCCTCCCTTTGTACCTGCTCGAGACAACATAATTCTTCCCGCTATTGTAAGCTCACGGGTCCACCGCTAATAATGTTGTCCCTTGATTTAGAAGATATTTTTTATAAAAATAAAACATTAAATCATTTTGCGTAATGGGACCTTAACAAATATTGTACATTTTTTCCTCAAACACTTACAATTTTAAAGAACAATAAGTATTTTTTAGCCAATATTATAATATTTTACTGTGTATTTGATGGTTGTTTTGCCCTTCTCTGCAGCCGATTCTTTCTCACACACCTATCAACTCCTCTATGATTCTCTTTCTGATTACCCCATGAAGACGAAGCCAGTGAGCCCATCAGCATATACTAGGGATGTGGGGAGAAACATGAAGAAAACCCACAAGCCCAGTATGCAAAATACATGTAGACAGCACCCACTGTCAGGACCACACTCAGGTCTTGATGCTGTGAGATAGCAGCACTAACAGCTGAGACACCATTCTGCATTTACGTAAACACAAAATAATCAGCAGATGCTGGGGTCAAAGCAACACTCACAACACGCTGGAGGAACTCAGCAGGTCGGGCAACATCCGTGGAAACGGTCAGTCAACGTTTCGCGCCGGAACCCTTCGGCATTTACGTAAACTGTCAGGACAGAAGTCTAGTTTCTTAATCCTTTCTTCAAAACGTTATAAATAGGAATCTTAATTTGGTTCTACTTCTGTTTTTGAGATGAAGAATATTGTATTTAAGGAAATTGCCAGTTATCCTTGTTTTTTCCTTATTTTGCATGAGTGCTAAATATCCGTGGATGCAGGACTCACAGATAAAGATCTAAATCAGTGTCCAATCAATTATGCCTCAATTGGCTACTTCCCCACTCTGACCAAAAAAAACTTAACATCAGCACTCACCCCATCTTCCTGCCGCCTTAACACGGATAGAGTTCCTCTTGTCCTTACCTACCTCCCCATGAACCTCTGAATCCAACACATCATTCTCTGCAGCTTCTGCCATCTTCAAAGGGATCCTATCACCAAACACATCTTTACTTCTACCCACCACTCTCTGCTTTCCACTGTGATTTCTTCCACAATTTCCTTTTCCATTCGTCCCTCCCCACTAAACTCCCTCCTGGCACTTGTCCCTGCAAACAGCCAAAGTGCAATACCTGCCCATTCACCTCCTCCCTCAGCTCCATTCAGTTCCCTAAACCATCCTTCCAAATGAGGCAACACTTCACCTGTGAATCTGCTAGGGTTGTCTATTGTATCCAGTGGCTTTGATGCAGCCTCCTGTGCATTGTTGAGACCTATCATAAATTGGGGGATCACTTCATCGAGCACCTCCAGCCCATCCAGCAGAAGCAGAACTTCTCGCCGGTCCAAAATTTTAATCCCCATTCCCACATGTTGATCCAAGCCTCTACTTGTGTCACAATGAAGCCACCCTCAGAGTGGAGGAGCAACACCTTACATTCCATCTGGGTAGCCTCCAACCTGAAGACATACTCTCCTTCGGTAAAAAAAAATCCCACCTACTTCGCACTTCTTCTATTCCCACACCCTGGCCTTTTACCTCTTTTTAGCTGCCTATCAATTTCCCCAGGTGTCACTCTTCCTTCCCTTTCTCCTATGGTCCATACTCCTTTCCTATTAGATTTCTTCACTTCCAGCCCTTACCTTTTCCTTCCACCTGGCTTCAGTATCACCTTCTAGCTACCGGTCTTCCCCCTTCCTACCCAGTCCTGAAGAAGGGCCTCCGTCTGAAGCATTGATTTCCATTGCATTCCATTCCAAGCATTGACGTTCATTTCCATAGATGCTGCCTGACCTGCTGAGTTCCTCCAACATTTTGTGTGTATTGATTTGGATTTCCAGCATCTGCAGAATTTCTTGTATGTTGGACTATATACAGTAGTTGGAATCCACTTCCAAAAGATCCTTAAGCTTAGAGTCTCTCATGCTTGCTCAGTGACATTGGGTATTTCTGGTCTGAACAAATACCTTCTCCAGCTTTGCAACGGAGGGTGTAAGCATTTCAGCAATAGGCTGGTAGTTTCTGATTTGGCCTGCCATCCATGCTCACACCTTGCGCTCAACCTTCAGTACTCCTGTGGCCACACCTAACTTTTTTACAATTCTTAGACTGATTAACCTGGAAACCTGCTTTTCATTGTTAAACAGAATGAGGCACAAGAGGAGACTTGGCCTCAGATGGTGTATCCTGGGATCCTGCCTCTGAAACACAATGAGTCTTTTCCTAGTTAAACAAAAGGCTTTTAAACTGTGTTTTAA
This sequence comes from Mobula hypostoma, assembly GCF_963921235.1. Classification (NCBI taxonomy): domain Eukaryota; kingdom Metazoa; phylum Chordata; class Chondrichthyes; order Myliobatiformes; family Myliobatidae; genus Mobula; species Mobula hypostoma. Next base: position 141,154,238 of record NC_086100.1, read on the forward strand.
TGTCTCTAGCCCTCAGAAGCATTTAAAACAGCTCAAATAAACATAATCAGTTCTAAAACTGAAAACAAAAATAAACTAACTTAAAGTACTAGAATTTAAGTAGTACGAAAAAGTGAAAGACAGAAAAGTAAACTACTTACCTGCATTTATCTTTTATTCATGGTTTATGACCCTATTCAAATGAACAGGGCTATGTAATAAACACCAGTCATATCTTGTTGAAGTGCTGGATAGAAAGTGCATCTGGTGTATGCAGTGCACACACAGCCCATTTGCACTTGGCATCTGAATCAGTCCTTAAGGGAGCCAAAGATGGTCCAGGAACTGTTTATGCTTTTTTTGGTGGGTCTAGAGGATCAAACAGCACAACTGCTCTTGACCTTGCAAAGGAGCTTTGGCCCGATCCCAAAAATGTTCTCAGGGTTACTTTTGCTCGCCTACAATAAGCTGTGGCCCGAGAATCAAAGTAGTTTGGGTATCCAATTATCAACATCAGCAGTGGGGGTTGGAGGTGGCAGCATATATATTCTGGCAGAAGTTACAATATCCCCTGCAATGTGCTAATCCACTGTACCTTCCAATCCTTTATAGGTTGATGTATTCTTTCTTTCTTTCTTCTTCAGAAGTAATTATGGCTTTTTATCATGCTGTGTTAAGTGATGCAATTTTTTTCAGTTTTCCTTACCCCTAACTGAGTGGCCCCACTGTGATTTATCAGCACAAGTGCAAAAAGATATTTTTCTTAAGCATTTGAAATACTTCTCAGCCCTTTAGTAAAGAGAATTGTTTTAACCAATTTCAAAATCCATTTAGAAGACTTACTTTTGAGGATTTTCTACTTCTTCTGTGACAAAGTTCATGTAAAACCTGGATGAAACATCAAAAATATAGAAAAGACAATTGTTTAATTCATATTAAATTCAAGGAGGTGAGCAAAGCACAGAAGCTGTTAACATTACCTGTAAAATATTTACTATTACATTCAATTCACTTGATATCATCCAATCTTTCATCCTTTGTGCCATCTTTGACTATCATGGCTTTAACTGTTATGTCCCCACACTTTGGAATTCCTGAGTTTCCTCTAGCTTGCCACTTTCCATGAGATACAAACCTATTACCCTCCACAACTCTGCTATGCTCTCATCCCTTCCTTCCACTGTCATCCTTTACTACGCATACTGTCTTTCTGACTGCAGCTTTCTGTAATGCGTTTGTACATTAGGGATGCTAAGGCAAGTTGTTACTGTAGTTGCGATTTGTGCTGGCAGCAAATCATTTCTTCATGTCTCACTCCTTTGTGATTCATTTCTTTCTGTTATATGCAGTAAATCTATATGACATTTTGTAATGCCAACTATCAGTTTCCCTAAGATGTAAAAGCCTTCAAGAAACAGTATCCCACAGAGATAAATAGCCAGTCTTTGAAAAACATCATCTATCATACATTGCTTGTTGATGCTTTTTTTTTAAATCAGACGTATCCTTGTCTTGCCATTATAGTAAAGTGGGCTAAAATGCTTTCAGTTATTGGGGCATCAAGTCTCAGCTTAGCTCTTGCATTTCTCTGAAACTCACATAGGACAACAATGAGGAAGAAAATGGCAACTATTTCTCACAAGGAAGAGAAGAAGTGGCGGAACAGTTTTATCCAGGGTAGATTTAGGAGTGGCCCAACATTGCTCCATGTAGAAGAATCTAAACACTTCATATTGATTCACTCTCAAACCTTTTCCATTTGACTGGCTTTTAATGGAGCAGTAGGCGATGCTTAACTGCTCTCTCACAACATACCACATGAATGGTCTTAACCAGAAACAACGACTCCCACTTCCCTCTGTGGATGCTGCCTGACTTGCATTGTGAATGTTGCTCAAGATTTCCAACATCTGCAAAAACTCTTGTGTTTGAGTTCCTTAGCAACTTGTTTTCTTTTTGCTCCCTCTGCATTCCTCCCACCTCTTTATCATTTACTTCTTTCCCGAACATGAGCAAAATCATTCCATTCCCCTGACAGAGACAGTGACTTGATCCTACCCAAGTGAAGGCATGACTATTTCTCACACTTCCTGCCTTACTCTTCAAGCAAGATCTGTAATGACAGAAAGTCTGTCATCAGTGCAACAGAGTCAGGCTGGGTGGGGTAAGGCTCAGCAACTTGAGTATTCAACATTGCGAATTTGAGGGTACATTCCTGCTCCACGAAACACTCTTTGTAACAGAAAGGCATGAATTATACATTATCAATCAACTGTACGATAATTAATCATTCTCATTGTGAATGGATGGCACTTACTAATGTGGAGAAACACTTAAGGGAATTTTGGTTTATACATAAACTATGCTTGCTATGAATCAGATAAAAGCAAAGTGAATCTGGTATTCCTCACTGAGGTATCTTTCTAATCTACGTCCTAATAACATTATCTGTGGCTATGTTTGAACATGGTCTAATAAATCTACTCCTGGGATGCTTTTCTATGTCAGTGTTTTTATGTACAATGTTAGTGTTGGTGTTGTGTACTAAAAATATGTTTTGAAACTATAGAAATGAATGTCACAGGGAATTAAATGGAAGGTGCTAGGATCTGGATATTAATGAAGAATATGAGAAGCTCATCACCACAGCACTTTGGAATGTCAACAAAGACTAGCAAATTTCCACAACTTTATGGTGGAGAGCATTCTGACTGGTTGCATTACTGTCTGGTATGGAGGCTCCAATGCACAGAACTGAAAGAGGCTGTGAAGGATTGCAGACGCAGTCAGCTCCATCACGGGCATTACCCTCCCCACCATCGAGTTCTTCAAGAAAGATGGTGCCTCAAGAAAGCGACATCCATCATTAAAGACTCTCACCATCTGTGATATGCCCTCTTCTTATTACTACCATCAGCAAAGAAGTATTGGAGTAAGAAGGCCCACACTCAACATTTTAGGACCAGCTTCTTCCTCTCTGCCATCAGTTTTCTGAACAGTCCATGAACTCATGAACACTACTTCCCTATTCTTCTTTTGCTCTATCTATTTAATTTTTTATTGTAACAGATAATAATTTTTTATGTCTGGCATTGTACCGCTGCCACCAAAACGATAATATTTTTGAGATATGTCATGATGGTAAACCTGATTCTGATTCTAATTACATTCTTCATGAAATAAAACAAGGTTATGTTCTTTGGTCCTTGTGACTTTTCTGCCATTCAATGGGTTCATGGCTAACCTTTTTTCTCAGCACCACTGTTCTGTGCTAATATTAGATTCCATTAATTTCTGGAAATGTTTCAAGAAATTCTGGAGACTTCAAAGTCTTAGTCTGAGTAACAGGAAGCTAAAATAGTTACTTAAGCTGTGTGCAGGAATGATATGTAGGTTGAGGTCTTTGGAAGTCACTAGCAATATAATAGATGCTGGGCTTGATGTCCAAGTTGAAGCTGGAGGTCTCAGAAACTTTCTTGTATGGCTCTTCAACTTCATGAGCATATCTTACTTTAGACAGCTTCCAGCCTTAGATCTGCTGGTGGAATTGGCTGCTTTGCAACCCACAGTCATGCATAAGTTGCGGGGCAAATAATTTTGAATGACTATAATGCCCCACCTATTTTTCAAAGTGTCCTTGCTATTGGTCAGATTTGGAATTCTATAGGGATCATGTCAAATGGCTTAATCCTGATATTTTATTCTTCCCAACCCTCTTCCATCTAAAGGGTAAAGAATTTAAACCTTGCTTAGTTATATTTTAGACTCTTCTGGAAGTTCCCCTCAAAGGTCAGTTTGACTATTTAAAATCAAGGTGATCAATCCCACTTAGCAACGGTGCTGAGCTAATCCACAGTGGGCTTCAGATGAAGGAATGGGTCTGATTTGAGAAGACAATTTCTATATGCTGTTACTGATAGATCAGATCCATGTTTTCGTGCAACTGCTCACATGTTGGTTACATCCACGAAATTTTCCATGATGCAATTCCTCCAAGCAGAACACATGTTAATGGGTGTGGAAGCAGTGAAAGAGCACTGTAGCTTGCACTCTTCCTCACAGCATTCTCTATATTTTCCTAAGTTCCCATAAAGAAAAGGAGGTCAGTATTCCAGGCTCCAAATTCTTTTGAAGATTGTGCAACGTAGACAATTTCTCAAACAACCTCTATTCAAAACTTATCAGAATTCCTTAGTTAACGTTTGCAATGCAATCTGATTAGCAAATAGGTATATAATAAGTATGTCAGTGGACTGTGAAATGTCTGTGTGTGCGTACATGTATGATGTGATTAAGATATACAATAAACGTTAATTGGTCCAGAGAGACCCATCAAGATAATACACCGAGTGCATGACTTTATGTTGATTTTTGTGTTTCAAATGAAATAATTCCACTTGGTTGTTTTAATAGTGTGGTTTAAAGTTGCAGATTGTGGTTGATTCCATTACAGACACAACTTAAGGACCAGCTGTCTTTTAGTAAGACCCTTTATAAGAACAATTTCTGCTAGGTTCACTTTCACATGTTATGCACTTACCATCCTGCATATGCATACATTCCAGAATAAAAAGCAAGGGGAAGTCCCATAAGACTAACTTCGGCTTGCTGAAAGGGTTGAGAAAAATTTTGTGTTTCTCCTGTGGTTTGAGAGAGAGGAAAATGATAATAAACATCAAGTCATTACAGAGGCTTGCAGGAACAAGTAATTTGATTAACTAAACAAACTTATCTATCCTTATGACATAGCCAGGAAAAGGGATGATGTCCTGACGAGTAAATATAGGGAGCCAGGAAGGAAGCTAAAAAGCAGGAACTCAGGGGTAGTAATCTCAGGTTCCAGGCACCAGTGAGGGTACGAATAGGATGGTATGGCAGGTGAAAGTTTGGCTGAAGTGTTGCTGCGGGATCAGAGCTTCAGACTTGTGGATCACCAGGATCTCTTCTGGGGAAGGTATGACCTGGACAAAAGGGAAGAGTTACACCTGAGCCAGAGAGGAAACAATGCCCTTGCAGCAGGTTTACTAGAGCTGTTCGGCAGGGTTAAATCTAGGTTGGTAGGTGGATGAGAACTAAGCATAGGTCAGATGATGGAGGAGTCAGTGTAAAGATAGCTGCATTGTATAGAGAGATTGTGAGGAAGGGTAGGTAGTGGATAGAACATAAATACAGTCAGTTGGATGAGTTGAAGTGTGTTTACTTTAATGTGGGACGTATCAGAAACAAAGGTGATGAAATTAGATGGGTAAGTACATGGACCTGCCAGTGTCAAGTGCAAGAGTGGCTGATTGATGCTTCAGAAGTATGATGTTTTAAAAGGGACAGGGAGGGAGATGAATGTGGTGAGATAATGGCATTGCTAATCAGGGATAATATCACAGCTGGAGTATGCTGTGGAGAAATAAGACCACAAAACATAGGAGCAGAATTAGGCAGCTTGGCCCATCATGTCTGCTTTGCCCTTCAATTATGCTGAATAATTATCCCTCTCCACCCCCTTCTCCTGCCTTCTCCCCATAACCTTTGAAGCCTTGACTAATCAAGAACCTATCAACTCCACTTTAAATATATTCAATGATTTGGCCTCCATAGCTGTCCGTGACAATGAATTCTACAGTTTCACTACCCTCTGGGTGAAGAAATTCCTCATAATCTCAGTTCTAAATGAATGTCCCTCTACTCCAAGACTGTGCTGTCTGGTCCTAGACTTATCCATGATAGGAAACTTTCGCTCCACATCCACCCTATCTAGGCCTTTGAATATTCGACAGGATCTCCCCTTATTCTTCTAATCTCCAGCATGTACAGGCCCGAAGCCATCAAACTGTTCATAGTTTAACCTTTTCATTCCCAGAACCTCTTCTACATTCTATCTTTTCTTAGATGAGGAGCCAAAAACTGCTCACAATACTCCATATGCAGACTGACTAATGCTTTATAAAATCTCAGCATTACATCCTTGCTCTTATATTCTTGTGCTTATGAAATGAATGCTGACATTGCATTTGTCTTTTTTACCACTGACTCAACCTGTAAGTTAAACTTTCAGGGATCCTGTACAAATGCTCCCAAGTGACTCTGCCCCTCTGATTTAGAATTTTCTCCTTGTTTAGAAGGTAGTCTATGCCTTTATTCTTTGTATAGTGCACAAGTATACATTTCCCTACATTATATTCCATCTGCTACTTCTTTGCCCGTTTTCCCAATCTGTCTGAGTCTTTCTGCAGACTCTATGCTTCCTCAGTACTATCATTCCTTCACTTACCTTTGTATCGTCTGAAAACCTGGCCACAAAGCCATCAGTTCTGTCATCCGAATCATTGATATATGATGTGAAAAGAAGCAGACCCAATACCAACTCCTGCAGGACAACACGAGTCACTGGCAGAGAACCTAATAGGTGCCCTTTATTCCCATACTTTGCCTCCTGCCAGTTAGCCAATCTGCTATCTATGCTAGTATCTTTCTTGTAATACCATGGACTCTTATCTTGTTAAACAGCCTGATGTGTAGTACCTTGTCAAAGACCTTCTGAAAATCCAAGTTGAACAACATCCACTGATTCTTCTTTGTCTAACCTGCCTGTTATTAAATCAAAGAATTCCAAATGATTTGACAAATCTGATGGAATTCTTTGATTAGCCCTACTATCATGTGCCTCCAACAACCCTGAAACTTCAAACTTAATAATGGTATCCAATATCTTCCCAACCACTGTAGTCAGCAAACTGGCCTATAAATTCTTTCTTCTACATCCTTCCATTCTTCAAGAGTGGAGTAACATTTGCAATGTTCCAGTCTTCTGGAACCATTCTAGAATCTAGTGATTCTTAGAGTCATGGAGTCATAGAACACTACAGCACAGAAACAACCCCTTCAGCCCATCTAGCCCATGCTGAACCATTAATCTGCCTATCCCATTGACCTACACCCGGATCATAGCCCTCCATGCCTCTCCAATCGATGTACCTATCCAAATTTCTCTTAAATGGTGAAATTGATCCCACGTCCAGAACTTACCCTGGCAGCTTGATCCAATTCTCACCACCCAGTGAGTGAAGGTGTTTCCCCTCATGTTCCCCCTAAACATTTCACCTTTCACCATGACCTTTAGTTGTAATCTCACCCAACCTCAGTGAAAAAAGCCTGCTTGAATATACCTTTCGGTAAATTTTTCCATCTATCAAATCTCCGCTTAATCTTTTACATTCTAGGGGATAAAGTTCAAACCTTTCCCTATAACTCAGGTCAAGTTCCAGCAAAGTCCTTGTAAATTTCCTCTGCACTCTTTCAATCTTATTTACATCTTTCCTGTAAATAGGTAACCAAAACTGGACACAGTACTGCAAATTAGGCCTCACAAACGTCTGATAGAATTTCAACATAACATCCCAACTCCTGTACTTAATACATTGATTTATGACGGCCAATGTGCTAACAACTTTCTTTCTGACCCTATCTATCGACGACGCCGCTTTCACAGAATTATGCATCTCTATTACCAGATCACTGTGTTCTAGCACACTCCTCAGTGCCCTACCACTCACCACGTAAGACTTCTCTGGTTAGTCCTCCACTGGATAGTTCTCCCAAATTTCAACACCTCACATGTGTCTGTATTAAATTCCGTCTGCCACTTCTTAGCCCATTTTTCAAGCTGGTCCAGATCTTACTGCAAGCTTTGATAGTCTTCTTCACTGTCTACTACATCCTCAATCTTGGTATCACCTTCACATTTACTGATCCAGTTTACTACATTATCATCCAGATAATTGATATAGATGACAAACAACAATGGACTCAACATCGATATCTGTGGCACACCGCTAGTCATAGGCATCCAGTCAGAAACGCAGCCATCTACTACTACTGTCTGGCTGCTCCCTCAAAGTAAATGTGTAATCCTATTTACTACCTCATCTTCAATACCAAGTAACCAAACCATCTAAACAATCATTACTAATGGCTCCACAATCTCTTCAGCTACCACTTTCAGAACCCTGAAGTGTAGTCCATCTGGTCTAGATAATTGTCTAACATAATCCTTTCAGCTTACCAAGCACCTTCTCCTTCGTAATAGCAACTACACTCACTTCTGCCCCTGACATTACTGAACTTCTGCCATTCTGCTAGTGTTTTCCATAGTGAAAACTGAGGCAAAATCCTTATTAAAGTTGTCTACCATTTTTTTCTTCCGCTTTACTACATCTCCAACATAAATTTGCAGTGGTCCAAAATTGACTCTCATCTCTCATTTATTCTTTATATATCTGAAAAATTGGTATCGTCTCCTCTTTTATATTATTGACTTCATATTTCATCTTTTCTCTCCTTATAGATTTCCTCTCCTTTTAGTTGTCTTCTGTTGGTTTTTGTCAGCATCCCAATTCTCTAACTTTCCCCCTTTTTTTTTTGCTATATTATAATGCCCTCTCATTTCCTTTTATGCTGTCTTTGACTTTTTTGGTCAGCCATGATTGCCTCATCCTCCCTTTCAAATACTTCTTCATCTTTGGGATGCATCTATCCTGTGCCTTCCAAATTGCCCCCAGAAATTCCAGCCATTGCTGCTCTGGCAGCATTTTTGATAGTACCCCCTTCAAATCAACTTCGGTCAGCTTGTCCCTCATGCTTCTGTGATCCCCTTTACTCCACTGTAATATTGATACATCTCACTTATCTTCTCCCTCTCAAACAGCAGGGTGAGTACTATCATATTATCATCACTGGCTCCTAAACATTCCTTTACCTTAAGCTCCCTAATCAAATCGGTTTCATTACACAACACCCAATCAAGAATAGCTGAACCCCTGGTGAGCTCAATCACAAGCTGCTTTAAAATGCCATCTTGTAGGCATTCTGCAAAGTATCTCTCTTGGGATTCAGCACCAAGTGATTTTTCCCAATCTACATGCACATTAAAATCCCCCTTGACTATCATAACATTCCTCTTTTTACATAACTTTTCTATCTTCCATTGTAATCTGTATCCCACATCCTGACTGCTGTTCAGAGGCCTGCATTTAGCTTCCCCTCAGGGTCTTTGTACCCTTGCAGTTTAACTTTACCCACAAAGATTCTACATCTTCTGATCCTTTGTTACCTCTTTCTAAGATCTTGACTGCGTTTTTTTTTTACCAACAGAGCCACCCTATTCCCTTTTGACCACCTGTTTGTCACTTTGATAGAATGTGTATCCCTGGATGTTAAGCTCCCAACTATGATCTTCTTTGATGCTGTGATGGTGACATCATACTTGCTAATCTCTAATGGAGCCACAAGATCATCTACCTTGTTCTGTATACTGCATGCATTCAAATATAACACCTTCCCTCCTGCATTCATCACGTTTTTCTCGATTTTGCCTCCATGTTACACTTCAACTCATCCCACTGACTGCACTTTTGCCCTATCATTTGCCTGTCCTTCCTAGCAGTCTCACCACACACGGCATCAACTTGTATGCCAACTTCCCCATCCTCAGCCCTATCACTCTGGCTCCAATCCCCCTGCCAGATTAGTTTTACCCTCACCAATAGCTTTAGCAAACCTGCCCAGAAGGATATTGGTCCCGCTTGGGTTCAGTCCTTTTTCTACAAGTCATACCTTTCCCAGAAGAGATCCCAATGATCCAGAAATCTGAAGCCCTGCCTGCTACAGCACTTCCTCACAACTCATTATCTCTACTATCATCCTATTCCTGCTCTGACTAGCACACGGTACTGGGAGAAATCCACTTTACTACTTTGGAGATCTTGTTCTTCAACCCCTTCCATAATAGTCTATACTGATGGCACAGGACATCTTCTCTCTTTCTATCTATGTCATTGTTGTCAATATGCACCATGACCTCTGGTTGCTCACCCTCCCTCTTGGGAGCTTCTGCAGCTGTCCTGACACAGCCTGGATCCTAACACCTGGGAGACAACACACCACACCTGCATCTCTTTCATGCCACAGAATCTCCTGTCCATCTCCTAACTATTGTGTCTCCTGTCACTATAGTTCTTCCTGACATTACCCTTCTCTGTTGGCCTGGTTGCTGCTGCTCTGCCCTGATAGGTCCTTTGCCCTTCACCTCCACCCCCCCCCAAGCAATGATCAAAGGAGTATACTTGTTGCTGAAGGGAATCCTACATTTGACTGTTTACTCCCGTTACTTCTCCTTGTGGCCATTCACCTACTATCTGAAACCTGCATATTCCGAATGTTAAAAGTCCTGAACAGATTAGATATGGCAAAGTTACTTCCCATGGTAGGGGAGTCTAGGACAAGAGGGCACAACTTCAGGATTGAAGGACGTTCCATTTAGAACAGAGATGTGGAGAAACTACTTTAGTCAGAGGGTGGTAAATCTGTGGAATTTGTTGCCACGAATGGCTGTGGAGGCCAAGTCACTGGGTGCATTGAAGGCAGAGATAGATAGGTTCTTGATTAGCCAGTGCATCAAAGGGTATGGGGAGAGGCAGGCAAGTTGGGATGACTGGAAGAACTGGATTAGCCATGATTGAATGGCAGAGCAGACTCGATGGGCCAAATGGCCTACTTCTGCTCCTATATCTTATGGTCTTACACTCTGGGTGGGACCACCTCAATAAAATTCCCATCTATGAGGTGTCGAGCCTCCTAAATGGCCCTGAGTACATCCGGCTCTATTCCTCGACTTTGTCAGTCCGGAGCTGAAGTTGGGTGTACTTCCTGCAGGTGTAGTAATTTAGGAGGCAAATAACTGCCTTGCAATTCCACATCTTGCAGGAGGAGCATTCCACTGCCTTAACTGCCACCCTGCCTGCACTTGTTATACAGTACTCCTCACTTCTTAAGCTTAAGTTCTCGCCTGCACTTGTTGTTGCCTAAGCCTGTTGAGTCAATGCCTGACCACACTAACTGTGCACTCCAACAACAGCTGCTCCATTAACACTTAGCTTCTTTTTATTGGCTCCTGCTTAGTTCAGAGATTATTATGTTAGCAGCTAGCTGAAAAGTTCCGTAAGGCTTTGAGCTCTTTTAAATGCCTCACTGCCTCGCCAACAAACCATGTCCCATGATAATCACAGCCCGCCGAAAAAATATTGTCTGCTGAATCAATCTGGGTGGATGGCAGAAACAGGAAGGGAGCAATCACTCCATTGGGAGTTTGGGAGTATACTACAGGTTCCCCAATCACAACAAGGTCATTGAAGAGGAGACCAGAAAGCAGATTTTGGAAAGGTGCAAAGGTAACAAGGTTGTTCTCATGAGTGACTTCAACTTTGCTAATATTGATTAGCACCTTAGTGCAAAAGGTTTAAATGGGGCATAATTTGTTAAATGTGTCCAGGAAGGATTTCTGACACAATATATGGGCAAGTTATCAGGAGGAGACGCTACACTGGTAGTTGGCAATGAAGCTGGTCAAATGACAGATCACTCAGTGGACGAGCATTCTGGAGACAGTGACCAAAACTCCTTGACCTTGAGCATAACCTTACACAAGGATAGGAGCAGACAGTATGAGGAAGTATTAAATTCAGAGAGTGCTAAATATGATACTATTGGCAGGAAGTTGGAAGCATAAATGGGAACACGTGTACTCAGGGAAATGTACAATGGAAATGTGGAGGTTGCATGGGGTTCTGGATATGTTTGTCCCATTGAGACAGGTTAAGGATGGTAGGGTGAAGGAAGCATGGTTGACAAGCGATACGGAACATCTAACCAAAAGGAAGAAAGAAACAAACTTAAGGTTTTGGAAGCGATGATCAGACAGAGCTCCAGGGAGTTACAAGGCAGCCAGGAAGGAAATAAGGAGAGCTAGAAGGAGACATGAGAAGGTCTTGGTAAATAGGATTAGGGAAAGCCTCAAGGTGTTCTACGTGTACATGAAGAATAGGATGATGACTAGGGTGAGGATAGGACTGATTAAAGACAAAAGAGGAAATGTGTTTGGAATCAGAGGAGGTAAGGGGGATTCTTAATAAATACTGTACTTCAGCATTCACCAGAGACAGGGACCTTGATGAATGTGAGGTCAGCGTAGAACAATATTAACAGCAGGATTTTTAGCAGTGTGGAGAAACAGAGGGACCTTGAGATCCAAGTCCATAGACCTCTCAAATTTGCCAAGTAAGTTGAAAGAGCGGTTAGGAAGGCATATGGTGTGTTGACCTTCGTTAGTCGGGGGATTAAGTTCAAGAGTCTCGAGGTAATGTTGCAGCTCTATAAAACTGTTGATTAGTTCACATTTGGAGTATTAAATTTAGTACTGGTTTCTTCATTATAGGAGCTTTAGAGAGGTTTAGAGAGATGCTGTCTGGAATAGAGAACAGGTCTTATGAGGAAAGTTTGAGTGAGCTAGCGCTTGGTCTTTGGAGGATGAGAGGAGACTTGAAAAAGATGTATCACATGATAAGAGGGATAGATACAATCCACAACCACTGTCTTTTTCCCAGGGTGGCAATGCTTATACAAGGGGTCATGCTTTTAATGTGATTGAAAGAAAGTAAAGGGAGATGTCAGAGGTAGTATTTTTTAAAACACAGAGAATGATAGGTGTATGGAATACATTACCAGGGATGGTAGTACAGGCAGGTAAATTAAGAACATCGAAGATACTCATTGATAGGCAAGGATGAAAGAAAAACTAAGGGCTATTTGGGAGGGAAGTGTTAGCTGATCTTGCAGTAGGGTAAAAAAGTCAGCAGAACATAATGGGCTGAAGGGCCTGTACTGTGCTTTACTGACTCTGTGTTCCATGTTCTTATTGATGACATACTTTTTACAAATTGATTTATCAGACTAATGGGCTGGTACTGAATTGTGAACAGGCCCATGTGATCAGTCAAAAGGTGTGGAAAGAAAGTGTTTGATAATTAAAAAGAATCTTCCAGTGTTATCCTTTACTGAAATAAGTCCAAGAATCAATTATTGATGATGTGTTGTTACCATCCTCTTCCCCACATTCAAAGGTGTGAAATCTAGGTGTTATTGCTAATTAACACAAAGGGGAAATTTCAAAGGAAGTTAAAATTATTACAATATGGAACAGCTTTAGGTGAACTGATATATCTAAAGAGTAAGCACACGAGGGAGAAAGGAATGGAAAGTCACACTTGATAGGATTAGAGGTTGGAAAATTAAGAGGGGAAGAAGATTTCTCCTTTGGAACGTTTACAATGGAATCACAACTGCATCAGGACTAACTTTAATCTTATGACTAATTTATAAATGTTTTGCTTTGTATCATTGTAGAAGCTGAACTGGTAAGAGTGGACACCATAGGAAACTGAGCAAAGGGATTGAAAAAATGTCAGCCATATCTTATATTTATCTCTGAACTAGTGGGCTGTGGTTTCAGGCATTACTCCAGAGACCTGAAGACACAAACCACCTGACACTGAAAGGCAATAATGAAGCAAATTGTTGGAGAAGTTAATATCTGAATGAGATTGATCAAAATCCATGTCTGCCTTCCCACGTGGGGCTTATATGTATGCAGGGAAATATTTTATTCTATGATATCTTGCTCTCACGTGGAGTCTTTCTGATCTGATTCAGTAAGTGCTGGATAGTGGGAAATCTGAGTGCTGAGTGAGGGCAGTAAAATCTGGGATTTCATGTTGTAACTCCTATCAGTGATCCCAAATCAGTGGCTTTTTTCAATGCTAGTCAAAAGAAAAAAATATATAGTTCCTCATTACACAAAAAGCCAAACACATACAACAAAACCAACAGAGAAAAATTATTTCTCGTTTGTCATTCTGTCATAATAGTGAAGTGTTTTGTGCCTACTTACCTTTGAATAACAGCACCATTCCAGGGATGATTATTATTAAAATGGCAACAAGTTTGCAGAATGTCAGGGAGATCTGTAGCCGCGCAGTCCAGCTGACGCTTGTGCAGTTAATATACATTATCACAGCTGGAAAACAAAGAAAACAAAATGAACGCTGTTACCCAAGGTAACTAAACACTGCACAATGTCACTTCAATGGGAACCACTAATAAGCAACTCGCTCAAAACCAACTTCAGTAAATTTTCTTCATATTGTTGTCAGACTGATGAACATAATGTCATCAAAGCAGCTGATACATCAAAAAGGATTAAAATATTGACAACATAAATAAAGAAATCCATCTCTCTCTATATTCTTAGCTATAATTGCTTCCAATATAGAATGGATATAGAAACTGCCTATTGTGACTGTGATTTTTCTCAGGGTAGGTTTGCTAATTTTGGAAAAACATTGCGAGGCTGGAAGTGAGAATAAGGTACACACTAAGTAGAATCACACAGCAAGGGAGTGCCCAATCAAAGGGTGAGTTATCTGGAGCAGGGCTGATGTATCTGAACAGCTGGACACAGATCTGGATTCAGTGTAACACCTGCCAAGTTTAAAAAATGGATTGGACAAATACCGTGGGAAAGAAGAATTTCAATTCATCAAAAGGAAACAGCTAATGCCAAAAGTGATTTGCTAAAGACATCGTATTCCATTGACTTAAAATCTCTCGACTTATTGTAATTATTTTTAAGCTTTCTGGAAAAGAGCTTCTGTAAAAAAGGATCAAAGGGTTTAAACACAAACCTCAATGTCCCTCTTATGGTGTCCAGAGAGTATTTAATTCTCAGGTGTCACAGAGAAGAAACAGTTTTAAGAAACATAGGGAGCAGATTATGTTGTCTTCTGTACTCATTCACGCCATGAGGATTACTACATAATGTATATGGAAACCTGAGATTGCATTGCAATAATGCGTAAGCTCAGGGTAACCATGGATATGTAGTAGAAATTAATATCCTTTCAGTATGGGCAATGGATTTTGGGAGCCAGTGCCAAATTAAGGTTGCTCCAGAGAGAGGATAAATAGTGAACAGACAGCACCATTTAAATAAAACTTCCCACATACCTAGGAACATTCTTTCACCTTCTTGCCGCTGCATCCTTGTTCAGTAGCACCCATACTAGCCAACAGTAGCAGTTATCCTTCCGTTAAAGGTCATAAGCATCTTTTATTGCAGTCCCCTGCCACTCTGCCTGGAGTTTCCATGTTCCACCCAACCACATCTAGCACTATCAATGCATTCTGTTCTTTATGTCATCAAAATATCAGTACAGGTATCCCCCGATTTTCAAACGTTCGTTTTATGAAACCTCACTGTTACGAAAGACCTACATTAGTTACTTGTTTTCGCAAACAGAAGGTGTTTCACTGTTACAAAAAAGGCAGCGCCAAGCTTCTTTCCCCGGAACTGCATTCTAGCCGGCATTGCTTAAACACATGCCTGTGAGCATCTGTGCTTTAACTCAAATTATTTTGAGCATCCGTTAGCAAGGTGAGTTCTAAGGTATCGGAAAAGCCTAAAAGAGCTCGAAAAGGTGTTACACTTAGTGAAAAACTAGACGTAATTAAGCGTTTCGATCATGGTGAACGAAGTAAGGACAAAGTGAGTTTGGCTTGTGGAAGTTGACGAAGATGATATTGAAGAGGTTTTGGCATCTCATGACCAAGAACTGATAGATGAAGAGCTGATGCAATTGGAAGAGGAAAGGATAACAAACGAAACCAAATGCAGTAGCGATTGGACCGAAATTGAAGTCGTCCAGGAACTGAACGTGAAACAACTGCATGAGATTTTCACTGCAATGATTGCAGAAAAGTACGACTTTGATTTTGAAAGGGTACGTAGGTTTGGGGCATATTTGCAGGATGATTTGAGTGCTTACAAAGAACTGTATGATAGAAAAATGTGCGAGGCTAAGCAGTCAAGCATACTGATGTTTTTCAAGCCTTCCCAATCAGCCACAGCAGATGACGAACCTCGACCTTCGACATCAAGGCAGGCAGACTTAGAAGAAGATGACCTGCCTGCTGTGATGGAAACAGACGACGATGAGATGATACCCCAGTGTCCCACCACCCCAACCTCCGGGCCGTGGACCAATACTGATCCGCGAAGCTTGCAGCGGTAGCCGAGATGCACCCAGCACATCTTTAAGAAAAAAGCCAAAATAAACAAGCTAATTAATTAGGTGCCGCCTGGTATGTATATGTCAGTCCAGATCAGAGGCGATTTGTACTGGGCCGACATTTACGTGCCGGGTGGCATCTAATTAATTAGCTTGTTTATTTCGGCTTTTTTCTTTAAGATGTGCTGGGTGCACCCCGGCTACCGTTGCATCCCTGCATGCTTCACGGATCGGTATTGGTCCGCGGCCTGGAGGGTGGGGACCACTGCACCACCCCAACCTGACGACTCAGCCTAACACACCATCATTATAAGACTATAAGACAAAGGAGCAGAAGTCGGCCATTCGGCCCATTGAGTCTGCTCCGCCATTTTATCATGAGCTGATCCATTCTCCCATTTAGTCCCACTCCCTCGCCTTCTCACATAACCTATGATGCCCTGGCTACTCAGATGCCTATCAATCTCTGCCTTAAATACACCAAATGACTTGGGTTCCACTGTTGCCCGTGGCAACAAATTCCATAGATTCACCACCCTCTGGCTAAAAAATATTTTTCTCATTTCTGTTCTGAATGGGTGCCCTTCAATCCTCAAGTTATGCCCTCTCGTACTAGACTCCCCCATTATGGGAAACAACTTTGCCACATCCACTCTGTCCATGCCTTTCAGCATTCAAAATGTTTCTATGAGGTCTCCCCTCATTCTTCTAAACTCCAAGGAATACAGTCCAAGAACTCCCCTCATATGTTAACCTTCTCATTCCCGGAATCATTCCAGTGAATCTTCTCTGTACCCTCTCCAAAGTCAGCACATCCTTTCTTAAATAAAGAGCCCAAAACTGCCCACAGTACTCCAAGTGAGGTCTCACCAGCGCCTTATAGAGCCTCAACATCACATCCCTGCTCCTATACTCTATTCCTCTAGAAATGAATGCCAACATTGCATTCATCTTATTCACCACTGACTCAACCTGGAAGTTAACCTTAAGGGTATCCTATTCAAGGACTCCCAAGTCCCGTTGCATCTCAGAACTTTGAATTCTTTCCCCATTTAAATAATAGTCTGCCCGTTTATTTCTTCTGCCAAAGTGCATAACCATACACTTTCCAACATTGTATTTCATTTGCCACTTCTTTGCCCATTCTTCCAATCTATCCAAGTCTCTCTGCAGACTCTCTGTTTCCTCAGCACTACCAGCCCCTCCACCTATCTTTGTATCATCAGCAAACTTAGCCACAAAGCCATCTATTCCATAGTCCAAATTGTTGATGTACAATGTAAAAAGAAGCGGCCCCAACACGGACCTCTGTGGAACACCACTGGTAACCGGCAGCCAACCAGAATAGGATCCCTTTATTCCCACTCTCTGTTTCCTGCCAATCAGCCAACGCTCTATCCATGTATGTAACTTTCCCGTAATTCCATGGGCTCTTATCTTGTTAAGTAGTCTCATGTGTGGCACCTTGACAAAGGCCTTCTGAAAATCCAAATATACAATATCCACTACATCTCCCTTGTCTAGCCTACTTGTAATTTCCTCAAAAAATTGTAATAGGATTCCTTTAGAGAATCCATGCTGAGTTCTGCCTATCTTGTCATATGCCTCCAGGTACTCTGTAACCTCATCCTTGACAATCGACTCCAACAACTTCCCAACCACCAACGTCAAGCTAACAGGTCTATAATTTCCTTTTTGCTTCCTTGCCCTCTTCTTAAATAGCGGAGTGACATTTGCAATCTTCCAGTCCTCCAGAAACATGCCAGAATCTATTGACTTTTGAAAGATCATCGCTAATACCTCTGCAATCTCCACAGCTACTTCCTTCAGAACACGAGAAAGCATTCCATCTGGTCCGGGAGATTTATCTATCTTTAGACTATTCAGCTTCCTGAGTACTTTCTCTGTCGTAATTGTGACTGCGCACACTTCTCTTCCCTGCCACCCTTGAGTGTCTGGTATATTGCTGAAGACTGATGCAAAATACTCGTTCAGTTCCTCCACCATCTTTCCTGTAATAGTCATAGTCATACTTTATTGATCCCGGGGGTATGACTATGACTATTACAGGAAAGATATTAGCATGGATAAAAGATTGACTGACTGGTAGAAGGCAAAGAATACCATGGGCTCTTACATTGTTAAGCACACTCATGTACAGCACCTTGTCACAGATTAACCCTCCTTTGTCTATCTTGCCTGTTATTTCTGTAAGGAATTCCATATGATTTGTCAGGCAAGATTTCCCCTAAAGGAAACAATGCTGACTTTGACCTATTTATTATGGGCCTCCAATACGCTGAAATATCATCCTTAGTAATTGACTCCAACATCTACCCAACCACTGAGGTCAAGCTAAATCACTGAAATGTCCATCCCTGGTCTCCTCCACTGTCGTGATAAGACCACACTTAAGTTGGAGGAACAACACCTTATAATCCGTTTGGGTAGCCTCCATCTTGATGGCATGATCATCGATTTCTCAAACTTCGAGTAATACATCCACCCCTCCACCCCCCCTTCACCATTTCCCATCCCCTTGTCCCTCTCTCATGTTATCTCCTGCCCATCGTCTCCCTCTGGTGCTCCTCACAACCCTCCTCTTCTTTCTTACATGGCCTTTTGTCTCTTTCACCAATCAACTTCCCAGCTCTTTGCTTCATCCCTCCCCCTCCAAGTTTTACTTATCCCCTGGCGTTTCTCTCTCCTCTCCTCCCACCTTTCAAATCTACTCCTCAGCATTTTTTTCTACAGTCCTGCCACAGGACTTTGACCAAAAATGTCGACTGTACTGTTTTTCCATAGATGCTGCCTGGCATGCTGAGTTCCTCCAGCATTTTGTGTGTGCTGCTCGGATTTCAAGCATCTGCAGATTTTTTCTTCTTTGTAGCCTGTAATTTCCTTTCTTCTGCCTCCCTCTCTTCTTGGAGAGTGGAATGACATTTGTAATATTCCAGTCCTCCAGAACTGTTCCAGAACCTTATGTTTCTTGAGAGATTATTACTAATGCCTCCACAGTCTCGGAAGTTGCCTTCTGCTGGTGGTTAAAAGCTTCACAATCCTCGAACTTCATGATAATTTTTGCTATACTGTATGTCCTATCCTTTGCTTTGATGCTCATCTTTGGGATGTATCTATGCTGTGCTTTTTGAACTGTCCCCAGAACCGCAGCCACTGTTGCTCCACCATCATCCCTGTTAGTATCTCCTTCTAATCAGCTTTGGCCAGCTGCTCTTTCATACCTCCATCTTTCACTTTACTTCACTGTAATAATGATACATCTGGCTTTATCTTCTCACACTCAAACGACACGTGAATGCTATTAAATTATTTTCATTGCTTCCTAAGTGTTCCTTTACCTTAAGCTCCCTGATCAAATCTCGTTGATTACACAACACACAATCCAGAACTGCCTTTTCCCTTACGGGCTCAACCACAAGCCGCTCTAAAAAATCAAATCTCCCTTGGGATCCAGCACCAAACTGATTTTCCCAAACTACCTGCAAATTGAAAACCCCCACGACAATTGTAACAGTACCCTTTTTACATGCCTTTTCCATCTCCTATTGTAATTTAAATCCCACATCCTATCTACTATTTGGAAGTCTGTGTACAACTCTAATCAGGGCTTTTTAACCATTGCAGTTTCTTTACTCTATCCATAATTTTTCTACATCTTCTGATCCAATGTTGTCTCTTGCCAAGGATTTGATTTCATTTTTGGCCAACAGAGCCACAACAACCCCTCTGCCTACCTGCCTCTCCTTTTGATACAAGGTTAAGCTTCCAACTATGATCTTCTTTCAGCCACAGCTCAGTGATGCCCACAAAGTTGTACCTGTCAATCTCTAACTGTGCTACTGAAGCATCTTCAATTACTCCAAAAGACTGAGGTTTGGTAAAATACTGAAAGGCTTTTATTCGCTGTACAATACGACCTCCACAGTGAGTGTCTGCCCCCGGACTGAGGGGGAGGGGCAAGGCGAACACCTTTATACAGGACTCTGTGGGAGGAGCCACAGGGACAGTCAGCAGAGGGGTGTGTCCAGACAGGTAACCGAGTTACAACATATATACATGGTTTACCACATTCACCCCTCCTTTTTTTTTTAAAAAGAGTCCCGTGGGGTGAAGTGACTGACAATATTTACAACAAGTATATTTACAGGTTAATTCTATCAGGCGGTCGAGTCCATCGCTGTGATCGACGTAGCACCGGTGATGGCGGTTGTGCTGGCTCCAGCCTGATCTCAGGTGCCAGCACGTTAGGCGTCGGTAATCCCTCGTGCGTGTGCGTCGCGCCCAGTATGGGAGTGTCGTGTGGTGTCTGTATAGGGTTTGGGATGCACGGTGTCTTGTAGGTACATACATCGGTGGGTACGGGGTCAATAGTCACCACGGAGTGTTCAGGGTAGGGGCCCGGAGCTCCTGAGGGCGCCAGGTCGCGGATGGAGACCTTGTCCTCCCGCCCATCAGGTAAAACCACGTAGGCATACTGGGGGTTCGCATGAAGTAAGTGAACCTTCTCGACTATCGGGGAGTATTTATTGCTCCTCGCATGTTTCCGGAGCAGCACTGGCCCCGGGGACGTCAGCCAAGATGGTAGGGTGGTTCCAGTGGTCGATTTTCTGGGAAAAGAAAAGAGCCGCTCATGAGGGGTGGCATTGGTGGCTGTGCATAACAGGGAGCGGATGGAGTGGAGTGCCTCGGGAAGGACCTCCTGCCAGTGGGAGACCGGCAGTTCCTTTGACCTGAGGGCTAAGAGTGTGGCTTTCCACACCATGCCATTCTCCTTCTCCACCTGTCCATTCCCCCGGGGATTATAGCTCGTGGTCCTACTGGTTGCAATTCCCCTAGCCAGTAGATATTGGCGCAGCTCGTCACTCATAAACGAGGACCCTCTGTCACTGTGGATATAAGCATGGGTATCCACACAGAGTGAAGAGCTTGCGCAGGGCTTTTATAACTGACGTGGTAGTGGTGTCGGGGCAGGGGATGGCGAAGGGGAACCGCGAGTACTCATCAATTACGTTAAGAAAGTACACATTGTGGTCGGTGGAGGGAAGGGTGCCCTTAAAGTCAACACTCAGTCGCTCAAAGGGGCGGGTTGCCTTGATGAGTGGTGCCTTTTCGGGTCGGTAGAAGTGCGGTTTGCACTCTGCACAGACTTGGCAGTCCCTGGTCATCATCCTGATCTCCTCAAGGGAGTAAGGCAGGTTCCGGGCTTTCACGAAGTGGAAAAGCCGGGTGACTCCCGGGTGGCAAAGGTCTACATGTAGGACGTATAGGCGGTCGATCTGCGCGCTGGCACATGTTCCCCGGGATAGGGCATCGGAGGGCTCGTTGAGCTTCCCAGGCCTGTACATGATGTCATAGTTGCAGGTGGAGAGTTCGATTCTCCACCTCAGAATTTTATCATTTTTGATTTTGCTCCGCTATTGGTTATTAAACATGAATGCAACTGAGCGCTGGTCAGTTAGCAGGGTGAACCTTTTGCTGGCAAGATAGTGCCTCCAGTGCCTTATAGCTTCCACTATGGCCTGAGCCTCTTCCTCTACCGCAGAGTGCCGAATTTCAGGGCCTTGAAGGGTACGGGAGAAGAACGCCACTGGTCTTCCTGCCTGGTTGAGGGTAGCAGCCAGCGCAAAGTCAAAGGCGTCACTCTCTACTTGGAAGGGAATGGCCTCATCCATCGCATGCATTGCTGTTTTGGTAATGTCCCCTTTTATGCGGTTGAAGGCTGCGTGGGCCTCGGCAGAGAGGGGGAATGTGGTGGACTTGACCAGGGGGCGGGCCTTGTCTGCATAGTTAGAGACCCATTGGGCGTAATATGAAAAGAAGCCCAGGCACCTTTTGAGGGCTCTGAGGGTATTGGGAAGAGGGAGTTCCAACAAGGGGCACATACGGTCGGGGTCAGGGCCAATGACTCCATTCTCCACGACACACCCAAGGATAGCAAGTCGGGTGGTCCCGAATACACACTTGTCCTTGTTATAGGTGAGGTTGAAAGATTTGGCTGCTTGGAGAAATTTTTGGAGGTTGTTGTCGTGATCCTGCTGGTCGTGACCGCAGATGGTGATGTTATCCAG
Source organism: Mobula hypostoma (assembly GCF_963921235.1). Classification (NCBI taxonomy): domain Eukaryota; kingdom Metazoa; phylum Chordata; class Chondrichthyes; order Myliobatiformes; family Myliobatidae; genus Mobula; species Mobula hypostoma. The sequence goes on from NC_086100.1 coordinate 141,176,256, forward strand.
ATATGGGAACATGGCCTTCAGTTGGCACTGGTCCACCATCCGGTCCATTGCAATCTGGAAGACAGATACACCATTCGTGACACCAAAGGGGACGCGCAGGAATTGATAAAGCCTGCCGTCCGCCTCGAAGGCAGTGTAAGGGTGGTCATCCCGGCAGATGGGGAGCTGATGGTAAGCATATTTTAGGTCTATGGTCGAGTACACCTTGTACTGTGCTATCTGATTGACCATATCCGCGATGCGGGGTAGAGGGTACGCGTCGAGCTGTGTGAACCTATTGATGGTCTGGCTATAGTCCACGACCATCCTATTCTTCTCCCCGTTCCGAACAATGACCACCTGCGCCCTCCAAGGACTTGTGCTTGCCTCAATGACCCCCTTCCTGAGCAGCCGCTGCACCTCCGACTTAATGAAAGCTCTGTCCCCCGCGCTGTACCTCCTGCTTTTAGTTGCCACAGGTTTACAGTCGAGGGTCAGGTTGGCGAACAGCGGTGGGGGAGGGATCCTGAGGGTGGAGAGGCCGCAAGTGGTGTCGGTAGTGTGGCAGTTGGCATGATGTTGGGTGGGATGCGCAGGTCGGTGTGTGTGTGTGTGGTCAGTAGCGGGGTACGTGACATATCTCTACAAAACAGGGGATTTATGACAGTAATTGGCAGGAGGGGCCCATCATACTTCATTGTCACGCTTTTCAGGTGGCTCTGGAAGTCCAACCCCAACAGCACAGGGGCACACAGTTGAGGCAAGACCAGTAACGTAAAGTCCCGATATTCTGTGCCCTGCACCACTAGTGTCGCTACACAACCCCCCTGGATGTATGTTGTATGCAACCTGGAGGCCATGGTGACCCTCCGACTTACCGGCCGTATCATGAGTCCACAATGCTGCACCGTGGCCGGGTGGATAAAACTCTCCGTGCTGCTTGTGTCAAACAGGCAGCTTGTCCTGTGCCCCTCCACCAGGATGTCCATCATTGACTTTGCGAGCTGGTGGGGAGCGCTTTGGTCGAGGGTCACGGAAGCCAGGGTGGGGCCGCTGTCTTGGTCCGGCATGGTGAGGTGCCCCGTGAGCACCCGTTGGTCGTAGGCGGTGGGAGGTGGCGCCGACCAAGATGGCCGTCCCCATGTCTCACACGTGGTGGTGGCGTGCAGGGAAGATGGCGGCAGGCAAGATGGCGGCCCCCATGTCTCGCACGTGGTGGCAGTGTGCAGGGAAGATGGCGACCCCCACATCTCGCACACGGCGCTGCTCGATCCCGCTCGCGGTTTTGACTTACAGACCTTGGCGATGTGGCCCTTCTTTCCGCAGCTGGAGCAGGTAGTTTGTCGGGTCGAGCAGCGTTTCCGAGGGTGCTTCTCCAGTCCACAGAAGTAGCACTTCGCGGACTCACGACTGGCGGCAGCCGAGGTCGATTTGCCGGCAGGTTGCGGGGTCTGCGGCACCCACAAGGCCATCGGGGGATCGCGTGCCTGGAGAGCCTTGGAGTTATGCAGATCGGCCTCCAACGTATCAGCCAGCTCCATCGCCAAACTTAGGGTAAGATCGGCTTTTTCCAGCAGCCGCTGGTGCACGTACACTGACCTGGTCCCCGTGACGAAGGCGTCTCTCACTAGGAGTTCTGCATGCTGCGCCGCCGTCAGCTCCTGGCAATTGCAGGCTCGCAAGAGTGTCCGTAGGGCCTGGACGAACTCAGCACTCGATTCCCCGGGGCGCTGTTGACGTGTCGCTAAATGGTGCCGAGCATAGACGCTGTTTATCGGCCGCAGGTATTGTCTTTTGAGTGCGTTAATTGCGCCGTCGTAGTTCGGCTGGTCTCTGATCAGCGAATAGACCCGTGGACTGACCCTGGAGAGTAGAACTCTGCGCTTTGCTACGGGGTCGGTCGCTTTAATCTCCTCTAGATACGCTTCGAAGCAGGCCAGCCAGAGTTCGAAAGCGTTTCCATCTTCAGGTGTTTGCGGATTGAGGTCTAATTTTTCTGGTCTCAGGGACTGTTCCATGTTTTAAAAGGTACAGCGAATAAAATTGAAGCACCTTCAATTACTCCAAAAGACTGAGGTTTGGTAAAATACTGAAAGGCTTTTATTCGCTGTACAATACGACCTCCACAGTGAGTGTCTGCCCCCGGACTGAGGGAGAGGGGCAAGACGAACACCTTTATACAGGACTCTGTGGGAGGAGCCACAGGGGCAGTCAGCAGAGGGGTGTGTCCAGACAGGTAACCGAGTTACAACATATATACATGGTTTACCACAGCTACAAGATCATCTACTTTATCCTGTATACTGCACACACGCATTCAGATATAACACCTCCGTAACTATACTATCACCCTTTTGGTTTTGCCCTCATGGTACACTTCAACTCATCCCACTGACCGTAATTTTACCCTATCATCTGCCTGACCTTCCTCACAGTCTCACTATACACTACATATACTTGTATACCAACTGCACCATCCTCAGTGCTATAATTCCAGTTCCCACCCCCCTGCCAAATAGCGGAATAATTAAAGTCCTATAAATAGTACCAGTTGTGCATCATTTTCTACAGCATATCCTATCCAAAATTCCAAAACCCCAAACCTCCGAAATCTGAAATTTCTTTGAGTGCTGCAATGATGTCACAAAAGGAAAATTTCACAAGGTGCTGGGAAGCTTCTCAGGTAACATGCAGGTCTCTGCGCACTACAGATAAGTTCTGATAAGTGATCTCACATATGTAATGAAAATAAGTTAATGAAAAATAGGAAAACACCACATAAACGAAAAGGTAAAGATCTCGATCGTGCATTGAAAGTGGATTTGTCAGTGTCGGAGTGAACACATACCACTTGACGGTGACATGACACATTATTGCTTTATGCACAAAATTATTAAAAAGATCATATAAAACTGCTTTCAGGGTATAGGTATAAGCTGCATAAGTAAGGTAAACATTTTGTGTTTAGCTTTGTGTCCCATCCCCAAGATAGCTCACTGTATAGATACAAATATTCCAAAATTTTTAAAAAACTGAACTCCAATATTCAAAATCGAAACACTTCCAGCCTCAAGCATTTTGGATAAGGGGTGCTCAATGTGTATAAGGAACTGTACTTGAACGTGTTTTGTGTGTATCAGCCATGTGGCAGCCTCGAACTGTTCAACAGATGTAGATACAACTTGGATTGTGCAGACTTTACCCAAGTAGAGGACATTGATATCAGTTACAGATAGATTTATTCCAGCATCATATATTAAAGAGAAGTTCTGAGATGATAAAGTCCCATTTCTGATGCATTTTCTCATTCATGCTAAAGGTAATTAAAATGCTGGGTGGATTCACTGCTTTGTGTGTATATTATATTTCTGGAATCACACTTGATAAATAAGTACTTTCACAGAATTATCAGAGTACCATGAAGTAGGTCATTCTACTCAACTGGAGCTGCACAGACTGAATCAGCTGATATAAGGACAGATCTATAGGCACTTCCTCCCCACAATAGACCTCTTCAAGTTCACATCCAGGTTACACTTTCAAGAAAGTATCCCCTCTCACTTGATTGCTGTACTTTGTCAAACATTTCAATTAAATTCTTAGAAGTTGGAAATGCATAACAAAGAAGACTAACTCAGCAGAATTTGCTTTTAATTTACATTCATGCTTCATACACAACAAAATATACATTTAATAATTTCATACTTTTGAATTTAACTGAAGGTGAGATTAAGACAAATTAGTGGAGTTCAGTACAAATGTATTTATCCTGCTTTTTATAATTTCATGATGGAACTGTTTAAATCCAAGAACTGGATCTAATAGCAGAAAAGCCTGTCAACAAGTATTGACCTTTCTGATCCCCATGACAAGCAAATAGCTCACTGCAGAGGGGACAGAGTAAGGCGGAGTCACAACCAAACCCAAATCTGGTTACTTCTGTTTATATAAAAGGAAGCCGTAATTCATTTTCTGCCAGTTATAACTCTTTTGGATTTGTAAAAAAAATTCAAACTCATATTACCAGGTGCTGAGTTATCCTCCAGGCACATGATGGAGAAACATGACACAACTAGCTTTAGGGCACAAGCTCCATGCTGTAATTTTGTTTCCTTGCTTGAGAACCTCTATTCATGAAAATGCCTGTGAAAGCACAGTCTCACTAAATTTCTCTCAAATAATATATCCACTTTCTGCAACTTACTGCGTGCAGGTAATGATTAATTTGTAATACAGATCTTACTATTACATCATTAGAAAAATATTGTACTGATATTTAGTACATTGGTCTGAAATTCCTTTAACTTAAAAGTGCTTAAAATAAATCAGCTAAAGTTGTGTAGAACAGAACTTCAGGCAAATATTGAAATATTTGTATTTTCTTTACTATACTTTGTCAGTGCTAAGAATTATTAGGAAATACATCAGTTCAAAGAAAAAACATCGCTGCAAGAAGTGTTTAAGCTTCTACTAATCTGTTAGGTAAATTATAAAGTGCAATAATTAAACTATGTTAGGAACACAGTTGGTGATACTTCAGAAGGTCTTACACTTGGCCCAGATTTTCCTGGATTTAAACAGCTGCCCATTGTACTTGGACCACGGCTACTTGCACTGACCTACTAAATAAAGTTTACAAAAACTTGCAGAAACTAGAAATCTGAGAATAAGAACAAAATTCTGAAAAAGAAATTCTGGAAATTTCTGAAGAAGATTCGTCAGTCTTAAAGTTAACACTGCTTCTTTGTCCAGCATTTTATGTCTTTGAACTTTCAAAAGATATGGAGTGCTAAATGATCTCTAGATTCAACTAGTAAAGTGGATGTGGTTACAAGCAGTGACTGAGCGTCAACTGGCAGATCCAAGGTAACAGCACTACGATATCCTCATGGTCTATACTATTGTCAACTTACAAATGTCAAAAAACCCTTGAACTATTTTATAAATACCTCTGATGCATTAAATAATATTCAAATAAATATGAATAATTTAAAAGTATATATAAAGTAAGTAGTTTAAATATAAAAACCTGCTGAAGTGTGAGAAATTAATTCAAACATCATGATAAAGTAAGATATTTAAAACATTTACTTGCATTAAATTTTTACTGAGGATCAGTGACTCCTTTCAAAAATACTGAGGTCATAAATCTTCAAAGCCTCCTGTACAGCTGAGAGGCCAGATGCAAACAAGAGAAAATCTGCAGATGCTGGAAATCCAAGCAACACGCACAAAATGCTGGAGGAACTCAGAGTCTATGGAAAAGAGTACAGTCAATATTTTGGGCTGAGACCTTTCAGCAGGACTGGAGAAAAAAAGATGAGGAGTAGATTTAAAAGGTGGGGGGACGGAAGGGAGAAAAACAAGGTGATAGGTGACACCGGGAGGGGGAGGGCTGAAGTAAAGAGCTGGGAATTTGACTGGTGAAAGAGATACTGGGCTGGAGAAGGGGGAATCTAATAGGAGGGGACAGAAGGCCATGGAAGAAAGAAAAGGGGGAGAGGCAGCAGAGGGAGGTTCAGTCATGAGTGTAACAGCACAGCAGGAGGTCAAGTGCAGTGGTATCTGGCCTTCAACTCATCTCAAATTTATGTGTCAGGGACAAGCTGAAGAATGAGCCTAATAGGGCCTGAATGATACCAAGGGAATTTCCAGCTAAAGATGAGTATAATCCAACCCAGTAATTTGTAATCAATTTAAAACTTAGCTCCCCAGGTTACCCAATGAGTTTTAAAAAAATGGGAATCTGGCGGTTCAGGCAGCATGTGCAAAAAGAAGAAGTAAAATTTCAGTTGCACTCAGTGAGGTGATTGTTCTAATAAGCATTTACAAAGTCTTTTAACATGAAGGGCGGAAAAGGAAGTTGAGAGTTCAGCATTTTATCCTACTAACTGAATGCCCCATTCCACTTCTGCTCAGTTAATATAGGCTGCATTGCACGTAACTGATAACTGAGCTGTGCTATTTGACCAAAAACTTGCTTGTATATGTATCGATATGTACCGTGATGTTGGCAATCCGTCAGCAGAAACTGTTGCGTACGATAGTGGTAAGGCACCTCATCTTGAAGGCAGTTTCTGTCATCATTACAGTCTGAGGGTCAATTGTTCAACTGTAATGAACATTATGTGTCATACATGTAACAGGAATTGAAGCATTGGCTACAACCCTTGTTGAATTGATTTGTAGATCTCATTGTACTTCAATATTCTAAGCTGCTTGCTTTTGATGCAGTACTGTGTGGGGATTCAGATGGGTATATTACAGTGATTCAATCTTACCTGAACACATTCAGTGTAACAAATCAAAAGTAAATTAGAATAGACACCATATAATAAATGCATCCTCTTTTTCTACTGCTGAAGAGAACTGAGGCTTATTTGTTTTGTTTAACTCCTTACAGTTTTCATGTACCACAATAGCTACATTTCACTGAAGACAGTTTTAGGCTACGTCTACACCACGCCGGATAATTTTGAAAACAAAGCTTTTTCTCTTCGTTTTGACCCTCTGTCCACACTAAAACGGCATTTTCATCCCCTGAAAACGGAGATTTTCAGAAACGGTCTCCAGAGTGAATAAATCTGAAAATGCCTAATATCCGTTGCCGTGGGGACATGGTAAACGGAGCTTTTTAAAACTGCTGTCATGACGTGCTGGAACAGCTGGCGGCAGCACAGCATTTCATTGTTTTCTTCTTCTTATTATTAATATTATTACTTTATTGTCGCCAAACAATTGATAGTAGAGCGTACAATCATCACAGCGATATTTGAATCTGCGCTTCGCAGAGCTTAACAATTTCAGAACAGACAGTAATGAGACTGAAGAAAAAGAGTTAGAAATGTACTCACCAAATACTTTGACCCACAGCTTACTGAATAAATAAGTATACTCACTTTGCCCTGTTTTCTGTCCTTGATTGTATGAAGGTGGTTTACCTATTTATGCAAGTACTTCTCTGACAATAGATGTGTAACAGCCTAATGTAACATTGTATGGAAATACAAGACAACATCAAAGTTGCTGGTGAACGCAGCAGGCCAGGCAGCATCTCTAGGAAGAGGTACAGACGACGTTTCGGGCCGAGACCCTTCGTCAGGACTAACTGAAGGAAGAGCTAGTAAGAGATTTGAAAGTAGGAGGGGGAGTGGGACATCCGAAATGATAGGAGAAGACAGGAGGAGGAGGGATGGAGCCAAGAGCTGGACAGGTGACTGCCAAAAGGGATATGAGAGGATCATGGGACAGGAGGCCCAGGGAGAAGGAAAAGGGGGAGGGGGGGGAAAACCCAGAGGATGGGCAAGGGGTATAGTCAGAGGGACAGAGGGAGAAAAAGGAGAGAGAGAGAAAGAATGTGTGCATATAAATAAATAATGGATGGGGTACGAGGGGGAGGTGGGGCATTAGCGGAAGTTAGAGAATTCAATGTTCATGCCATCAAGTTGGAGGCTACCCAGACGGAATATAAGGTATTGTTACATTTAACAAGGTGCTTTATAAATGCAACAGAGTTCGTCAGTTTTTCAATGTTCGTCGTCAGCCGTGAACTTCCAGTCAGTTGCCTCCATACGCTCCAATATTTGTTTATTTTTAGTTTTAAGTCCTCCTGCGCAAGAACCAAGAGCATTCCTTTTAAGTTTTTCTACTCTGTAACTGGACAAACGTACACCAAGTATACAGTTTCCTCTTTGCTTGTTTTCTGTCTGTCCTGCGCATGCCCAGTAGGAGGAGATTCACCCAAATATCCGTCTAATGTGGACAGAGATATTTTAAAAAACACTTAGTGTGGACGCCTATCGTTTTTACTCGAAACCGGCGTTTTCAGAATTATCCGACGCAGTGTGGGACAAGCAGTCGGGACACCGCTTTTTGGTCGACACTGGAGCAGAGATCAGCGTCTTACCTCCAATGAGTTACAACACCCCAACAGAGAACCGGGACCCACCCTGAGGGCTGCAAATGGCAGCACAATACGAACCTAGGGCACCTGTACGGTGCGGCTACAGTTTAGTTCCAGCCAGTTCACGTGGGACTTCACACTGACCGCCGTGGTCCAACCACTTCTGGGGGCGGATTTTCTGCGAGCCCACAGCCTCTTGGTCGACCTGCAAGGGAAGTGACTAGTCCACGCCAAGACTTTTCAAACATTCTCCCTGAGTGAAGCCAAGTTGCCAGCCCCACATCTGGACTCCATCACGCTGTCCGATGACGAATTCACCAGGGTCCTGGCGGATTTCCCATCAGTACTGACACCGCAGTTCACGGCAGCCATGCCCAGACATGGAGTACAGCACCATATCCCGACCCAGGGACCACCCCTCCACGCCCATGCTCGAAGGCTCCCCCTGGACAAGCTCCGACTGGTGAAGGAGGAGTTCAAGAAGATGGAGGAATTGGGGATCATACAATGGTCCGACAGCACATGGACCTCCCCGCTGCACATGGTGCCCAAGGCAACGGGGGGCTGGAGACCATGCGGTGACTACCGCAGACTGAAAGAGGCTACAACGCCAGACCGCTACCCTGTGCCGCACATTCAAGACTTTGCAGCAAACCTACATGGCGCAAGGATCTTTTCCAAGGTAGACCTCATCCGGGGATACCATCAAATTCCGGTACATCTAGACGACATTTCCAAAACAGCACTCATCACCCCGTTTGGCCTTTTCGAATTCCTCCGAATGCCGTTCGGCCTAAAGAATGCCGCACAGATGTTCCAGCGGCTAATGGACGCGGTGGGCCGCGACCTAGACTTTGCATTCATCTACTTGGACGACATCCTCATAGCCAGCAGTAGTCGTCAGGAGCATCTGTCCCACCTCCATCAATTCTACGCCCGACTGAGCAAATTCAGCCTGACAATCAACCCGGACAAATGCCAGTTTGGACTCGACACCATCGACTTCCTGGGCCTCAGGATTACTAAAGACGGGGCAACCCCGCTGCTCACCAAGGTAGACGCGGTCCGCCACTTCACCCAACCCAACACAACCAAAGGCGTGCAGGAATTCGTGGGTATGGTGAATTTCTACCACTGTTTCCTCCCCTCAGCAGCCCAAATCATGTGCCCCCTGTTCACCCTGATGTCGGGTAAGGGCAAGGACATTACCTGGGAAGAAGAGGCCGTGGCTGCTTTCGTTAAAACCAAAGAAGCCTTGGCAAACGCCGCGATGCTAGTGCACCCCAGAACGGACGTTCTTACTGTCCTCACGGTGGACGCATCCAACACAGCAGTCGGTGGAGTACTGGAGCAATTCATCGAGGGTCGCTGGCAACCCCTGGCGTTCTTCAGCAAACACCTACGACCATCCAAACTCAAATACAGTGCTTTTGACCGGGAGCTATTGGCACTATACCTGGCAATCTGACATTTCAGATACTTCTTAGAAGGTAGGCCCTTCACCGCGTTCACGGGCCACAAACCGCTTACCTTTGCGTTCACTAAGGTGTCCGATCCAGCACGTCTCGGGAAAGGACAACGTCAGGGCGGACGCACTTTCCAGACCTACCACACAGGCCCTGTCCCAGGGGGTGGACTATGCAGCGCTGGCAGAGGCACAGCAGGCAGACGATGAGATCCCTAGTTACAGAACTGCGGTCTCCGGTTTGCAGCTCCAAGAACTCCCTGTAGGCCCAGGTGAGAGGACCCTACTGTGTGATGTAGCTACCGGCCAACCCCGCCCCATCGTCCCGGCAGCCTGGCGGCAGCGAGTTTTCAAGTCCATTCATAACTTAGCGCACCCCTCCATCAGGACAACCGTCCGGCTGGTCTCCAACAGGTTTGTGTGGCATGGACTTCATAAACAGGTCAGTGAATGGGCCAAAATGTGCATGCAGTGCCAAACGGCCAAGGTGCAGCGGCACACCAAGGCTCCACCGCAGCGGTTGGAACCCACCCGCCAGAAGTTCGACCACATTCATGTGGATATCGTGGGGCCACTGCCAGTGTTGTGAGGAGCGCGGGACCTCCTAACTATGATAGACCAGTTCACCAGATGGCCAGAGGCGGTCCCACTCACCGACACCACCTCCGAATCCTGCGCCCGAGCACTGATTGCAACCTGGGTAGCGCGTTTCGGGGTACCAGTCCACATTACCTCCGACAGAAGTGCCCAGTTCACCTCCAGCCTGTGGTCGGCTGTGGCCAGCCTTTTAGGATCACAGCTACACCACACAACTGCCTACCACCCACAGTCGAATGGACTAGTGGAGCGTTTCCACCGTCACCTGAAGTCGGCTCTCATGGCCTGCCTGGAAGGGCCTAACTGGGTGGACGAGCTTCCCTGGGTCCTGCTCGGAATCCGCACGGCACCCAAAGAGGATCTGCACACTTCGTCGGCTGAGTTGGTGTACGGCGCACCCCTGGTAGTCCCAGGAGAATTCATACCAGCCCCAAGGGGGCAAGAGGAAGAACCCGCAGCAGTCCTGACAGACTACGTGAGAGGCTCAGTAACTTGGCCCCCATCCCCACTTCACAGCACGGACAGAGCCCGACCTGCGTACCCAAAGACCTGCAGAACTGTAAGTTTCTTTTTGTACGATGGGGCGGACACCGGGCACTGCTACAGTGGCCCACGTTTGTGCTAGACATTGGGAGGAGAGAGGAGGTTTTTACGGTGGACCAACTCAAACCGGCCCATGTGGACTTGGCGCAGCCGGTCCGGGCTCAGGCACCGCGGCGCAGAGGCAGACCTCCCAAACAGAGACCGATCCAGACTGTGGACATTGGGGGATGTATCGCCGGTTCCGGGGGCGGGAGGCGGTTATGTGGCGACCCACTTTCCAGCACACACGAACTGGCGCGCGCTGGCAGAGAGGCCAGCCCCAAAAAGGGTGCCAGGCTATCTTCACCAGCAGAGGCAAAATTCTGCGCACGGGAAGGATCTGCAAATATGCATTCCCCACAGCAGTCCCGCCCAGGGAGGAGGGGAACGGGAAGGCTTTAAAGGAGGCCGCGAAGTTTGAATAAATCTCTTTTATCGCAACTCCAACTCACCGAGTACGTGTCGTTATTCTAGCGCTGTGTGTAGCACACCACTAAAATACTACTGCTTGCCGTGAAATTTCTGCATGGGAGAAACCTTGCTGTTGTAGGATGACCACCTTGTGTCTTTTTGCTATGCTCACTCTTCCTATGGTTGAAGGTTAAACTGTTATATCTGCTACACCCTCTCCTTTCAGTTTGGTTGTCTTTCGTTCAGTTTGTCCTTCCACTCCCCTTTCTGTTTCCGTTAATCAGTTTATTTCATTCAATTCATTATGTCTGATCATTAGCACCTATTTGTGTTATCTTTGTTTAATCACGCACTGGTTTACATATCTACAAAGAAATCAAGTTTTTACTTAGTATATTACTTTCTTTAATGAATTACAAAATAAATTCCCTGTTACATTTAATTTTTGGAAAATTAATGTCTGAAAGTCTAAAATTTGCTCATATTTACTGGCAGACTAATGCAGAATTAAAAAAAAACATCTAAAACAATATGTATACAAAAAAACTAGGGTGCCTAGAGTGCACAGTACTGTATCTAATAATCTCTTAAATGCCCCAAATGTAACTGTCTCTACACCACTGTTGCAGTGTATTATAATAACTTGTTATAATAAAATATTCTCTTACATTCATCTTCATTTCTCCACTAATATTTAGATGACAAATGAAGTGGGGCTATGTGTATGGAACCACCCAGGAGTGCAACAATACAAAAACCTTCTTGCCTAAGTTGAATCAACCTTCTAATTATGATTAAATCTATTGCTATATTATTAATCTTGATCCATTAGATTTTTCGGTTGTCCTCAGGCAATTTCTATGACAACTTAATTAAAAAGAAATAAGGTTAAGGTAAAGGAATTATCACTTTGAAGTTCAGAAAGTAAGGTGGAACAATTATACAGGGACTCCTCAGGTTACAGATGACCTGAATTATGGAAACTCGACTTTATGCAAGTTCTGCCGTGGATTTTAAAAAACATTTTTAAGCTCCTAATAACAAAACATTTAATGCTACCCATTAATGTTTGAACACAGTATAAAAAGTCCATGAGTTTTAGTATGGGTAATGTTAGGGTGAATACTAACTGAAATGAAAGAATTATGGCAAGTACATATAGAGTCAAAGGGTATAGGTGCTTTAGAAAACAGAAATTACAGTGAAATCAGCTTACAAACAGTTCTCAGAAACTGAATCATTTCATATCCTGAGAACTGCCAGTATCAAATTACTGTGCAAATGGAAGGAAGAGGGTGAATGAACAGCAAAAACTATTAAGCTGTTTTCTAGATTCATGAAATGTTGATAAGAAATGAAGTAAATATGTTTATATTTAAACTCATCAATAATCTCTGAACATTAAGCAAAGTAAAACTAAATACAAAGATATGCACTAGAATTAGTCAAGATAGAGTTTATTATGCATAAACAGCGGTGCTAAATTTAATCTGATTCAACTCCTGGAAGTTCAATTTGTTTGATCTTCACTATTATCAGGATTCATTGAAAGAAACACCATGCCATCCAGAAAATTTAGACAGATAGAAATTGGCCTGATTTACTCTCTGGGTAAAATGCAAAGCTGTTGATAAATTTGTGATTTGCTTCACCATTAAGATATAGCTTGAATTTAAAACTTTCATACTTTTTTTCTGATGTTACCTCCTCCACACCTACAACCTATTAGGGTTCAAAATTCTTCCTAGCAGTTAGCTTTCTAACCCATCCAGTAAAAGGGGGGGGGGGACCTCTCTAATTTAAGAACAGATCTCTACATCTGGACCAGTTTTGGTGGGCCGCGACTCCATGCAGTGGGCTAGGTGCAGCAGCAAGATCTGGAAATATTTGACATCAAGCTGTGACTGAATGTTGCCAAGATACATAGAACATAGATTAGTACAGCACAGTACAGGCCCTTCAGCCCACAATATTGTGCTGACCCTTAAACCCTGCCTCCCATATAACCCCCCACCTTAAATTCTTCCATATACCTGTCTAATAGTCTCTTAAATTTCACTAGTGTATCTGCCTCCAACATTGACTCAGGCAGTGTATTCCATGCACCAACCACTCTCTGAGTAAAAAACCTTCCTCTAATATCCCCCTTGAACTTTCCACCCCTTACCTTAAAGCTACGTCCTCTTGTACTGAGCAGTGGTGCCCTAGGGAAGAGGCACTGGCTGTCCACTCCAACTATTCCTCTTAATATCTTGTATAACTCTATCATGTCTCCTCTCATCCTCCTTCTCGCCAAAGAGTAAACACCTAGCTCCCTTAATCTCTGATCATAATACATACTCTCTAAACCAGGCAGTATACTGGTAAATCTCCTCTGTACCCTTTCCAATGCTTCCACGTCCTTCCTATAGTGAGGCAACCAGAACTGGACTCAGTACTCCAAGTGTGGCCTAACCAGAGTTTTATAGAGCTACATCATTACCTCACGACTCTTAAACTCTATCCCTCGACTTATGAAGGCTAACACCCTATAAGCTCTCTTAACTACCCTATCTACCTGTGAGGCAACTTTCAGGGATCTGTGGACATGTACCCCCAGATCCATCTGCTCCTCCACACTACCAAGTAACCTACCATTTACTTTGTATTCTGCCTTGGAGTTTGTCCTTCCAAAGTGTACCACCTCACACTTCTTCTTCATGCACACCTTTAAAATTTACTTATGGGATTAGGGCATCATTAATGAGGGTAGCATTCATTACTCATTCCAAATTGTCCTTGGAAAGGTGATGGGCAGTTGCCTTGTTAGATTGCTGCAGTCTTTCAGGTAAAGGCTTTCCCAGAGAGCTGTTAGTTTCGAACAGGTGTAATGATGTCTCAAGCATCTCGATGAGCATACACATCAGTTGTGATCTCTGAACTATCTTAGGACGGATCCTGTACTATGAGGGCCAGCACTTACCTTTATCCTTTGACTTTTACACACTAATTTGAAACTACAAATAATCCTCACATTAGTGTACTGACATTCTGAGCTTGTTGATAAAAGAACCAAATGGAGTGATTTGATATCTTTTTCCTGATCACTATATATGAACTTATGACATAGCCTTCTCAGTGTGATTTTTTTTTGGCTGTCTGAACCATGAAAAGTACTATTGTATGGTTATGGCAGAGGATTGAAAAAGAGGCATATTTCACTGGTATTCACTTACAAGGGAGGTGAGATTACCTTTAAAGAACAAGAGGGACTGTAGTAAAGTAGTAGAGTCACTATTTTGCCGTTTGAAGGACCTGGGTTGTCTGTGTATGAAGTTCACACATTCTCCCTGTAACTATCTGAGTTTCCTTGAAGTGCTCCTGGTTCCTCTCACGTACAAGCTGATAGATTAATTGGTCCAGTGGTTTTGGTAGAATCTGGAGGGAGTAGATGAGAATGTGGGCTGAATAAAATGTTTTTTAATTGTCAGTGTGGACGTGATGGGATGAAGTGCCTGCTTCCATGCTTTGTGACTCTATGAATAAGGTTTAGAATTGAGGGTGCTATCTTTCTCTGATGTTCCACTTGGCAAGCACTCTGTACATGCCAATCACAAATGCTTCTGAGTCACCAATAAGATTAAGCGATGGGCAGTTATTAAGGTAAACATTTAGTCTATTTTATAAGTGGCAGTTATCCATTCTCTTTGGGTTTAAAAGTGTTAGGGAGTGTAATTAATTTTAATAAGCCTGTCATTCTATTTGTGAATGCTGTAGACCAAAGTAACACTTATAGAGGCTGTAAGTCTGAGAGAATGTTGAAGCATGTGAATGGCAGTTATTGCAATCATTGTTCTGTCAGTTGTGCGGTTTCTGACAGTGAGCTTTGCTCATTGCTCATACTGACCTTGACCTTGTATCTGAGGCAATACATTTTCCTTGCATCGGAATCAGGTCTATGGGTCTGCACCCAGGCACAGAGCACTCCACTGATACTCCACCTCCAACTTTGGTTGTTGGGTCCCAAAACATGCACAGCATCCTTTGCTTGACTCACCTCTTACACCAATATCTCTGTGATACTCTTTGGTGAAGCAAATATCTGCTTCTGTGCCTGGATCATCAACTGTTCATCCAAGCTCCACAATAATATACACTAAAGGGTGCACACAGTGATTAACTTTCTTTCAGTGTGGCTATAAATTTATTTTGCAAATTTATTTTTAAAGTTATTTGCAATTAATGTATATTGATGAGAAAAGGTTTGCTATTGGCAACTCCTAATAAACATTTTAAAATTATGTAACATCACAAGGAGAAATTGGCAAAAAAAAATTCCTACACAACTCCATCCAAATGCATGTTTCCACACACAACTAAATTTCTAGGTTTGTAATGTTGTGGCAGAAATAAAAATATATAGTGAATAGCTTTTCTAGGTACCTGGGACATCTGGTGAAATGGCAAAAATCAAAATAGTTACAGGTGCTGAGGCATGTGAATGTAATAAACATACAGCAGGTTGAGCAGCATCTGTGGAAAGAGTCGATGTTTCAGGTTGGACACCTTTTACCAGAGGAGGAAAAAAAAGAATTTTAAGTTGTGGAGTGGCGCGAATGGATAACATAAAGTGAACATCTGTGAAATTATGAGACCAGGTCAAATAGGTTAGTAGGGCAGCTAGAGGCAAAAGAATGGGAAAAAATAGTTGTCTATTGCAAGACTGAATTTATCAGAGAATAATGTAGGACTGCAGGCTGTGAAAGCTCTGCAATACAGTAAGTCAATGTCATTGCAGAAATCATGCACTTGCTGATGTATGGCATAAAGTTATTTGGCCTTTAACTGGTTTCACCCTATCACTGATATTCCCTTTATTCTGTCTATTCCTCCTGCAACCTTCTCTGTAACTTAAAATTACCTTTATTATCTATCTTTCTCAGTTCTGCCCAAGGGTCTCAGACCTTAAATATTGGCTTAGACTATTTCTCCACTTATTCTGCCTGGCCTCATGAAGATGATGGCAGTTTCAGACATATATCCTGGACACTTCTGCCTTCAACCAAGAAGCAGCACTGAAATTCAGCACAGGTAGTATATGCTTGACGCAAACAACAGGAATTCTGCAGATGCTGGAAATTCAAGCAACATACATCAAAGTTGCTGGTGAACGCAGCAGGCCAAGCAGCATCTATAGGAAGAGGCGCAGCCGACGTTTCAGGCTGAGACCCTTCGTCAGGACTAACTGAAGGAAGAGTGAGTAAGGGATTTGAAAGCTGGAGGGGGAGGGGGAGATGTCTTCATGGACTATTCCTCTTCTCACCCTGTCTCTTGCAAAAACGCCATCCCCTTCTCGCAATTCCTCCGTCTCCGCCGCATCTGCTCTCAGGATGAGGCTTTTCATTCTAGGACGAGGGAGATGTCTTCATTTTTTAAAGAAAGGGGCTTCCCTTCCTCCACTATCAACTCTGCTCTTAAACGCATCTCCCCCATTTCACGTATATCTGCTCTCATTCCATCCTCCCACCACCCCACTAGGAATAGGGTTCCCCTGGTCCTCACCTACCACCCCACCAGCCTCCGGGTCCAACATATTATTCTCTGTAACTTCCGCCACCTCCAACGGGATCCCACCACTAAGCACATCTTTCCCTCCCCCACTCTCTCTGCTTTCTGCAGGGATCGCTCCCTACACAACTCCCTTGTCCATTCGTCCCCCCCATCCCTCCCCACTGATCTCCCTCCTGGCACTTATCCGTGTAAGCGGAACAAGTGCTACACATGCCCTTACACTTCCTCCCTTACCACCATTCAGGGCCCCAGACAGTCCTTCCAGGTGAGGCATCACTTCACCTGTGAGTCGACTGGGGTGATATACTGCGTCCGGTGCTCCCGATGTGGCCTTTTATATATTGGTGAGACCCGACGCAGACTGGGAGACCGTTTTGCTGAACATCTACGCTCTGTCCGCCAGAGAAAGCAGGATCTCCCAGTGGCCACACATTTTAATTCCACATCCCATTCCCATTCTGACATGTCTATCCACAGCCTCCTCTACTGTAAAGATGAAGCCACACTCAGGTTGGAGGAACAACACCTTATATTCCGTCTGGGTAGCCTCCAACCTGATGGCATGAACATCGACTTCTCTAACTTCCGCTAAGGCCCCACCTCCCCCTCGTACCCCATCTGTTACTCATTTTTATGCACACATTCTTTCTCTCACTCTCCTTTTTCTCCCTCTGTCCCTCTGAATATACCTCTTGCCCATCCTCTGGGTCACCCCCTCCCTTGTCTTTCTTCCCGGACCTCCTGTCCCATGATCCTCTCGTATCCCCTTTTGCCTATCACCTGTCCGGCTCTCGGCTCTATTCCTCCCCCTCCTGTCTTCTCCTATCATTTTGCATCTCCCCCTCCCCCTCCAGCTTTCAAATCCCTTACTCACTCTTCCTTCAGTTAGTCCTGACGAAGGGTCTCGGCCTGAAACGTCGACTGCGCCTCTTCCTATAGATGCTGCTTGGCCTGCTGCGTTCACCAGCAACTTTGATGTATGTTGTTAGTATATGCTTGACACTTGTTTTCACCAGAAATACAACTGCAATTTTGGTATTTCCACCATGTAAATAAGTTATGTAGTCAGAGGACAAAATGACACCATCAAAAACAGAGTAAGTACATGTGATAGAAGTTCATTGCCATTAGAATTATAACCCTCACCATTGCTGGGTGTTATGGAACTGTTACTGTACTTTACCTACTCTCCATCATTAAGTCTACCTTCGGCTACATTGCAGTAATGTTAACTAATTTGTGGGCCGTAGTTTGGAACAGTACATGCCTCTAAAACAGGGCCTTTAAATCTCTTTATTTTAGTTAATTACTTAGCCTAGGGCATACATGGGAAATACTTCCCCAGACACATTCATCATTCAGACTGCTGGAACATTACAGTGCCTTACAAGAACAGAAGATTGATGATGTTCACTGTTTAGGGAACTCACAAGTATGTTACTTAACACTTTACAAAAAATATTATAATATAAAATGAATTGATCTAATGGAAGTGCAGAAGCAATATCTGTTCAACATTTTAGTTGTTATAAAGCTAGATAAAATATATATGACTTTAGGCTCAAAAAGTTCTGAATGTACCAAGGATCTTAGTTAAGTTATAATAGAGAAAACATAGCATCTAATTCATGCAGAGCAAGATCTCAAAGGAGAAATGTGATAATAAATTTATTTGTTGTAAAATAAAAACAGAAAATAATATGCATCAGGCCATGCGTCATCTTGGAGAGAGAAGCAAAGAGCTTCCATCATAATCGGAGAAAACTTCGAAATCAGATGATCAAATGCCTGAAATGACTGAGAAAGGTTGGGCAGGGAAGAGTGAGTTGCCCGTGGAGAAAACAACAGGAATGCCTTTGAAATGTTATGGAGACCAAGAGAACATTTCCAGTGGTTTTTGTTAGTATTTCAGATTTCCAATATCCACATTGCTTATCAGTGAGGTAGTTCTATTGATTGTGTGTTAAATATCGGGCTGGATCTGGAGAAATGTTCTGTTCTTCAAAGCAGTGCAATAAGATCAGTATGCTTCAGTTAGCATTTCAGGTAAAAAAAAATCATATTTTTGATAATGACAATAATTCTTGTACTTAAATGTTTGGATTGGATCTTAAAGCTACAATTTTAAAACTCAAAACAATAAGTGTACACACTGATGAAGTCTGCCCAACAAATGGTGAATGGAATGAGCTTCAACTTTGCCCACTGTTCCTATCCCTAATCCCAGTAGATAGCATGTCTCTTTGATGATGAGTATGGCAGGCTAAAAGAATTGGAAATTAAAAAGATTACTTTCACAAAATCATTTTGTGTATAAACTAATTATACAACACTTACACCCAAAACATTGATTTATTTTTTCCCTTGTCCCAGATGCCATGCATTTCTAGCATTTTCAATGTTGAGTTTCATGGAAGTAGTGTATCAGGAGTGACTTTATTAAGTGACATAGAAGAATAACAATGGAGCATTTTTGAACCATAATTCCTTGCTTATGTTTTTTTAAGGCTTGTTGCTCAGATCTTTGCTGATTACTTAATAAATAATGACTGATTAATTCATTTATTAGTTTTTGTCTCAGAGTTGGAAGTTTGAAGTGTATCCAATGGATTGCTTATCAAGAATTTAAGTGTCAAATTGAACAAAATCAGAAACGGGTAGAGATTATGGCAGCAACAAGGGAAAGCTTAGAAGAGTTATAAATATTATGCTGAATTATATCAGATTTGTTAGAGAGATCACACAGGACTTTTGACATTTGGAAGGAATATCTTCATGAAGATTCCTTCCTGAAAGGAGCAAAGCATAGTAGAAGAGGTGAAAATTAAAAAGGCATGCCCCTCAGATTGTTATGACTTTTATTAAAGAAGACTTGGTTGCATCTATCATTCTCTGACCACTGTGAGACTAGCAGCAGAGCCAGAAGTCAGGTGTGGATGAAGTACTTTCTATAGTTTCACACTGTACCATGAGGCCTGCTAGTTAATCTCTATGTAATTGTTTGTCAGCGTGATCCCAGTCTCTTACAACTTAAAGCCAAACATGTTTTCCATTCTCCTCCTAATAGGGGAGGTATTCTTTTCATTTAAATAAACATTTAGTTTTTAGCTGTTAAAAATATGATTCAACTTAAAATAAAGTAACCACAGAACTAATGGACTTAGATGTTCCTTAAAGTAAGGGACAGTTTAGTACGATCAAGTTTATTGCAATTTAATGTATTATGGATTTCCTTCGTCTCTCTGTATCACCAGTCCACCCCACGACCACTCAAATCCACCATTTATACTCAGTTCATTTGCCACCTATCGCATAAGTGTGCTCTTTGGTCCTCATCTTTTTGTTATTAATCAATTATCATCAAATGAACAATTACTTTTCCTTCATTAGAGCTATGATTACAAGTCAAAAGTACTTTGTTTACTATAAATTGCAATTGAGTGTTTGTTTCATGGAAGATACTACAATTTATAAGTACAAGGTTTTCTTTTGGCTTAACCTTTCCTTTTGATTGCCAGATTTTTCACTGACAATGATGAAGGAACAAACTATGATGGTCCACACATCCAGATGAAACAACCCTTATAAAGAGGAGTGAAATAGGTTGGAATTAACCACAAGTTTGTGTATTTCACTTCAATCATAGAATTACAGAAAGGATAAATCAGGGGAGGAAATAATTCCATCCACTGAGTCCAAGGTGTCTCTATGGAAATGTAATCTTGTCACAACCATGGATTCAGCAGTGCAGCAGCTACAGCAATTACACTCGTGAATATACACGTGCCAGCTAATGACTTCATTGTGATGGTATCTAACTCCATTCTTTTCATCATAGTGCTTGTCAAGACTTGAGCAAAGCAGCACAATGTTTTGCTGCTGGCTTGTATTCGGCCTTGCCTGAGAAATTGGACTGTTGTGTCAATGAAGACTGGCGTTATTCATTTTATATTTAGTTATTCTTTTCAGCCACAGTGTTGGCTCCGTTTTCCATTTGAGAGTTTTAGTTAATGGCCCTGTTTGGCCTAGCATTTACTGATTTCTTTCCCTTCTAACTCCGTTCACAATAAAGTCTGTGAACTATTGACCTGCTTCAGTGTCTCTCGCTCTGCACCTGGGCCATATCCGAACATAATAACAAATATAGCTAGTTTCACCCACACAAATTTACCCCTTCTCTAGCATTTCCTTTTCTGGTCAAATTTCCCTTTTAATCTGCATCAATTGTCCTCTCTGAAGTTACAGCCAGAATATAATCACTCAGAATGATATGTTTTTTTTCATCTCATGTCATGGTCTGGTCTGTGAAGTCCGGATTCCAGTTCACGGTCTGATCCATCGTTCCTTATTCCAGGTTTTCTGGTTTTCCCTTTTTCTGTTGGGTGCTCTAATTAAGGCAGCTAATTCACATTTTGGGCTGGCTATATAAATAGCTCCTTGGTTCAGCTTCAGTGACTGGTGATAGTTGAGAGTTGTGGAGAGGTTGATTGGAGTTAGGAGTTAGGAGTTAGGAGTTAGGAGTTAGGAGTTAGGAGTTAGGAGTTGAGAGGAGACTGAGTGTGTGTTGGAAGCAGTTGGTTGAGATGGCTGACTGGAAAATGATGGAGAGAGACAACAAGCAAGGAAAGAGCCAAGCTGTTGAAAGAAGTTTTTGGTGAGAGTGGAAGTGAATAGAGATGGAGGTTGGTGGGAAAGTGGAACGGAATGGAAAGAGGAAGAAAAGAAAGCAGAGGTACGGGATATCAAAATCTGAGGAGGCAGCCAATGATCAAAACAGGACAGCAAAACAATGGAAAGAAGATGAGATTAAAGCAATTATAAAGCTAAGCGAGGACGGGGCGTCTTTTGGTGATTGGAACCCGATTCGTTTGACGAAGATGCTCAACAAAATTATAGGCGAGATTAAAAGAGCAAAAATTTTATGAAATGAATCGCTATTAGTGATTTGTCGGGATAGTGCTCAGCAAGGCAAAGTGGTAAGATTAAGTAAAATAGATGGCAAAGAAGTACAATGCTCAATACCCAACAATAGAAATTGGATGAGAGGAGTTATTTTGGGGATACTAACAGAAGTTATTATGGATGAGATTAGACGGAACATAAAAGGAGCAAAAATTATTGAGGCCAAACATTTGAAAGTTACAAGAAATGGGAAAAAGTAATGTCAGAAATTTGGGCATATTGCGGCAGTCTGCAGAGGGAAACGAAGATGTGGAAGATGCGCTGGAGAACATGAATATGGGAAATGTGAAGCGGGAGCTAGGCTGAACAAGGCGACTGAGATACAATATATAAAAGTAACTCAGGGAATCAGTTATGCAGGCGCAGTGAAAGAATTTGCTTAAAAAAAGGCTGTCAAGCAAACAAATACAGGGAATAATAAACTGGTGAATTGTGAGGGCTGTAATATGAAAAATAAGGATACACTATTAATGAGGAGAAAGGATTTCATACTTTTTATGGTGGATGCAATTAATTGTTCAACGCAAACAAGCAAAAGAACTGAGAAAATTAAAATTATAGAAAAGTCTGCAGAAAAGTATCTTGGTATTAAAGGGATTAGGTGGGAAGAAGTCAAAGAAATGCTGAATGGAGGATCCAACAGTTCACAGGCAGGGGAGATGGAATCTCAATGGCAGTATATTTATTGCAAATGGTCAAGAATTTAAGAAATATTTTTCAGAACTTAAGGAAAATCCTCAAATTTTTATGGTTGAAGCCCAGGGTAAATGTGCAGAACTCCAACAACAAATAGAAGTATCCAACAAGAACAGCTGTGAGTTGGAAAGAGATTGGAAAATGGAGGAAATTATTACAAGGATACAAAAGGAAAAGGAATTTGTTGCAAAGTGAATTATCTACATTCAGATTACAAAATGAAAACATGGAAGCAAATGAAGAAGAATTCCGAGGTCTCAGTAAACAACTGCAGGCTACGATCCAAGAAAAGGAAAACCTGAAAAAGCAGATAGACTTGGAAAAACAGCAATTTTAAAAGTATAATGTGCGATAATTACTATTCTTTAACAAGACCATTTTAGTCTTACAAGTGACGTAGATGAAATCAATGTAATTGAGGTAATGCAACTACATGAAAACGTGACAAAATCAGGGAAGAATAGCAGTTTGCGACATTACCTAATGAGCGCATTAAGCATTCACGAGGAAATGCAACTACAGAGTGATGCTAATAGAGAACTGCAGGCTGAACTAGATTGTCTAAAGTAGAGAGCTCCAGGACATATTTGGCTGGAACACCATAAGTCTAGCAAGTGGTGGTAATGCACTGAAAAACTGGTTGCCAACCGCCATAAAACAAAAAAGAAGCTTCAGTTGCTGGTGGGTGGGCTGAGTTGCTATGGCTGGTGATGTGTTGGAAATTTGAGTTGGCTGGTGGAGTTGGAAAAGAGCATGGATGCTGCAACTGCTGAGCTGATGAAGAAAATATCCTGCAGGACGATCAGGTCGACGGATAGTGAAAGTGAGTTTGAGATGGAGGAATGGATTGAAGAGAGTGAGGAAAGGAAACAGAGGTATGAGATGTCAAACTCTAAGGAGTCAGGGGACCAACAAAATAGGATAGCAAAACAGCAGAAAGAAGATGAGATTAAAGCAATTACAACACTGAGCGAAGACGGAGCATCTTTTCGGGAATGGAACCCAATTCATTTGACGAAGATAATCAACAAACTTAGAGGTGAAGTCAAAAGAGCAAAGATTTTATGAAATAGATCGCTATTAGTGATTTGTTGGGATAGTGTTCAACAAGGCAAAGTGATAAGATTAAATAAAATAGATGGCATCAAAGTACAATGCTCAATACCCAACAATAGAAAGTGGACTAGAGGAGTTATTTCGGGGATACCAACAGAAGTTACTATGGATGAGATTAGACAGAGCATAAAAGGAGAAAAAATTATTGAGGCCAAACATTTGAAAGTTACAAGAAACGGGGAAAAGTGTGCTAGTTTATCGGTTATGATCAACTTTGATGAAGAGAGATTGCCGACTAAGGTTTATTTAAGGTATATGTGTTATGAGGTCAGAATATATATACCGCTGCCTTTAAGATGCTTCAAATGACAGAAATTCAGGCATATTGCAGCAGTCTGCAGAGGGAAACAAAGATGTAGAAGATGCGCTGGAGAACATGAATATGGGAAATGTGAGGCGGGAGCCAGGCTAAAATGTTGCAATTGTGGCAAGGAACACAGTGCAGCTTATCAAGGGTGCATTATTAGCAAGAAAGAAGCTGAGATACAATATGTAAAAGTACAGGTTTCCCCCGCCATCCGAAGGTAGAGCGTTCCTATGAAACGGTTCGTAAGCTAGAATATCGTAAAGCGAAGCTATTACCATTTATTTAAATGGGAAAATTTTATGAGCGTCTGCAGACCCAAAAATAACCTACCAAATCATGCTAAATAACACATAAAACCTAAAATAACTGTAACATATAGTAAAAGCAGGAATGATATGATAAATACACAGCCCATATAAAGTAGAAATACTTTTCCACAATCATTGCTGCACTGTTGTCCATAGCAAATATCTCACACAAGCGCCGTCAGCAAAAACACGGCGCAAGCGCTGTTGGCAGAAAATGTGTTAGACTGAGTCGTCGGAGTTTGGGTGGTGCAGTGGCCCCCACCCTCCAGGCAGCGACCCGCAAGGCATGCAGCAGTAGCTGGGAGGCACACAGCACATCTTTAAGAAAAAAGCCGAAATAAACAAGCTAATTAATTAGGTGCTGCCCGGCAAGTAAACGTCGGCCCAGATCAGAGGCAATTGCCGATTGCATCGCCTCTGATTTGGGCCGACAATTACATGCCGGGCGGCACCTAATTAATTAGCATGTTTATTTCGGCTTTTTTCATAAAGATGTGTTGGGTGCCTCCCGGCTACCGCTGCATTCTCCGTGAATTGGTATCTGTCCACAGCCTGGGGGTTGGGGCGGTGGGACACTGGGGTGTCATCTCGTCGTCATCTGTTTCCATTAGGGCAGGCAGGTCATCTTCTTCTATCTCTGCCTGCCTCGATGTCGAAGATCGGAGTTCGTCGTCTGCTGTGGCTGATGTGGAAGGCTTGCTTGACTGCTGAGCCTCGCGCATTTTTATATCATACAGTTCTTTGTAAGCTCTCAAACCATCCTGCGAATATCCGCTAAACCTACGTACCCTTTCAAAATTAAAGTCGTACTTTATCATTGCAGCGAAAATCTCACGCAGTTGCTTCATGTTCAGTTCGCTACTGCATTCAGTTTCAATTGCTATCCTTTCCTCTTCCAATTGCATCAGCTCTTTATCTATCAGTTCTTGGTCATGAGATGCCAAAACCTCTTCAACATCATGTTCGTCAGCTTCCACAAGCCAAACTCACATTGTCCTTACTTCGTTCACCACGATCAAAACGCTTAATTACGTCTAGTTTTATGCTAAGTTTAACACCCTTACGAGCTCTTTCAGGCTTTTCCGACACCTTAGAACTCATCTTACTAATGGCTGCTCACAGGCACGTGTTTAAGCAATGCCAGCGAGAATGCCGTTCCGAATCTGGGGGAGAGCGGCTGCTTGGGGCGCGCGCTGCCTTTTATCGCGCGCTGCCTTTTATCACGCGCTGATTTTTTTCGTAACATTGAAAACACCTTCTGTTAGTGAAAACAGGGAACTAATGTAGGTCTTTCGTAACAGTGAGGTTTCGTAAAGCGAACGTTCGAAAAGCAGGGGACACTTGTAACTCAAGGGATCAGTTACATAGAGGCAGTGAAAGCATTTGCTGGAAAGGAGAAGGCTATTAAGCAAACAAATACAGGGAATAATAAACTGGTGAATTTTGAGGGCTGTAATATGATAAATAAAGATACACTAATTATGAGTAAGAAGGATTTCATACTGTTTATGGTAGATGCAATTAACTGTTCAGCGCAAACAGACAAAAGATCCGAAAAAATGAAAATTGTAGTCAAGTCTGCAGAAAAATATCTTGGTATTACAGGGCTTAGGTGGGAAGCAGTCAAAGATACGCTGAATGAAGGATCAAACAGTTCACAGGCAGGAGAGGTGGGAAATTAATGGCTGCATATATATATATATATTACAAGGGAATGCAAGGAGTCTTATCACAAATGATCAAGAATTTATGAAATATGTACCAGAATTTAAGGAAAAATCCTCAGATTTTATGTTACAAGAAACATAGTTGAAACCCAGGGTAAATGTGCAGAATTCCATCAACAAATTAAGAACAACTGTGAGTTGGAAAGACATTGGACGAAACGGTACTGCATTTAGAGGAAGCGGTTTCTGAAAAAGATGCTTGTTGTCAAAAATTCAGTGACATGGAAAACAGATTAAAAATGGAGGAACTTATTCCAAAGTTACTAAAGGAAAAGGAACTTGTTGCAAAGTGAATTATCCATAATTCAGATTATAAAATGAAAACTGAGGAAGAATTTCAAGATCTCAATAAACAACTACAGGCTTAGATTCAAGAAAAGAAAAACTAGGAAATAGCAGATAGACTTGGAAAACAACAATTTTAAATGTTAAGCATGTGATCATGAATATTCTCAAGCAAGAAGCTTTTAGTTTTACAAATGATTCAAATGAAATTCATGTAATTTGAGGCAATGCAATTATTTGGAAACCACGTGACAAAATTTGAGAAGGAAAACAATCTGCAGCATTGCTATTTAATGAGCACATACAGCATTTGCAAGCAAAATTATAATTAATATTACATCCTGCGGAGGGCAGTAATATGCGTAGATGCGTCTAAACTGCCAAAATAGAAGAAGAAGCTTCAGTGGCTGGATTGTTCCTGTCCAAACCCCCTGTCTGAATCCCTTCTCTGCATCTTCCTCCTGAAGCCTTGGCCTGCAGCCAGTGTCAGAAGCCTCGCCTTGCCTTTTCTGAAGCCTTGCCTCGCCTGTAACCTTTGCCTGAACCGCTGTCAAGTGCAACTGCCGGAGCAAGATAAGGAACTGTCTATGGTTGTTTGGAACTTTCTCTCTGTGTCCATGCCTTCACTAGGTAGGTCTGGCCGTTTGCTGCTACCTAATGTTGGGAATTGTCTCTGTGTCCATGCCTTTGCTAAAGAGGTCCGACCATTTGCCGCTACATTGTGTGGGAACTGTATCTATGTCCAGGTCTTCGCTAGGTAGGTCTGGCCATTTGCCGCTACCTTGTGTTGAGAACTGTCTCTCTGTGTTCTGTGTATCAGTCCCAGCCCACGTCCTGCTCCCTAGGAGGGGACCTGACTCTGTGCAGAGCCCCGGCCCCAAGTCTTGTTCCAAGGAGGGGTCCCAGCTCTGTGTTCCATGTCCCTGCATTCCTGTCCTCCCTCAACCAAGGTTCTGCATTCCTGTCTCCCAAGACGAAGGGTCTGTGTTCTACGTTCCTGTCTCCCAAGACCAAGGCTCTGCGTTCCTGACTCCCTCGACCTAGTCAAGTCTGTGTTGTTGTCCCAACACCTAGTCTGCATCCAGTCACATCCCTAATTCTAGTCTCTAGTCCAGTCCAGTTCCTAGTACTTCAGTGTCTGTGTCTTGCATTTGGGTCCGCTACCAGCGCCCTCCTTATGACACATCATTGATGATTCCTTTTTCTGATCACCTAGACTCTGTTGACAATGTGAATAATATCTTTCCATGCACACTGTTCAGACTTTGCATGATGTAATCAGCTCTAACCTGTATCCTGACAAACTGGAAGAGAACAAGACTAACCTCTCCAATATATCTAAAACAATTGAAGCCCCTTCATTCCTGCAAATCTTTTCTGCAACCTCTCAAAGGATTTTGCATCTTTCTTCAGATGAGATGCTCAGCACTGGATACAGTATTTCAACAACAGTCAAACAAATGTTGTAATATTTCATTACAACTTTTTGATTTTGTATTGTATGGATTCTTTTATAAAACCTTAGATATCATATGTTTTATCCACTTTCTCAATCTGCTTGACCACTTTCCTTCTCTATTCCTGAACCCTTTTAAAATTTTGCCCTCTAATTTATATTGCTTTTCACTACTTGTCCAAATTTCATTGTAGAGAAGATTTTTCGTGGTGTCTTTGGTTAAAGATAACTATAATGCCACAAATCGGGAGGAACAGTTAGCCCTTACACTCTGTTCCACGTGACTTGCAGTTGATCTTAGATGACTGACCCTAAACTTTCTTGTTCAAATGGGTAGATTGTATTAGCATTGCATAGCCACCATTTGAAAAGAACAAAATGTTTTTCCAATTTCTTTGCCAATTGATAAATGAAACTTCTATCTGCATCATTGGGGAGCTTTAGTGTCCAGTCCTAGCATGATCAGAAAAATATGGGAGTTGGAAGTTATGCAGCAGGATTTCATAACTCCTTTCCCTGTCTCTACTGACATATTACCATCCAATATAAAGAGCTAAGGAGATGGAGATTATCCCTTGGTCAATTTGTTCTTCAGAGTCCATCTTTCAACCATAATACAATACATACAATGCAGTAGAATTATCTATTTCGCATACATGATAGTAATGGGGGAATTAAATGGAAAATACTGTAGCTTCAGATATGACAATGCAAGAAAACTTACTGATTCCAATGGTTGTGGTGATCTTCACTAAAATTTCTGGAATTTCACATGGCATAAATAGCGGCTGTAATATGTACTGACCAAAAGCCAAGGATATTACAGCAGTAGCAGCAGGTCTACATGGAAAGAAATATGATATTATTGTTTGTTCCTCAAGTAAAACTTAGCCATGAAAATATCAAAAGATCTTTTTGCACTGTGGCTGTTGGTTCAGACATTCTTGAATGGAAAAACATTACTTGAAAATAAAGTGCATTTTCAAATATGAGGTAACATTCAGTTAAATTAATTAAATAAAGATGAACAACCAAAGAAATGTCTTGGCCCATTGGCAAATTCTTATCACAAAGATTGTTCATTTCACACTCTACTTGATTATATCCATCTTATCAATCGTTCCTAGGAAAGGCTCTTTAAGACTTTTGTTTTAATCTTCATCTTGAGCCAGCAACAATAAATCAAGATGTCTTTTAAATCTCTGCAGGAGAGCCCAGAGAAAATGCTGACTAATGGGAGTATGCTTTTAGAAATGAAATTGTTTTTGTGTCTGATTTAGTCTCCTTGGAAACATAGAGATGGTGCAAGGTGAACACTGTGACTGATAGAAGGACCATCCCATGTCTCATGTTCTTCAGATTAGAGTTTCTCAGAAGTATCTTTGCCCTCTGCCTTCAGAGTTCATCTCCCTGTCAATGGTTAATAATTGTTTTTTTTCAGGATCAATTGAACCTAATTTTCTTACCGAACACCCTACTCCTTCATGTCCTTCACTTAAAAAGGAAAGAAGCCAATGAGGAATGCTAGCTCAAAAATTAAGAGATAATAATTTCCATGATCACTTCGCTTGTAAGAAAATATTTTGCCTGGGTATTCTTTAATCGCAAAATTTGCAAGTCACTCATACAAATGGTACATAGTACCATTTATGTACTATGACACAAATTATTCTATTTATTTACAAGATTAATAATATATCCCTGACATATATATTTCTTCTTTTACGTTCATTCTATTAAAAACAAAGCGTTTTTGCAAAGACTTCAGCACCTCATTGGACATGGTTGGAGGGCTTTTAACTATGGCCTTTCCCCACTCAGCTTTTGTGGCCAATGATAGTCCCCTAGTACATAATCCTGGACCTTAGAATGCGCTGGTTAACAATCTTCAGTCATGGAAATTATCTTGCACTGAAGGACCAGTAAGTTTCAGGCAGACCAGAGTATGTCTTTCAATGAGCTGATGATCTTACAGCAATTTTTACTTGTCATAGTGTCTATCCCAGGGAACAGTCAAATGTTCTTTAGCTGTTTGGGACACATTCTGACAACAACTACTGCATCCCTTTACGGACTCTGGCAAGTGCACACTCCAAAAGGAGTAACATGATGGAGATCCCAGTAGATCTGGCTTGAGGCAGTATGCACTAGTTATGCATGAAGGATCTGACAGAGAAATGTTTACTTGCCAAACAAACAAATGTAACTTTTCTACTAAAAATGCAAATACAGAACATTCAAAAGTCCCCATTTACAATATAAGGTACTTAGTTTTACTTGTTTCCATTTATATTATACCAGTATGGATTCAAATTTTCTTTCACATAAGCAGTAAGTCCGAAACAGTTTTGTTTAGCAATGCCCAGTCTCCCAATGTGCATTGGTGGAAGGATCCTAAACTGACCTTTCCACCAGAGCTGATGCCAGGGCAGCACTGTGTTTCAGTGTATCCCTTGGCATGTTGTTCTTCGGCTGAGAATGTGGAATCTGCAGTTATAAATGTCGACCTACACTGAAAAGGCCAGTAGATTCTGGGCAGACCAATATGTATGTGGCACTGAGTTGGTAATCTCCTAGCAGCAGTCTGAATAACTGTTCAAATGAACCATGGCAAAGAATACTTCATTCTTTTCCAAACATTCCGGCCAAGCGCATACTCCAGAAGGGCAAAAAAAAAGGGTCTGACAGAGAGGACTTTTTTGACTCTCATTGAGTGAAGTCTTGGTGTTTGTTTGAAAGAATAAATGATCTCCTCCAACCACATAATAGTTTAGAGGGCAGACCGGTTTTTCAATTCCTTCAAGTTGAATAACATTTCAGGTATCTAAAAGGAAGTGTGCAGGTTGGTATGTCTGCCTCGTCTCTGAGCACTTACAAGTCTGTACCTGATTATAATGTGCAATATAGATGTAAACAAGCCAATTTTATGTAACATTATAACCAGCTATTTAAGAAGGTTAATGTTTGAAAATTAAAATTTTGCAGAAGATTAGAAAATTACTGAAAAAGCAGTTCATTGTTAATTTTCAACTTCTTGTTTATCTGATAAAAATATATTTTAAAAAGATTGGTTTCACAGCAGGCAAATGGCACTGCAGGAAATTGGCATCATTCCCAGTCAAACTCAGTACAACAATGTTGTTCCAAAGTTGAGCAATAGCCAGCAATCAATAACTAAGGCCCAACACTAAGACAAGAAGTGTGCCCATTGAATAAACTTGGCAAAATGAAGTACAACTTGTTCAGATTTCCAAGACGTTCCTTGTTCAATTGGAAGATGTGCTGCCAATATCACAAGAAGCTCTGGCAACTGCTAGATTGACACTGGCTTTGAAAAAAACGGATATTTCCCCTCTGTGCCGGAACAAATGCCTGCAGAGCCTGGAAGCCCATTAAAGAAGCAACTTAACAAAATGGTACTGAGAAGGAAACAGAGAATGGGGATTAATGGATCATTTTCATTCCAGCAAGCTGCAACTAGCAGGATGCCAGAGGAATCTCAAGTGTTCAGGAACGATACTGATAAATCGAATCAGTGGCATTCACTGCAAGGCACTTCGAGACAGTGACGATGGTCCTATATCCCAGGTTTGGCTCCCTAAGTAAGGCCAAGAAGCTGAGTAGCTATGGGGATTGATACAGTGACTCAAACAAAGTCCAAACATGCAGATGGAGTACTATGTGGAAAGTAATCGGGAGTGCTCTCAGGGTAGAGTGGAGATTGGGTTAGGTGTGTAGAGAGAACTAAGTGGTGATTGGGACTGGGTGTGCAGGTAGGATAGAGTGGGGAATGCATTACATGTATGGAGAGAGAAGAGTGGGCAATGAGATGGAAGTGTGGGCAGCATGTGGGGAATAGGGCTGGCTGTGCAGATTGAATCTGGTGAGGGATGGGACCGGTTATGTGGCAGCATATGGTAAGGAATGGGGCACAGTGTCTAGGCAGAGTGTGATGGGGAATGGAGATGAGTGTGTAATGGGGAATGGGGCTGAGTGTGTGAAGGGGAATGGGGATGAGTGTGTGATGGGGAAAGGGCATAAGTGTGTAATGGGGAATGGGGCTGAATGTGTGATGGGGAATGGGGATGAGTGTGTGATTGGGAAAGGGGCTGAGTGTGTGAAGGGGAATGGGGATGAGTGTGTGATGGGGAATGGGGATGAGTGTGTGGTGGGGAATGGGGATGAGTGTGTAATGGGGAATGGGGCTGAGTGTGTGATGGGGAATGGGGATGAGTGTGAGATGGGGAATACAGAAGAGTGTGTGAAGGGGAATGGGGATGAGTGTGTGATGGGGAATGGGGATGAGTGTGTAATGGGGAATGGGCTGAGTGTGTGATGGGGAATGGGGATGAGTGTGTGATGGGGAATGGGGATGAGTGTGTAATGGGGAATGGGGATGAGTGTGTGATGGGGAATGGGGATGAGTGTGTGATGGGGAATGGGGATGAGTGTGTGATGGGGAATGGGGATGAGTCTGTGAACGGAATGGGGATGAGTGTGTGATGG
Organism: Mobula hypostoma; assembly: GCF_963921235.1. Lineage (NCBI taxonomy): Eukaryota > Metazoa > Chordata > Chondrichthyes > Myliobatiformes > Myliobatidae > Mobula > Mobula hypostoma. The sequence continues at coordinate 141,208,106 of NC_086100.1, forward strand.
AGAATGGGGATGAGCATGTGATGGGGATTGGAATGAGTGTGTGAAGGGGAATGGGGAAGAGTGTGTGAAGGGGAATGGGGAAGAGTGTGTGAAGGGGAATGGGGATGAGTGTGTGATGGGGAATGGGACTGTGTGATGGGGAGTGGGGATGAGTGTGAGATGGGGAATACAGAAGAGTGTGTGAAGGGGAATGGGGATGAGTGTGTGATGGGGAATGGGACTGAGTGTGTGATGGGGAATGGGGATGAGTGTGTGATGGGGAATGGGGATGAGTGTATGATGGGGAATGGGGCTGAGTGTGTGATGGGGGAATGGGACTGAGTGTGTGATGGGGAATGGGGATGAGTGTGTGATAGGGAATGGGGATGAGTGTGTGAAGGGGAATGGGGATGAGTGTGTAATGGGGAATGAGACTGAGTGTGTGATGGGGAATGGGACTGAGTGTGTGAAGGGGTATGGGGATGAGTGTGTGAAGGGGAATGGGACTGAGTGTGTGATGGAGAATGGGACTGATTGTGTGATGGGGAATGGGGATGAGGGTGTGATGGGGAATGGGAATGAGTGTGTGATGGGGAATGGGGATGAGAGTGTGAAGGAGAATGGGACGGAGCGTGTGATGGGGAATGGGGATGAGTGTGTGATGGGCAATGGCACTGAGTGTGTGATAGGGAATGTGGATGAGTGTGTGATGGGGAATGGGGATGAGTGTGTGAAGGGGAATGGGGATGAGTGTGTAATGGGGAATGGAGTTGAGTGTGTGAAGGGGAATGGGGTGAGTGTCTAGACAGTGTGTGATGGGGAATGGGGATGAGTGTCTAGACAGTGTGTGATGGGGAATGTGGATGAGTGTGTGATGGGGAATGTGGATGAGTGTGTGATGGGGAATGGGACTGAGTGTGTGATGGGGAATGGGGATGAGTGTGTGATGGGGAATGGGGATGAGTGTGTGATGGGGAATGGGGATGAGTGTGTGATTGGGAATGGGGATGAGTGTGTGAAGGGGATGAGACTGGGTGTGTAATGGGGAATGGGGATGAGTGTGTGATTGGGAATGGGACTGAGTGTGTGATTGGGAATGGGGATGAGTGTGTGATGGGGAATTTGGATGAGTGTGTGATGGGGAATGGGGATGAGTGTGTGATGGGGAATGGGGATGAGTGTGTGATGGGAAATGGGGATAAGTGTGTGATGGGGAATGGGGATGAGTGTGTGAAGGGGAATGGGGATGCGTGTGTGATTGGGAATGGGGATGAGTGTGAGATGGGGAATACAGAAGAGTGTGTGAAGGGGAATGGGGATGAGTGTGTGTTGGGGAATGGGACTGAGTGTGTGATGGGGAATGGGGATGAGTGTGTGATGGGGAATGGGACTGAGTGTGTGATGGGGAATGGGGATGAGTGTGTGATAGGGAATGGGGATGAGTGTGTGAAGGGGAATGGGGATGAGTGTGTTATGGGGAATGGGGATGAGTGTGTGATGGGGAATGGGGATGAGTGTGTAATGGAATGAGACTGAGTGTGTGATGGGGAATGGGACTGAGTGTGTGAAGGGGTATGGGGATGAGTGTGTGAAGGGGAATGGGACTGAGTGTGTGATGGAGAATGGGACTGAGTGTGTGATGGAGAATGGGACTGAGTGTGTGATTGGGAATGGGGATGAGTGTGTGATGGGGAATGGGGATGAGTGTGTGATGGGGAATGCGGATGAGTGTGTGATGGGGAATGGGACTGAGTGTGTGAAGGGGAATGCGGATGAGTGTGTGATGGGGAATGGGACTGCATGTGTGATGGAGAATGGGGATTGGGTGTGTGATGGAGAATGGGGATGAGCATGTGATGGGGATTGGAATGAGTGTGTGAAGGGGAATGGGGAAGAGTGTGTGAAGGGGAATGGGGATGAGTGTGTGATGGGGAATGGGACTGTGTGATGGGGAGTGGGGATGAGTGTGAGATGGGGAATACAGAAGAGTGTGTGAAGGGGAATGGGGATGAGTGTGTGATGGGGAATGGGACTGAGTGTGTGATGGGGAATGGGGATGAGTGTGTGATGGGGAATGGGACTGAGTGTGTGATGGGGAATGGGGATGAGTGTGTGATGGGGAATGGGGATGAGTGTGTGATGGGGAATGCGGATGAGTGTGTGATGGGGAATGGGACTGAGTGTGTGAAGGGGAATGCGGATGAGTGTGTGATGGGGAATGGGACTGCATGTGTGATGGAGAATGGGGATTGGGTGTGTGATGGAGAATGGGGATGAGCATGTGATGGGGATTGGAATGAGTGTGTGAAGGGGAATGGGGAAGAGTGTGTGAAGGGGAATGGGGATGAGTGTGTGATGGGGAATGGGACTGTGTGATGGGGAGTGGGGATGAGTGTGAGATGGGGAATACAGAAGAGTGTGTGAAGGGGAATGGGGATGAGTGTGTGATGGGGAATGGGACTGAGTGTGTGATGGGGAATGGGGATGAGTGTGTGATGGGGAATGGGGCTGAGTGTGTGATGGGGGAATGGGACTGAGTGTGTGATGGGGAATGGGGATGAGTGTGTGATAGGGAATGGGGATGAGTGTGTGAAGGGAAATGGGGATGAGTGTGTAATGGGGAATGAGACTGAGTGTGTGATGGGGAATGGGACTGAGTGTGTGATGGGGAATGGGACTGAGTGTGTGATGGGGTATGGGGATGAGTGTGTGAAGGGGAATGGGACTGAGTGTGTGATGGAGAATGGGACTGATTGTGTGATAGGGAATGGGGATGAGGGTGTGATGGGGAATGGGGATGAGTGTGTGATGGGGAATGGGGATGAGAGTGTGAAGGAGAATGGGACGGAGTGTGTGATGGGGAATGGGGATGAGTGTGTGATGGGCAATGGGGATGAGTGTGTGATGGGGAATGAGACTGAGTGTGTGATGGGGAATGGGGATGAGTGTGTGATGGGGAATGGGGATGAGTGTGTAATGGGGAATGGAGTTGAGTGTCTGAAGGGGAATGGGGTGAGTGTCTAGACAGTGTGTGATGGGGAATGGGGATGAGTGTCCAGACAGTGTGTGATGGGGAATGTGGATGAGTGTGTGATGGGGAATGGGGATGAGTGTGTGATGGGGAATGGGGATGAGTGTGTGATTGGGAATGGGGATGAGTGTGTGAAGGGGATGAGACTGAGTGTGTAATGGGGAATGGGGATGAGTGTGTGATTGGGAATGGGACTGAGTGTGTGATTGGGAAAGGGGATGAGTGTGTGATGGGGAATATGGATGATTGTGTGATGGGGAATGGGGATGAGTGTGTGTTGGGGAATGGGACTGAGTGTGTGATGGGAAATGGGGATGAGTGTGTGATGGGGAATGGGACTGAGTGTGTGATGGGGAATGGGACTGAGTGTGTGATGGGGAATGGGGATGAGTGTGTGATAGGGAATGGGGATGAGTGTGTGAAGGGGAATGGGGATGAGTGTGTTATGGGGAATGGGGATGAGTGTGTGATGGGGAATGGGGATGAGTGTGTAATGGAATGAGACTGAGTGTGTGATGGGGAATGGGACTGAGTGTGTGATGGGGTATGGGGATGAGTGTGTGAAGGGGAATGGGACTGAGTGTGTGATGGAGAATGGGACTGAGTGTGTGATTGGGAATGGGGATGAGTGTGTGATGGGGAATGGGGATGAGTGTGTGATGGGGAATGCGGATGAGTGTGTGATGGGGAATGGGACTGAGTGTGTGAAGGGGAATGCGGATGAGTGTGTGATGGGGAATGGGACTGCATGTGTGATGGAGAATGGGGATTGGGTGTGTGATGGAGAATGGGGATGAGCATGTGATGGGGATTGTAATGAGTGTGTGAAGGGGAATGGGGAAGAGTGTGTGAAGGGGAATGGGGATGAGTGTGTGATGGGGAATGGGACTGTGTGATGGGGAGTGGGGATGAGTGTGAGATGGGGAATACAGAAGAGTGTGTGAAGGGGAATGGGGATGAGTGTGTGATGGGGAATGGGACTGAGTGTGTGATGGGGAATGGGGATGAGTGTGTGATGGGGAATGGGGCTGAGTGTGTGATGGGGGAATGGGACTGAGTGTGTGATGGGGAATGGGGATGAGTGTGTGATAGGGAATGGGGATAAGTGTGAGAAGGGAAATGGGGATGAGTGTGTAATGGGGAATGAGACTGAGTGTGTGATGGGGAATGGGACTGAGTGTGTGATGGGGAATGGGACTGAGTGTGTGAAGGGGTATGGGGATGAGTGTGTGAAGGGGAATGGGACTGAGTGTGTGATGGAGAATGGGACTGATTGTGTGATGGGGAATGGGGATGAGGGTGTGATGGGGAATGGGGATGAGTGTGTGATGGGGAATGGGGATGAGAGTGTGAAGGAGAATGGGACGGAGTGTGTGATGGGGAATGGGGATGAGTGTGTGATGGGCAATGGGGATGAGTGTGTGATGGGGAATGAGACTGAGTGTGTGATGGGGAATGGGGATGAGTGTGTGATGGGGAATGGGGATGAGTGTGTGATGGGGAATGGGGATGAGTGTGTGATTGGGAATGGGGATGAGTGTGTGATGGGGAATGGGACTGAGTGTGTGATGGGGAATGGGGATGTGTGTGTGATTGGGAATGGGGATGAGTGTGTGAAGGGGAATGGGACTGAGTGTGTGATGGGGAATGGGGATGAGTGTGTGATGGGGAATGGGGATGAGTGTGTGATGGGGTATGGGGATAAGTGTGTAATGATGAATGGCACTGTGTGTGATAGGGAATGTGGATGAGTGTGTGGTGGGGAATGGGGATGAGTGTGTGAAGGGGAATGGGGATGAGTGTGTAATGGGGAATGGAGTTGAGAGTCTGAAGGGGAATGGGGTGAGTGTCTAGACAGTGTGTGATGGGGAATGGGGATGAGTGTCTAGACAGTGTGTGATGGGGAATGTGGATGAGTGTGTGATGGGGAATGGGGATGAGTGTGTGATGGGGAATGGGGATGTGTGTGATTGGGAATGGGGATGAGTGTGTGAAGGGGATGAGACTGAGTGTGTAATGGGGAATGGGGATGAGTGTGTGATTGGGAATGGGACTGAGTGTGTGATTGGGAATGGGGATGAGTGTGTGATGGGGAATATGGATGAGTGTGTGATGGGGAATGGGGATGAGTGTGTGATGGGGAATGTGGATGAGTGTGTGATGGGGAATGGGGATGAGTGTGTGATGGGAAATGGGGATAAGTGTGTGATGGGGAATGGGGATGAGTGTGTGAAGGGGAATGGGGATGCGTGTGTGATTGGGAATGGGGATGAGTGTGAGATGGGGAATACAGAAGAGTGTGTGAAGGGGAATGGGGATGAGTGTGTGTTGGGGAATGGGACTGAGTGTGTGATGGGGAATGGGGATGAGTGTGTGATGGGGAATGGGACTGAGTGTGTGATGGGGGAATGGGACTGAGTGTGTGATGGGGAATGGGGATGAGTGTGTGATAGGGAATGGGGATGAGTGTGTGAAGGGGAATGGGGATGAGTGTGTGAAGGGGAATGGGGATGAGTGTGTTATGGGGAATGGGGATGAGTGTGTGATGGGGAATGGGGATGAGTGTGTAATGGGGAATGAGACTGAGTGTGTGATGGGGAATGGGACTGAGTGTGTGAAGGGGTATGGGGATGAGTGTGTAATGGGGAATGGGACTGAGTGTGTGATGGGGAATGGGGATCAGTGTGTGATAGGGAATGGGGATGAGTGTGTGAAGGGGAATGGGACTGAGTGTGTGATGGAGAATGGGACTGAGTGTGTGATTGGGAATGGGGATGAGTGTGTGATGGGGAATGGGGATGAGTGTGTGATGGGGAATGGGGATGAGTGTGTGATGGGGCATGGGGATGAGTGTATAATGATGAATGGCACTGAGTGTGTGATAGGGAATGTGGATGAGTGTGTGATGGGGAATGGGGATGAGTGTGTGAAGGGGAATGGGGATGAGTGTGTAATGGGGAATGGAGTTGAGTGTGTGAAGGGGAATGGGGTGAGTGTCTAGACAGTGTGTGATGGGGAATGGGGATGAGTGTCCAGACAGTGTGTGATGGGGAATGTGGATGAGTGTGTGATGGGGAATGGGACTGAGTGTGTGATGGGGAATGGGGATGAGTGTGTGATGGGGAATGGGGATGAGTGTGTGATGGGGAATGGGGATGAGTGTGTGATGGGGAATGGGGATGAGTGTGTGAAGGGGATGAGACTGGGTGTGTAATGGGGAATGGGGATGAGTGTGTGATTGGGAATGGGACTGAGTGTGTGATTGGGAAAGGGGATGAGTGTGTGATGGGGAATATGGATGAGTGTGTGATGGGGAATGGGGATGAGTGTGGATGGGGAATGTGGATGAGTGTGTGATGGGGAATGGGGATGAGTGTGTGATGGGAAATGGGGATAAGTGTGTGATGGGGAATGGGGATGAGTGTGTGAAGGGGAATGGGGATGCGTGTGTGATTGGGAATGGGGATGAGTGTGAGATGGGGAATACAGAAGAGTGTGTGAAGGGGAATGGGGATGAGTGTGTGTTGGGGAATGGGACTGAGTGTGTGATGGGGGAATGGGACTGAGTGTGTGATGGGGCAATGGGACTGAGTGTGTGATGGGGAATGGGGATGAGTGTGTGATAGGGAATGGGGATGAGTGTGTTATGGGGAATGGGGATGAGTGTGTGATGGGGAATGGGGATCAGTGTGTGATAGAGAATGGGGATGAGTGTGTGAAGGAGAATGGGACTGAGTGTGTGATGGAGAATGGGACTGAGTGTGTGATTGGGAATGGGGATGAGTGTGTGATGGGGAATGGGGATGAGTGTGTGATGGGGTATGGGGATGAGTGTGTAATGATGAATGGCACTGAGTGTGTGATAGGGAATGTGGATGAGTGTGTGATGGGGAATGGGGATGAGTGTGTGAAGGGGAATGGGGATGAGTGTGTAATGGGGAATGGAGTTGAGTGTGTGAAGGGGAATGGGGTGAGTGTCTAGACAGTGTGTGATGGGGAATGGGGATGAGTGTCTAGACAGTGTGTGATGGGGAATGTGGATGAGTGTGTGATGGGGAATGGGGATGAGTGTGTGATGGGAAATGGGGATAAGTGTGTGATGGGGAATGGGGATGAGTGTGTGAAGGGGAATGGGGATGCGTGTGTGATTGGGAATGGGGATGAGTGTGAGATGGGGAATACAGAAGAGTGTGTGAAGGGGAATGGGGATGAGTGTGTGTTGGGGAATGGGACTGAGTGTGTGATGGGGAATGGGGATGAGTGTGTGATGGGGAATGGGACTGAGTGTGTGATGGGGGAATGGGACTGAGTGTGTGATGGGGAATGGGGATGAGTGTGTGATAGGGAATGGGGATGAGTGTGTGAAGGGGAATGGGGATGAGTGTGTTATGGGGAATGGGGATGAGTGTGTGATGGGGAATGGGGATGAGTGTGTAATGGGGAATGAGACTGAGTGTGTGATGGGGAATGGGACTGAGTGTGTGAAGGGGTATGGGGATGAGTGTGTAATGGGGAATGGGACTGAGTGTGTGATGGGGAATGGGGATGAGTGTGTAATGGGGAATGGGGCTGAGTGTGTGATGGGGAATGGGGATGAGTGTGTGATTGGGAATGGGGATGAGTGTGTGAAGGGGAATGGGGATGAGTGTGTAATGGGGAATGGAGTTGAGTGTGTGAAGGGGAATGGGGTGAGTGTCTAGACAGTGTGTGATGGGGAATGGGGATGAGTGTCTAGACAGTGTGTGATGGGGAATGTGGATGAGTGTGTGATGGGGAATGGGACTGAGTGTGTGATGGGGAATGGGGATGAGTGTGTGATGGGGAATGGGGATGAGTGTGTGATGGGGAATGGGGATGAGTGTGTGATTGGGAATGGGGATGAGTGTGTGAAGGGGATGAGACTGGGTGTGTAATGGGGAATGGGGATGAGTGTGTGATTGGGAATGGGACTGAGTGTGTGATTGGGAAAGGGGATGAGTGTGTGATGGGGAATATGGATGAGTGTGTGATGGGGAATGGGGATGAGTGTGTGATGGGGAATGGGGATGAGTGTGTGATGGGAAATGGGGATAAGTGTGTGATGGGGAATGGGGATGAGTGTGTGAAGGGGAATGGGGATGCGTGTGTGATTGGGAATGGGGATGAGTGTGAGATGGGGAATACAGAAGAGTGTGTGAAGGGGAATGGGGATGAGTGTGTGTTGGGGAATGGGACTGAGTGTGTGATGGGGAATGGGGATGAGTGTGTGATGGGGAATGGGACTGAGTGTGTGATGGGGAATGGGGATGAGTGTGTGATAGGGAATGGGGATGAGTGTGTGAAGGGGAATGGGGATGAGTGTGTTATGGGGAATGGGGATGAGTGTGTGATGGGGAATGGGGATGAGTGTGTAATGGAATGAGACTGAGTGTGTGATGGGGAATGGGACTGAGTGTGTGAAGGGGTATGGGGATGAGTGTGTGAAGGGGAATGGGACTGAGTGTGTGATGGAGAATGGGACTGAGTGTGTGATTGGGAATGGGGATGAGTGTGTGATGGGGAATGGGGATGAGTGTGTGATGGGGAATGCGGATGAGTGTGTGATGGGGAATGGGACTGAGTGTGTGAAGGGGAATGCGGATGAGTGTGTGATGGGGAATGGGACTGCATGTGTGATGGAGAATGGGGATTGGGTGTGTGATGGAGAATGGGGATGAGCATGTGATGGGGATTGGAATGAGTGTGTGAAGGGGAATGGGGAAGAGTGTGTGAAGGGGAATGGGGATGAGTGTGTGATGGGGAATGGGACTGTGTGATGGGGAGTGGGGATGAGTGTGAGATGGGGAATACAGAAGAGTGTGTGAAGGGGAATGGGGATGAGTGTGTGATGGGGAATGGGACTGAGTGTGTGATGGGGAATGGGGATGAGTGTGTGATGGGGAATGGGGCTGAGTGTGTGATGGGGGAATGGGACTGAGTGTGTGATGGGGAATGGGGATGAGTGTGTGATAGGGAATGGGGATGAGTGTGTGAAGGGAAATGGGGATGAGTGTGTAATGGGGAATGAGACTGAGTGTGTGATGGGGAATGGGACTGAGTGTGTGATGGGGAATGGGACTGAGTGTGTGAAGGGGTATGGGGATGAGTGTGTGAAGGGGAATGGGACTGAGTGTGTGATGGAGAATGGGACTGATTGTGTGATGGGGAATGGGGATGAGGGTGTGATGGGGAATGGGGATGAGTGTGTGATGGGGAATGGGGATGAGAGTGTGAAGGAGAATGGGACGGAGTGTGTGATGGGGAATGGGGATGAGTGTGTGATGGGCAATGGGGATGAGTGTGTGATGGGGAATGAGACTGAGTGTGTGATGGGGAATGGGGATGAGTGTGTGATGGGGAATGGGGATGAGTGTGTGATGGGGAATGGGGATGAGTGTGTGATTGGGAATGGGGATGAGTGTGTGATGGGGAATGGGACTGAGTGTGTGATGGGGAATGGGGATGAGTGTGTGATTGGGAATGGGGATGAGTGTGTGAAGGGGAATGGGACTGAGTGTGTGATGGGGAATGGGGATGAGTGTGTGATGGGGAATGGGGATGAGTGTGTGATGGGGTATGGGGATGAGTGTGTAATGATGAATGGCACTGAGTGTGTGATAGGGAATGTGGATGAGTGTGTAATGGGGAATGGAGTTGAGTGTCTGAAGGGGAATGGGGTGAGTGTCTAGACAGTGTGTGATGGGGAATGGGGATGAGTGTCCAGACAGTGTGTGATGGGGAATGTGGATGAGTGTGTGATGGGGAATGGGGATGAGTGTGTGATGGGGAATGGGGATGAGTGTGTGATTGGGAATGGGGATGAGTGTGTGAAGGGGATGAGACTGAGTGTGTAATGGGGAATGGGGATGAGTGTGTGATTGGGAATGGGACTGAGTGTGTGATTGGGAAAGGGGATGAGTGTGTGATGGGGAATATGCATGATTGTGTGATGGGGAATGGGGATGAGTGTGTGTTGGGGAATGGGACTGAGTGTGTGATGGGAAATGGGGATGAGTGTGTGATGGGGAATGGGACTGAGTGTGTGATGGGGAATGGGGATGAGTGTGTGATAGGGAATGGGGATGAGTGTGTGATAGGGAATGGGGATGAGTGTGTGAAGGGGAATGGGGATGAGTGTGTTATGGGGAATGGGGATGAGTGTGTGATGGGGAATGGGGATGAGTGTGTAATGGAATGAGACTGAGTGTGTGATGGGGAATGGGACTGAGTGTGTGAAGGGGTATGGGGATGAGTGTGTGAAGGGGAATGGGACTGAGTGTGTGATGGAGAATGGGACTGAGTGTGTGATTGGGAATGGGGATGAGTGTGTGATGGGGAATGGGGATGAGTGTGTGATGGGGAATGCGGATGAGTGTGTGATGGGGAATGGGACTGAGTGTGTGAAGGGGAATGCGGATGAGTGTGTGATGGGGAATGGGACTGCATGTGTGATGGAGAATGGGGATTGGGTGTGTGATGGAGAATGGGGATGAGCATGTGATGGGGATTGTAATGAGTGTGTGAAGGGGAATGGGGAAGAGTGTGTGAAGGGGAATGGGGATGAGTGTGTGATGGGGAATGGGACTGTGTGATGGGGAGTGGGGATGAGTGTGAGATGGGGAATACAGAAGAGTGTGTGAAGGGGAATGGGGATGAGTGTGTGATGGGGAATGGGACTGAGTGTGTGATGGGGAATGGGGATGAGTGTGTGATGGGGAATGGGGCTGAGTGTGTGATGGGGGAATGGGACTGAGTGTGTGATGGGGAATGGGGATGAGTGTGTGATAGGGAATGGGGATGAGTGTGAGAAGGGAAATGGGGATGAGTGTGTAATGGGGAATGAGACTGAGTGTGTGATGGGGAATGGGACTGAGTGTGTGATGGGGAATGGGACTGAGTGTGTGAAGGGGTATGGGGATGAGTGTGTGAAGGGGAATGGGACTGAGTGTGTGATGGAGAATGGGACTGATTGTGTGATGGGGAATGGGGATGAGGGTGTGATGGGGAATGGGGATGAGTGTGTGATGGGGAATGGGGATGAGAGTGTGAAGGAGAATGGGACGGAGTGTGTGATGGGGAATGGGGATGAGTGTGTGATGGGCAATGGGGATGAGTGTGTGATGGGGAATGAGACTGAGTGTGTGATGGGGAATGGGGATGAGTGTGTGATGGGGAATGGGGATGAGTGTGTGATGGGTAATGGGGATGAGTGTGTCATTGGGAATGGGGATGAGTGTGTGATGGGGAATGGGACTGAGTGTGTGATGGGGAATGGGGATGAGTGTGTGATTGGGAATGGGGATGAGTGTGTGAAGGGGAATGGGACTGAGTGTGTGATGGGGAATGGGGATGAGTGTGTGATGGGGAATGGGGATGAGTGTGTGATGGGGTATGGGGATGAGTGTGTAATGATGAATGGCACTGTGTGTGATAGGGAATGTGGATGAGTGTGTGGTGGGGAATGGGGGATGAGTGTGTGAAGGGGAATGGGGATGAGTGTGTAATGGGGAATGGAGTTGAGTGTCTGAAGGGGAATGGGGTGAGTGTCTAGACAGTGTGTGATGGGGAATGGGGATGAGTGTCTAGACAGTGTGTGATGGGGAATGTGGATGAGTGTGTGATGGGGAATGGGGATGAGTGTGTGATGGGGAATGGGGATGAGTGTGTGATTGGGAATGGGGATGAGTGTGTGAAGGGGATGAGACTGAGTGTGTAATGGGGAATGGGGATGAGTGTGTGATTGGGAATGGGACTGAGTGTGTGATTGGGAATGGGGATGAGTGTGTGATGGGGAATATGGATGAGTGTGTGATGGGGAATGGGGATGAGTGTGTGATGGGGAATGTGGATGAGTGTGTGATGGGGAATGGGGATGAGTGTGTGATGGGAAATGGGGATAAGTGTGTGATGGGGAATGGGGATGAGTGTGTGAAGGGGAATGGGGATGCGTGTGTGATTGGGAATGGGGATGAGTGTGAGATGGGGAATACAGAAGAGTGTGTGAAGGGGAATGGGGATGAGTGTGTGTTGGGGAATGGGACTGAGTGTGTGATGGGGAATGGGGATGAGTGTGTGATGGGGAATGGGACTGAGTGTGTGATGGGGGAATGGGACTGAGTGTGTGATGGGGAATGGGGATGAGTGTGTGATAGGGAATGGGGATGAGTGTGTGAAGGGGAATGGGGATGAGTGTGTTATGGGGAATGGGGATGAGTGTGTGATGGGGAATGGGGATGAGTGTGTAATGGGGAATGAGACTGAGTGTGTGATGGGGAATGGGACTGAGTGTGTGAAGGGGTATGGGGATGAGTGTGTAATGGGGAATGGGACTGAGTGTGTGATGGGGAATGGGGATCAGTGTGTGATAGGGAATGGGGATGAGTGTGTGAAGGGGAATGGGGATGAGTGTGTGATGGGGAATGGGGATGAGTGTGTGATGGGGAATGGGGATGAGTGTGTGATGGGGAATGGGGATGAGTGTGTGATTGGGAATGGGGATGAGTGTGTGAAGGGGATGAGACTGAGTGTGTAATGGGGAATGGGGATGAGTGTGTGATTGGGAATGGGACTGAGTGTGTGATTGGGAATGGGGATGAGTGTGTGATGGGGAATATGGATGAGTGTGTGATGGGGAATGGGGATGAGTGTGTAATGGGGAATGGGGCTGAGTGTGTGATGGGGAATGGGGATGAGTGTGTGATGGGGAATGGGGATGAGTGTGTGAAGGGGAATGGGGATGAGTGTGTAATGGGGAATGGAGTTGAGTGTGTGAAGGGGAATGGGGTGAGTGTCTAGACAGTGTGTGATGGGGAATGGGGATGAGTGTCTAGACAGTGTGTGATGGGGAATGTGGATGAGTGTGTGATGGGGAATGGGACTGAGTGTGTGATGGGGAATGGGGATGAGTGTGTGATGGGGAATGGGGATGAGTGTGTGATGGGGAATGGGGATGAGTGTGTGATTGGGAATGGGGATGAGTGTGTGAAGGGGATGAGACTGGGTGTGTAATGGGGAATGGGGATGAGTGTGTGATTGGGAATGGGACTGAGTGTGTGATTGGGAAAGGGGATGAGTGTGTGATGGGGAATATGGATGAGTGTGTGATGGGGAATGGGGATGAGTGTGTGATGGGGAATGGGGATGAGTGTGTGATGGGAAATGGGGATAAGTGTGTGATGGGGAATGGGGATGAGTGTGTGAAGGGGAATGGGGATGCGTGTGTGATTGGGAATGGGGATGAGTGTGAGATGGGGAATACAGAAGAGTGTGTGAAGGGGAATGGGGATGAGTGTGTGTTGGGGAATGGGACTGAGTGTGTGATGGGGAATGGGGATGAGTGTGTGATGGGGAATGGGACTGAGTGTGTGATGGGGAATGGGGATGAGTGTGTGATAGGGAATGGGGATGAGTGTGTGAAGGGGAATGGGGATGAGTGTGTTATGGGGAATGGGGATGAGTGTGTGATGGGGAATGGGGATGAGTGTGTAATGGAATGAGACTGAGTGGGTGATGGGGAATGGGACTGAGTGTGTGAAGGGGTATGGGGATGAGTGTGTGAAGGGGAATGGGACTGAGTGTGTGATGGAGAATGGGACTGAGTGTGTGATTGGGAATGGGGATGAGTGTGTGATGGGGAATGGGGATGAGTGTGTGATGGGGAATGCGGATGAGTGTGTGATGGGGAATGGGACTGAGTGTGTGAAGGGGAATGCGGATGAGTGTGTGATGGGGAATGGGACTGCATGTGTGATGGAGAATGGGGATTGGGTGTGTGATGGAGAATGGGGATGAGCATGTGATGGGGATTGGAATGAGTGTGTGAAGGGGAATGGGGATGAGTGTGTAATGGGGAATGGAGTTGAGTGTGTGAAGGGGAATGGGGTGAGTGTCTAGACAGTGTGTGATGGGGAATGGGGATGAGTGTCCAGACAGTGTGTGATGGGGAATGTGGATGAGTGTGTGATGGGGAATGGGACTGAGTGTGTGATGGGGAATGGGGATGAGTGTGTGATGGGGAATGGGGATGAGTGTGTGATGGGGAATGGGGATGAGTGTGTGATGGGGAATGGGGATGAGTGTGTGATGGGGAATGAGACTGAGTGTGTGATGGGGAATGGGGATGAGTGTGTGATGGGGAATGGGACTGAGTGTGTGATGGGGAATGGGGATGAGTGTGTGATGGGGAATGGGACTGAGTGTGTGATGGGGAATGGGGATGAGTGTGTGATGGGGAATGGGGATGAGTGTGTGATGGGGAATGGGGATGAGTGTGTGATGGGGAATGGGGATGAGTGTGTGATGGGGAATGGGGATGAGTGTGAGATGGGGAATACAGAAGAGTGTGTGAAGGGGAATGGGGATGAGTGTGTGATGGGGAATGGGACTGAGTGTGTGATGGGGAATGGGACTGAGTGTGTGATGGGGAATGGGGATGAGTGTGTGATGGGGAATGGGGATGAGTGTGTGATGGGGAATGGGGATGAGTGTGTGATGGGGAATGGGGATGAGTGTGTGATGGGGAATGGGGATGAGTGTGTGATGGGGAATGGGGATGAGTGTGTGATGGGGAATGGGACTGAGTGTGTGATGGGGAATGGGGATGAGTGTGTGATGGGGAATGGGGATGAGTGTGTGATGGGGTATGGGGATGAGTGTGTAATGATGAATGGCACTGAGTGTGTGATAGGGAATGTGGATGAGTGTGTGATGGGGAATGGGGATGAGTGTGTGAAGGGGAATGGGGATGAGTGTGTAATGGGGAATGGAGTTGAGTGTGTGAAGGGGAATGGGGTGAGTGTCTAGACAGTGTGTGATGGGGAATGGGGATGAGTGTCTAGACAGTGTGTGATGGGGAATGTGGATGAGTGTGTGATGGGGAATGGGGATGAGTGTGTGATGGGGAATGGGGATGAGTGTGTGATGGGGAATGGGGATGAGTGTGTGAAGGGGAATGGGGATGCGTGTGTGATTGGGAATGGGGATGAGTGTGAGATGGGGAATACAGAAGAGTGTGTGAAGGGGAATGGGGATGAGTGTGTGTTGGGGAATGGGACTGAGTGTGTGATGGGGAATGGGGATGAGTGTGTGATGGGGAATGGGACTGAGTGTGTGATGGGGGAATGGGACTGAGTGTGTGATGGGGAATGGGGATGAGTGTGTGATAGGGAATGGGGATGAGTGTGTGAAGGGGAATGGGGATGAGTGTGTGATGGGGAATGGGGATGAGTGTGTGATGGGGAATGGGGATGAGTGTGTAATGGGGAATGAGACTGAGTGTGTGATGGGGAATGGGACTGAGTGTGTGAAGGGGTATGGGGATGAGTGTGTAATGGGGAATGGGACTGAGTGTGTGATGGGGAATGGGGATGAGTGTGTGATGGGGAATGGGGATGAGTGTGTGATGGGGAATGGGGATGAGTGTGTGATGGGGAATGGGGATGAGTGTGTGATGGGGAATGGGGATGAGTGTGTGATGGGGAATGGGACTGAGTGTGTGATGGGGAATGGGGATGAGTGTGTGATGGGGAATGTGGATGAGTGTGTGATGGGGAATGGGGATGAGTGTGTGATGGGGAATGGGGATAAGTGTGTGATGGGGAATGGGGATGAGTGTGTGAAGGGGAATGGGGATGCGTGTGTGATTGGGAATGGGGATGAGTGTGAGATGGGGAATACAGAAGAGTGTGTGAAGGGGAATGGGGATGAGTGTGTGTTGGGGAATGGGACTGAGTGTGTGATGGGGAATGGGGATGAGTGTGTGATGGGGAATGGGACTGAGTGTGTGATGGGGGAATGGGACTGAGTGTGTGATGGGGAATGGGGATGAGTGTGTGATAGGGAATGGGGATGAGTGTGTGAAGGGGAATGGGGATGAGTGTGTTATGGGGAATGGGGATGAGTGTGTGATGGGGAATGGGGATGAGTGTGTAATGGGGAATGAGACTGAGTGTGTGATGGGGAATGGGACTGAGTGTGTGAAGGGGTATGGGGATGAGTGTGTGATGGGGAATGGGACTGAGTGTGTGATGGGGAATGGGGATCAGTGTGTGATAGGGAATGGGGATGAGTGTGTGAAGGGGAATGGGACTGAGTGTGTGATGGAGAATGGGACTGAGTGTGTGATTGGGAATGGGGATGAGTGTGTGATGGGGAATGGGGATGAGTGTGTGATGGGGAATGGGGATGAGTGTGTGATGGGGCATGGGGATGAGTGTATAATGATGAATGGCACTGAGTGTGTGATAGGGAATGTGGATGAGTGTGTGATGGGGAATGGGGATGAGTGTGTGAAGGGGAATGGGGATGAGTGTGTAATGGGGAATGGAGTTGAGTGTGTGAAGGGGAATGGGGTGAGTGTCTAGACAGTGTGTGATGGGGAATGGGGATGAGTGTCCAGACAGTGTGTGATGGGGAATGTGGATGAGTGTGTGATGGGGAATGGGACTGAGTGTGTGATGGGGAATGGGGATGAGTGTGTGATGGGGAATGGGGATGAGTGTGTGATGGGGAATGGGGATGAGTGTGTGATGGGGAATGGGGATGAGTGTGTGAAGGGGATGAGACTGGGTGTGTAATGGGGAATGGGGATGAGTGTGTGATTGGGAATGGGACTGAGTGTGTGATTGGGAAAGGGGATGAGTGTGTGATGGGGAATATGGATGAGTGTGTGATGGGGAATGGGGATGAGTGTGGATGGGGAATGTGGATGAGTGTGTGATGGGGAATGGGGATGAGTGTGTGATGGGAAATGGGGATAAGTGTGTGATGGGGAATGGGGATGAGTGTGTGAAGGGGAATGGGGATGCGTGTGTGATTGGGAATGGGGATGAGTGTGAGATGGGGAATACAGAAGAGTGTGTGAAGGGGAATGGGGATGAGTGTGTGTTGGGGAATGGGACTGAGTGTGTGATGGGGGAATGGGACTGAGTGTGTGATGGGGCAATGGGACTGAGTGTGTGATGGGGAATGGGGATGAGTGTGTGATAGGGAATGGGGATGAGTGTGTTATGGGGAATGGGGATGAGTGTGTGATGGGGAATGGGGATCAGTGTGTGATAGGGAATGGGGATGAGTGTGTGAAGGAGAATGGGACTGAGTGTGTGATGGAGAATGGGACTGAGTGTGTGATTGGGAATGGGGATGAGTGTGTGATGGGGAATGGGGATGAGTGTGTGATGGGGTATGGGGATGAGTGTGTAATGATGAATGGCACTGAGTGTGTGATAGGGAATGTGGATGAGTGTGTGATGGGGAATGGGGATGAGTGTGTGAAGGGGAATGGGGATGAGTGTGTAATGGGGAATGGAGTTGAGTGTGTGAAGGGGAATGGGGTGAGTGTCTAGACAGTGTGTGATGGGGAATGGGGATGAGTGTCTAGACAGTGTGTGATGGGGAATGTGGATGAGTGTGTGATGGGGAATGGGGATGAGTGTGTGATGGGAAATGGGGAGTGTGTGATGGGGAATGGGGATGAGTGTGTGAAGGGGAATGGGGATGCGTGTGTGATTGGGAATGGGGATGAGTGTGAGATGGGGAATACAGAAGAGTGTGTGAAGGGGAATGGGGATGAGTGTGTGATGGGGAATGGGACTGAGTGTGTGATGGGGAATGGGGATGAGTGTGTGATGGGGAATGGGACTGAGTGTGTGATGGGGGAATGGGACTGAGTGTGTGATGGGGAATGGGGATGAGTGTGTGATGGGGAATGGGGATGAGTGTGTGAAGGGGAATGGGGATGAGTGTGTTATGGGGAATGGGGATGAGTGTGTGATGGGGAATGGGGATGAGTGTGTAATGGGGAATGAGACTGAGTGTGTGATGGGGAATGGGACTGAGTGTGTGAAGGGGTATGGGGATGAGTGTGTAATGGGGAATGGGACTGAGTGTGTGATGGGGAATGGGGATCAGTGTGTGATAGGGAATGGGGATGAGTGTGTGAAGGGGAATGGGACTGAGTGTGTGATGGAGAATGGGACTGAGTGTGTGATTGGGAATGGGGATGAGTGTGTGATGGGGAATGGGGATGAGTGTGTGATGGGGAATGGGGATGAGTGTGTGATGGGGCATGGGGATGAGTGTATAATGATGAATGGCACTGAGTGTGTGATAGGGAATGTGGATGAGTGTGTGATGGGGAATGGGGATGAGTGTGTGAAGGGGAATGGGGATGAGTGTGTAATGGGGAATGGAGTTGAGTGTGTGAAGGGGAATGGGGTGAGTGTCTAGACAGTGTGTGATGGGGAATGGGGATGAGTGTCCAGACAGTGTGTGATGGGGAATGTGGATGAGTGTGTGATGGGGAATGGGACTGAGTGTGTGATGGGGAATGGGGATGAGTGTGTGATGGGGAATGGGGATGAGTGTGTGATGGGGAATGGGGATGAGTGTGTGATGGGGAATGGGGATGAGTGTGTGAAGGGGAATGGGACTGAGTGTGTGATGGGGAATGGGGATGAGTGTGTGATTGGGAATGGGACTGAGTGTGTGATTGGGAAAGGGGATGAGTGTGTGATGGGGAATGGGGATGAGTGTGTGATGGGGAATGGGGATGAGTGTGTGATGGGGAATGTGGATGAGTGTGTGATGGGGAATGGGGATGAGTGTGTGATGGGAAATGGGGATAAGTGTGTGATGGGGAATGGGGATGAGTGTGTGAAGGGGAATGGGGATGCGTGTGTGATTGGGAATGGGGATGAGTGTGAGATGGGGAATACAGAAGAGTGTGTGAAGGGGAATGGGGATGAGTGTGTGTTGGGGAATGGGACTGAGTGTGTGATGGGGGAATGGGACTGAGTGTGTGATGGGGCAATGGGACTGAGTGTGTGATGGGGAATGGGGATGAGTGTGTGATAGGGAATGGGGATGAGTGTGTTATGGGGAATGGGGATGAGTGTGTGATGGGGAATGGGGATCAGTGTGTGATAGGGAATGGGGATGAGTGTGTGAAGGAGAATGGGACTGAGTGTGTGATGGGGAATGGGACTGAGTGTGTGATTGGGAATGGGGATGAGTGTGTGATGGGGAATGGGGATGAGTGTGTGATGGGGTATGGGGATGAGTGTGTAATGATGAATGGCACTGAGTGTGTGATAGGGAATGTGGATGAGTGTGTGATGGGGAATGGGGATGAGTGTGTGAAGGGGAATGGGGATGAGTGTGTAATGGGGAATGGAGTTGAGTGTGTGAAGGGGAATGGGGTGAGTGTCTAGACAGTGTGTGATGGGGAATGGGGATGAGTGTCTAGACAGTGTGTGATGGGGAATGTGGATGAGTGTGTGATGGGGAATGGGGATGAGTGTGTGATGGGAAATGGGGATAAGTGTGTGATGGGGAATGGGGATGAGTGTGTGAAGGGGAATGGGGATGCGTGTGTGATTGGGAATGGGGATGAGTGTGAGATGGGGAATACAGAAGAGTGTGTGAAGGGGAATGGGGATGAGTGTGTGTTGGGGAATGGGACTGAGTGTGTGATGGGGAATGGGGATGAGTGTGTGATGGGGAATGGGACTGAGTGTGTGATGGGGGAATGGGACTGAGTGTGTGATGGGGAATGGGGATGAGTGTGTGATAGGGAATGGGGATGAGTGTGTGAAGGGGAATGGGGATGAGTGTGTTATGGGGAATGGGGATGAGTGTGTGATGGGGAATGGGGATGAGTGTGTAATGGGGAATGAGACTGAGTGTGTGATGGGGAATGGGACTGAGTGTGTGAAGGGGTATGGGGATGAGTGTGTAATGGGGAATGGGACTGAGTGTGTGATGGGGAATGGGGATGAGTGTGTGATTGGGAATGGGGATGAGTGTGTGAAGGGGAATGGGACTGAGTGTGTGATGGAGAATGGGACTGAGTGTGTGATTGGGAATGGGGATGAGTGTGTGATGGGGAATGGGGATGAGTGTGTGATGGGGAATGGGGATGAGTGTGTGATGGGGCATGGGGATGAGTGTATAATGATGAATGGCACTGAGTGTGTGATAGGGAATGTGGATGAGTGTGTGATGGGGAATGGGGATGAGTGTGTGAAGGGGAATGGGGATGAGTGTGTAATGGGGAATGGAGTTGAGTGTGTGAAGGGGAATGGGGTGAGTGTCTAGACAGTGTGTGATGGGGAATGGGGATGAGTGTGTGATGGGGAATGGGGATGAGTGTGTGATGGGGAATGGGGATGAGTGTGTGATGGGGAATGGGACTGAGTGTGTGATGGGGAATGGGGATGAGTGTGTGATGGGGAATGGGGATGAGTGTGTGATGGGGAATGGGGATGAGTGTGTGATGGGGAATGGGGATGAGTGTGTGATGGGGAATGGGGATGAGTGTGTGAAGGGGAATGGGGATGAGTGTCTAGACAGTGTGTGATGGGGAATGGGGATGAGTGTCCAGACAGTGTGTGATGGGGAATGTGGATGAGTGTGTGATGGGGAATGGGACTGAGTGTGTGATGGGGAATGGGACTGAGTGTGTGATGGGGAATGGGGATGAGTGTGTGATGGGGAATGGGACTGAGTGTGTGATGGGGAATGGGGATGAGTGTGTGATGGGGAATGGGACTGAGTGTGTGATGGGGAATGGGACTGAGTGTGTGATGGGGGAATGGGGATGAGTGTGTGATGGGGAATGGGGATGAGTGTGTGATAGGGAATGGGGATGAGTGTGTGAAGGGGAATGGGGATGAGTGTGTGATGGGGAATGGGGATGAGTGTGTGATGGGGAATGGGGATGAGTGTGTGATGGGGAATGAGACTGAGTGTGTGATGGGGAATGGGACTGAGTGTGTGAAGGGGTATGGGGATGAGTGTGTAATGGGGAATGGGACTGAGTGTGTGATGGGGAATGGGGATGAGTGTGTGATAGGGAATGGGGATGAGTGTGTGAAGGGGAATGGGACTGAGTGTGTGATGGAGAATGGGACTGAGTGTGTGATTGGGAATGGGGATGAGTGTGTGATGGGGAATGGGGATGAGTGTGTGATGGGGAATGGGGATGAGTGTGTGATGGGGCATGGGGATGAGTGTATAATGATGAATGGCACTGAGTGTGTGATAGGGAATGTGGATGAGTGTGTGATGGGGAATGGGGATGAGTGTGTGAATGGGGAATGGGGATGAGTGTGTAATGGGGAATGGAGTTGAGTGTGTGAAGGGGAATGGGGTGAGTGTCTAGACAGTGTGTGATGGGGAATGGGGATGAGTGTCCAGACAGTGTGTGATGGGGAATGTGGATGAGTGTGTGATGGGGAATGGGACTGAGTGTGTGATGGGGAATGGGGATGAGTGTGTGATGGGGAATGGGGATGAGTGTGTGATGGGGAATGGGGATGAGTGTGTGATGGGGAATGGGGATGAGTGTGTGAAGGGGATGAGACTGGGTGTGTAATGGGGAATGGGGATGAGTGTGTGATTGGGAATGGGACTGAGTGTGTGATTGGGAAAGGGGATGAGTGTGTGATGGGGAATATGGATGAGTGTGTGATGGGGAATGGGGATGAGTGTGGATGGGGAATGTGGATGAGTGTGTGATGGGGAATGGGGATGAGTGTGTGATGGGAAATGGGGATAAGTGTGTGATGGGGAATGGGGATGAGTGTGTGAAGGGGAATGGGGATGCGTGTGTGATTGGGAATGGGGATGAGTGTGAGATGGGGAATACAGAAGAGTGTGTGAAGGGGAATGGGGATGAGTGTGTGTTGGGGAATGGGACTGAGTGTGTGATGGGGGAATGGGACTGAGTGTGTGATGGGGCAATGGGACTGAGTGTGTGATGGGGAATGGGGATGAGTGTGTGATAGGGAATGGGGATGAGTGTGTTATGGGGAATGGGGATGAGTGTGTGATGGGGAATGGGGATCAGTGTGTGATAGGGAATGGGGATGAGTGTGTGAAGGAGAATGGGACTGAGTGTGTGATGGAGAATGGGACTGAGTGTGTGATTGGGAATGGGGATGAGTGTGTGATGGGGAATGGGGATGAGTGTGTGATGGGGTATGGGGATGAGTGTGTAATGATGAATGGCACTGAGTGTGTGATAGGGAATGTGGATGAGTGTGTGATGGGGAATGGGGATGAGTGTGTGAAGGGGAATGGGGATGAGTGTGTAATGGGGAATGGAGTTGAGTGTGTGAAGGGGAATGGGGTGAGTGTCTAGACAGTGTGTGATGGGGAATGGGGATGAGTGTCTAGACAGTGTGTGATGGGGAATGTGGATGAGTGTGTGATGGGGAATGGGGATGAGTGTGTGATGGGAAATGGGGATAAGTGTGTGATGGGGAATGGGGATGAGTGTGTGAAGGGGAATGGGGATGCGTGTGTGATTGGGAATGGGGATGAGTGTGAGATGGGGAATACAGAAGAGTGTGTGAAGGGGAATGGGGATGAGTGTGTGTTGGGGAATGGGACTGAGTGTGTGATGGGGAATGGGGATGAGTGTGTGATGGGGCATGGGACTGAGTGTGTGATGGGGGAATGGGACTGAGTGTGTGATAGGGGAATGGGGATGAGTGTGTGATAGGGAATGGGGATGAGTGTGTGAAGGGGAATGGGGATGAGTGTGTTATGGGGAATGGGGATGAGTGTGTGATGGGGAATGGGGATGAGTGTGTAATGGGGAATGAGACTGAGTGTGTGATGGGGAATGGGACTGAGTGTGTGAAGGGGTATGGGGATGAGTGTGTAATGGGGAATGGGACTGAGTGTGTGATGGGGAATGGGGATCAGTGTGTGATAGGGAATGGGGATGAGTGTGTGAAGGGGAATGGGACTGAGTGTGTGATGGAGAATGGGACTGAGTGTGTGATTGGGAATGGGGATGAGTGTGTGATGGGGAATGGGGATGAGTGTGTGATGGGGAATGGGGATGAGTGTGTGATGGGGCATGGGGATGAGTGTATAATGATGAATGGCACTGAGTGTGTGATAGGGAATGTGGATGAGTGTGTGATGGGGAATGGGGATGAGTGTGTGAAGGGGAATGGGGATGAGTGTGTAATGGGGAATGGAGTTGAGTGTGTGAAGGGGAATGGGGTGAGTATCTAGACAGTGTGTGATGGGGAATGGGGATGAGTGTCCAGACAGTGTGTGATGGGGAATGTGGATGAGTGTGTGATGGGGAATGGGACTGAGTGTGTGATGGGGAATGGGGATGAGTGTGTGATGGGGAATGGGGATGAGTGTGTGATGGGGAATGGGGATGAGTGTGTGATGGGGAATGGGGATGAGTGTGTGATGGGGAATGGGGATGAGTGTGTGAAGGGGAATGGGGATGAGTGTGTGATGGGGAATGTGGATGAGTGTGTGATGGGGAATGGGGATGAGTGTGTGATGGGGAATGGGGATGAGTGTGTGATGGGGAATGTGGATGAGTGTGTGATGGGGAATGGGACTGAGTGTGTGATGGGGAATGGGACTGAGTGTGTGATGGGGAATGGGGATGAGTGTGTGATGGGGAATGGGACTGAGTGTGTGATGGGGGAATGGGACTGAGTGTGTGATGGGGAATGGGGATGAGTGTGTGATAGGGAATGGGGATGAGTGTGTGAAGGGGAATGGGGATGAGTGTGTTATGGGGAATGGGGATGAGTGTGTGATGGGGAATGGGGATGAGTGTGTAATGGGGAATGGGACTGAGTGTGTGATGGGGAATGGGGGACTGAGTGTGTGAAGGGGAATGGGGATGAGTGTGTGGGGAATGTGGATGAGTGTGGATGGGGAATGGGACTGAGTGTGTGATGGGGAATGGGGATGAGTGTGTGATGGGGAATGGGGATGAGTGTGTGATGGGGAATGGGGATGAGTGTGTGATGGGGAATGGGGATGAGTG